>NC_056039.1:19109882-19827092 GCF_004379255.2 Salvia splendens
TTTGATAAGGCTAATTTCATGCATGGGTCTAGGGATTTAATTCGTGATTTTACTAGGACTAACGCACTTTTAAGCCAGGTTGTGTGAAGGAATTCGCCAGGTCCAGGAAAGAAGACCAAAAATCACAAGGTCGAGGAACTGGCGATTTAGTGAACGATTATGAAGAGAATTGCTCGACGGAGGAAGCTCCAGAGTTGAAGGGTAGAATAGAGATTTCTACGAAGACTCAAGGGCTATGTCCGCATCTATAAAAGGCAGAAGCATGCAAGCTGGAGGGATCTCCCGGGGAGACCTCACACAGCCTGTTGCTTAGTTCACTTTCCCCACACACACTTGATACTAGTTTGAGGAGATCTCAGTTCGCACGTCCGTTTCATCTTAGCTTCCGATATGGTGTAACACCGCTCTTGTTAGGAGCGAAGAAACAATTTATTTTCCGCTTTCCGCATTTTGCTTACTCTGCCGAGCTTCGTTGTTCGAAGCTCGGTTCGCTGTTTTCACCGAATAGTTTCTGTTTAAATGCAAGTTTGATTTTCCGTTATGGCGATTGTGTTGATTTCTGGTTTGATCGTTTCGCTTATTGAGATTTTGGAGTTTTTAAATTGTCTGAGTTGGATGCGTTTCGCAGCTGTTTACTGAGTTATTGCAGGTTAATGGTCAGATCTGGGAGATTGGAGTTGGATTGTGGAAGAATTTTGGTTGGATTTGCTGGATTTGTTGTTGTTGGGTTCGGATGTCTTGGATCCGGAGTGGATCAAGCATTCTGACGTGAATCTGAGTAGTTTCGATCTGATTTTCATGCTTAGTTTACGTGTTTTTCTTTCATTCCGTCTAGTGTACGCAGATCTGATGTGTTTCCGAGTTTGCAGCAAGATAACGACGACCAAATCTCTATATTCTGTTCGAATCTCGCTTTTGCTCTGTTTGTTCATCTGCAAGTTCAATTGGGTGAGAGGATGCATTTTGCTGCGAGCTAGCGTCAGAGTTTGTTAATCTGCAGTTCTTTCCGTACTTGCCATTTTTGGAATTATGGTCCCCACTTTCATTTCAGTCATATTCTGTTTAGCTAGATTAGGTAGTTGTTTACACTGTCTAGGAAGTGGTTATGTTTCTTGTTGTCGAAGTCTGAATTTACAAGTTTAACATGTCCTAGGTCTAGCATTTACATTTTCTGCCTAGGTCTAGAGTTAGTTTAAAATTCTCAACCCTTTGTTGCGTGGCAGCAGCCATTTGTCTGTCCAAAGTCTCTGAGCACTACTTTGCGAGTCCATCTCTGTGGGATCGACCCCACTTCCCTATACTAATTCATAGTATTCGGGTTGAGGGATTTATATTTTTTGAAGGGGAGTCGATGTGTGTCCAACGACCAAGCACTTTATGTTCTCTTAAGTTCCTAGACCTTGTGCTCTAGTGGATTTAAGGAGCGTGGTGTCTTGACCAAGCGCTTGCAGTGATCTATTTCTGTGCACACGCGATAAAAAAAAAATCCTCGTTTCAAATGGCGCCGTTGCCGGGGATGGATGGCGTACTTTGTGTTAGTGCCTAGAGTTTTTGGTGTGAATAATTTTAATTTACTTTTTCTTTCTTTCTTTCTTTGTAGTACATGAGCAGGAGCTTCCACCGGAGTAACTCGTCTGGTTGGAAATACGGTCAGTTCGTTTGGAAGATCAAGGATACAGCCTCCACTGTGACTACCAGATCAGGGTTCACGACGGGAGATCCGTTCCCGACTGAGTTTTTGAGTGACGAATCTGGGAATCTTCAGGACGAACAGATCCGGAGTCCCCACCAGAATCGGAAACAGAGTCAGAAACAGGGGAGGAAGAGGAAGTTGAGATGGCACACGTAGCGGACCCAGATCCAGAAATAGGGTCACTAACGGCTCATCTCGATGGAGACCAGCACACGCAATAGTGATGAACCCACGTCAGAGATCTATTGAGATCAAAACGAATGTGTTAGGTGTCTTGCCAACATTTTCTGGGCGAAGGAGTGAATGCCCGTACGAGTTTTTGAACGAGTTTAGCAAGTTATGTGGCATTCAAAGGAGGCCTAATGATGCGACAGAGGAGGACTATCGCTTGCGCGCGATTCCTTTCACTCTAAAGGGGGAGGCAAATACATGGTTGTTGAGATTACCCCCGATTCTATCCGCACCTGGAGGGACTTTAAATTGGAGTTCCTAGATTACTTTCTTTCCATCCAACAAGACGAACGCTCTGAAGAAGGAGATAGTGGAATGCAAGCAGGATTACGATGAGTCATTGAGCCAATACTGGTCAAGGTTCAAGGGATTGCTGGACGCATGCCCGAATCATCGGATGATAGAGGCAGAGACCTACTCTCTGTTTTATGAAGGGGCAACTCCCGAGTCTAAGGATTTGATGAACTCCTCGAGCGGGGGGAATTTTACAAGAAAGAGAGGAAGTGAGGCAAGAGAGATTTTGGGAAGATTAATCGACGCCAAGAAGGCGTATGACAGTACGAGGAATGCTGTGAGAAAAGGCTCTGTGAATGCATTGAGGGAGCAGGAGGATGACAAAGTTGAAGCAAGGATTGATAGGCTGGAGAAAGCCTTGCTGAATGCTATCGAAAAAACTAATACAGCCCAGCACCAAGGGAAACGGCTAAGTTGTTAGGTCCAGTAGATAATCAACTCCAGCAATATTACGGACCTCAGGAAGGTGATTACCAGGCCCAGGCGAACGCGATGGGAAGTTGGAATCCTGATGGAAGTTGGAACCAAGGAAGACAAAGAGATGCACCCTGGAGGAATCACCCGAACTTTAGATGGTCTGAAAACGAGCAAAGCCAGCCAGCACCCCAACTGAGTATACAGTCCGCACCGCAGCCCGAGAGGCAGGGTAACTGGAGAAATCATGAGGGGCAAGGAAATTGGAACAACCGTAATCAAGGAGATCACTCGACCTGGGGAAACAAGAATCAAAATTATCAAGGGAATTCTTATGTACCACCACATCAAAGGAATTTCCAAGCACCTTACCCAGGTCAAGGAAGTAATTTCAACAACAATCCAGGAGGTCAAGGCACATTCGCCCAGGCCAAGGAAGTGGAACAAACCAAAATATAGGGCCAGGCCCTAGTCAGCCAAGCTCTAGACCAAGGAACCTTGATGAGATGGTTCACGACCTCGTTAGTTCCCAGCAGCACATTCAGAACAATTTACAGTCGAACAATGATGTGGTCCACAAGCTTCAGGATGCGCAGCAAGAACAGAAGGCGGCAATGGATATGTTGGCCAAACAGTTGTCTCAAATAGCTACTTCCTTGAGTGATATGCGGGGAAACGAGGGCAAGATTCCTGCATCGGTAAGACCACCTGACAAAGCCAATATTAGCCAGATCACGCTGAGATCTGGGAAGGAGTACGAAGGGCCGGTCATGAGGTACAGAGAGGTCACGACCCCCATTAAGGATAAGGAAACAGAGGAAAAAACCACTGAATCAAGAAACTCGGTTGAAAGCAACCCTGCAGTTAGAGATGAACTTCAGGCAGGAGATTTAGAGAAACGGCTGCCCAGGACAATCGAACCATTTTTCCTAGATCCAGAACCGGAATTGGTAGAGAAAAAAGGAGTCGATGAATCTTCAGCAGGTGAATGTTCCGGAACCGGGAAACGACCAAAACCTTTCCCAAACCGAGGAGAGGCAAAGAAAAAGAAGGATGAGCCAGTGGATCTTATGGATATTTTCGGGAAACTGGAGATAAATCTACCCTTCTTACAGGCTTTGAAAATGCCAGTTTTCAGCAAGTTCATCAAAGAGTTTATAGCTGGGAAGGCTAGACCTAGTGGAAAAATCTTGATAGGCGAGAATGTGTCCGCGGTAATTCAGAAGCGGAGGATGCCTTCGAAATGCAATGACCCAGGTATGTTCACCTTGCCTATTTCCATCGGCGATGTAAAAATTGAGCATGCTATGTGTGACTTGGGAGCATCCATAAATGTGTTACCCCTGTCCATATACAAGAGGTTAGTGGGAGTAGGTATGGTGGATACGAAGGTTGTGATCCAATTGGCGGACAGGTCATGCATCTGCCCTGAAGGAGTGCTCGAGAACGTAATAGTCAAGGTACACGACTCCTGTAACCCCGGCTGACTTCCATGTGATTAAGTATGAGCGATAATGAGTCTGTAGAGTCTGGCGGAGTTATTATTGGGGAGGACCTTTCCTGCGAACTGCTAAGACTATCATTGATGTCTTTGATGGTACTATCTGTCTCGATTACAATGGGGATAAATATACATTCAGCATAGATGAGGCAATGAAGAAGCCACTTGATGTTGAAAATATGCATTCTGTAGATATCATTAACCCCCTTGGTCCAGGAATACCTCGAGACTGAATTAATGCAGGGACAGATTGAGAACTCAGAGATGAGTCATGCTATTGATAGGGAGGTGGCCAGTTGGTGCCAAGCAATGAATACGAGCAAGTTTGTCAGATGAAAGAGCTAGCAGAAGCAATTCTGGAATTTTGCACCAAGCCCGAGCTAGCCAGATCGAGGGAGACACTTTATGGGGCAAGCAAGGAAGATCTTCCTGGATCGACTAAGGGGATGACGACTGGAGCAGCAGAAAAGAACCCCCTGCCCCAGGAAAAAGATGTTCCCAAGAAGGAGTTGAAAACACTTCCGCAGGCCTAAAGTATGCTTACCTTGAGGCGAATGAGACCTTTTCCGGTGATTATCAACAGCAACTTGATCAAGGAACAGGAAGAGGAGCTGCTGAAAGTCATCCGAAGGAACAAGAACGCTATTGGTTGGACACTTTCTGACTTGGTAGGGATATAGCCCTGATCTGTGCATGCATCACATTCGATTAAATGAAGGAGCGAAACCCTGCAGAGACCCTCAACGCAAATTGAATCCCAATATGAGGGAAGAGGTATTGACAGGGAGGTATTGAGTTGTTATCCCTAGGAATCATTTATTCCATACCCGACAGTGAATGGGTTAGCCCAAGTACACATGGTACCCAAAAAGTCGGGAATCCAGGTTGTCAAGAACGACAAGAATGAGTTGGTACCGACCAGGCTAGTCACCGGTTGGAGGATGTGCATTGACTACAGAAGATTGAATGAGGGCAACCAAGAAAGACCATTTTCCCCTTCCGTTCATTGACCAGATGCTGGAGAGATTAGCAGGCAAGCAATATTTCTGTTTCTTGGACGGATATAGTGGGTATTTCCAAATTTACGTGGACCCCCGAGGACCAGGAGAAGACAACTTTCACGTGTCCGTTTGTGGAACGTATGCATATCGGAGAATGCCGTTTGGCCTTTGCAATGCACCAGGCACTTTTCAACGATGTATGATGAGTATTTTCTCAGACCTGCTGGAAGATTGCATCGAGATCTTATGGACGACTTCACTGTATACGGGGATTCATTTGATTCATGTCTGGCGAGCTTGGATGTAGTGCTGAGAAGATGTCAAGAGAAGCACTTGGTTTTGAATTTCGAGAAATGCCACTTCATGGTCCCTGAAGGAATTGTCCTGGGGCATGTAGTATCGGAAAGGGGCATACAGGTGGACCAAGCAAAAGTGGACGTGATATCAAAACTGCCCCACCCGACAAATCAAAGGAAGTGAGGGGATTCCTAGGTCACGCAGGATTCTACAGGAGATTTATAAAGGATTTTCCAAAAATTGCTCAGCCACTCACTCATCTGTTGCATAACGATGTTGAGTTTGTTTTTAATGAGGAATGCATTAAGGCTTTTCAGCTGCTGAAGGACAGATTAGTATCTGCCCCCATCATCAGAGCACCTGATTGGGGTTTGCCGTTTGAAATCATGTGTGATGCGAGTGACTATGCAGTAGGGGCGGTGCTAGGTCAAAGAGTTGATGGAAAAAGTTACGTAATTTTCTATGCGTCAAAAACGCTAAATCAAGCCCAGAAAAATTACGACACCACGGAGAAGGAAATGTTGGCAGTCGTGTACTCTTTTGAAAATTTCGACCATATCTGCTCGGGTCGAGGGTGATAGTCTTCACAGACCACGCTGCGATAAAGTACTTACTGGCAAAGAAGGAGTCTAAGCCAAGGTTGATCCGATGGGTGTTACTGTTACAAGAGTTTAACTGGGAAGTCAGAGACAAGAAGGGGACGGAGAACAAGGTGGCTGATCACCTGAGTCGCATTTACCAAGGTGAGACGGATGAAGCAATACCTGATGCGTTCCCGGAAGAACATCTTTATTATTTTAACGATTCTCCTAGACCTATCAATTGGGAAGAAGTAATGGCAGCAACAGGTCCAGGAGATGCTGAAAAAAGGAAATGCCAGGCGAATGCAGAGCCATGGTTCGCTGATCTAGCAAATTACTTGGTCACTAGAGAAGTGCCCAGTTCCGACGAAATTTCCCGGGCCCAGAAGATGAAATTAAAAAGTGAAGCCAAATACTACTTTTGGGACGATCCGTATTTGTGGAAAATGGGAGCTGACCAGGTAATTAGGAGATGCATTCCGGAGTGGGAGCAAAGGGATGTGCTGAATCATTGCCATGCTTTAGCTTGTGGGGGTCACTTTGGACCTAGGAAGACTGCAAGGAAGGTTCTAGACAGTGGTTTCTACTGGCCTACATTACATAAGGATGCATTCGAATTCTGCCAGAATTGCGAAAGGTGTCAGCAGATTGGAGGAATTTCTAGAAGGGACGAAATGCCACAAGTTCCGGTGATTGTTTGTGAGATTTTCGATGTTTGGGGTATGGACTTTATGGGTCCATTTCCATCTTCATATGGGAATACATACATACTTGTGGCGGTGGACTACGTTTCGAAATGGATAGAGGCAAAAGCTACGACCTCCTGCGAAGCTGTGGAAGTAGCCAAATTTCTGCGGTCTAACATTTTCAACAGGTACGGGATCCCTAGGGCTGTCATCTCAGACCAAGGAACCCATTTTAAGAACCGTACAATAGAGGCTCTCATGAAGAAATACGGAGTCCACCATAGGTTGTCTACACCTTATCATCCTCAGTCCAATGGCCAGGCAGAAATATCAAATAGGGAGATAAAGGCCATTCTCGAAAAAACGGTGAACCCGTCTAGGAAGGATTGGAGTAAGAGACTGGATGATGCATTATGGGCTTATAGGACAGCTTATAAGACACCTATTGGTATGTCACCATATAGGTTGGTATTCGGAAAAATGTGCCACTTACCCGTGGGAATCGAACACAGAGCATACTGGGCGGTCAAAGAGATCAACATGAATCCGCAGGCTTGTGAAGAAGAGAGGAAGATGCAGCTCCAGGAACTGGAAGAGTTACGGCTTGAGTCTTATGAATCTGCCATGTGGTATAAGGAAAAAACTAAGCTTTGGCATGATAAAAATCTCCGGGTCAAGGAACTCAGGGTAGGACAGAAAGTCCTTTTGTTTCAATCCAAGCTCAAGTTGATGCCTGGAAAGTTAAAGTCTAAATGGATTGGGCCTTACATCATCATGGGACTTCGAGCAAACGGAGCAGTTGAAATCCAGGGAAGTGCACCAAATTCCATACCTTTTCTTGTCAATGGACATAGGATAAAGGTCTTTAGGGATAGCTCAGAGTTGTGTGTAGTGGACGAAGTGCCACTACGCGCACTCTTTGATATCACCTAGCCAGTCTAGGAAGGAAGTGTTTTTAAAATATCTCCTGGGTCTAGTAATTAAAAGTTTGACCATACCCAGATCCAGGAAATTTTGAGAACACTTTACAACAATTTTGTAAATATTTAATTGCTTTCTTTAAATCAAGAAAAATCCAAACAAATAAAAAATTTTATTCTTCCAAAAATATTTTCGAAACACCAGACCCATCGGGAATGTTTTTGATGCTGTCATATCCTAGACCCGGGGAGTTCGGCGTTTCATATTTGTTTTTTTTAGTTTGATGTTTTCTTTTAGTGTGTTTTGGCAGAAGGAATTTACTTGAGCAAGGAATTGTGGGGTAAAAGAGTTTTGGAGGGAATTGGCACCGGTCCGGATTTCAAAGAGCACTTTATGGGGAGGCGTACGGTCGCTAGCGTCACCACCTGCACCCGCCTGCAAAAGGAACTGTCCTCTCCAATGCCTACACTATGAGCGGTTTTGGCCTTTTTATTTTTTTCATTACTCATTCTCTCTCCAAATATTCTCTCTCCCAAATCAAAAAAACCCCAAATTTCAATCTCTCTCTAACCCTAATCTGAAAATTTCGCCCAAGTTCTTTTCAAAATTTTCTGCAGAATACCATGGATAACCAACAAGGAACCAGCAGCGCTTCTGGATCCGCCGAGAAGAGTGCGGCGGAGTTCATGAATGAACTATTTCAGAAGTTCGGAGGGGCCGATAAAGCGATGCAAGCGTTCGCGATGTTTGCAATGGGACAACCCATGCCAGCCGTTCCAACAACCACCGTGACACAACCGGAGGTTGTCGAGACACCACCCACTGCTGTACAAGAAACCGCGCCGGAGGCTGCTACCATTATTCCAGAAGAAACCACCTCTGCCCAGGACACAGTCCCAGAAACCGCCACCAGGCCGGAGGACGATGCAGTGCCCGACGTTCCAGGATCACCCATTACGGAGATTCGTGAAGTAGAGACAGATCTGGCCGCGGGACTGACGTTATTGGCCGTAGGTGAACCCAGGTTAGGTTCTGATTCTCAGAAGGAATCCCCTGTTTTAAAGTTTGGAGGTGATGGTGTTTCAGAGGGAGTAACCTTGATATTTCTGCTGTGAATTTGGTGGAGAGTGTTGTTGGGGGGGTAGATGCTCTTGTTGCGGTAGTTGAAGACACCGCCATTACTGTTAGTAGGGCTGAGGGGGAAACCCCTGTTCTGGAGGCGTCTGTTGAGAGGGATGCCGTTGTTGATGATGATGATGTTCAAGTGGGCGGCGAAGCCCTAAATTCTGAAAAGGAAACCCTAGACGTAGTTGGGGGCGATGAAGCCCAATTTACTGAGGAAGATGTTGATGCGGGAAGGACTCCCGAAAAATCTGTGGGCACTGAAGCCCAACCTGAAGGAAATCTTACGGGGTTAGAAACCCCTGTTTATATCACGGGGGCAACCCCATTGTTAGCAGAGGAAAGTGGAGCACTCGATTCTGAGGGTGCTCAAGAAACTGTCGATGCAGGACTCAACATGATAGTGGATTTAACTGAGGTCTCTGAGGAGGCCGATTCGCAGCTTAATCTAAGGGAAACAAGGAGACGGACACGTCGGAGTATTCTTGATGACATTGCCGTTTCTGCCCAACAAAAGGAAAAGGATACGCTTGACCTAGCGACCGCCGTGTCTGCGCAGGAAGACTCCCCCAGGCCGAGTGGAAGGGAGAGTGACGAAGAGGGGCGCCGCGCGAGGGCTAAGAAAAGGAAAGGGAAACAAATTGCTTCCTCCTCGACCGAGAAGGAGAAGGGGAAATCTACTGAATCTCCACTTCCTCCACCCGCCAAGGTACCATACGCCGCGGACCCCGAGAATCCTGCCAGGTCCAGTGATTCAGAGGAGGAGCAAGACGAGGATGTACTGAACTTTGAGCCGACGGAGATTTGGATTACAAACGAGCTGCTAGACAATATGAGAAGATTTGACGATCCAAAACGTGTGGCCATATACAAGGAAAAGAGTGCTGAGGGAAAGGTGGCGAAGTCCGGAAAAATGTACCACCCGGCGGAACTCAAACATATTAGCTCTAACGATGAGTTCAGGGGGTATATAGATGCAATCGGTTTTGATTGGTTACTAAAGCACAGCACTTTCGAAGTTCCAGTCGACGCGGCCCGTGAATTCTTTTCCACCTTCCGGTTCAAATCCACCGCCGATTTGGATGCGGATTCCATAGCTTTCAGGCTTTTTAATGAAGAACATAGGATGAGTATCCGGGAGTGGACGCTGCGGATGGGCTTGCTAACGAGAACAGAAGATGATGAGGGCCTGTGGAACGACAGAATGGTTGGTCCGCCAAAGTTGACGCCAGGATTTCAGGCACAAGGTGCGTGGGAGTTCTTGACTCACTCAAGAGTGGGTCAATTTAAAACAAGTTTTTCGAAGGCACACCATATAGAAAATCGGGTCCTGCGATTCGCCCAAACTTTTGTTAGCTACAACTTGATGGGCACTGCCAACAACGCCCTGACGACCGCCGACCTATACTTTACGTGGTGCATGGCCACAGGAGTACGAGTTCATTTGGGTTATTGGTTAGCCCAAGCCTGCCATCAAGTCACCTCCAACCCGTCCAGGCATCTGTACACGTGCCATCTTCTCGGGGCCTATTTGCAGCGCAACATTGTAATTAAAATCAGCAAGGCCTGCCGTGTAGTAAAGATGTGCTCAGCCCCGGAAGTCTTCAATTTCGATTTTTTTTTCAACAAGGGGTTGCTGATCGCCCGAGGGAAGGAGGTGTGTTTTTATGAGGTCGGTAAGTCAGAGGCACAAGTCAAGCAGGAACCCGATGGTGTGGAGGTAAAGGATCAAGCCACTGAGGACGAAGTCAGGCTGATGGTTCAGGGAGTTCAGAAAGAAGTTGAGGAGGTAAGGAAAGGAATCGACGGGGTACGCAAGGAAATGACTGAGATCCGAAGGGAATTCGGAAAAAGCAGGGAAGAGGCCGCAGTCCTGAGGGGACGTATCACCGATTGGGTGGTTTCGTCAAGTGAGCAAACCAACAGGATGGCGGAGGGTGTTGCTTTGATGACGACCATGCTGAAATGGCTGCACAAAAAGTTCCCGGATGCATCAGAAACTATTCCTGGGTCTAGCGGCAACATTACAACGCTAAGTCCAGGAAGTGTATCCGCGCAGAAGCCATCACAAGGCCCGAGGCCTCACATCACCCCCTCTTCCGCTAGACCCGTGGTCCTGAGGACAGCCATACCCCGACCTGCTGATGACAGACCAGTGAAGCCGGAGATGCCGGCCAGGAAGAAAGCAAAGGTGACCCAGCCGACGGTGCCACCAAAGTTTGGCTCCCACGGGGGCCAGACACCGAATTGAATTTCTCCTCAAACCCAAGTAACTTTTTCTTTCTTTTATTTAACAGTTCTTTCGTTTTATTTCTGTTTTACCTGTCAGCATGCTAGGTTCTGTATATATGTGTTGAACCCTTCCACTTAGACCAGGCATTGGTCTAAGTGTGAGAAGGGGTTATATGTCATAACATGTTTTGTGTTGTATGTTGTTCCTTCTCCCACTTAGCCCAATGCTTGGTCTAAGTGTGAGAAGTTTGTGTTTTGTTGAGTTCGTTTCATGTCGCCACTAACTGGCCTGCTTTCCACTTCATACGGATTGCTTGGGGACAAGCATAAATGAAGTGGGAGGGGGGACGCAGTTAGGTCTAGGAGTTTGTAGAAGTTTTTTTTTAGGTTTCGTGTTTGCATAACTGGTAAAATGAATAGCAAAAAGCCCCTTAGGGAGAGTAATTGAAGAGAAAATACATGCTAAATTGTGAATCCTTTTCTCTTAATAAATCAAAGTCAGTTGGATGAAGTGAGAACGATAGAGGATGCCTTAGATAACCCAGTTGTGCAGCCCTACTATAAGAGCGAGTTATAAGCCTATACACTTTGAGCTAACTTGTAAAAAGAATGGGCTACCACTTGATGCTTAGGGAGAAGAGTCTGACGGAAAAAAAAGGGTTTCTGGAGGTATAAGCTGGACGAAGTCCAGGAAAAAGGAGGTATAAGTTGGACGAAGTCCAGGAAAAGGAGGTATAAGCTGGACGAAGTCCAGGGGAGGAGTTAAAATAATAAAACCGGAGGTATAAGCTGGACGAAGTCCAGGAAAAAAAAAAAAAAAAAAAAAAAAAAAAATTTAAGGGCAGGAAGCAGTAGTAACCAGACCCAGGAATAAAAAGGAGACGGTAGGAAGGAGAAACTCTCATAACCCGATGCATCAGTGGAGTAACTTTAACTTAAGAGCGATCCGATCCTAACATCCCTGGTGAGGAATGAGTGATCGAGTGAATCTAACAATTGGGAAGTCAGAAGGCTATCTTGACGAACTGACAACTCGACTAGATAGAAGAAGGGAATGGGAGGAATCTGAGGCTGTAAACGCTTGGATTGACCTTAAACTTGTGGGGATGGCTGCTAGGAAAATACCAGTTTATGCGCTTATGTGTTTTCTTTTCTTTTGTGATTTTTATGTGTTTCGTGTTGTAGTTGTCTAGGTCTAGGAGTCTGTTTTGTTTGTAGAATAGTACTTGGGGGGGGGCCGTGCATTGAAATTCGCCTTATTTCTTTTTCTTGTCTTTCATACTTGAGGACAAGCATGGTTTAAGTGTGAGCAGTTTGATAAGGCTAATTTCATGCATGGGTCTAGGGATTTAATTCGTGATTTTACTAGGACTAACGCACGTTTTAAGCCAGGTGTGTGAAGGAATTCGCCAGGTCCAGGAAAGAAGACCAAAAAATCACAAGGTCGAGGAACTGGCGATTTAGTGAACGATTATGAAGAGAATTGCTCGACGGAGGAAGCTCCAGAGTTGAAGGGTAGAATAGAGATTTCTACGAAGACTCAAGGGCTATGTCCGCATCTATAAAAGGCAGAAGCATGCAAGCTGGAGGGATCTTCCCGGGGGAGACCTCACCACAGTCTGTTGCTTAGTTCACTTTCCCACACACACACTTGATACTAGTTTTGAGGAGATCTCAGTTCGCACGTCCGGGTTTCATCTTAGCTTCCGAAATGGTGTAACACCGCTCTTGTTAGGAGCGAAGAAACAATTTATTTTCCGCTTTCCGTATTTTGCTTACTCTGCCGAGCTTCGTTGTTCGAAGCTCGGTTCGCTGTTTTCACCGAATAGTTTCTGGTTTAAAAGCAAGTTTGATTTTCCGTTATGGCGATTGTGTTGATTTCTGGTTTGATCGTTTCGCTTATTGAGATTTTGGAGTTTTTAAATTGTCTGAGTTGGATGCGTTTCGCAGCTGTTTACTGAGTTATTGCAGGTTAATGGTCAGATCTGGGAGATTGGAGTTGGATTGTGGAAGAATTTTGGTTGGATTTGCTGGATTTGTTGGTTGTTGGGTTCGGATGTCTTGGATTCGGAGTGGATCAAGTATTCTGACGTGAATCTAAGTAGTTTCGATCTGATTTTCATGCTTAGTTTACGTGTCTTTCTTTCATTCCGTCTAGTGTACGCAGATCTGATGTGTTTCCGAGTTGCAGCAAGATAACGACGACCAAATCTCTATATTCTGTTCGAATCTCGCTTTTTGCTCTGTTTGTTCATCTGCAAGTTCAATTGGGTGGAGAAGATGCATTTTGCTGCGAGCTAGCGTCAGAGTTTGTTAATCTGCAGTTCTTTCCGTACTTGCCATTTTTGGAATTATGGTCCCCACTTTCAGTCATATTCTGTTTAGCTAGATTAGGTAGTTGTTTACACTGTCTAGGAAGTGGTTATGTTTCTTGTTGTCGAAGTCTGAATTTACAAGTTTAACATGTCCTAGGTCTAGCATTTACATTTTCTGCCTAGGTCTAGAGTTAGTTTAAAATTCTCAACCCTTTTGTTGCGTGGCAGCAGCCATTTGTCTGTCCAAAGTCTCTGAGCACTACTTTGCGAGTCCATCTCTGTGGGATCGACCCCACTTCCCTATACTAATTCATAGTATTCGGGTTGAGGGATTTATATTTTTTGAAGGGGAGTCGATGTGTGTCCAACGACCAAGCACTTTATGTTCTCTTAAGTTCCTAGACCTTGTGCTCTAGTGGATTTAAGGAGCGTGGTGTCTTGACCAAGCGCTTGCAGTGATCTATTTCTGTGCACACGCGATAAAAGAAGAAAATCCTCGTTTCAGTGCCCCAGAAAACCCCTTATTCCCTTCTGATCAGTAGGGAATGGTAATTTGGATATAACATCTACCTTGGCTCGATCCACTTGGATACCTCTCTCTGAGACCACGTGTCCTAAAACTATCCCTTCGGCGACCATAAAATGGCACTTTTCGAAGTTCAAAACCAAACTCTTTGCTTGACATCTCTCCAAAACTATATCTAAATGGTGAAGGCAAGAGTCGAACGAGTCTCCGTAAACCGTAAAATCGTCCATGAATATCTCTATGCAATCCTCAATCAAATCAGAAAATATGCTCATCATACATCGTTGAAACATACCTGGAGCGTTGCACAGGCCGAAGGGCATGCGACGGTATGCATAGGTTCCAAACGGGCAAGTGAAAGTGGTCTTGTCCTGATCCTCAGGATCTACGTAAATTTGGAAATACCCGCTGTACCCATCTAGAAAGCAGAAAAACTTCTTCCCAGCTAATCTCTCCAACATTTGGTCGATGAACGGCAGGGGAAAATGGTCCTTCCTGGTCGCATTGTTCAGCTTACGGTAATCGATGCACATTCGCCAACCCGTGACTAGCCTCGTTGGGATCAGTTCATTCCTCTCATTCTGAACTACTTGGATGCCCGACTTCTTTGGGACCATGTGGATCGGGCCGACCCACTCACTATCCGGTACTGAATAGATAATCCCTAGCGACAACAACTTCAAGATCTCCTTCAATATCTCTTCTCGCATGTTACCTTCCTTTGAGCATCTCGATGAGCCTTCGCTCCTTCCTCCAACCTAATGTGGTGCATGCAGACGTCGGGGCTAATCCCCACTAAATCTGTAAGACTCCATCCAATTGCCTTCTTGTTCTTGCTCAGCACGGTCAGTAGCCTAGCCTCTTGTTCTTTCGTGAGGCTGCTACTGATGATCACTGGATAAGAGTTCTCCTCTCCAAGGAAGGCATACTTCAAATTTGGTGGCAACTTCTTCAGCTCAACTTGAGGTGGAAGTGTGTCTTCGGGTAGAGGGTTTTTCTCAATCTCTCCTTCTTTTTCTAAACCTCCCTTCGATGGTTCTTCTATACTGGCTGGTAGCTGAACCCCTGCGGCTCCAGTGAACTCCGATTTCTGACAGAATCCCTTGATTGCTACTTCTATTTCTTCATCAGTCAACCCTTGGCTACTGATCATTTCACACCATGCAGCGGCTTCGATGTCAGCCTGCTCATAAACATCTAATGCTTGGAGTTTCTCCTGCAATAGTTCGGTCTCAAGAAAATCTTGGACAAGGGGGTCAATCACGTCAACATAACACAAATTTTCAGAATCAATCGGTTTCTTCATGGCTTCATTGATATCAAAAGTAAATTTCTCTCTATGGAAATCAATGCAAATTGTCCCCTCGGCCATGTCTACTATTGTCTTAGCCGTTCTCAAAAATGGCCTTCCTAACAACACTCCACTAGATTCCCTAGCTTCATGCTCACTCATTTTGATCACATAAAAATCAGCAGGATAGGTAAAATCATGCACTCTTACTAACACGTTTTATAAAACTCCCTCAGGACTTATGCACGACCTATCAGCCAGTTGGATCAACACCCTAGTATTAGACAATCTAACTCCCTTCAATCGGTTATAGATAGACAATGGCATAACATTTATGGACGCCCCCAAATCACACATTGCATGTTTGACCTTCACATCTCCTATAACTATAGGCAAAGTGAACATACCTGGATCGGCTCTCTTGGGTGGTAACTTCTCTTGCACTATTGCTGACGCTATTCCTTCCACCATAATCTCCCGGCTATGAAGTCCTTAATGAATTTCCCGAGAGGGGGTAGCTTCACGGCTTGGAGGAATGGTATTGTGACATCTAACTTCCCAAAAATCGACAAGTAGTCAACCGGGTCTTCTTTCTTCCTCTTTGTAACAAATCGGAATGGGAACGGTTTCTCCCCTTTTTTTTCCTCTACTGGTTCTTCAGCAACCTTCTTGGAGTTTTTCTTGGGTAGTTCCTGGGTTTGGGCCTCCATTCTGGGTTCTACCTCTTGAGGGGGTGTCTTCCTGGTCAGTAGGGTGTCGGGTTCACCTCGTAAACTTGGTGTATCATCCAAGAAGAATGGATCCTTCATCCGAGGCATAGTTCTCCCTAATTCATCCACTGAAATGGTATCACCTCCTATCTTCGTTCCATTAGATCCTCCACCAGGTTGTTTCGGTTGAGGCGCGTCATAAGTGGTTCCCGACCTCAACGTAACCTTACTCACATTTGCCTTTTCGGGCATTTGGACTGTAGATGGGAGTTTCCCTGCATTTCCCTTCAAATCACCCACCGAACTGGCCAGTTGAGCTAACTGCCTATTCATCATATCCATGTTCGCCTTATGTTCCTTCTGGGCGTTTTGCATCCCCTGCACGACCTCATTATGGGATTGCAATTCTCCTTTGATGCTCTGTTGTGATGCTAGCATTTCACCCATCATGTCTTCAACGGATCTCCTCGACCTGCTCGAGTTTTGGAAGTGACTTGGCCCTTGGTGTTGATAGTTCTGGGAGCTTTGCTGGCCATAATTAGGCGGGTATTGGTTATACTGGGCAGGAGGGGTGTACTGATCTTGAGGATATTGATTCTGGTGCTGGCCTTGGAATTGATTTTGGTTCTGATGGTTTTGGGGTCCTGGGTTTGGTTGATTTTGGAAGTTTTGGAAGTTTCTCTGGTGGGGTGGCACATAGACAGGGTTCGGGTTCTGTGGGTTTTGGTTTTGGGAATGTTGATTTCTTCCTGACCAGTTGGGCTGGTAGTCTGGGTTCGCTGGTCCACGGTTAGGGTTTTGGTTCGGATGAGGGTTATACTGGCTCTGACCTTGGTTCTGACTTTGGCTCCCGTCACCCCATCGGAAGTTTGGATGATCCCTCCATGGTGCATCCCGTTGCCTACCTTGAATCCAATGCCCACTAGAGTTGAAGTACCCCGCAGCATTAACTTGCTCCATATTCCCGAAGTCATTAGGCTGATCATAGTTCGGTCCTTGATTTCCCTTATCTGCACCCTTGTAATTCCCAGCTGGGGAAGGTGGTGGAGTGCTCTTCTCGATCGCACTCAGAAGTGACTTCTTCAGCTCATCCATTTTCAAATCCATTTTCTGTTCCAGTGTATTTTCCTGATCAGTAACCGAGGCAACAGCAGCCCGCTCTCGGTTATATCCTTCCCTTGAATGGTCATACTCTTTCTTTGCATTCAGTAGCTTCCTTAGGACTCTCTTTGCTTCGCTAACCCGCAATTGCGTGAAGCTTCCTCCCGACGATGAATTTGCCAGGTCCTTGGTTACCGCGTTCATGCCTTCGTAGAAAGTATGATGTACTTCAATGTCTTGCCCAATAATCACTCAAGGGCTCATCATACCCTTGCTTCACATTAGTTATTTCCCTCTTCAGCGCGCTTGTCTTGGATGACGGAAAAAACTCGCCCAGAAATGCTGACTTGAAATCGGCCCAAGTCTCGATGGAGTTGGGGGGCAGGTGCATGAACCAGGTGTTAGCTTCCCCTTTTAGCACAAATGGCAAAGCCTTCAGCCTATAATCATCCTCCGTCGCTCCTGCCGGTCTCCTCTGCGCCCTACAAATTTTGCAAAACTCATGAAGAAACTCATACGGCCCTTCATAGCTCTTCCCACAGTATGTAGGCAGGATTGCGATCACCTGAGGCTTCACATCGCAGGCGGTTTGGCCTGGAGTAACGACTATGGCTTGCGGGGGCTCTCCTTCAGTATGCGCGTTCAGCGTCCCGATCTCCGGGTCCTCATCTCCCTGGTTGGCCATTTCCCTTGGGTTGCCTTCCAACAGTGGTATCTCTCCTGGTATCGGTCCCTCTATGGTGCCCTTCTCCTCGTCACTACTCGTCCCTAGGTCAGACAAGGTGGTCGACAAGCCAGAACGAGTGGTTACGAGTATAGACCCTCGCTGAAGTATCTTCGGTCTCCTCTGGTCAGGAGCCGAACTGCTTCTCATAAACTGAAATGGAAAGAAAAGGAAAAGAAGATTATGCACAATATATACGCCAAAGTATCACACACAAAAGTAACTAGTAACGCCATCCATCCCCGGCAACGGCGCCATTTGAAACGATAGTTTTTCTCAGGGTGCTTAGGTGTCGTTCAAGCAAGGATATATCCTACTGGTCAGGATAGAGATCCTAACTAAGCCTAGACCCTGGTTTCAAAAATTCCTCAACCCACTTCTACTGATCAATATAGTGGTGGTAAGGGTCGAATCCCACAGAGATGGTGCGTTAAAATTATTGTGGTGATATTCTGGATGGTTTGGTTAGCTACCACGCTCGGGTTGAGTCTCTACCTAGGCAAGAACTTAAAGGTAATTTCCTACTGACTAGAATGGGGAAAGAAGTGTAGGGGTGCAGCTGTGTACGTGGAAATAGGGAGACATTTTTGTAACAGAAAATATTTGGAAGGTACGGGATTCTATTTTGGGCTAGACAGAATATTCAGAGGGTAGTGGTAGACATGGTGACTAGGCTGACAGATCTACAGGTTATAACTAAAAGTAAAGGACAAAAAGCAAAAAGCATCTAAAAAGCAAAGTGGTCCCCAACATTAGACAGGGACATCATCTTCTTCAACAACACAAACTAAAATCAGAAAATACTTCCAGATTCAACACGGAAACACAGTTTATCAATTCGCGAACACAGATCCACAAATAAGAACACCAAATCTGAAATCAAAACACAGAAAATGCAACTCCGCGTACTGGTCAGCAGGAAAACGAAAACGAACTCAAACTAGACTTCACATGCAGCGATTCACTCACGATCAAACAGTTCCACGTTTAACTAAGGGAATTTTGACGGAAACAAAGAAAGAAAAGATTCAACACTTAAAACACCAAGGAACCTTAGATCTAAGCCAACTAGGCGAAATAGGAAGGAAAATAAATCAACACAATAACCGAAACGGAAATCAACTTCATAGCATAAACACGTTCAGATCTTCAACAAGTACTTCAAAAGCAGAAAATATCCAAAAGCAACAAAGATCCAACGTAAAGAAAGCAAGTAAATTAAACTACGAAAGCGAATAAAAGTGTTTTGCCACTCCGGGCGATGATATCTCTAACAACGGTTCTGCTGGCTGGAACGAACGATCTGGAACTCCGGGAACATCTAGATCTTCAAGTGACCATGGCAGTAGCGAGGAACGAGATTCTGGATTGGGCTGAAGGACTGAACTCCGAGAGAATTCTACCTAAGAGTGATGTTGATGATGATCATTATTTCTTCCTCTCCAAGTGGCTTCCTTTTATAGGGAGGCTTACCCTTGATTTTTAGGGTAAGACCTTGCGGTGAGATGACTTCTTTGCCCTTAATTGTGATTGAGCAGTCCCAGCTATCCTCCTTCTCCATCTCGAGCCATATTTGCATGTATACTGGTCAGTACGTAATCGTCCTGACGCCCTTTTCACTTGAAGTGTCTGAAACTCTGCCTACTGGCTGGAATGCTTACCCTGCACGCTTAAGCAACTAGTTTTTGCAGATATAATTCAATTACGCACATCATACTGACCAGTAACCTAGGCCTAGAATACGACTTATCAACACCCCCCATGACCAAGTAACTTTTATCTTTCAATTCTTCTTTCTTTTTCTTTCCATTTTTTTATGCGTTTATATGTTTGTTGTTTTGTGTTTATGTTGTTTTTTTTCAGCATGCCTTTTGATGTAGATATTTGTGTTTGTGATATGTGTGTCTTCTCCCACTTAGCCCAATCTTTGGTCTAAGTGTCAGAAGTTTGTGTTGCTTTTGGGCATGTTTTGGTTTTTGTTCTGTTGTTATTTCTCCCACTTAGCCCGTTGCTCGGTCTAAGTGTGAGAAGTTTGTTTTGTTTATGCGCATTTGTTGTTCTGTATGATGTACGTTTTGTGTTTTGTTGTGGTCTGTTATTACTTCCCTATTTCCCCCCTTCACTGGGATAGCTCGGGGACAAGCTTGAGTGAATTTGGAGGGGGAAGGAGTAGTACAGTTTGTGTTTAATGTCGATAGGAGTCTTTAGAGCTAGTTTTTTTTTGTGTCGCATGAGCTAGTGAATATAATAAGGCAAGATTCTCTTAGTGAGAGCAATTGAAGATAGGATGCATGTCAACTTTAAGGCATTTTTCCTTAATAAGCTGAATTCGGTTTGAATGACGTAAGGACAATGGAGGATGCCTTAGATGACCTAGTTGTGAAGCCCCATCATAAATGTGAGTTATAAGCCATACACTTAGAGCTAACTTATATAAAAAGGGGGCCACCACTTGATTGCTTAGGGAGAAGAGTCTGGAGGTATAAGCTGGACGAAGTCCAGGAAAAGGACGTATAAGCTGGACGAAATCCAGGACGAAGTCCAGGAAAGGAGGTATAAGCTGGACGAAGTCCAGGGGAGGAAGAAAATAAAAAATTCGGAGGTATAAGTTAGACGAAGTCCAGGGGAAAAGAAAAAAAATGGTAGCAAAAGAAAATTTCCTAAGGGCAGGAAATAATAGTAACCTGACCCAGGAAGTAAAAAGGAGGACTGTGGGAAAGAGAAACTCTCATAACCCGGCACATCAGTGGTGTACCAGTGACTTAAGAGTGATTCGATCCTAACATCCCTAGTGAGGAATGAGCGATCGAGTGAATCCAACAATTGGGAAATCGATAGGCTATCTTGACGAACTGACGAACCGTTTAAGTAGAGGAAGGAAAAGGGAGAATTTGGTGACTATAGACGAATCAGATAGACCTTAAGCTTGTGGGGACGGCTGCCTAAAAGTTGAAACTAGTTCGTGCCTTTGTGTTTTTCTTTAAATGTTTATTTTCTTTTTGTGAGTTTGTAGTATGTCTAGGTCTAGGAGTTTGTGTTTTGTTTGTGTTTGTAGAGTCGGTCATAGGATAATAATTTGTTGAAATTCACCTTGTTTCTTTTTTCTTGTCTTTATACTTGAGGACAAGTATGGTTCAAGTGTGAGCAGTTTGATAAGGCTAATTTCATGCATTGATTAAGGGGTTAAAATTATGCATTTACGGGGTCTAACACATTTGTTTAAGCCAGGTGTGTAGAAAGTTTCGCCAGGTCCGGGAAGAAAGAAGGACGATTGCATGGCGAAGGGAATCGGCGATAAAAGTGAGCAATATGGAGAAAAATGACAAGACGGAGGAAGCAGCGAAGCTGAAGGGCATAACTGAGATTTCTGCGAATGCTTCTAGAAGATCTTCCGCGCTTATATAAGAGCAAGAGCATGCAGTCAGAAGGGGACCTTTTTTTTTGGGGGGAGACGCTGGGGTTTTTGGTTCTTTAGCTCACTTACTTCTACACCCTTGGGGGGATGTCCGGGGAGTTGTAGGGGATTTCAAGTTTCACTTTCTGTTAGTTATTGGGTAACACCGTCCTTGCGTAGGGCGAAGTAACAATTTACCGCTTTCATTTCATTTTCGTTGTTGTGAATTTCACCGAGCTTCGCTGTTCGAAGGTCGACTCTGTTTTTCTATCGAACTAACCAGGTTTTATGCAATTTTTGTTTTCTGATATAGTGATGTTTATTTTGAGTATGAATGATGTTTATTTCTGAGTTCGTCGTCATGTACTCGATTGGGTGCTTTTCACATTTGCTTGTTGAATTGGAGTAGAATCGTTGACGATTGTTGTTGATTGGAATAGATTTGCTGAATTGGAGTTTATGCAGTTGATTTTGGTTGTAGTTGGGTTCGGATTATTTGGATTTGGAGTGGATTGATGCCTCATTTCCGTATTTGTATTTCCTTCCGTCTAGAGTATGTAGATCTGTTTAACTTCCGGCTAAGTGCAAGTTTCCGACGTCCGAACTTTTACATTCTTTTTTAATCTGGAAATTTGCTCTATTTTTCCTCATGTTCACGTTTGAATCAGGTAAGGAATGCATATCGTTGTTAGTTAAATTCGTAGTTTGTTATCTGCAGCTTTTTATCCGTACTTGCTGTTTCTGGAAAATGGTCCCCACTGTTTACTCGCTTTCTATCTAGCTATATTAGGTAGTCGTTTATTCGGTCGAGGAAGTTAGTTAGATATCTCGTAGTTACAAATATGTTTCAAGCCTACATGATGTTTACAGTTTCCTAGGTCTAGTGTTAGATTTAATTCCTAAGTCTAGTAATAGTTCCACCTCAACCCAAGTTTGTGTGGCAGCAGCCATTCACCTTTCCAGAGTCTTCTAAATGCTTTCTTACGTGTCCATCTTCGTGGGATCGATCCCTGCTTCCCTGTACTAATGCATAGTATAGGGGGTTGAGGGTTTTGAATGCGGAATTTGTGTGTCCAACGACTGAGACTTCAGAGATCCTCCGAGTTCCTAGACCTTGTGATCTAGCAGATTCTCTGGTTTGAGAAGCTTGACCTAGCATAAAATCACACACAGTATTTCTACAAGCACTTCATTTACCCAAGGATACATGCAATCGCAATCAAATCGGGGGTGCTCGCGGTGTTATCAAATTTCTATGGACTCTCGAAGGAATGCCCTTATGACTTTTTGGAGGAATTTTGCAGATATTGTGACATTCAACCAATACCAAATGGATCCACGACAGAAGATTACAAGCTCAAGGCGATACCCTTTGTTTTGAAAGGTGATGCAAGAATCTAGTTGAGAAGGCTGCCAGAAGGCTCGTTTAGAACCTGGGCCGAGTTCCGCATCATCTTTGATAAGTGCCAGGTTGCGTAGGTGTCGCGTCAAGCAAAGGATGTGTCCTACTGATCAGGATGGACGTCCCAGCTAAGCCTGAACTTGGTATCAATAATTCCTCAACCCACTTCTACTGACTAGTATAGTGGATGTAAGGGTCGAATCCCACAGAGATGAATGCGCTTCGGTAATTGTGGTGATATTCTGGAAAGGTCTGTTAGCTACCACGCTTGGGATTGAGATTCTAACTAGACTGGAAATTAAGGTGGTACTTTACTGACTAGGAGGGGTGATAGATGATTGATAAGCAGCTGTGTACGTGAGAGTGGGGGAACATTATGTTTCAGAAAATATGTGGAAGGTACGGGGTTACTATAAAAGGATAAACGGAATAACAGAGAATAAGTGGTAGTTAGGTGACTAGGCTAACAGATCTGTAGAGTACCAGCAGAAAAAGTAGAGAAAAGTAAAGGACAAAAGCAAAAGGTAACTAAAAAGTAAAAGTGGTCCCAAATTTGGATGTGGACATTGTCTTCACCTACAAGTATGAACAAAAATAAAAAAAACTCAGATTCCATGAACGAGAATTTCAGGTTAACAAACTCCACCAAAACAGATCTACAATCTAAACTCCAAATCAAAAGATTAAACTAACGAAACTGAAATTACGCCTACTGGGTAACATGCAAGGTGGCAGAAATCACGTAGACTAGGCTTTCAAACTTAACCATTTCAGATCTAAAATCTAACAGCTATCTAAATTCATGAAATCAGATTTATCAATGCGGAAATGAAAACATGCTCGCAACACTTAGAAATTACAATAATAACTAGATTTAAGCTATCTAGACAGAAAGAAACAGAATCGAACAGAAAGAAAGGCATAAAAACTACTTCATTGCATAAAAGGTGTTTGGATCTAAACGAAAAACTTCAAAAGCAAACGGAAATTGAAAGTGCAACAGGTCCAACGTAAGGAAAAACATAAAGATTAACTAAGAAAGCAAATAAAGATTGTTTGCCACTCCGGGCCATGAAATTGCTAACACTACGAAACACGCTGGCTGGAACGACATAATGCAGAACTCCGGTGAACTGGTGAACTTCAGGTGACCATGGTTGTGGCGAGAAACGAGAATATGAAGGACAAAGCTAAAGGAACTAACTGCCGAGAGAGAACTACTATAACTAAGAGTGTATATTCCTAATGATGATTCCCTATGATCATAATGATTTCCTCTCTCCAAGTGGCTTCCTTTTATAGGGAGGCCTGCCCTTGATTTTTAGGGTAGACTCTCTTCGCGAAATGCCTTTTGCCCTTACTTGTGGTTGATCTTCCCAACAATCCCTCTTCTCCATCTCGAGCCTTTTTGGCATGCATACTGGTCAGTATAGCAACATTCTGATGCCCTTTTCACCTGAGTTATCTGATACCTTTCTTTCTGACTGGAACCCTTTCCCTGCACACTTTAGCAACTGTTTTGCAGATATATTCCAATTATGCACATTATACTGACCAGTAACCAAGGCCTAGAATACGATTTATCAAGCTGCTCACACTTACCACATGCTTGTCCTCAAGCGTGAAGAATAAATAAAAAGAAATAAGTCTAATTCTAACCTGGTTACTCCCCTGACCGACCCTATCCTAAACTTGACCCAAATAAAAACACATAAACACACAAAAACACATAAACAGTCACAAGAAACACTTAAACACATTAATCGGGCTATATTTTCAACCATCCCTCCCCTTGGGATCAGGTGCAATCCGGCCTTAGACAGCCTTGAACTTCTGTCACCTCCCTTTTCCTTCCCAGTCACTATATCTGCGCGTCAAGATCACCTAAACTCTCGGCCAAACACTAGATTCGCTCAGTCACTCATTCTTCATCAGGGATGTTAGGACTATATTCCCTCATAATGCGGAACCACGGTAGCTTCGGACTTAGATTTCACGTGCGGCTGCTAAAGGTCTTAAAGGCTTGTAACGTGGCTATTGGTTTGTAGTGTCTGGGGTGGTTGTCCCTAAGGCTCTAAGGTTCAAAAACTACTACTTTATTTCGATGTGGGGGAACTGTGTGCACTTGGGGCTCTTGGGTGTTGCTTCCTTCGGCCGGCGTTTCTGACTATGACTCCCAACTGGTCAGTAGGTTCTTGTGGCTTTGCCACCCTTATTCCTTCTCATTTTTTTGTGGTCAAGTGTTTTCGACCATTTTCTTCACATTCTTTCTCCCTTCTTTTTGTGGCTTTGCCACCCTTATTCCTTCTCATTTTTTTGTGGTCAAGTGTTTTCGACCATTTTCTTCCCATTCTTTCTCCGTCCTTTTTTATGGCTTCGCCACCCTTATTCCTTCTTATTTTCTTAACATTCTTTCTCCAGTTGGTTTCTTATTTGTATGTCCTTCTGGCCAGTCGTCTCCTTGCTTTATGCCTTGCACAGACACAGTCCCAGTGGCTAGTGGGTTATATCTGGGTATATACGGCTAGAAAGTGGGGTTCTAAGTTTTTTTTTTTGATGGGGGGGTTTCCTACCACCTTCAGTGTTTTCTACACGCGGTCACTTTACCCTGGGCATCTTGTGGCAGCAACTCTTTTCTTTTCTGAATTGGTGGAAAGTGGTTCTACTTTAGGATTTTAACTCACATTTTAAGAGGCTTTTGTGTTTGGCTCTAAGGATTGGCTTTTCCCTCATACTTGCATCATCTGTACAGACTAGGAGCTACTAAGGGGGGTGGTTTCCATTGTCCAGCATGTCCTATCTCCCTCAACTCCCCTCACCGTCAGCTCGAGATAGATGAGTTTTAAGCCCAATCAACACGTATAAGAAAAAAACTAGACCTAGAATAACACTACACAAACTCTATACACAGAATACACATATACACATATGTCATACTGGCCATTGCATCCCTCCTCCCACTTCACAAGTACCTGCCCTCAGATAAGGTTGTGAAGTGGAAAAGGTAATAGCTAGTATGGCTGACACATAGACATACCAAAACAAAAACGACACATGCTGATACTAAAAACTTGTCACACTTAGACTATGCAATAGGCTAAGTGGGAGAGTTTTAAACCTAAACAGAGCTCAACAAAAACAAACATATATATACATAAACTCCTCACACTTAGGCTACGCAGTAGGCTAAGTGTGAGTTAACATGCACATGAAAAGAAAACAACATAAACACAAACACATGCGTCAAAGTAGTAAACCCCGTACTTCTCACACTTAGACAATTGAATAGTCTAAGTGTTATGAATAGGGTTTACACTCACATGCTACAAAAATTTACTCTACCTAAAAACAACAAAAATAATAAATAATAAAAAAACCGAAATTAAAAGAAAAGAAAAACATACTGGTCAGTGGGGTGGTCATATATTTCTCATGCTCCTCCGTGGGGTAGGGGTTGGTGCAGATGGTTCTTCGGACTCTTTTCTCTGATTCAGATTCACTTCCCTCAGATTCTGCCGGTTCCTTGGTACCTTTTTCCTCTGTCGCTTCCGCTTCTGTCTCGGTTACTTCTGGTTCATAAGTCTGGCCTCCGTGGCCACTCGGTCCAGCTCCTCGGATTGTCGTCCCTTGCGCTAACTCCCTCAGAATTTTTTCCATTATATTGGTCAAGCGGGTCATCTCCGCTCTGGCCTGCCTATTTTCCTCCGCTAGCTCTGCCACTGCTCTCTCCAATCTCTCTTGCCTCTGCGCTTGAGCTTGTGTTCCCTGGCTCGCTGCAACTCTTCCAGTCGAGATAGCTTATTCTTCCATAGCGTAGAAACGTGGTACTCCCTGCCTCATGTAAACAGTATTCGTTCGGACGAAGAATGGTGTATCAAACAGACCATGAGGGTCGACCATGATTAGGGGGGATAAGCCTTCATCCTCCGAGATAATGCTGTTGTTCCTTACGAATAGTCCCAAGATATGGCAGAGGGAGAGGTTTCTCGCGGGATGGGTGGCAATGAGATGACACTGATAAGTTGTCCAAAAACCCAGATGTATTTTCCTCCCGCGCTTGGCGCACCAAAGGAGGTATAGTTCTGTCATCGATGTTTGGATGGATGAATTTGACTGTCCCATCAAGTTGCTATCCACGTAGAGTTGTACCAGACCTAAGATCGGGTTGTTGAAGTGGATGGAGCGGGAGATAGTAGATGAAAACTGCCCAGCGGCCGAGTGAGTTAATTCTTCCCATGCCTCCTATGGCTCAAAATCGACGTGCCTGCGGGGAATTCCCCATTCCCTGCTTCTCCACTCTGGCCCTATGGCCTCCTCAAAGCTACACATCCCCAAACGGACTGTCCACTCAATCAAACTGATGCTTATCTCTCCTCCAAACAACCTAAAGCTTATTGACTCCTCGTCCAAGTCTGAGGTGACCCTAAATCTGAATGTAGTGAAAAACTCCTTCGCTAGCCTAATAGGGATATTCAGATCCCTATTCTCCAATAACCAATCAAATCCTAACGCACGCACATAAGATAGAAAAGGTTCACGGGCATCCAACTCATCGAGGGAAGGGAAATGGAGTACCTTTCCACACTTAACTTGCTTGCTCCCGTCATCCTTTTTATCCAAAGAATCTTGTAGCTTTTTGGAGTCGATTAGCTTCATCTCCTCCACCAGCTCATCAGTGAGTTCCACTGTCCATCGTCGGTACTTCAGTCTCTCTACCGGAGGATGTATTAGTTCCCGATGGTTCAGTGGAAGCTGTTGTTCACCATACTCTTCATCCTCCAGGGAGATGTCACTGTCGGATCCCGACTCTTGACTAGCAGCATAGTCGCTGTCGTTTGTCTCCTGACGGTGCGGTGGC
Organism: Salvia splendens; assembly: GCF_004379255.2. NCBI lineage: Eukaryota > Viridiplantae > Streptophyta > Magnoliopsida > Lamiales > Lamiaceae > Salvia > Salvia splendens. The sequence continues at coordinate 19,137,177 of NC_056039.1, forward strand.
GCTCTTTGGTCAGGTTCAATGATGACGACGCCTATGTTCGTTGTGCGTTGCTTCTTGTGGCTTGGTTTCCTTGTAACAGGGGCTTTCCCCTTTCTCTTTCTCTCCTCGCTGTACCTGCTTTCATCTTTGTCTTCATCCTCTTCCAGTTTCTTCTCTGCTTGTGTTGAAGGCTTGTCCTGGGAAGTAGGGCGGATCTCCACGCGGGTATGTGTACTATCATCTCTTGGCTCGACGTGACCTACTGACTCAGATGCGAGGTCGAGACCCTCAGCCATCTGCTCAGCCTCATCCCTCTGGTCACTCGGTGTTGTGGAGACCACTTCAGCTGCTGTCGATGCATCTTCCAAGTTAGTAGCTGGAAAGGATTCCTCCCCACGTTTTGTGGAATCACCCTTTCTTCGTCACTTAAAACTTGAACTGGAAATGCTGCTGTGCTCACCTTCGTCTTGCTGGATGCCCATTTTCCTAGGCATCTCTGCGATACTCTCTTCGGTTTTGGTCATACTGCCTTGGGATCGTCCCTCAACACCAATTTTTTTTGACCGCATTCGGTTTCAACACTTGAGGTGCCATTAATCCTGGTACCTCTGTTCTTGCTACTGTCTCCTCCTGATCAATATGCACATCACTCCCCCCTGCGTCTGGCTGGGGAGTCACTGACTGTGGTACTCGTCCTCCAGTTTCCCTCTCTTCCACCTCTTCTTCTGGCTGATGGGCTGGGCCTTCTGGGTCATTCCTTGTACTAGCTTCTTCACCCTCTCTTACTGCCTCCGATGCATCTTCTTCTTCCTCACGCGTTACCTAATTCAACAGCGCCTCAAACTCCTCATCCGTCATAAGGCCTTGCTTTCTGGCCGTTTCATTTAGATTTATTTCTTCCCTCGCCATTTCTTGGGGAACGGTTTTCTCCACCGGCGTTCTTTCTGCTTCATCTCCTCCCTCCTGGCTCTTCTGCTCCTTGCTTCTCCTCTCGTCACGTTCCCCTGGGTCCGAGTCGTAATAGGCGGAGATGGGGTCAACATCCATCGAGTCGCTTTGTTCTGATGGTGCGGTCGCCGAGGGAGATTCCCGTTCTGGAGGAGTTGTTGAGGAGGTCGGAATGGAGGTGGGTGGTTGTACTGTGGGTTGCACATTTGATTCTGCTGCAGGTGCTGTCGGGGCTTCGCCGGTCATGCTCTATTTGCCTCTGAGGAACTCCTTCATTACGTCCAAAGAAACCATCGCCGGAGCCTGAGGAATCGGCTCCTGTGGTTGCGGGTTCGGCGGCTGCTCTCCCAGTGGGGGATGCGATTCTGGGGTTTCTTCCCTGCGGGTTGAAGGAGTTTTCTCACCGGTTTGTTTCTTTGCCCATTTCTTTTTTCCCATGGCTTAAATCGGCGATTTTGGGTGGTAATATGGGTGTTGGTTTCTGTGGATGACGGCGGAAATTTTTGGAAGAAAGGAATTGCAGGTAAGGGTTTGTGAGATGAAGGGGGGAAATGGTTTGGATATGAGAGTAGAATGGGTAGTTGAGGGTTTGTAACCGGCTATGAGCGGTTTCCAGGTTGGCATCGATTCGTGTGGGAGACGGTTGAGAGCGCTGCCTCCTGATTGGACGTCGCTTGTCCTTCTCTGCACATGCGTCCTCCCAGTGGTTGTCCACCTGCAAAGCTGCAACAACCCTAATTCAAATTTCGTCCCTCAATGATTTCTCCCTATATTTTCTCAGATTAGTATAAAGTAAAAAGGACACTTAAATAAAATTGAGAGTTTCACCAAAATGGCATTCTGGTGGTCAGCACGTACTCCAAATTAAATTTAAGGACCGAAAAAAAAAATTGGGTTTTAAAATTTAACTTGCATTAAAAGAAATTAAATTAACTACCACGTATTTACAATATTTACATCTTCCCTTAGGAAATTTGGAATTCTACTTGGTCAGCGTATGTAAATTACGCTAAAAGAAGCTAGCCAGTGGAACTCCAAATTCCTATCCTACCGGTCAGTATGCAACCTTAATATGTGGTTGCAGTGGAATCTCATCCACTACACCCACATCACTACTTTCCCAAAACACCTTCAGCCTATGTCCATTTACGATAAAAGGTTCAGAGTTATGAATACTCCCTGAAATCTCCACTGCTCCATTAGAACGGAGTGCGGTTATGACATAAGGTCCTGTCCACTTCGACTTGAGCTTCCCATGCATTAGCTTCAATCTCAACTGGAATAGTAGTACTTTCTGGCCAACATGGAGGTCTTTGGTCCGTAGATTTCTGCCGTGCCATAATTTAGTTCTCTCCTTATACCACATGGCGAAATCAAACGATTTCAATCTAAGTTCTTCAAACTCCTGTAGCAGCAGCTTCCTTTCCTCTTCACAGGCCCTAGCATCCATATTAAGTTTCTGTACTACCCAGTATGCTCGGTGCTCGATCCCCACTGGTAAGTGGAACATCTTCCCAAAAACGATCCGGTACGGGGACATGCCTATTGGAGTTTTGTAGGTTGTCCGATACGCCCACAAAGCATCCTCTAACCACACACTCCAGTCCTTCCTAGAAGGGTTGACGGTTTTCTCCAGAATGTTCTTTATCTCTCGATTAGAGATTTCCGCTTGACCGTTTGCTTGTGCGTGGTAGGGGCTAGATAATCTGTGGTGTACACCGTAATTCTTCATCACGGCTTCGATAGTGCGGTTACAGAAGTGTGTTCCCTGGTCGGATATGATGGCCTTTGGTACTCCAAACCGACTGAAGATATTGCTCTTGATGAACTTGGCCACCTCTTTTGCTTCACACGTGCTCGTGGCCTTGGCTTCTACCCACTTAGAGACATAGTCAGTTGTAACTAAGATATACAAGTTTCCATATGACGATGGAAAAGGACCCATGAAGTCCATTCCCCATATGTCGAACAGTTCACAAACGATAACCGGTATTTGTGGCATTTCATCTCGTGCAGATATCCCACCGGTCAGTTGACAACGCTCATAACTTCTACAGAATTCATAGGCATCTTTGTCGAGGGTTGGCCAATAAAATCCGCTATCCAAGATCTTCCTTGCCATTTTCTTGGGACCGTAGTGTTCTCCATAGGCCAAGGTGTGGCAATGTATTAGCACATCCCTTTGCTCCCAGTCAGGAACACATCTTCTTATCACTTGGTCTGCTCCTACTCTCCAAAGATATGGGTCGTCCCAAAAGTAGTATTTTGCTTCAGTCTTGATCTTCATTCTTTGAGCTTTGGTGATGTTTGGCACTTCTAGAAGCTCTCCCAAAACTAGGTAGTTGGCTAGGTCCGCATACTATGGCTCCTGCCCTACTTTTTCTTTCCCTTTTTCTGTCACATTCTGGCCGGTAAGCTTCATCACTTCTTCCCAATCAATTTTTCTATCGGCAAAAATCACTTCACATAAGTGTTCTTCCAGAAATCGGTCGTGTACCTCCTCCCTGCTCCCATCGTGCGCTATCCTGCTCAAATGATCTTCAACTTTATTCTCGACCCCTTTCTTGTCTTCCACCTCCCAATCGAACTCTTGTAAAAGAAGTACCCACCAGATCAAGCGTGGTTTGGACTCTTTCTTGGTAATTAAGTACTTAATGGCTGCATGGTCAGTATAGACGATGCCCTTGGATCCCAACAAGTACTGCCGAAAATTCTCAAATTATTACACCACGGCCAGCATCTCCTTCTCAGTGGTGTCATAATTCCTTTGAGCTTGATTTAAAGTTTTAGACGCATAAAAGATCACATACCTTTTTCCCTCGATTTTCTGGCCCAGAACAGCTCCCACTGCATAGTCACTGGCATCACACATCACTTCGAACGGATGATCCCAGTCAGGAGCCCGGATAATTGGTGCAGATACCAGCTTTTCATTGAGTAGGTTGAAAGCAGCCTTGCACTGTTCATCGAAATTGAATTCCACCTCATTTTGAAGAATTCTGGTAAAGGGTTGGGCTATTTTGGCGAAGTCCTTAATAAAGCGTCGATAAAATCCTGCATGCCCCAGAAAACCCCTCATTCCCTTCTGGTCAGTAGGGAATGGCAGTTAGGAAATGACGTCCACTTTGGCTTGATCTACCTGTATACCTCTCTCTGACACCACGTGTCCTAGGACGATCCCTTCTGTGACCATGAAATGGCACTTCTCAAAATTCAAGACCAGGCTCTTTGCTTGACACCTCCCCAAAACTATGTCCAAGTGATGAAGACATGAGTCGAAATAGTCCCCGTAGACTGTAAAGTCATCCATGAATATCTCTATACACTCCTCGATCAGATCGAAAAATATGCTCATCATGCATCGTTGAATGTTTCTGGAGCGTTCCAAAGACCGAATGGCATGCGTCTGTACGCGTAAGTTCCAAATGGGCAAGTAAAGGTGGTTTTGTCTTGGTCTTTAGGGTCCACGTAGATTTGAAAATACCCGATGTACTCATCTAAAAAATAGAAGTATTTCTTCCCAGCCAGTCGCTCCAACATCTGGTCGATGAATGGTAGGGGGAAGTGGTCTTTCCTGGTTGCGGCGTTCAAATTGCGGTAGTCTATGCACATCCGCCAACCAGTAACTAGCCTTGTTGGTATCAACTCATTCTACTCATTCTGAACCACTTGAATCCCTGACTTTATGGGGACCATGTGGACAGGGCTGACCCACTCGCTATCGGGTACCGAATAGATAATTCCCAATGACAGCAACTTCAAGATTTCTTTCAATATTTCCTCCCGCATGTTGGGGTTCACCTTCCTCTGCGAATCTCGATGTGCTTTCACTCCTTCTTCTAGCCTGATATGATGCATACAGACATCGGGGCTAATTCCTACCAGATCTGTAAGGCTCCATCCAATTGCTTTTTTGTTCTTGCCTAGAACGCTCAGTAGCCTTGCCTCTTGTTCTTTCATCAGGCTGCTGCTGATTATCACTGGGTATGAGTTTTCCTCCCCTAAGAAAGCATACTTCAGGGTTGCTGGTAGTTTTTCAATTCAACTTGTGGGAGAAGTATGTCAGCCGGTAGAATGCTCCTCGCAGCATCCCCTTCTTTTCCTAACTCTTCATCTGAAAATTCCTCTATACTGACTGGTAGCTGAGCCCCTGCGGCTCCAATAAATTCTGATTTCTGACAGAAATCCTTAATTGCTCCTTCTATCTCTTCGTCAGTTAACCCTTGGCTACTGATCAGATCGCACCATGCAGCCGCTTCTACGTCAGCCTGCTCATACACATCCAACGCTTGGAGCTTTTCTTGTAATAATTCGGTCTCAAGAAAATCTTGGACTAGGGGGTCAATTACATCAACGTAGTATAGATTCTCAGAATCGATAGGCTTTTTCATTGCCTCATTGATATCAAATGTGAATTTCTCCCCATGAAAATTAATGCAAATTGTCCCTTCAGCCATGTTCACGATTGTCTTAGCTGTTCTTAAAAACGGTCTCCCTAGCAAAATACCACTAGACTCCCTAGCTTCAGACTCACTCATCTTGATCACATAAAAGTCATCACGATAAGTAAATCATGCACTCTCACCAACACATTTTCTAACATACCCTCAGGATTTATGCATGACCTATCAGCCAGTTGGATTAATACCCTAGTGCTCGATAATGTTACTCCCTTCAGCCGATTATAAACTGACAATGGCATAACATTTATAGAAGCTCCCAGATCACACATTGCATGCTCGATTTTTACATCTCCTATAGTTATAGGCAAAGTGAACATACCTGGATCGGCTCTCTTGGGCGGTAGCTTTTCCTGCACAATCGCTGACGTTATCCCTTCCACCATGATCTTTCCATCCTTCTGGGCCTTCCCGGCTATGAACTCCTTGATAAATTTTCCAAGTGGGGCAGCTTCACGGCTTGGAGGAATGGTATGGTGACATCCAGCTTCCCAAAAATTGACAAGTAATCCACTGGGTTTTCCTTCTTCCTCTTGGTCACGAAACGGTAAGGGAATGGTTTTTTTTTCTTTCTCCTCTTCAACCGGTTCTTCAACAGCCTTTCCAGAGTCTCTCTGGGGCACATTCGGGGTTGGAGTCCCCTTTGTGGGTTCCGTTTCCTTTAGAGAGTCTCTCCTGGGCAGTACGCCTATTGTTTCACCTTTTTCCAATGGCGCTTCATCCAAAAAGAATGGATCCTGCATCTGAGGTAGAGGTCTATTGAGCTCTCTTTCCGAGATGACATCTTGCAGTATATTCGTCCCACTAGGCTCTCCGTTGGATTACTTCGGTTGGGGTCCTTCATAGGCATTACCGGACCGCAATGTGACCTTGCACACGTTTTCTTTTTCAGGAACATGGACTGTTGATGGGAGTTTTCCTGAATTCCCCTTCATTTCACCCATTGAACTCGCCACTTGAGCCAATTGCCTATTCATCATGTCTATGTTCTCCTTATGCTCCTTCTGGGCATTTTGCATCCCCTGCACAACTTCATTATTAGATTGCAACTCACCCTTTATACTTTGCTGCGAAGCGAGCAATTCTCCCATCATGTCCTCCATAGATCTCCTTGACCTGTTAGGATATTGGGACTGATTTGGCCCTTGGTGTTGGTTATACTGGGGGTTTTGGTTGGGTGGGTAATTTTGGAAGTTTTGCTGGTTCTGGTTAGGTGGGTAGTAGTTATACTAGCCAGGAGGGTTGTACTGGTCTTGGTGATATTGATTCTGGTTCTGGCCTTGGAAATAGTTTTGGTTTTGGAACTGGTTTTGGTTCTAGAACTGGTTTTGGTTTTGGAACTAGTTTTGGTTATGCTGATGTTGGGAACCTTGATTATGCTGACTCTGGTAATTTTGGAAGTTTCTCTGGTGGGGTAGTACATAGACAGAGTTTGAGTTTTGGTTCTGTGGGTTCTGGTTATGGGGTTGTTGGTTCCTTCCTGACCAATTGGATTGGTGGTCGGGATTTGCTAGGCCACGGTTGGAATTCTGGTTCGGGTGGGGGTTGTATTGGTTCTGAACTTGACCTTGGTTCTGATTTTGGTTCCCATCTCCCCATTGAAAATTTGGATGGTCCCTCCATGGTGCGTCCCGTTGTCTCCCTTGGATCCAATTCCTACTAGAGTTATAGTACCCTGCAGCATTGACTTGCTCCATGTTGACGAATTCATTCGGCTGATCGTAGGCTTGCCCTTGACTCCCCTGCTCTGCATCCTTATAGCTCCTAGTTGGGGAAGGTGGTGGTGTGTTTTTCTCGATTGCGCTCAGGATTGTCTTTTTCACCTCTTCCATTTTCAAATCCATCTTCTGCTCTATCTTCTGCTCCTAGTTAGTAGACGAAGCACTCGCAATTCTTTCTCTGTTGTAGGCATCCCTTGAATTGTCGTACTCCTTCTTTGCGCTCAAAAGCTTACCCAGGACCTTTTTCGCTTCACTGACCCTTAGTTGTGTGAAGCTTCCTCCTGACGACGAGTTTGCCAAGTCTTTTGTTGCCTTGTTCATCCCCTCATAAAAGGTGTGATGTATCTCTATATCGGCCATACGATGGTTCAGACATCCATCCAAAAGACTCATATACTTCGCCCAATAATCACTCAAGGGTTCATCGTAACCTTGCTTCACACTGGTTATCTCTCTCTTCAGCGCACTCGTCTTTGATGACGGAAAAAATTCGCCTAAGAAGGCTGACTTGAAATGGGCCCAACTCTCAATGGAGTCGGGTGGCAGGCGCATGAACCATGTGTTGGCCTCCCCTTTTAGGATGAACGGCAAAGCTTTCAATCTGTAGTCATCCTCGGTTGCCCCCGCTGGCCTTCTCTGTGCCCTACAAATTTTACAGAACTAATGAACGAATTCGTAAGGGCCTTCATAGCTCTTTCAACAGTACGTGGGCAGGATTGCAATAACATGGGGCTTCACATCACAAGCCGTCTGTCCTGGGGCGACAATTATAGCTTGCGGCGGTTCTCATTCGGTATGCGCGTTCAGCGTCCCTATCTCCGGGTCTTCATCTATATGGGCAGCCATTCTCCTTGGGTTACCCTCCAACTGTAGCACCTGTTCTGGTATTCCTCCTTCTATTGTGTCTTTCTCTTCGTCACTACTCGTGCCTAGGTCAGACATGGCTGTCGAGAGGCCAGAACGAGTGGTCACGAGTATAGTCCCTCGTTGAAGTATCTTCAGTCTCCAATGGTCAGGAGCCGAACTACTTCTCATAAACTGAAAGAAAAAGAAAAGAGAAAAGTTATACACAATATGAACGCCAAAGTATCACACACAAGAACATTAAATAACGCCATTCATCCCAGGCAACGGCGCAATTTGATAAGTGCCAGGTTGTGCAGGTGTCGCGTCAAGCAAAAGACGTGTCCTATTGATCAGGATGGACGTCCCAGCTAAGCCTGAACCTGGTATCAATAATTCCTCAACCCACTTCTACTGACTAGTATAGTGGATGTAAGGGTCGAATCCCACATAGATGAATGCGCTTCGGTAATTGTGGTGATATTCTGGAAAGGTTGGTTAGCTACCACGCTTGGGGTTGAGATTCTAACTAGACTGGAAATTAAGGTGGTACTTTACTGACTAGGAGGGGTGAAAGATGATTGTTATGCAGCAGTGTACGTGAGAGTGGGGGAACATTATGTTTCAGAAAATATATGGAATGTACGGGGTTACTATAAAAGGCTAAACGGAATATCAGAGAATAAGTGGTAGTTAGGTGACTAGGCTGACAGATCTGTAGGGTACCAGCAGAAAAAGTAGAGAAAAGTAAAGGACAAAAGCAAAAGGTAACTAAAAAGTAAAAGTGGTCCCAAATTTGGATGTGGACATTGTCTTCACCTACAAGTATGAACAAAAATAAAAAAAACTCAGATTCCATGAACGAGAATTTCAGGTTAACAAACTCCACCAAAACAGATCTACAATCTAAACTCCAAATCAAAAGATTAAACTAACGAAACTGAAATTACGCTTACTGGGTAACATGCAAGGTGGCAGAAATCACGTAGACTAGACTTTCAAACTAAACCATTTCAGATAAAAAATCTAACAGCTATCTAAATTCATGAACTCAGATTTATCAATGCGGAAATGAAAACATGCTCTCAACACTTGGAAATTACAGTAATAACTAGATCTAAGCTATCTAGGCAGAATGAAACAGAATCGAACAGAAAGAAATGCATAAAAACAACTCTATTGCCTAAAAGGTGTTTGGATCTAAACGAAAAACTTCAAAAGCAAACAGAAATTGAAAGTTCAACAGGTCCAACGTAAAGATTAACTAAGAAAGCAAATAGAGATTGTTTGCCACTCCGGGTGATGAAACTGCTAACACTACGAAACACGCTGGCTTGAACGAGATAATGCAGAACTCCGGTGAACTGGTGAACTTCAGGTGACCATGGCTGTGGCGAGGAATGAGAATATGAAGGACAAAGTTGAAGGAACTAACTGCCGAGAGAGAACTACTCTAACTAAGAGTGTATATTCCTAATGATGATTCCCTATGATCATGATGATTTCCTCTCTCAAAGTGGCTTCCTTTTATAGGGAGGCCTGCCCTTGATTTTTAGGGTAGACTCTCTTCGCGAAATGACCCTTTTGCCCTTACTTGTGGCTGATCTTCCCAGCAATCCTTCTTCTCCATCTCGAGCCTTTTTGGCATGCATACAGGTCTGTATAGCAACATTTTGATGCCCTTTTCACCTGAGTTACCCGATACCTTTCCTTCCGACTGGACCCTTTCCCTGCACACTTTAGCAACTGTTTTGCAGATATATTCGAATTATACATGTTATACTGACCAGTAACCAAGGCCTAGAATACGACTTATCAATCTTCCTGGACTGCTTCTTCCCAACATAGAAGAGTTAAGGCTGGAGTCATATGAGTCAGCAATGTGGTACAAAGAGAAAACAAGGCTCTGGCATGACAAAAACCTCCGGGTCAAGGAACTACAAGTAGGTTAGAAGGTTCTCCTTTTCCAATCTAGGCTCAAGCTGATCCCTGGGAAGCTAAAGTCCAAATGGATCGGGCCATACACAATTGTTGGCCTTCGAGCAAATGGAGCTGTGGAAATCCAGGGAAGTGCCTCAAACTCTACTCCTTTCCTTGTTAATGGTCATCGAGTAAAGGTTTTTAGGGATAATTCTGAGTTGTGTGTGGTGAAGGAAGTGCCACTACGCGCACTCTCTATTATCGCATAATCGGTCTAGTGAGTAAGTGCTCACGACGAAATCCTGGGTCAGGTAAATGGGGATGCATTTTTCAATCTATTCACTGAACCAGGGGATCTCGAGAGTACTCAATTGAAAGTGTAAATAGTTTAATTGCTTTTCAAATAGTAAAAATTACCGAACAAAGAAAAAAATCTAATCTTCCAAAAATATTTTCGAAACACCAGACTTCTTAGGGAAATTGTTTTGTCACATGTGAATCCTTGACCTGGGAGTCTGGCGTTTCATTTTTTTTTTCCTAAACATGGTATTGCGAAGAGTAGCGTTTACATGGGGCAGAGAGATTTTAGTTTGGAAGGGAAGTGGTGAAGTTTCGAATTTCAAATTTTCACTTTATGGGAAGGCGTACGGTTGCTTACATCACGCCTGCAACCGCCTGCAACCATTCCCATCCTTACTCAATATACTTAATTCCCTCATTTTTTACTTTATTTTCCAAAAACCTAATTCTCTCTCACTCTAAAAATCCCCAAATTTTCTCTCGCTATACCCATAGTTGTCTAACCCTAATCGAAAATTTCACCCAAGTTCTTGAGAAATTCCCTCATTTTTTCCTCTATTTTCCAAAAACCTAATTCTCTCTCACTCTAAAAATCCCTAAATTTTCTCTCGCTATACCCATAGTTATCTAACCTTAATCGAAAATTTCACCCAAGTTCTTGAGAAATTTGCAGATTTTGGTCATGAAGAACACATCCAAAGCAGGGAACCCCACCACAACCGCCGATTCCGGTGCGGCGGCGTTCATGTCAGATTTGGTGCAGAAATTCGGAAGTACAGAGGAGGCAATGAAGGCCTTCGCCCTCTTCACGGTAATGATGGAGCAGCACAAACCTTCCGCCGCAACGACCGCAATACCACCATCACCGGTGGTTCTAAAAGATTCGACAGCCCAACCCGCGATTGTAAATGCAGAAGCTGAAATGACTACAGCGCGCCGGTGAGAAAAGCAGCGGTAGGTGAGGAACAGGAAGGCGAGGGTGGTCCGGCCGTGGAACTCGTGCGCATGGCGGTTGGTAATCAGAGTACGACACAGGTTGTTGAGGGGGAATCCCATGTTTCTACAGAAGAGGTTGTTGAGGGGGAAACCACCGTTACTGAAGGTGTAGTGACTGGGGGGGAACCTTGATTATTTGGTGATTCGGAGGGGGAAACCCCTGTTGTTGATGAAAGAATTTCTGAGGGGGAAACCCCAAAAAAGTTCGTCGGCAGTGAAGCCCTTATTTCTGACCGGTTATTTGCTGAGGGGGAAACCCCTGTTTACATCAACGGGGGGACCCCTAGTTTGTCTGAAGGGTGAGAGGCCCCCGTTACTGAGGACGTTTCAGTGCTCAAGGGCAGTGGGCTACAATTGATGGTTGTAACACTCGGACTTTTTATAGTACTTGGCGCGTTTAAATCAAGGATCGGTGGAGGAATTTATATTTGGAACAACACCAAATATTAATTGTTGCGTTGGGCGATTTTAATTCCTTGTTGGAAACAAGATGACGAAATTTATTAAAGTTCCGTGAATTTTAATTATTTGAAAGAAATGCGAGAATGTAAAGTATGTATACATATAGGCTTCTCAAATTAAAATTTGAGTCTAAATGTTTTTATAAAAATGGCTTTGGCCATGACAATAAAAACAAAAGTCCAAACTAAATGAGCCCAAACAATTTAATTAAAATTGTGGGAGATGTCTTTGAGCCCAATTCTTTTTCACGTGAACAAGTTTCTTCTTCCTTTCCCTCCCTAACGCCACTCCATGGAGACTCTCCATTTCAAGTGACCTTTCACCCTCCATCTTCCGGATTAAATTCTGCAAATCAAAGGTCACCCAAGTTAATACATTAGCTCCTTCACTTCCTCTCCTTCCCTAACACAATCTACAATCTAAGCAAGAAAAAAAAAGAGAGAGAAAGAGCCGAGAGAGAGAAAGTGGGAGGAACTGCTGCCTTTTTGTTTCAATCTCATACAAGCCAAGCCAAGGTAATTTCTTTCACAAATTCATAGATCAAGCTACTCAATTCCATTCCAATTTCAAAACATCTGTACAATCTGCGACAGAAACAGACTCGCCAATTCAAGGAGCTATTCTTTCCTGCCAATTTCACAACCAAATTCATAGCAACGAGGTATAAATCCTTTCCCAAATTGCAAGTCATGCTTTTAGCATTTTGTACATCATACACGCATAATTCAAACAAATCGAACACACCAATCGGACATCAATAATGGAACTCTCGCTGTGAATAATCGAATCAACATAATTGTAAAAGAAACTTATCTTGCGGGTTGAATCGGGGTGATTCAAGGTTGTTTCGGGCTTGTGCGGGCGGTTCGGGTTAGTTCCGGAACGTTACGGGGTGGTTCGGATTGGTTTCGGGGCTGCACGACCACCGACGGAGCAGCAACGAACAGCAGCCTGGCTCTGTGCAATGGCAGCAGCAGCGGCTGACTTCAGACAGCCGAGACGGTGGCTAGACGTTGGCCACCAGCAGCGAGCAACGGCGACAGCGGCAGCGTCCCTCCGGTGACGGTACAGCAGCGCGCGACGGAACCTGGCGAAGCTAGCGAAGGCTGACCCAGACAGCAGTTCCGTCTGACAACAACCGCACTTCCCGGCGGTGCGATGTTTGGACCGAGGGCAGCAAACTGGCGACGGAGTGCGACGAAATATTGGGGATCTCGAATTAATGAAGAAGAAAGGAAAAAGAAATGTTTGGGGATGCATTAAAATGAGGGAGAGAGACAGAGTTGACCGAGAGAGTGTGATAGAGAGGGAGATAAAAGATTGGGCCAAGTGTTTTGTTTTGAGTTGGGCCTTTCTTTGAGGCTTTTAAAATTTAATTGAAGATAAAGAGGAAAAGTGGTTAAGGTGTGGGCCGATAACTTAATCGCAAAGAATGGGTTTAATGAAATTGTGAGGAATTATTTATTTAATTCCCGGAATAATCTTGAAGAATGAATAATTTTATCCTAAGGATGGAATAATTTCGAGGAGAAATAATTGCGATAATTAAAGTATACGCTTAAATAATTTTTAGAAATTATTTTTGACGTTATGGAAAATACGAGGAGCCAACGAAGGAAAGAACGAGCGTAAGCGGCCGACCGGCATCGCACGCGACCGAGAAAGAGAATTAAAAGATTTTAATTAGAGTGCATGCATTCTAAAATGTCTTCGTTACCGAGATTGATGTATACTTTATGTATTTACTGAAAAGGTGGTTCGCACGCACGCTAAAGTCGGAACGAGGAACTTTTTACGGAAATCCTAAGCTTTTGAGGTGGGCTTTATTACTTAAATTCTTTTATTTTGAAATGATATGTTTATGGTGAAATAAGGGTGGTTTAAAATAGTATGTCATGCCGTTTTTATGTTTTGAATTGCCATCTGATTGTCTACTGGGATAAATTAAAGTAATAATTGTGTATTGAAGGCTCAACATCCCACTTCACCATGCTCAACCAAGAAAGAGGTAATATATTTTTTTTATGTGAAAATTTTTATGAGAAAGTTTTGGAGAAAGAAAGACGAGAAAATTTTTGAGAAAGAAAAAGGAGAAAAGTTTTATAAGAAGGAAGAAGTAGAATCTTTCTGTGAGAGACTGATTTCGAGAAGAGTATTTGCTAATGTTTGAGAAAAGAACGAGTTTTGATGAGGGACGATGGATTGTTTGTTTTTACATGAAAGATGAAAGTTGATGTTCAAGTATATATTGAGTTTTGATTCAAAACTTGTACTTAAAAGTTGAAAGTGAGATGTTGAAATATTTGAGAAAAGTGTGAGTTTTGAAGAAAATGGTTGTTTTGAAAGTAGATGTGAAATGTGAAAGCACTGGGTTCTGGGAAGCGAAATGTTATGTATTATACTTGTTATTTGAGGTAAGAATGACTTTAAATGTGATATTTGTTGATCTATGAGGTGGTGAAATGTGTTGTGAACTTAGAGTGCCTAAGACTAAGCTAGATGAAACGTGCGCGAACCATAGTTGTAAGTTGACAATTTATCCATCGCTTTCCCGAGCGATGAAAACCAACGAGAATCTGAAAGTATGGGGTGAATCCCTAATGTGTCAAGGCACGACGAGGCAAGGAGAACGAGAATGCGAATGGAGGTCGGTGGACCAGTGAACTTTTGTTATTTCTTTGGAATGACGCGAAACGTTAGAGCAAGCTTAGTGTGTGAACCATTTTACTATTTTCTATCGTTTTTCGTGAACGATAAGGAAAAAATGCGAGGAAGATTTCAAGAAGATGAGGATAGAGAAGATGAAATGAAGCTGCAAACACGAAAAAGGTGCGAGACAAGAAGAACTGATGCTAAGTGATGTAGCTATGCAACGACAAGAGATCATACTCGCGATGCAAATTAATATAACATTACCTCGCATAATTTTGCTAAAAGTAGCAACACGATGGAGACGACCTTTATTGGAGGCAGAGAAGCACACGGATGATGAAAATGTTTTAAGAGAATGGTTGTTATAATATGCAAGAATATTAAGAAGATATGGCCTTTGATTGACTACAATTATTCGGTTGTAATGACGTGATGAATGTCAACTTGGAATCCACGGTTTCTTAAAACGATGTTACCATGTTCGGCCTCAGAAAGACGAGCGAGGGAGTGTGACTTCCGTAGCTAGAATGAATGATTTTAATCAACAGTACTTACTTGGATTCTAAGAAATATTTTTTTTGAACCTTTCAATTAATGGAGAGCCCTTGTCTATTTAAGACCTTGTTTGACTCACAAATCGCAAGTAATGCCCATTATTTCTTTTCCTATATCAAGTCATGACTCACTTGCAGTTCTTAAAAATTGGTGCTGGCCTTTGTAACTTTGGACATCTTGATTAGTAGTCTTCTTTGATTCATCTTTCGTAAGGACAATATTTTGACCTTATGAGCTTTCGTTATTGAACTTCATTCCTAAAGTTGTTTGCAGTTATGACCTTCAGTATGATCACATCTCCATACATGTTTCTTCACAGGATGGAATATTCTTCTTGGAACTTTTGTACACCTTTTTATTTCCTAACTATGAATGCGGCAAGTTCTTTCTCGCAGAGGTGAAATTTTTTTTTTGCTCAGTTTCACTACATATATTGTTTCATGCTCAATGATTTTTCTTTCTGCAACACCAAGTGAAGGCTATCGTGTTCTCTTTTTCCTTAATATGTTTGATCTAGCCGTTTTTCCTAAAAAGTTCACTTCACGTTGGTTGCAAACCTGTGAATCCATTGATGTGATTTCATTATTCAATAACCTGATGTCGTCGAACCATGATCAGTGCTACATCATGACATTTGTCTATGCTTCTAAACCCTCCCACGATTGATCATCTCATGTCATGACATGTTTGAGCCATCATTCATTGATGCTGATATTTTGCACATTGATTTGACAATTGAATATCTTATTTGGCAGCCTACTATGGAATTTGAGACTTAATTCAGTTTCATCATGTTTTCATGACCTATCTCATATTCTTTCGAGCTCTCATCAGAAGTAAATTCCCAAGCTCTATGGATTTTATTTGATACCGTTTAAACCATTTAAATCTCAGAATGGATGTGTTAAGTTCAATGGCTTTAGTCCTTGCTTTGTTTACAAACCAATTTTCTCAAGTTGGTGATGAGATTAAGAAGAGTCGAGCTAGAAATGTTGTTCTTGTTTTCTTGATCAATTCTGCAGTTTTTTTTTTATTAAGACACTTTCAGCAGTGTTGCTACAATTTTGAAATCAGTTTATATCCAAGTAAGACTGTTTGATCAATTTTCGAGTTCTTGATACTAGAATTGGAGGAAAGAGTGAGGTTGAGCTTTTCGAATGCACACGGGGGAATAAATTTCCATAATCAGAAATGCGTAAAAGTGATACACCAACTAGAGGCAACGATATAACCACGAACACGAGGTGTTAAATTTTTTTTTTCAGCTTTTACATACCGCTAATAGCGAGTTGCTAAGGGATCGAACATTATGCTATACCTCTAGATATTGGATCTTGAGCAACAAAATGTGGTGAAAATGCGGGCGTGACGTCTCGCCGCGCTCAACAAGAGAGAAGGAAAAATGTTTTGAAATGAGAAAGGTTTATGCATTTGATGTTGGATGTGATGATGATGAGGAAATGTTTTTGAATCCCGACTTGGTTATGAGGAGACTACGTGGGAACTCGAGGATAACATGAAAGAGAAGTACCCGGAGTTGTTCGTTAGAGATGAGCAAATTTCGGGACGAAATTTTTGTTAAGGTGGATAGAATGTAACACCCGGACTTTTTATAGTACTTGGCGCGTTTAAATCAAGGATCGGTGGAGGAATTTATATTTGGAACAACACCAAATATTAATTGTTGCGTTAGGCGATTTTAATTCCTTGTTGGAAACAAGATGACGAAATTTATTAAAGTTCCGTGAATTTTAATTATTTGAAAGAAATGCGAGAATGTAAAGTATGTATACATATAGGCTTCTCAAATTAAAATTTGAGTCTAAATGTTTTTATAAAAATGGCTTTGGCCATGACAATAAAAACAAAAGTCCAAACTAAATGAGCCCAAACAATTTAATTAAAATTGTGGGAGATGTCTTTGAGCCCAATTCTTTTTCACGTGAACAAGTTTCTTCTTCCTTTCCCTCCCTAACGCCACTCCATGGAGACTCTCCATTTCAAGTGACCTTTCACCCTCCATCTTCCGGATTAAATTCTGCAAATCAAAGGTCACCCAAGTTAATACATTAGCTCCTTCACTTCCTCTCCTTCCCTAACACAATCTACAATCTAAGCAAGAAAAAAAAAGAGAGAGAAAGAGCCGAGAGAGAGAGAAAGTGGGAGGAACTGCTGCCTTTTTGTTTCAATCTCATACAAGCCAAGCCAAGGTAATTTCTTTCACAAATTCATAGATCAAGCTACTCAATTCCATTCCAATTTCAAAACATCTGTACAATCTGCGACAGAAACAGACTCGCCAATTCAAGGAGCTATTCTTTCCTGCCAATTTCACAACCAAATTCATAGCAACGAGGTATAAATCCTTTCCCAAATTGCAAGTCATGCTTTTAGCATTTTGTACATCATACACGCATAATTCAAACAAATCGAACACACCAATCAGACATCAATAATGGAACTCTCGCTGTGAATAATCGAATCAACATAATTGTAAAAGAAACTTATCTTGCGGGTTGAATCGGGGTGATTCAAGGTTGTTTCGGGCTTGTGCGGGCTGTTCGGGTTAGTTCCGGAACGTTTCGGGGTGGTTCGGATTGGTTTCGGGGCTGCACGACCACCGACGGAGCAGCAACGAACAGCAGCCTAGCTCTGTGCAATGGCAGCAGCAGCGGCTGACTTCAGACAGCCGAGACGGTGGCTAGACGTTGGCCACCAGCAGCGAGCAACGGCGACAGCGGCAGCGTCCCTCCGGCGACGGTACATCAGCGCGCGACGGAACCTGGCGAAGCTAGCGAAGGCTGACCCAGACAGCAGTTCCGTCTGACAACAACCGCACTTCCCGGCGGTGCGATGTTTGGACTGAGGGCAGCAAACTGGCGACGGAGTGCGACGAAATATTGGGGATCTCGAATTAATGAAGAAGAAAGGAAAAAGAAATGTTTGGGGATGCATTAAAATGAGGGAGAGAGACAGAGTTGACCGAGAGAGTGTGATAGAGAGGGAGATAAAAGATTGGGCCAAGTGTTTTGTTTTGAGTTGGGCCTTTCTTTGAGGCTTTTAAAATTTAATTGAAGATAAAGAGGAAAAGTGGTTAAGGTGTGGGCCGATAACTTAATCGCAAAGAATGGGTTTAATGAAATTGTGAGGAATTATTTATTTAATTCCCGGAATAATCTTGAAGAATGAATAATTTTATCCTAAGGATGGAATAATTTTGAGGAGAAATAATTGCGATAATTAAAGTATACGCTTAAATAATTTTTAGAAATTATTTTCGACGTTATGGAAAATACGAGGAGCCAACGAAGGAAAGAACGAGCGTAAGCCGCCGACCGGCATCGCACGCGACCGAGAAAGAGAATTAAAAGATTTTAATTAGAGTGCATGCATTCTAAAATGTCTTCGTTACCGACATTGATGTGTACTTTATGTATTTACTGAAAAGGTGGTTCGCACGCACGCTAAAGTCGGAACGAGGAACTTTTTACGGAAATCCTAAGCTTTTGAGGTGGGCTTTATTACTTAAATTCTTTTATTTTGAAATGATATGTTTATGGTGAAATAAGGGTGGTTTAAAATAGTATGTCATGCCGTTTTTATGTTTTGAATTGCCATCTGATTGTCTACTGGGATAATATCCTACTAGACTTTGATAGTTAACGAATTCGGGTCTGACTAGGGAGTGAGTCCCTACTCGGACTAGTGCACTGATAGGGATCGTGAGCCGTCCCCTAGGTCGGCCGGTCCAGTGATCGAGATTGTGGCCACAGTCTCGTTTCACATGATAGTTCAGATATGGTACATGATGGAGATGATGATGGGCTGCGCAACCATGTTTTATGATAGAAATGATTTTAGTGTTTCTTGGCCTTTTTAAAGTAAAACCCGAGATTCACTCGATGATGGCTTGACATAATTTAATCGATGAAAGTATTTCGGGCATGAGTTCGCTGAGTGCATCAAGTACTCAGCCCCTGCATATGTTTTCCCTATGTGCAGGTTGAGCGTGGACGGGGGACGGAGGATGTTGAGCATTGGACAGAGACAATATTCAATAAATGATCCGGTTGCTATTGTGTCTTCATACATAGTAGTAGCTAACTCTCAAATGCTTCCGCTATGCCAAGTTATAAGAATTTCCTTGATTTCCTTTGAATTGTCAAACTATGTCATTCACGTTATGTACCTTCGAGTTTTGAAACCTTGTTGATAAATGAAATTTCATCTTTTGATCGATATGTCGTACTCCTTTTGATTGTTCCCCCTTCTTCCCCGCCTCTTAAATCCCCCACGAGTCACGATTCCCCGTGCTTCCTATCCTTAGGAAGTGCGGTCGTGACAATGGTAGATCTAGTAGAGATTCCGGAGGCCACAGATTCGCCGGTGGATAAAAGGGAGGCCAGGCTTAGGATCAGGAGAAGCTTAAGGGGTGAGATCAAAGATCTTACTCTACCCACAGAGGAGGAGTGCCTAGCCCCGGAAACAGAAGGCGGACTAGGGGAGCAGATCCCTGGGTCTAGCAAGAAGGAGGACGAAGCAGAGGAGTGTCACCTGGCGGAGGAACACAAAAGAAAAGGCAAGCATGATGCTACCTCCCGGACCAAGAAGTCCAAGCAGACTACAGCGGGCAAATCTGCTGAGGCTCCACTCACAGCCCCTACTAAAGTTCCCTTCGCCAAGGAACGAGTTGGCCCTACTCTGGATAGTGAGTCTGATGAAGAAGAGATCGATGAACAAAAAGGGGAGTTGAATTTTGAGCCAGCAGAAGTCTGGTTGACGAAAGGATTGTTGGAAGCAATAGGGAAGTTCGAGGATCCAAAGAGGGAGGCAACGTACAATGAGCGGTGTGGTTCTGGCAAGCTAGCGAAATCCGGCAAACGGTATGATCGGGAAGAGTTACGGGAGATAGACTCTGATGAGGAGTTCCTTCAGTACATCGGTACAATTGGGTTTGACTGGCTTTTAAAACATAGGGACGCGGAGGTGCCAACAGCATTGGCCCGGGAGTTTTTCTCAACTTTTCGCCTGAGAACCACCATCGATCTCGACGCGGATTCAATTACTTTTCGACTTTTTACAGAGGAACATGAAATGCGTATCAGAGAATGGTATGAGTATCAGAGAATGGTCCCTCCGGTTGGGGTTGTTTACCCCAACCAGAGCGAGCGCGTGGTGGGACCTCTGAAGTACACTCATGTGTTCAAACCGCAATCTGCTTATGAATTTGTCACCCATGCTTAAGTGGGGCAATTGAAGGCTAGCTACTCGAAAGCCTTCCAGATCGACAGCCGTATCCTGCGTTTTGCTGAAACTTTTATAAGTTATAATTTGATGGGGACCTCCAATTCTGCCCTAACTACTGCTGACCTCTATTTTACATGGTACATAGCTAAAGTCGTGCGGGTACACCTGGGCTATTGGTTTGCTCAGACTTCTCACCAGATGGCTGCAAATCCCTCCCGCCACATGTACACATGCCACCTTCTCGGAGCTTACCTTCAGTGAAACACAATCATGAAGATAGCAAAATCTGCGTCGGGGGTAGTAATGTGCGAGCCGCCCGAGATCTTCAGTGTTGAACCTGAACCTGGTATCAATAATTCCTCAACCCACTTCTACTGACTAGTATAGTGGATGTAAGGGTCGAATCCCACATAGATGAATGCGCTTCGGTAATTGTGGTGATATTCTGGAAAGGTTGGTTAGCTACCACGCTTGGGGTAGAGATTCTAACTAGACTGGAAATTAAGTTGGTACTTTACTAACTAGGAGGGGTGAAAGATGATTGATAAGCAGTTGTGTACGTGAGAGTGGGGGAACATTATGTTTCAGAAAATATGTGGAAGGTAAGGGGTTACTATAAAAGGCTAAACGGAATAACAGAGAATAAGTGGTAGTTAGGTGACTAGGCTGACAGATCTGTAGGGTACCAGCAGAAAAAGTAGAGAAAAGTAAAGAACAAAAACAAAAGGTAACTAAAAAGTAAAAGTGGTCCCTAATTTGGATGTGTACATTGTCTTCTCCTACAAGTATGAACACAAATAAACAAAACTCAGATTCCATGAACGAGAATTTTAGGTTAACAAACTCCACAAAAACAGATCTACAATCTAAACTCCAAATCAAAAGATTAAACTAACGAAACTAAAATTACGCTTACTGGGTAACATGCAAGGTGGCAGAAATCACGTAGACTAGGCTTTCAAACTTAACCATTTCAGATCTAAAATCTAACAGCTATCTAAATTCATGAACTCAGATTTATCAATGCGAAAATGAAAACATGCTCGCAACACTTGGAAATTACAGTAATAACTAGATCTAAGCTATCTTGGCACAAAGAAACAGAATCGAACAGAAAGAAATGCATAAAAACAACTTCATTGCATAAAAGATATTTGGTTTTACAACTTCAAAAGCAAACGGAAATTGAAAGTGGAACAGGTCCAACGTAAGGAAAAATGTAAAGATTAACTAAGAAAGCAAATAAAGATTGTTTGCCACTCCGGGCGATGAAACTGCTAACACTACGAAACACGCTGGCTGGAACGAGATAATGCGGAACTCCGGCGAACTGGTGAACTTCAGGTGACCATGGTTGTGGCGAGGAACGAGAATATGAAGGACAAAGCTGAAGGAACTAACTGCCGAGAGAATTACTCTAACTAAGAGTGTATATTCCTAATGATGATTCCCTATGATCATGATATTTCCTCTCTCCAAGTGGATTCCTTTTATAGGGAGGCCTGCCCTTGATTTTTAGGGTAGACTCTCTTCGCGAAATGACCCTTTTGCCCTTTCTTGTGGCTGATCTTCCCAGCAATCCTTCTTCTCCATCTCGAGCCTTTTTGGCATGCATACTGGTCAGTATAGCAACATTCTGATGCCCTTTTCAGCTAAGTTATCCGGTACCTTTCCTTCTGACTGGAACCCTTTCCGTGCACACTTTAGCAACTGTTTTGCAGATATATTCCAATTATGCACGTTATACTGACCAGTAACCAAGGCCTAGAATATGACTTATCAAACTGCTCACACTTACCACATGCTTGTCCTCAAGCGTGAAGAACAAACAAAAAGAAATAAGTCGAATTCTAGCCTAGTTACTCCCCTGACCGACCCTATCCTAAACTAGACTCTAAACTTGACCCAAATAAAAACACATAAACACACAAAAACATATAAACAAACACAAGAAACACTTAAACACATTAATCGGGCTATATTTTCAACCATCCCTCCCCTTGGGATCAGGTGCAATCTGGCCTTAGACAGCCTTGAACTTCCGCCGCCTTCTTTTTCGTTCCCAATCAGTATATCCGCGCGTCAAGATCACCCAAACTCTCGGCCAAACACTAGATTTGATGAGTCACTCATTCCTAACCAGGGATGTTAGGACTGTATTCCCTCATAATGAAGAACCACAGATGCTTCAGACTTAGATTTCATGTGCGGCTGCTGAAGGTCTTAAAGGCTTGTAACGGGGCTATTGGTTTGTAGTGTCTGGGGTGGTTGTCCCTAAGGCTCTAAGGTTCAAAAACTACTACTTTATTTCGATGTGGGGGAACTGTGTGCACTTGGGGCTCTTGGTTGTTGCTTCCTTCGGCCGGCGTTTCTGACTTTGACTTCCAACTGTTCAGTAGCTTCTTGTGGCTTTGCCACCCTTATTCCTTCTCATTTTTTTTGTGGTCAAGTGTTTTCGACCATTTTCTTCACATTCTTTCTCCCTTCTTTTTGTGGCTTTGCCACCTTATTCCTTCTCATTTTTTTGTGGTCAAGTGTTTTCGACCATTTTCTTCACATTCTTTCTCCCTTCTTTTTGTGGCTTTATTTTCTTCACATTCTTTCTCCAGTTGGTTTCTTACTTGTATGTCCTTCTGGCCCGTCGCCTCCTTGCTTTATGCCTTGCACAGATACAGTCCCAGTGGCTAGTGGGTTATATCTGGTTATATACGGCTAGAAAGTGGGGTTCTAAGTTTTTTTTGCTTTGATGGGGGGGTTTCCTACCACCTTCAGTGTTTGCTACACGCAATCACTTTACCCTAGGCATCATGTGGCAGCCATTCTTTTCTTTTCTGAATTGGTGGAAAGTGGTTCCACTTTAGGCTTTTAACTTACATTTTAAGAGGGCTTTTGTGTTTGGCTCTAAGGACGGGCTTTTCCCTCATACTTGCATCATCTGTACTGACTAGGAGCTACTAAGGGGGGTGGTTTCCATTGTCCAGCATGTCCTATCTCCCTCAACTCCCCTCACCGTCAGCTCGAGACAGTTGAGTTTTAAGCCCAATCAACACGTATAAGAAAAAAAACTAGACCTAGAAAACCACTACACAAACTCTAAACACAGACTACACATATACACATATGTCCTACTGGCCATTGCATCTCCCCTCCCACTTCACAAGTGTCTGGCCTCAGATAAGGCTGTGAAGTAGAAAATGTAATGGCTAGTATGGCAGACACATAGACATACCAAAACAAAAATGACACATGCTGATACTAAAAACTTCTCACACTTAGACTATGCAATAGGCTAAGTGGGAGAGTTTTAAACCTAAACAAAGCTCAACAAAAACAAACACATATATACATAAAATCCTCACACTTAGGCTACGCAGTAGGCTAAATGTGAGTTAACATGCACACGAAAAGAAAACAACATAAACACAAACACATGCGTCAAAGTAGTAAACCCCGTACTTCTCACACTTAGACTATTGAATAGTCTAAGTGCTATGAATAGGGTTTACACTCACATGCTACACAAATTTACTCTACCTAAAAACAACAAAAATAACAAATAATAAAAAAACTGAAATTAAAAGAAAAGAAAAACATACTGGTTAGTGGGGTGGTCATATATTTCTCCTGTTCCTCTGTGGGGCAGGGGTTGGTGCAGATGGTTCTTCGGACTCCTCTCTCTCGGATTTGGATTCACTTCCCTCAGATTCTGCCGATTCCTTGGTACCTTTTTCCTCTGTCACTTCCGCTTCTGTCTCGGTTACTTCTGGTTCATCAGTCTGGCCTCCGTGGCCACTCGGTCCAGCTCATCGGATTGTCGTCCCTTGCGCTAACTCCCTCAGAATTTTTTCCATTATATTGGTCAAGCGGGTCAACTCCACTCTGGCTTGCCTATTTTCCTCCGCTAGCTCTGCCACTACTCTCTCCAATCTCTCTTGCCTCTGTGCTTGAGCTTGTGTTCCCTGGCTCGCTGCAACTCTTCCAGTCGAGATACCTTCTTCTCCCATAGCGTAGAAACGCGGTACTCCCTGCCTCATGTAAACAGTATTCGTTCGGACGAAGAATGAGATGACACTGATAAGTTGTCCAGAAACCCAGATGTATTTTCCTCCCGCGCTTGGCGCACCAAAGGAGGTATAGTTCTGTCATCAATGTTTGGATGGCTGAATTCGACTGTCCCAGCAAGTTGAAATCTAAGTATAGTTGTACCAGGCGTAAGATCCGGTTGTTGAAGTGGATGGAGTGGGAGATAGTGGATGAAATCTGCCCAGCGGCCGGGTGAGTTAATTCTTCCCATGCCTCCTGTGGCTCAAAATCGACGTGCCTGCGGGGAATTCCCCGTTCCCTGCTTCTCCACTCTGGCCCTATGGCCTCCTCCAAGCTACACATCCCCAAACAGACTGTCCACTCAATCAAACTCATGCTTATCTCTCCTCCAAACAACCTAAAGCTTATTAACTCCTCGTCCAAGTCTAAGGTGACCCTACATCTGAATGTAGTGAAAAACTCCTTCGCTGGCATAATAGGGATATTCGGATCCCTATTCTCCAATAACCAATCAAATCCTAAAGCACACACATAAGATAGAAAAGGTTCACGGGCATCCAACTCATCGAGGGAAGGGAAATGGAGTACCTTTCCACACTTAACTTGCTTGCTCTCGTCATCCTTATTATCGAAAGCATCTTGTAGCTTTTTGGAGTCGAACAGCTTCATCTCCTCCACCAGCTCATCAGTGAGTTCCACTGTCCATCGTCGGTACTTCAGTCTCTATACTGGAGGATGTATTAGTTCCCGATGGTTCAGTGGAAGCTAATGATCACCATACTCTTCATCCTCCAGGGAGATGTCGCTGTCGGATCCCGACTCTACACTAGCAGCATAGTCGCTGTCGTTTGTCTCCTAACGGTGCGGTGGCGCTCTTTGGTCGGGTTCCGTGATGACGACGCCTATGTTCACTGTGTGTTGCTTCTTGTGGCTTGGTTTCCTTGTAACAGGGGCTTTCCCCTTTCTCTTTCTCTCCTCGCGGTACCTGCTTTCATCTTTGTCTGCATCCTCTTCCGGTTTCTTCTCTGCTTGTGTTGAAGGCTTGTCCTGGGCAGTAGGGCGGGTCTCCACGCGGGTATGTGTACTATTATCTTTTCGCTCGACGTGACCTACTGACTCAGATGCGAGGTCTAGACCCTCAGCCATCTGCGCAGCCTCATCCCTTTGGTCACTCGGCGTTGTGGAGACCACTCAGCTGCCGTCGATGCATCTTCCAAGTTAGTAGCTGGAAAGGATTCCTCCCTAGGTTTTGTGGGAGTCACCCTTTCTTCGTCACTTAAAACTTCAACTGGAACTGCTGTTGTGCTCGCCATCTTCTTGCTGGATGCCCATTTTCCTAGGCATCTCTGCGATACTCTCTTCGGTTTTGGTCGTACTGCCTTGGGATCGTCCCTCAACACCAATTTCCTTTTGACCGCTTTCGGTTTCAACACTGGAGGTGCCACTGATCCTGGTACCTCTGTTCTTGCTACTGTCTCCTCCTGATCAATATGCGCATCACTCTCCCCTGCGTCTGGCTGGGGAGTCACTGACTGTGGTACTCGTCCTCCGGTTTGCCCTTCTTCCACCTCTTCTTCTGGCTGATTGGCTGGGCCTTCTGGGTCGTTCCTTGTACTAGCTTCTCCACCCTCTCTTACTGCCTCCGATGCATCTTCTTCTTCCTCACGGGTTACCTCCTTCAATAGCGCCTCAAACTCCCCATCCGTCATAAGGCCTTGCTTTCTGGCCGTTTCATTTAGATCTATTTCTTCCTTGGCCATATCTTGGGGAACGGTTTCCGCCACCGGCATTTTTTCTGCTTCATCTCCTCCCTCCTGGCTCTTCTGCTCTTTGCTTCTCCTCTCGTCACGTTCCCCTGGGTCCGAGTCGTAATAGGCGGAGATGGGGTCAACATCCATCGAGTCATTTTGTTCTGATGGTGCGGTCGCCGAGGGAGATTCTTATTCTGGAGGAGTTGTTGAGGAGGTCGGAATGAAGGTGGGTGGTTGTACTGTGGGTTGCACATTTGATTCTGCTGCAGGTGTTGTCGGGGCTTCTCCGGTCATGCGCTATTTGCCTCCGATTCGGCTAAAACCGGCCAACTCGGCCTCCCAATCTCGATTCGGGTCCTGCTGTCTGAGGAACTTTGTCATTACGTCCAAAGAAACCATCGCCGGAGCCTGAGGAAACGGCTCCTGTGGTTGCAGGTTCGGCGGCCGCTCTCCCAGTGGCGAATGTGATTCTGGGGTTTCTTCCCTGCGGGTTGAAGGGGTTTTCTCACCGGTTTGTTTCTTTTCCCATTTCTTTTTTCCCATGGCTTAAATCGACGATTTTGGGTGGTAATATGGGTGTTGGTTTCTGTGGATGACGGCGGAAATTTTTGGAAGAAAGGAATTGCAGGTAAGGGTTTGTGAGATGAAGGAGGGAAATGGTTTGGATATGAGAGTAGAATGGGTAGTTGAGGGTTTGTAACTGGCTATGAGCGGTTTCCATGTTGGCGTCGATTCGTGTGGGAGACGGTTGAGAGCGCTGCCTCCTGATTGGACGTCGTATGTCCTTCTCTTCACATGCGCCCTCCCAGTCGCTGTCCACCTACAAAGCTGCTACAACCCCAATTCAAATTTCGTCCCTCAATGATTTCTCCCTATATTTTCCCAGATTAGTATAAAGTAAAAAGGACACTTAAATAAAATTGAGAGTTTCACCAAAATGGCATTCTGGTGGTCAGCACGTACTCTAAATTAAATTTAAGGACCGAAAAAAAATATTTGGGTTTTAAAATTTAACTTGCATAAAAAGAAATTAAATTAACTACCATGTATTTACAATATTTACATCTTCCCTTAGGAAATTTGGAATTCTACTTGGCCAGCGTATGTAAATTACGCTAAAAGAAGCTAGCCAGTGGAACTCCAAATTCCTATCCTACCGGTCAGTATGCAACCTTAACATGTGGTTGCAGTGGAATCTCATCCACTACACCCACATCACTACTTTCCCTAAACACCTTTAGCCTATGTCCATTTACGATAAAAGGTTCAGAGTTAGGAATACTCCCTGAAATCTCCACTGCTCCATTAGAATGGAGTGCGGTTATGACATAAGGTCTTGTCCACTTCGACTTGAGCTTCCCAGGCATTAGCTTCAATCTCGACTGGAAGAGTAGTACTTTCTGGCCAACATTGAGGTCTTTGGTTCGTAAATTTCTGTAGTGCCATAATTTAGTTCTCTCCTTATACCACATGGAGAAATCAAACGATTCCAATCTAAGTTCTTCTAACTCATGTAGCTGCAGCTTCCTTTCCTCTTCACAGGCCCTAGCATCCATATTAAGTTTATGTACTGCCCAGTATGCTCGGTGCTCGATCCCCACTGGTAAGTGGCACATCTTCCCAAAAATGATCCGGTACGGGGACATGCCTATTGGAGTTTTGTAGGCTGTCCGATACGCCCACAAAGCATCCTCTAACTTCACACTCCAGTTCTTCCTAGAAGGGTTGACGGTTTTCTCCAGAATGTTCTTTATCTCTCGATTAGAGATTTTCGTCTGACTGTTTGCTTGTGCGTGGTAGGGGCTAGATAATTTGTGGTGTACACCGTACTTCTTCATCAAGGCTTCGATAGTGCGGTTACAGAAGTGTGTTTCCTGGTCGGATATGATGGCCTATGGTACTCCGAACCGACTGAAGATATTGCTCTTGAGGAACTTGGCCATCTCTTTTGCTTCACACGTGCTCGTGGCCTTAGCTTCTACCCACTTAGGGACGTAGTCAACTGTAACTAAGATATATAAGTTTCCATATGACGAGGGAAAAGGACCCATGAAGTCCATTCCCCATATGTCGAACAGCTCACAAACGATAACCGGTACTTGTGGCATTTCATCTCGTGCAGATATCCCACCGGTCAGTTGACAACGCTCACAACTTCTACAGAATTCATAGGCATCTTTGTTGAGGGTTGTCCAATAAAATCCGCTATCCAAGATCTTCCTTGCTGTTTTCTTGGGACCGAAGTGTCCTCCACAGGCCAAGGAGTGGCAATGTATAAGCACGTTCCTTTGCTCCCAGTCAGGAACGCATCTTCTTATCACTTGATCTGCTCCTACTTTCCAAAGATATGGGTCATCCCAAAAGTAGTATTTTGCTTCACTCTTGATCTTCATTCTTTGAGCATTGGTGATGTTTGGCACTTCTGGAAGCTCTCCCGAAACTAGACAGTTAGCTAGGTCCGCATACCATGGCTCCTACCCTACTTTTTCTTTCCCTTTTTCTGTCACATTCTTGCCAGTAAGCTTCATCACTTCTTCCCAATCAATTTTTCTAACGCCAAAAATCACTTCACATAAGTGTTCTTCCGGAAATCGGTCGTGTACCTCCTCGTTGCTCCCATCGTGCGCTATCCTGGTCAAATGATCTGCGACTTTATTCTCAACCCCTTTCTTGTCTTCCACCTCCCAATCGAACTCTTGTAAAAGAAGTACCCACCGAATCAAGCGTGTTTGGATTCTTTCTTGGTAATTAAGTACTTAATGGCTGCGTGGTCAGTATAGACGATGACCTTGGATCCAAACAATTACTGACGAAAATTCTCGAACGAATACACCACGGCCAGTATTTCCTTCTCAGTGGTGTGATAATTCCTTTGAGCTTGATTTAAAGTTTTAGATGCATAAAAGATCACATACCTTTTTCCCTCCATTTTCTGGCCCAGAACAGCTCCCACTGCATAGTCGCTGGCATCACACATCACTTCGAACAGATGATCCCAGTCAGGAGCCCGGATAATTGGTGCAGATACCAGCTTTTTTTTGAGGAGGTTGAAAGTAGTCTTGCAATGTTCATCGAAATTGAATTCCACCTCATTTTGAAGAATTCTGGTAAAGGGTTGGGCTATTTTGGCGAAGTCCTTAATAAATCGTCGATAAAATCCTGCATGCCCCAGAAAACCCCTTATTCCCTTCTGGTCAGTAGGGAATGGCAGTTTGGAAATGACGTCCACTTTGGCTTGATCCACCTGTATACCTCTCTCTGACACCACGTGTCCTAGGACGATCCCATCTGTGACCATGAAATGGCACTTTTCAAAATTCAAGACCAAGCTCTTTGCTTGACACCTCCCCAAAACTATGTCCAAGTGATGAAGGCATGAGTCGAAAGAGTCCTCGTGGACTGTAAAGTCATCCGTGAATATCTCTATGCACTCCTCGATCAGATCGGAAAATATGCTCATCATGCATCGTTGAATGTTTCTGGAGCGTTGCAAAGACCGAATGGCTTGCGTCTGTACGCGTAAGTTCCAAATGAGAAAGTAAAGGTGGTTTTGTCCTGGTCTTCAGCGTCCACGTAGATATGAAAATACCTGTTGTACCCATTTAAAAAACAGAAGTATTTCTTCCCATCCAGTCGCTCCAACATCTGGTCGATGAATGGTAGGGGGAAGTGGTCTTTCCTGGTTGCGGCATTCAGTTTGCGGTAGTCTATGCACATCCGCCAACCAGTAACTAGCCTTGTTGGTATGTAACATCCCAAACTTTTGTGACTCCTTTTATTGGTCTTGTGAATTTTGAATTTTGGAACTATGAAACTTTTGTTTCTATGTGATTGAAGTGACTTTGCGTGGAATAAATTGTCATGGTTAATGTGGAATGATGAGCTTGAGATTTTATATTTGTTTCCAATGCCGGGAAATAATTAATAGGATCATGCATTTATTCTTTCTCGAGTCAATTCATTGAATTATTCGGCTCCTCCTAATTATTGAAATAGCACTTCTTTCCGTGGGTTTAATTAATTATTTTGGGATACTTATCCAAATTAAATCCAAACCAAATGACCCCTAGATGGTACTACATGAAATTCGAACTCCATTTTATTTTCCTTGGGAGTTTTCAAAAATCTCCTATAGGAGAAAGAATTATTTTCATTTGATTTAATTGGTGCTTTATTGACTCCCTTCCTTTGAATTTAATCCAATTAAATCATGTTATAATTTATTTCTTCACCTAAAATAAATAGAGAGTTGGGATATTTCCTTGGTTAGCAATTTTCGGCCCCTCCACTAAATTTTGGAGGATATTTTATTTGTTTCCTAATTTGTGGAATCCCTTTTTATTCAAATAAATTCTTATAATTGTTGCCTATTTTATGGGAGCCTTTTTCCTATAAATAAATTACCTAATTTAAATCCTATTCTTTTAATTGGGGATTTAAATAATTTCCTTGTGCAATTACCCAAGAATTTTCGGCCCCCTCCTTTATTTCCTACTTGGAGATTTAATTTAATTGTTCCCTTGTATTCATTATTTTTATTTCCTAAGTTATGAATTTATCCTCCAAGTAAATACCAAATAAATTCTTTGTTGTGCACTACATGTAAATTTCGAAAATTCCACTCTCCCAAATGCCTATTTTATTCTTTTAAATTGTGGTATTTTTTTTATTCATTAGCCTATATTTTATTTCCCCCACAATTTCTTTATTTAATTTACCCATGGATTAAACCTAACAAATAAATAGCAAATAATCAAACCCTAGCCCCCTAATTTAAATCCTATTCTTTTAATCGGGGATTGAAATATTTGGCGAATAATATGAGTTATGCGCAAATATGTGTATGAGGAACGTGTAAGCATGATTATGTGTTTTCGAGCATGGAAAAAAAAACAGTGTCTGTGTTGTGGAAGTTTTAAAAACCCTATTTTCGAACTTGAACCAGAAATCTGTGATGCACGACCAGTGACTTATGATCTGTATTTGGCCCATCAAACGAACGAATTTTGCTATCAAATATTTACTGAGTAAACGTCAAGGTGTTTTATGTGTCTCGTGTGAATTTCAGCCCGTTTTATCGAAAAATGAAGTTTTAATAAATATTTGAAGTTGACTGCGCAAATCTGCCAAAAACTTGAGTTCTCGCCATGAATGTTTCGGTTTCTGTTTGACTGACCAAATGACCTCCGATCGATGTGATTCTTGAACTATATGAAAATTTGAAGTGTACTCTGAGTTGTGTTAAATTTCCAGCCTTTTCGGGCATCGTATCAATTTATGGCGAATTTTTCAAATGAACTGCGCAATACTGTCAGAAATTGTATGTTCCGACCAGAGAGTTTAATATGTGATATGACTGACCAAATGACGTGATTTCGGTGTGAAAATTTGCCCACACAAATATCAGCGTATAGTCCGGGACACCAGTCAAAAGGTCCGAGGTCGAGTACTGAAGATCTTCACGTGGAGAAGACGCAAGCCATCATCGATTCTTGATTGAATCAATAAGGTAAATTGGATAATTCCATAGTAAGCATGTTTTAGGGGTTTTATATGCTAAAGCATGTTTTAATTCAAGTTATGAGCATGATACATGTGATAATTACGCGAATAGAATTTGTCTAAATAATCTGCTAAATAGATCAAATTTATGTGATCGGTAAATTCATGCACGCTTCCGCTGCCAACCCCTTCTATTGGTATCAGAGCCAGTCTTTGGCTCTGATTATTTGGATTTAAATTTCGTGAAATTCATGTATGCATGTCCAATTTGATTGCGAAGAATGTTCTTGGTGTTTTGTTTAATTTATTATGCATGATGAACTCAAGAACTGTCGAATCAAAGAACTTTAATTGCTCGATCGTACGAGACGTTCAATCCGTCGGTGCTCGTGCCGAGACGGATCGCACCACGTGCGATCGAGGTAGGGATTCGAGACAGTGGGAGCCAGGGAGCCACGATCACATGGCGACGTGCGGACGAGTGAGGGCTCGTGCGCGTCGCAGGCCGAGATCGCACGCCCCAGACGCACCCGCGTCAAGACCGACATAGATGCTGGCGTGGTGTGGCCGTTCGACCGAGAACCGGTCAAGACACCGAGACGCGAGGGAACTCCAACCCTAGGTGGTAGGTCCGAGACGGAGTCCCGAGCCACTGGCCGAGACGGACGTGCCGAGTTGCGAGCTGTGTGCCGCTGGGATGGGAGCATCGTCGCTCGGATAGGCCGAGACGGGCGACAGCAACTGGCCGAGAGCAGCGCCACCGTCGTGCGTGCTGCTGGCCGTGGACCGCGTCACTCGACATGCCGAGACTGCCGAGAGCGTCAGCATCCGACGGCCGAGAGCAAGTGCACCTGGTGCGCTACACTGGCCGAGGACGGGGCGACAGCCGCTGGCGTGCGTCGTGATTCGACGACGAACTCATCGGATCTTCGTCGTTCATCGTTCGTGCGAACCTCGTACGATGAGATAACGATGAAGGATTATTTTAGTGATTATTTTATTATTTTATTAAAAGATATCATTAAAATATTATTATTTAATGGAAATAAAATCTTTTTGGAAGATTTTCCTAGATTTTAGGAATATTTTTATTATTTTCTATATCTATGGAAATAAATAATATTATTTTAATTCCTAGATGATATGGATGAGAATAATTTAATAGTTTCCTAATATTTATCTAGATTTAAGGAATATTTTTATTATTTTCTATATCTATGGAAATAAATAATATTATTTTGATTCCTAGATGATATGGATAAGAATAATTTAATAGTTTCCTAATATTTATATATCTAAGATCCTAAAAATGATAGATATGTATGAATACATTAAATATTTCGGGCGTCGTATGAATTTATGCCGAATTATTCAAATGAATTGCGCAATACTGTCAGAAATTGTATGTTCCGATCAGAGAGTTTAATATGTGATATGACTGATCAAATGATATGATTTCGGTGTGAAAATTTTCATGGATGAACTTGAAGGTGTCCTCTGTATTGTGACCAAAATTTAGCTTCTTTTGAGGTTGGGTGAATTTATAGTGATTTTTACAAGACGGTCGCGCAGTTCTGCCAGTTTTCTGCCTTGTTAAAATGACACCTAGTTTCAAGTTTAAAAGTATTATATGATGCGTGTATGTCCAAGGAGCGTGTTTAAATTATGTGATCACGTGTGATAAGTTGAAATGCGATGCGTGTGTCTTTACACCATTGTGACGTATGTTGGGTTGGGAAATTGAGAAAGACGATGAGAGAGAAATGATAGGACATGCATAGTAATATGTTGATGTGTGAAGGCTGACTTGTGTTGTCGTTGACAAGGGTGTTGTGTACTCGTGAACTCGAGGATCGAGAGTTGCTATAAGTTGGGTTGTGAATTTGCTAAACGATCGAGGTGGGCTTTCTTTTCAAACCTTTTTACTTTTCCGAAAAATATTATGTGGCGATATAAGGGTGGTTTAACTGTTATGTCATGCCATGTTGTTTTTATAATGAGATTGTGTGCCTGATGCCTAGTTCGTATGAATTTACTCCGTTAGGCTATATGGCTGTGTTGTAAAATGAATTCGGGTCTGAGTAGGGCCGTAAACCCTATCAGGCTGTGTACACTGGTGGGATCGTGAGCCGTCCTTGCAAGTCGGCCGGTCTCGTGGGCGAATAGTGTGGCCACACTTTCGTCGCACTGTGATGTGATTGATGGATTGATGTGAAAAGTGGGGAGATAAATTTTCTGGCCAGACTTGAATATTTTTGTGTTTCTCGTGATATTTTTCTTACTACTTAAAACTCGAGATCACTGGTATGGATGACATAACTTATTAAAATGTTTTCGGCATGAGCCCATTGAGTACAACAAGTACTCAGCCCTGCATATTATTTTTCTTATGTGCAGGTTGAGCGGGATGTTGCGGTGGATGTTGAGCTGGCTAAAGACCCTAGGATACGTTGTGTCGTCATACATAGGCGTGATCCTTGACTCTCCCTGAACCTTATCTATCCGCTGCTATATTTTAAATTATGTCTTAAGACCTTAATCTTTTCGTGTTGTGTTTGAACATGTATGGTGGTGTTAGGTTTAAACGAGTGTTACGTTGTCTTTCTGAAAATGGTGTTTTCCAAGATTTAAGTTAAATGTTGTTTTACTTTAGTTATTAATTGTTGTTTTACTTAAGTCAAATTCTTTCCGTTATTTTTTTTTTTACAAGTATTTTTGCCTTAAGTCTTCTCAAAAAAATTTTATAACCGTAAACTCCTTAAACTAAGTTGTTTTTCTTTCTTTAAGTTAATTAAGTTGTTCCTTTAAATTGTTATCCATGCATGTCGGTCACGATCGCCGCGTCTGTGGTACCCCTTGTATGGGCGGTCGTGACAGAGTGGTATCAGAGCTTTGTTCTTTCGCTCTGGTCCGAGAGTCTTCTTTTACTTTGAGTCTAAGTTAGTGAACCCTTATTGACTAGAAGTGTCATGAAGGCTCAACATCCACAGCATCACGCTCAACCAATGAAAGTAAGGTATGTTTTATTTGTTGAAGGCATGTGAGATAGATGCATGAAATAGATGACGATATGATATGACGTTTGACAAGTTTATGCATGTGAATGAATGATATGCATAAGGATGAGTTGTAATGGAATGAATATATGAGCATGATTGGCTTGATAACTTAAGCATGTACTATGTGCGTAAATATGATGTTGTAATAGCATGATTGTGTGGAATACGAGTATGATTGACGTGATAATTAAGACATGTATTGTATGTACAAAGGTGATATCGATGTGGTATGAATACGTGTGAGCATGAACTTGGTGATGTTTCTAAATGTGAATTATGCGCGAAAATACTACAACAATAGCATGCAAAGATATGAAACGTTAAGACAACGACAAACTTTCAAACTACGCGACCAACTTAAGAACCTTTTCAAGCGAACAATAATACAATTTGGTGTTTTAAAAGAAACGTTCGTCTTCACGTAGATGGTACGAACGAAACGAACCGCGCTTAAGAGCAGTCAGTATAGTGCCAGAATGCGACAAGCGATATACGATTACGACCACTTTGAGAGAGAGGAAGGCAAAGCCTTGAGTGAGGTTGTCACCCGTTTTGAAACCCTATGGCGAGATGTCTGCGGGTACCATGTATCGGCCTATGTTGGCATAAGAAGGCTAATTGAGTTGATGTCCGATAATTGGGAGTCTTGGATGGAAACAACAGCCAGTCGGTTCACGTGGTATGAACCAAGAAACCAGATGATGGCCGGCGACATGAAAGGTTTCCTGAAGGCCCTAACATGTGCTTTGATCGACTCACGTTCCGAGCGACCACCGTCGACAGAAGTAGGGAAAGATGAAACAGTATGGGAAGACAAAGACGTGATCGAGGTTAAACCCACGGCAGAAAGAGAAGCAGTACCACAAGAAGGGATGGTTCCGGGTTTTGAGGATGATTATGTGGAAGGTAGCATGGATATCGAAGAAGCCCTCCGCATGGTTGACGAGTATCACGTAGAAGAGGACCCGGAGGAAGGAGAAGACCCGGAAGAGGAAGAGGACCCGGAAGAGGAAGAGTACAACGATGGATAGTTAGATGCCGTTTTGTTTTCTTAAGTTGTTATGACGATGGCAGTAGTACCTTTTTGTTTCCAAATGAGTACTATGTTTTTCCTTTCCACGTTATCTATGGAAGTTCCACTTTTCGCATAAATTTACGTGCTTGTGTTTTATCGTATCGTACGCTGCATGAAAGTGGTGATGTTTTAATAACGATGTTCTCACAACGATGCTAACCTGTGTTTTAAATCAACATGCCCCCAAGACGTAGACGTGGTCCGCATGTGGAGAACAACGTGGGGGAACAAACAGAGGGAGGTGTCGGGAATCCACCCCTGCCTCCACCACCACCTCTACCCCAACCTAACGAAAGGGAGTACATCAAGGCCTTTCGGAAAGAGAACCCACCCAAGTTCGATGGATTGGGAGAGCCCCCGAAGGCGGAGGCATGGGTACGCGACATTGAGCGTGTCTTTGAGTTTATGGGATGCACGGATAGGGAACGCCTGGCCTGCGTGACGTATCAGCTGACAGGACCCGCTGACTTTTGGTGGGAAACGAAGAAGAGAACCATGGACCCCGCTCGCCGTGAGGCGCTTACTTGGGAAGAGTTTAAGGAAGAAGTTTACAATAAGTATGTTCCCATGAGTTATCGGCGGGTGAAGGTAGTGGAGTTCCACACTATAAAACAAGGAAGTATGACGGTCACGGAGTACGACCGCGCCCTATGTGAGATGACACGTTACGCGCCAGATTTGGTCGATACAGACGAGAAGATGGCTGCGAAGTTCCGTTCTGGCCTTAGGCCCGAGATAAGGGTAGCTGTGGCCAGTCGCAGGGGAATTCCTTATTCCGAGGTGTTGGGCTGTGCCTTAGATGTGGACGAAGCACTGCCCAAGAATGAGAGGACAACAAACCCTACCCCATCTGCACCCCCGGCAAACTTTAGGGATAAAAGGAAGTGGGAGGGAAATCGAGCTCCTTTTGACAATAAGAGGCGCTTCTCCACTTTTCGGCCACCGCAGAATCATGGGCGCCAATTGGTGCCACAGCAGAGGGGAAACCCGCAGAGAACACCCTACTGTAATCGGTGCTCCAAGCATCATGTTAGAGAGTGCCGAGTTGGAGGCATCCGGTGTTACGCCTGCGGTGGAAACGGGCACATGTCTCGAGAGTGCCCAAACAACAACAAAGGTGGAGCGAAGAATGGGCAAGTACAGAGACCACCACAATAGCCTCAACCAATCTGACAAGTGGCCCCACAGCAAGCAAGGGCATACGCACTCAAAGGGAATCAAGGGCAGGAACCCCAAGCCAGCAAGGGCAAGGAGAATTTGGCAGGTATGGGAAAGCTCCAACAACTGCCTATTATTGTGCTGTTTGATATGGGTGCTTCGCATTCTTTTATTTTCGTGTCATGTGTGAATGCCTTAGAACATCCTACTGCTAAGCTTGAGTCGAATTTGAATGTGTCTTCACCAGTTGGAGGATTGATTGACATTGTGAGAACTTGCTCGAACATAGAGTTTGTGTTAGGAGAACTAGGAGTAGTGGCCCAACTTTTGCACGTTATACCTTTGGAGAATGTGGACATAATCTTGGGAATGGATTGGCTTACCGAGAACCACGCAACGATTCACTGTAAAGAGAGACAGATTTCTTTTCAAGCCCCGGGCGAAGAACCGACTATCTTGAACGGGATCTCCATGAATCGACGAACCTCCATAATCTCCGCTTTGCAAGCAACTACGATGATAAGAAAGGGCGTCCGGCGTATCTTGTGTACTTAAATGGAGAGGAAAAGAAGGAGTTGAAAGTGGAAGACATGGCAGTGGTGCGAGATTTTCCCGATGTGTTTCCGGAAGCTTTGCCAGGACCGCCGCCCGACAGACAAGTGGAGTTCGCCATTGACTTGGAACCAGGGTCAGCGCCAGTATCAAAGGCGCCATACCGAATGGCCCCTAAGGAGTTGGCCGAGTTAAAGGTTCAGTTGCAAGAACTGTTAGACTTGGGTTTTATTCGACCAAGTGTGTCACCATGGGGAGCGCCAGTTTTGTTCGTTAAGAAGAAGGATGGCACGATGAGGATGTGCATCGACTATCGTGAGCTCAACAAGATGACTTTAAAGAATAAGTACCCACTGCCGAGGATTGATGATTTGTTTGACCAACTTCGAGGAGCAGGCGTATTCTCGAAAATGGATTTGAGATCAGGGTATCATCAACTAAAGGTCCGACGAGAGGATGTGCCTAAGACTGTTTTTCGCACTCGTTATGGCCATTATGAGTTCGTCGTGATGCCATTTGGGCTGACCAACGCCCCAGCCATTTTCATGGACTTGATTTACCGAGTTTTCCACGAGTATCTTGACAAGTTTGTGTTAGTCTTCATCGACGACGTGTTGGTATACTCGAAGAACGAGGAAGAACATAGATGGCATCTACAGACAGTGTTGGAAACATTGCAAAAGGAAAAACTTTATGCCAAGTTCAGTAAGTGTGAGTTTTGGTTGACTCGAGTGAACTTTCTTGGTCATATTGTGACGGCAAATGGAATTCAAGTGGACCCAGCAAAGGTCGAGGCCGTGCAGAATTGGAAATCGCCGAAGACACCAAGTGAAATCCGCAGTTTCTTGGGATTGGCAGGATATTACCGACGGTTCATTGAAGGATTCTCTAAGATTACGAGACCGATGACGCAACTACTAAAGAAAGGGATTAAGGTGGTTAGAACGCCAGAGTGCGAGGCGAGTTTCCAACTATTGAAGGAGAAGTTGACTACCGCACCAGTCCTAGCAGTACCCGAACCCGACAAGGACTTCGCCGTCTATACGTACACGTCGAAGGTAGGACTAGGATGCGTGTTGATGCAAGATAGGAAGGTGATAGCGTATGCTTCCCGACAGTTGAGACCGAATGAGCTGAATTTTCCGACGCTTTGAGTAGGAAAAACCAACCGCAATTGGCTTACTTCCTAACGCAAGAAGAAGCGTTGATTCACGAGTTTAACAAGATGAGATTGGAGATAGTGAAAGCGCCCGAGACAGTAGAAGCAAGATTGGCGACACTAGTGATTGAGCCAGATTTGAGAACCAAACTCATAGAAGCCCAGCGACGTGATGGAAAGTTGGAGGAGTTACGTGCAAAGGTGAGAGCCGAGAAGCTTGATCATTACCGTGAGGAGGCGGATAATGCTTTGACGTACGATGGGCGATTGTGTGTGCCGAGCGATGAGACGTTAAAGGAGGAGATTTTGAGTGAAGTGCACGACACACCTTACACTGCTCACCCCGGAAGCACGAAGATGTATCGGGATTTGAAGCAACGGTTTTGGTGGAATGGAATGAAAGGGGACGTAGCGTCATATGTAGAATGATGTCTAGCATGCCAACAAGTGAAGGCCTTACACCAACGGCCATATGGGAAGTTACAATCGCTTGAAATTCCCGAATGGAAATGGGAGCATCTAGCTATGGATTTCGTGACGGGTTTGCCAAAGTCACAGAAGGGCAACACTGCGATTTGGGTGATCATTGATCGACTTACAAAGAGCACGCACTTCTTACCGATTAAGATTACTTATGGCGCGGACAAGTTAGCTAGGCTCTACGTGAACGAGATTGTACGATTGCATGGAGTGCCAAAGACCATTGTATCCGACCGCGATACGAAGTTCACATCAAAGTTTTGGATGAGTTTGCAACGAGAATTGGGCACACAGTTGAACTTTAGTACTGCCTATCACCCGCAATCGGATGGGCAATCTGAGAGGACGATTCAGACACTTGAAAATATGTTGCGAGCCGTTGTCTTAGATCGAGGGGAAAGTTGGGAAACTGTCCTACCATTGGTTGAATTCGCCTACAATAACAGTTATCAAGCGACGATCGATATGGCTCCGTACGAAGCCTTATATGGTAGGAAGTGTCAAATCCGCGCAAGGATCAAGGAAGCTATAAAGGAGATGACCGAAATTGTGCACCAAATCCGCCCAAGGATCAAGGAAGCTCAAGACAGACAGAAGTCGTATGCTGACGTGCGTCGAACGGAAATCAAATTCGACGTTGGTGACAAAGTGTTCTTGAAAGTGTCCCCGAAGAGAGGAGTTGTGAGATTTGGAGTGAAAGGCAAGCTGAAACCGCGTTTTGTGGGACCGTACGAGATCATCGACGAAGTAGGTCCTGTAGCGTATCGATTGGCGTTACCACCCAGCTTTGGGAACGTGCACAACGTGTTCCACGTATCGCAGTTGCGCAAGTACGTGTTCGACCCCAAACATGTGATTCACCAAGAGGAAGTGATCCTAACCCCCGACATGAGCTACGAGGAAAGGCCCGAAGCAATCCTAGATCGGAAGGTACAAGAGCTACGAAACAAGACGATAGCGTCCGTGAAGGTGTTGTGGAAGCACCATGGTCCAGAGGAAGCTACGTGGGAGTTAGAAGATAATATGAAAGAAAAGTTTCCCGAATTGTTTGTGTGAGACGTTTAAATTTCGGGACGAAATTTCAGTTTAGAGGGGAAGGATGTAACATCCCAAACTTTTATGACTCCTTTTATTGGTCTTGTGAATTTTGAATTTTGGAACTATGAAACTTTTGTTTCTATGTGATTGAAGTGACTTTGCGTGGAATAAATTGTCATGGTTAATGTGGAATGATGAGCTTGAGATTTTATATTTGTTTCCAATGCCGGGAAATAATTAATAGGATCATGCATTTATTCTTTCTCGAGTCAATTCATTGAATTATTCGGCTCCTCCTAATTATTGAAATAGCACTTCTTTTCGTGGGTTTAATTAATTGTTTTGGGATACTTATCCAAATTAAATCCAAACCAAATGACCCCTAGATGGTACTACATGAAATTCGAACTCCATTTTATTTTCCTTGGGAGTTTTCGAAAATCTCCTATAGGAGAAAGAATTATTTTCATTTGATTTAATTGGTGCTTTATTGACTCACTTCCTTTGAATTTAATCCAATTAAATCATGTTATAATTTATTTCTTCACCTAAAATAAATAGACAGTTGGGATATTTCCTTGGTTAGCAATTTTCGGCCCCTCCACTAAATTTTGGAGGATATTTTATTTGTTTCCTAATTTGTGGAATCCCTTTTTATTCAAATAAATTCCTATGTCTAATTAATTGGGGATGTGAATATTTTTCTTCTACTTTTCTTCCATATCACAAGCCCCCTATGCAATATTTTCCTTGTGGGAATTTAATTAATTGTTGCCTATTTTATGGGAGCCTGTTTCCTATAAATAAATTACCTAATTTAAATCCTATTCTTTTAATTGGGGATTTAAATAATTTCCTTGTGCAATTACCCAAGAATTTTCGGCCCCCTCCTTTGTTTTCTACTTGGAGATTTAATTTAATTGTTCCCTTGTATTCATTATTTTTATTTCCTAAGTTATGAATTTATTCTCCAAGTAAATACCAAATAAATTCTTTGTTGTGCACTACATGGAAATTTTGAAAATTCCACTCTCCCACATGCCTATTTTATTCTTTTAAATTGTGGTATTTTTTTTTATTCATTAGCCTATATTTTATTTCCCCCACAATTTCTTTATTTAATTTACCCATGGATTAAACCTAACAAATAAATAGCAAATAATCAAACCCTAGCCCCCATTCACCTCAAAATTTCGCCCCCTCTCTTCTCTCCCTCTCCCACACGTTTTTCATCTTCCACTCTCCCATCTCCAAAAATCCTCCATCCAACTCTTATTCTTACAATCCTTTGAAGTTATTTTCAAGAGTCTCCGACGAATCGCTTCGTTCATCGTTTCGACCAATTCGTTTTGTGTCAAAGAAGGTATATTGCTCACTTTCTATCACCCTACCCGTTTTGACCATGTTCTTGAGTCCTACATGCATGTAGAGGGTGTAGGTTTGATAGATCACAAATTTTAACGGGAGGGAAAGTGTGTTTCGTAAGAACTTGTTTGATTTTTTTCGCGGTTGATTGAAATCATGTGTGTTGGATTGAAATATTTGGTGAATAATATGAGTTATGAGCAAATATGTGTATGAGGAACGTGTAAGCATGATTATGTGTTTTCGAGCATGGAAAAAAAAAACGGTGTCTGTGTTGTGGAAGTTTAAAAAACCCTATTTTCGAACTTGAACCAGAAATCTGTGATGCACGACCACTGACTTATGATCTGTATTTGGCCCATCAAACGAACGAATTTTTCTATGAAATTTTTACTGAGTAAACTTCAAGGTGTTTTCTGTGTCTCGTGTGAATTTCAGCCCGTTTTATCGAAAAATGAATTTTTAATAAATATTTGAAGTTGACTGAGCAAATCTGCCAGAAACTTGAGTTCTCGCCATGAATGTTTCGTTTTCTGTTTGACTGACCAAATGACCTCCGATCGATGTGATTCTTGAACTATATGAAAATTTGAAGTGTACTCTGATTTGTGTTAAATTTCCAGCTTTTTCGGGAATCGTATGAATTTATGCCGAATTTTTCAAATGAACTGCGCAATACTGTCAGAAATTGTATGTTCCAACCAGAGAGTTTAATATGTGATATGACTGACCAAATGACGTAATTTCGGTGTGATGCACTTGAAGGTGTCCTCTGTATTATGACCAAAATTTAGATTCTTTTGAGGTCGGGTGAATTTATAGTGATTTTTACAAGACGGTCGTGCAGTTCTGCCAGTTTTCTGCCTTGTTAAAATGACACCTAGTTTCAAGTTTAAAAGTATTATATGATGCATGTATGTCCAAGGAGCGTGTTTAAATTATGTGATCACGTGTGATAAGTTGATATGCGATGCGTGTGTCTTTTCCTCTTTGTGACGTATGTTGGGTTGGGGAATTGAGAAAGACGGTGAGAGAGAAA
This sequence comes from Salvia splendens, assembly GCF_004379255.2. Lineage (NCBI taxonomy): Eukaryota > Viridiplantae > Streptophyta > Magnoliopsida > Lamiales > Lamiaceae > Salvia > Salvia splendens. The sequence continues at coordinate 19,179,482 of NC_056039.1, forward strand.
CGATAGGACATGCATAGTAATATGTTGATGTGTGAAGGCTGACTTGTGTTGTCGTTGACAAGGGTGTTGTGTACTCGTGAACTCGAGGATCGAGAGTTGCTATAAGTTGGGTTGTGAATTTGCTAAACGATCGAGGTGGGCTTTCTTTTCAAACCTTTTTACTTTTTCGAAAAATATTATGTGGCGATATAAGGGTGGTTTAACTGTTATGTCATGCCATGTTGTTTTTATTATGAGATTGTGTGTCTGATGCCTAGTTCGTATGAGTTTACTCCGTTAGGCTATATGGCTGTGTTGTGAAACGAATTCGAGTCTGAGTAGGGCCGTAAACCCTATCAGGCTGTGTACACTGGTGGGATCGTGAGCTGTCCTTGCAAGTCGGCCGGTCACGTGGGCGAATAGTGTGGCCACACTTTCGTCGCACTGTGATGTGATTGATGGATTGATGTGAAAAGTGGGGAGATAAATTGTCTGGCCACACTTGAATTTTTTTGTGTTTCTCGTGATATTTTTCTTACTACTTAAAACTCGAGATCACTGGCATGGATGACATAACTTATTAAAATGTTTTCGGCATGAGCCCATTGAGTACAACAAGTACTCAGCCCTGCATATTATTTTTCTTATGTGCAGGTTGAGCGGGATGTTCGGTGGATGTTGAGCTGGCTAACGACCCTAGGATACGTTGTGTCGTCATACATAGGCGTGATCCTTGACTCTCCCTGAACCTTATCTATCCGCTGCTATGTTTTAAATTATGTCTTAAGACCTTAATCTTTTTGTGTTGTGTTTGAACATGTATGGTGGTGTTAGGTTTAAACGAGTGTTACGTTGTCTTTTTGAAAATGGTGTTTTCCGAGATTTAAGTTAAATGTTGTTTTGCTTTAGTTATTAATTGTTGTTTTACTTAAGTCAAATTCTTTCCGTTGTCTTCTTTTTTTACAATTATTTTTGCCTTAAGTCTTCTCAAAAAAATTTTATAACCGTAAACTCCTTAAACTAAGTTGTTTTTCTTTCTTTAAGTTAATTAAGTTGTTCCTTTAAATTATTATCTATGCATGTCGGTCACGATCGCCGCGTCTGTGGTACCCCTTGTATGGGCGGTCGTGACATGGTATCAGCTCATTCTTCTCATTCAGAACCACTTGAATCCCTGACTTCTTGGGGACCATGTGGACAGGGCTGACCCACTCGCTATCGGGTACCGAATAGATAATTCCCAATGACAACAACTTCAAGATTTCTTTCAATATGTGGCTTAATATAAATAGGAGAATAAAGGAGACAGAAAAGACAATAATTTTGGTTGAGAATTTTCGTCCCCCTCAAAGAAAGAGAGAGTTCGAAATTTTGCCTCCTCCGTGAGCTGAGTTATGTCTTCGTTATTCAAGTCCTAGTACGTTGGTGAGATTTGCCCACACAAATATCAGCGTATAGTCCGGGACACCAGTCAGAAGGTCCGAGGTCGAGTACTGAAGATCTTCACGTGGAGAAGACGCAAGCCATCATCGATTCTTGATTGAATCAATAAGGTAAATTGGATAATTCCGTAGTAAACATGTTTTAGAGATTTTATATGCTAAAGCATGTTTTAATTCAAGTTATGAGCATGATACATGTGATAATTACGCGAATAGAATTTGTCTAAATAATCTGCTAAATAGATCAAATTTATGTGATCGGTAAATTCATGCACGCTTCCGCTGCCAACCCCTTCTATTGGTATCAGAGCCAGTCTTTGGCTCTCATTAATTGGATTTAAATTTCGTGAAATTCATGTATGCATGTCCAATTTGATTGCGAAGCATGTTCTTGGTGTTTTGTTTAATTTATTATGCATGATGAACTCAAGAACTGTCGAATCAAAGAACTTTAATTGCTCGATCGTACGAGACGTGCAATCCGTCGGTGCTCGCGCGGAGACGGATCGCACCACGTGCGATCGAGGTAGGGATGTGGAGACAGTGGGAGCCAGGGAGCCACGATCACGTGGCGACGCGCGGACGAGCGAGGGCTCGTGCGCGTCGCAGGCCGAGATCTCACGCCCCAGACGCACCCGCGTCAAGACCGACATAGATGCTGGCGTGGTGTGGTGGTTCGACCGAGAACCGGCCAAGACACCGAGACGCGAGGGAACTCCAACCCTAGGTGGTAGGTCCGAGACGGAGTCCCGAGCCACTGGCCGAGACGGAGGCGCCGAGTCGCGAGCTGTGTGCCACTAGGATGGGAGCATCGTCGCTCGGATAGGCCGAGACGGGCGACAGCAACTGGCCGAGAGCAGCGCCACCGTCGTGCGTGCTGCTGGCCGAGGACCGCGTCACTCGACGTGTAAAGACTGCCGAGAGCGTCAGCATCCGACGGCCGAGAGCAAGTGCACCTGGTGCGCTACACTGGCCGAGGACGGGGCGACAGCCGCTGGCCGAGACGCTGCGTGCGTCATGATTCGACGACGAACTCATCGGATCTTCGTCGTTCATCGATCGTGCGAACCTCGTACGATGAGATAACGATGAAGGATTATTTTAGTGATTATTTAATTATTTTATTAAAAGATATCATTAAAATATTATTATTTAATGGAAATAAAATCTTTTTGGAAGATTTTCCTAGATTTTAGGAATATTTTTATTATTTTCTATATCTATGGAAATAAATAATATTATTTTAATTCCTAGATGATATGGATGAGAATAATTTAATAGTTTCCTAATATTTATCTAGATTTAAGGAATATTTTTATTATTTTCTATATCTATGGAAATAAATAATATTATTTTGATTCCTAGATGTTATGGATAAGAATAATTTAATAGTTTCCTAATATTTATATATCTAAGATCCTAAAAATGATAGATATGTATGAATACATTAAATAATGAAATATCTCTTCCTAATCTTGAACATGGAATTAACTTGAATTAAATTTTTCATGTCTTATTAAGAATTAAATAATTTATTTTAGACATATCTTATAGTAGACATGAATAAGAATTATATTTTAGAACAATAATTTCCTAAAGGAAGATACCAATTAATAAAAGATTTAATTATCCAGCAAATTAAATACCAACAGAATTTAATCAAGCTTTTCTCTGCCCTAAGGTTAAGGATAATTAAAGAAAAACCATAACCCAAATATCTAAGCTATAATTACGAACTCAACGTTTGTATATGGTCTCCACCAATTGGTCTGCAACTTATGAAGCTTTTTTCTAATATTATCGCCACCGCACTGTGGGGACAATAATCCTAAGAAATAGCAAGTTCATAAATGTTATCGCCACCTGCTCTGTGGGGACAATAATCCTAAGAAACTACGAGATTCAAAAGTTCACACGGGATTTATGAGATAGCTTGATCTTGTTAGCAGCACATAAGCATTATTATGGGGGTGTGTTGTAGAAATGAGATTCTGTAATGCTAGATTCGGTGGTCTTGCTTAGGCAACATTAGGCGGCCATGCCACTCTGTGGTCTCTGGACTATTCGTCGGTGTTGTGACCTATAAAATTGTAAGATTTTAATGTGTATTGACTTCCTGTGGAGGGTACAAAATTTTAATTTTACAGTTGTAAGATTTTGAAAAGTTTTATGGTAATCAAACTTCTTACATAAGTTTATGACAATAGTAAAATACTCTATTTTGCATTGCAAATCAAATCGTCAATATGTCGTTCAATCCTCTTTCTGTAATTCTCAAAGAAATCAAACTCAAGGGCCAAAATTACATAGAATGGAAACAAAATTTGGACATCGTTCTTACAGCTGAAGAGTACAACTTTGTGCTCACAACCCTGCGACCTCCAGTACCGGCGGCTAACGCTGCGGTAGGACTCAGAGATGCACATAGAAAGTGGCATAAGGCGAATGAGATGGCTAAGTGCTACATGTTGGCATCTATGTCTTCAGTACTCAAGCATCAGCATTCTGCCATGGAAACTGCCACAGAAATTATGCAGAATCTCAAGAATCTTTTTGGTACTCAGAATCGAACGGCTAAGTCTCAAGCCTTTCGGAGTATCATGTCGAAGACAATGAAGGAGGGCTCGTCTGTGAAGGACCATGTCCTTGAGATGATGGGCCACCTCAACCAGATTGAGGTGTTGGGAGGGACGATCGATCCCGAGTCCCAGGTAACAATCATCCTTCAAAGTCTTCCCCCTAGCTTCCAGCAGTTCAAGCTCAATTTTGAAATGAACAAAAAGAATTACACCTTGGAAGAACTATTGACTGAACTTCAGTCAGCAGAGGGCCTTATGGTCCAGGCTAAGGCTGCCATGATGACTTCGGCACCTCGTTCCTCTGGCTTCAAGCCTAGCAAAGGAAAAAGGAAGGCACCGTACTCAGAATCGGGCAAAGTGGCTAAGGGAAAGAAGAAGAAAAGGGCAAACAAGAAGCCCTCGGGCCAAACTGATCAAGCTGGCACAGAAGGCGAAAAAGGCCAAAAACTGGGTGGGTTGATCAAGGTGGTGATCAAGCAGTTAGCCGGGGGACCACTGCATTCTAGAAGGAAGACACGTGAGGCTGAGGCGCTAGAAGGAGAATCCTCATTCTGTTATTGAAGAACCACGACATTCTAGAAGAAGGACACGTATCAATTGATGAGGCGCGCGATCCCAGCAAGGACGAATATTCGCTGTCAAAGTTGTTATCATAGGTGGAGGTTGTGTGAGGAGCTTATAAATAGAGGATGCAGCGCCATAATAAAGATCTTCTTCGGCATCTTCTTCCTTCTCCTCGGTTTTAGTTTAGTTTTTTGTCTGTTTCCTGGTTCCAAATTCTTCCCCAGTTCCAAAATAGCCTAGTTAAATAGTAGAAATGGTCAGTTAGAAAGAGAGCGACCGAAGGGAGCGCGACAGAGAAATCAATATCTGTTCGGCGCCGTCTCAAGTTTCCGACCGAGGACTTCTCGGTTTATTTCGCTCTCTTACATTCTTGTTTTCTAAACTTGTTAGCTTAGTTAAATTTCATTTTGTTTCATAGTTAAAGACTCTTGCTTGTATTCCGCACTCTCCAGTTCTATGTTTGAAATCTTTTATAAAAATAAAAGTTATTTTGTTTCCAGCATCTTGTTTACTGTTCCAGCTAGTTTCGCTTTGAAATCCCAGATCAAGTGTTTGAATCTTCATTATGTTGAATGACAGAATGGTTCGTAGTCTCGTAGCATGATTAGGTAGTTAAGTCGTTGTTCCAGTCTGTCGTTTACTTGGTCCGTTATCTGTTGTTTGCATGATGAGTCCCTTGATCAAGTAGTTAGTTTATATTCTGCCTAGCGTAATCCAGTAGTTTAAAAACTCCCAACTTAAAGAGTGGCAGCAGCTAACCCCTGTTCACTATTCACAAACTCAACGCACCAGTTTCTCTGTGGGATCGACCTCGTACTTGCTGCTTTACTGTTAAAGTAGTGCATGTTTGGGAGTTATAAATGTTTTTTGTGAACGAGAGAGAACGCCTTGATCAAGTGGCAACGACATTTGCTAACTGATCCACCTGGTCGGTTATTCTTCCATATAACTTGATCCATCTGCGCGTATTCCCTCGAGATCTGACCAATGCTCCCACTGCCTGAGCCAACGACGCGCACACATGCGCGACACTCTCAGCCAGGCTGGTTCGGACGGCCAAGACCTTCTGCCTAGGGTTCTCGGCCTGGCCGCTCGTGATGCCTCAGTGGTTCTCGGATGAACTACCACGCCGCGCTAGCTGCCGCATTGTCGATGTTTCCGGCGAGAACCACCTAGGGTTCGCGGTCTCGGTCGGCGGCGCGCACGAGCCCACGCTTGTCTGCGTGTCGCCCCGTGATCGTGAATTCCTTGGCTCCCACTCAATTCGACGACCCTATCTCGATCGCGCGTGGTGCGATCCGTCTTGGCGTGAGCGCCGAAGGATCGCACGTCTCGGACGATCAAAAAATTCAAGTTCTTTGATTCGATAGTTCTTGAGTTCATCATGCATAAAATATAAACAAAAACACCAATAACATGCTTCGCAATCAAATAACACATGTACACATGAATTTTGTGAAATTTAAATCCAAATAATCGGAGCCAAAGACTGGCTCTGATACCAATTGAAGGGGTACGCACCAGAAGCGTGCGTTCTAACGATCAAATAAAATTATGATCTATTTAGCAGATTATTTAGAGAAATTCTATTCGCGTAATTTTCACATGTATCATGGTCATAACTTGAATTTAAACATGTTTTAGCACAAATAATCCTTAAAACACGCTTGCTGCGGAGTTAGCCAATTTACCACGTTGAGTCACTGAAGAATCGAAGATGGCTCGCGTCTTCTCCACGTGAAGATCTTGAGTACTAAACCACGGATCTTCTGAATTGTTCCCGGACTGTAATCTGATATCAGTGTGGGCTGATCTCACCAGAGAACTATGACTTAAATAAAGAAGACAGAAATCCTATCTCCCAGAGGAGAGGGAAATCGTCCCCTGGGTGAATAGGGAGCGGGACAAAAATTTTAGAAGAAAATACAAGTGTATTTTCTGTCTCCTTTATTCTCCTATTTATATTTAGTCACATATTGGGTCCTGTCAGGGATCTATGAAAGAATTTGGATATGACCTCCCCAAATTAGCTTTTTACTAATTAAATTGAACTCACAATTTAATATAAGCTTATATTGGAATATTACGAGCAGCCACTAAGGAAGTAATATTGCACTGCCCATCCAATTCTGAAATTACAAGTATTCCGGGTTTCCATTTGTTTGTCATCAATTTTCCGCGCTTAAGATAGAAACGTCCATTAATTAATCAATGTCTGCTTTGGACTTAATTAATTAACATATTATTATCTCCAAGAGTGGACTTAGCAAGAAACGCTTATTTATTATTCATAGAGTAATCAAACTCCAACTGGCTAGGTTCCGAATAATAAAACCTTGTTTCGAACTCCTCTTGTGGACGTTATCAAACGAGACTCACCTCGCGCACGATTCAGTATAATAGCAATCCTAGCACAGCTAGATATTAATCACCACTACCCAATATATTAGGATTCTTGAGTTGCGAAAAACCCGCACCTTTTGGTAAGTCAAATTTGTGCATAATCAATACCGTACGCTCAATGCTAACATACATTGATTAAGAAATTAATTATCAAGACCTCGTCTTTCAGTAGATAGCATAAAGACTCGTCTTGCTGTTAGATCCAATTCAGTGTTATACCACACCAATGCCATCTTATTTCAGTAAGGCTTAGAAATATGCGGACTGACATTGCAACCTTTCACGATAGGTAGTCTAGGCCTATCTAGGGTGTGAAATTCTTATTTTTCTTTGTTCAGAACTGATCGTGTTACCTTAAAGCGGACGACGCCCATAACCGGTCTACTAAAACAAAGACTTAGACTTTGTTACGTTGTTTATACATTTAAGTATGCAATAAACATCCATTAAATGTAAAATATAACAACATTATGACAAAAATAATCTGTTTCAATCCTTTGGAAAATAACATATAGAGTTTTACAGTATTCAATCACTCGATAGACCGATACAGCACCGAACCTTAAAAAAATAGAAAACTTGTGAGAATCGTTTAGAATTCAGAAATTGTAATCGGATTGGAATTATTGATGAGTGTATGTGTCACGGCCGCCCTTACTAAGGATAGCAAAGAAGGGGAAATCGTGACTAGGGGAGGAACTAAGAAACGGGGAAGAAAATGGGAAACAATATGAGACGACATTTAACACAAAGCTCGACTAAACTTCAAGAGAAAATATTCTAAGGTATTACATGGTTAAGCAGCGGATTAATGTCTCAAGGTACTTAAACTCATAAAACAGTATGGAGTAAAACAAAAGACTTTTAGAAAAACAATTTCAAACAAGGCAGCGGAAATAAATTATCTAAAGAGAGTCATAGGAAGACGCCCATGTATGCAGACACGACGCAACCATGAATTCTTAAAGCCCGACTCAACATCCGCCACAACATCCAGCTCAACCTGCACATAGGGAAAACACATGCAGGGCTGAGTACTTAATATACTCAGTGGGCTCATGCCGAAAACATTTGATAGAGTTATGTCATCCATACCATAGTGAACTCGAGTTTTACATTTAGAAAAGAAATATCATCGAGTATCACAAAAACAGTTTCGTAGCCTGGCTAGGCAAAACAATCTCCCCACTTTCTCAACAACCAATCATTCACATCCTCTTACCATAGTGCGACGAAAGTGTGGCCACACTTTTCTCCCACGAGACCGGCCGACTAGCAAGGACGGCTCACGATCCCCTCTGTGTACATAGCCTGATAGGGTTTGCGGCCCTACTCAGACCCGAATTCGTCTAACATAGCCCTATAGCCTAATGGAACAAGCTCAACAAACTAGGCATCAGGCAACAATCTCATCATCAAAACAAACATGGCATGACATAACACTTTAAACCACCCTTATTTCACCATAATCATACTTTTGAGAGCGTAAAAGAGTTTAGTAAAAGGAAGCCCACCTCGCTTGCTTATACCACACAGTTCACAACTTAAATGCAACCCTTGCTCTTAGTACCCACGTACGCACAACAACCCTTTTCAACATCATAACACATAATACAATTTAGTTTTCTATCAACATATTAATCATGCATGCCCTATCGTTCCTTTCATTGTTTTCTCACATTGCCCATCCTAATCATTTACCATCATAACCGTAGCGTTTCCTTTAGCATACATCAACGTGCAACACATAACATAATCACATCATAGGATAGGTTCCTTACTCACACATGTATCATGTTCTTCATTCAAAAGTTGTCAACGAAGAGTATTTCAACAAAACATAATCTGACAGAACAGCGCAGTCTTTTTGTAAAAATCATTAAAATTCCATCCGATAATATTTGAAACTAAATTTTGATCACCACACAGTAGACACATAAAGGTTCATCCAGTTAAAAATTAAAACCAAAATCGTGTCTTTTGATCAGTCAAAACGAAAGCAAAATTCACTAGACGGAACACAAATTCTGGAAGGACTGCGCAGTTCTAATGAAAAATTTGTTAAATATTCGTCCGTCATTAATTGAAGCTGAAATTTTGACACAACGCAGAAGACACCTAAAGCTTCACCCGGTTAAAAATTTGCTTAAAAAAGAGACTGTTTGATTGGTCAAAAACTCGTCGGAACCTACTGTCCGTACACCACAGTTTTCATGTTCAACCTTCACAAACCCTCGTTTGTCTATCATACATTCACACATACATATTCATGCTTCAAAAATGAAATTACAACCATGCTTTCCTAATCACACATAACATTCACAAAGATTCATCCACGTACTTACACACACACGTACATACACGCACATACACACATATTCTTGTGCAACCATCCTTCACAACCAATTAATTTTTAGGTTTACGATTCTCCACTCAACTATGTGCATGAGGGGTTCAAGAATCATGGATTCAATGATAAGAAGGGGAAAAGTGGATCAAAAATTATACCTTTCTCTTGGAAACAATCAGTAGGAATGACAATTGGTTGATTCTTATGGATCTTTGAGTTTCCAACTCCAAAACGTAGCAAGGACGAAGAATTGGTGGAGGATTGAGTGAGAGGGAGAAGAGGCGTGTGGGAGGAGAAGGAGAGGGAGGGAGGCGTGTGAAATGGGGCTAGGGTTAGGGTTTTTTTCCTTTTTACACTCTAGGATTAATTCCACACTTAAATAAAACAATTAAAATTGTGGGAGAATAAAATAGAGGCCAATGAATAAGTTCCATAATTAAATAAAATAGGTGTATAGTTTGGGGGAGGGGTTTTCAAAATTTTGGTTATTTAATTAGCATAGAAATTGATTTGGTATTTACTTGGAGAGAAATATACTCACAAAATAGGTAAAAAGATATTGAGTATCCCACAAATACATCAACAAGACAATTTAAAAATCTCCAAGTAGGAAAGGAGGGAGGGGGCGTGTACTATGGGGAGTACTTAAGAAAAATATTTAAATCCTCAAATAAAATAGTTATAGGATTTAAATTTGGTAATTTTTTTGTAGGAAAAGACTCCCATAAAATAGGTAACAAACAAATTAATCCCCCAAAGAAAATTATAGGTATAAGGGGCGAAAATTTTGAGGTCTTAAAGAAGGAAAGAGTCAAATCCTAATTAAAATAGGATATGGAGAGATTTAATTGAATTTTAATTCAAGTAAGGAAATAAGTAAAGTACCAATTAAATTTACAAAAATAATTTATTCTCCTAATTCATAGGAGCTTTCGAAAATGCCAAGAGATGGGCAAGGGATCGAAAATTATGTAGAATAATATTGTGATAATTTGGTTTGGATTTAATTTGGATATTACAGTTAATTAAATCCAAGAGAGAAAATACTATTTGCAATAAATAGGAGGGCTGAAAATTCTAATAAAATGGCTAGAACAAAAATGCATGATCCCATTTAATTAAATTCACACATTGAAAAAATAAATCACATTATCTTCCATAACTCGCAACAACCAAAATCACATGATTACTCGATCACATAGAAAATCAAATTCCACAAACGAATTTCCCAATCAATATCCACATTAATAAAACAAAAGAAGTAACAAAATTTCAGGGTGCTACAGTAAGACTAGAGAAATGTCTTGACGATTGAGCGATCGGTGTTCGAAAGTTAGTCCTTCATATTATGGGGAAATATTAGTTGAAGTCGATGCTTGCTTCTGTCGCCGAATTTGAGAGTAAATTTTTCCAGCTAGGGAGGCGGAAGATTGGGCGCCGTGGTTGAGAGATGAAGCCCTACGCCTCTCTATATATAGAAAGCCCAGCGCGAGTAGGAGGGGGGTCGACGAGGTCCACGGTTTGCATCTTAGGAATTCAGCTCTCTACTAGGGCTGAAATGGAAGCTCGTTTCACTTCATTTTGATGACTTCTTTCGCACACACACTTGGTTCCTGTTCTAGTCTAGTTTAGTGTTGTTTTGGGTGTTGGTTTTTATTACTTAACTTGCTTTAGTTTTGTAATTCCGCTTCGAGAAGGAGCGATGGAACAATTTCCAGTTTCTTTTGTCTACTTTTAGTTTATGTTTTGTTGCAAACTCTCGACCTTTGGATCCATTAATTCTAGTGTTATGATCTCAATTCTCGTTGCAATGCTCTATTATTATGCATGAATTCTCTGATCCGTGTTTGATTTCCTATTTTTGATGCATATCTTAGCTAATATGTTTTATTGCGGTTTGATGTGGGTGGATCTGAGTCTTCGATTCATATTTTGTCTAGTTGCGAAGACTATTATGGATGTAGTGTTTTAGGATGTTGAGATCTGATAGATGCGTTGAAATTTTTGCATGATCATGGGTTAGTTTCTAATTTACGTGAGCGTAGTTTAGTTCTCAAGGCATATTTAAATTTACAAGTTGTTATGATAAGATTTGTTGTTCATGATTGTTCAGATCTATTTATGTTCTGTATTTTCTGTTGATTCCGTGAAGAAGATGAAGTTGTTAGGAAAGTTTTACTATATACTCCCTCCGTCCGGCATTAGGAGTCCCAATTGACCATTTTCATCCGTCCAGCATTAGGAGTCCCGGTTAGACATTTCCATATAAAATGAAATAAAAATATTATAAAATAAAACACTAAAAAGCACAAGTAAAAACACATCTAAAGAATAAAGGAAATAATAATGCAAATGGGTCCCACATTACATTATCACACACTTTAATTATTACTCATTCAAATATTTCTTAAAACCCGCACCCAACTCAACCGGAACTCCTAATGCCGGAGGGAGGGAGTAGTACGTTTTGCAGGAGACTGACAGTCGTCCACTTTAGTCGGTTTGTCCATTTTAGGAAATTGCATGATGAGCTGATCAAGAAGATTTTATTCCGTTCAGCAAGTGGATCACTTTAGTTAGTTTAGTCTCTCAAGTCAAGAATCTCAACTTAACCCACCGTAGTGAAGCGTGGCAGCAGCCATCCCATTCGTGTCCTTGACCAATGTAAAACACATCATCTCTGTGAGATCGATCCTTACTTCCGTATACTAGTTAATAGTATTGTGGGTTAAGGTTTTCAAAGTGCTTTTGAGCTCTCACTCAAGTCGGATCTGACTTAGGTTAACCAGTCTGAATCTCCACTGGATCCACTCACCGGCATTTTGTAGGGAGAAGACATACTCCTGGCCAGCTGGATCAGTTTGATGATTTAACTTGAGTAGTCCAATGACAGCAAAAGAGCAAGCAGAAGTCCACAAGCCCTTTCAAATATATACATGTAAAATCGATGAAATTTGTGATTAAATATAAACATATGTAGGCAGGTTTATGTTAAGATGACAACACTTATTATAATGACACCATATCACTAATTATGACCATTAGATATATGGATCCTGTGATATACAAACCGCCACATGGCATAATAATTATAATACAAAAAGTATGTGATTAGGCGTAAAGGGGTATTGAAGGTATGCCACCAAAATCTGATTTGGACGGTTTTATTCTTCCATAAATTCAAGCAATTAAGAGTATGGTAGATAAGGTAAGTTATTATTCTTCCTAATATTACGGCATGTACATTATATTTTGTAAAAATTATAGATTTATTTTTCTTATAATGTCGATTATGTGATTTCCTTTATTTCTTTACCCAAAATTTTTCAGATGCATGATATTATTTTAAACATTATCGTAGTGTTACCTTATTCTATTCATAACAATATTGGAACGTTATTTATTGAATATTGCATTTTACATCTATATGGTTTGCATATTGCATACACATTATTATTCTTCCTAATATTACGGCATGTACATTATATTTTGTAAAAATTATAGATTTATTTCTCTTATAATGTCGATTATGTGATTTCCTTTATTTCTTTACCCATAATTTTTTAGATGCATGATATTATTTTAAACATTATCGTAGTGTTCGGTTCCATACTTTTTTGTTAGCGTATACAGTATGCCTACCATATTGCAGTGTAATGTCTTGGAATTTGCTTGTTACTAAATTAAGATTTGCATACTACATAATATTATTTTGTTAATTCCAAATTTCACTTAATTTCATGATAGTACAGAATATGACTACCAGATTGCCACTCAATTTCTTGGTAATACAGAATATGACTTCCAGATTGCATAGTATTGTGTTGAGTATTGCTTTATGATGAAATAATATTTACATGTGATTTATGAATACTTCATATTTGAAGTTTAATTTTTTTTAATACGTGCAGTGCAACGCATTACAATACTAAAGAGTCTGCATTATATACAGCTTGTTATTGCATTAATCATGAAATAATTATTGTAGAGTTTACATTACATAGAAATATTATTGAAATAGAAAAATACATTGACTTCCATCTATCACATATAAATGTAACAAATTTGATCCACAGCAAGTCATCATATTCTTCGATTTCCATAAACCTGCAAAACAAAAAACAAAAAACAAAAATCAATTGAATTTTATTATAAACATGTGCAATGTATAGTTTTAATTTTCAAATATTACATTCCATACCCAACATAATGCCCATTAATATGCAATTACATATACTTTGGAAAGCAAGATCACTATACCAAATATGATGCAAATTCCTATAAAGAAGATAACTAATTATAATGTGAGATTTTGAAAAGCAAGCAATTACATTGAAGAGAATGCAAAATCTTATAAAGAAACAAGCAATTTTTTTATTGTAATTACGAAGGTACCTAACATCGACCCAAAAATCAGAGCAGCAACACTTCCATGATTATCAAGCAATTACGAAGGAATAAGCAAGCAATTATCAAACAAAATACAGGCAGGCAATTCGCATTGATTGAACAATTTTTCAGATTTGCAAAACACCACAACTGAAAACACAGGGACCAAAATATCAAAATATGCCGAACCAAGTCCCAACAATGGCAAAAATCGACCTAAAAATAGCACCAACTAAACGACGTAGTTAAAATAGATAGCCACCCAATCTTTCGACAACAAAAACAGAGAAGCAACACCTCTAGTATTATCAAGCAATTACCAAGGAAAATGCAAGCAATTATAACATACACTAAAAAACCACAACAAAAAACATAACGATGAAAACACCAAAATAAGAATGGAGATGCAAAACCAAGCCCCGGTGACGGCGAAATGGTCCTAAAAATCGTATGTGATGCTGAACCCCTTCAACTGTTGCAACAGCCAAAATCGAGCAAAAATCGTCAAAATCCATTTCTCTAGATGAACTACTGCACGGTGTCAACAATGGAGCAGTAGAACTCAATCGATTTGAGGAACTAGGGTTCCTGGATTTGAAAACTAGAGATTAGTTGGACAGGAGAGAGTAATGAAATTGGAAGAGAACGAGTCGGTTTCTGGAATTAATTTGATCCGCTCTAATGGGATTTTCCAAATCTGATGCAAATCAAATTAGAATAGATTGACAGAAATACCCCGGCCAACAATATCCACTACGTTAAATAGCAATCCGGACTCTATTTCTACAAATCAATCTGATGCGTCTATATAAGAGATCCAAGGGCTAGGATTAGTGGTATGGTGTCACTCTAAAGATGGTGGTACCCTAATGCTCCCCTATATAGGCAAACATCTGCGGAGCATTGCAAGGCTGAATATCCAATATTTATCCAATATTGCCTGTGGGTATTAGCTGAGTTTGTTGTCATTGGTATTGTGAGCATCAGTCTTAATTAATCCATATTAGTATTATTTATTTTATTTTATATATTCAATTTTATACTAATATTTAAATATTATTCCCTCTGTCCACGAAAAATAGAGCACACTTACCAATTTTGGTTGTCCACGAAAAATAGAGTACATTTAATAAAGGAAAGTTTTCAACAACTTCTCTCTTACTTTTTTTCATTTGTCTCTTACTAATAATATGGATCTCACATTCTACTAACACTACTTTTCTCCTACTTTTTCCCCTTCTCTCTTACTAATAATATGAATCTCACATTGCACTAACACTACTTGAAGCAGCATATTTAACCGAAGATTCGTGTGTACTTTTGTGCTGGGTCGAGCCCTCAGGTCAAGAGAATCAGCTAGATCACAAGGTCTAGGAACTCAGAGGATCCTGGAAGTCTCGGTCGTCGGACACACAAACCCTCCCGCGCTTTCAAAAACCTTCAACCAGCTATACTATGGATTAGTATACGGAAGCAGGGGTCGATCCCACCAAGATGGACGCGTAAGAAAGCATTTAGGAGACTCTGGGCAAGTTGTTGGCTGCTGCCACGCAATTTTGGGTTGAAGTTTAACTACTACTTGACCTAAGAAAGAAAATCAGACACTGGACCTAGGAAACTGAAAGCATCATGCTGACGCTGAACATCCTTATAACCACGAGATCTCAAACTAATTTCCTAGACCAAGTAAAGAACTTCATAATATAGCTAGACAGAAAGCGAGTAAACAGTGGGGACCATTTTTCAGTAACAGATAGTACGGAAGAAAAGCTGCAACTAACAAACTAAGAATTTAACTAAAATGACATGCATCTCATTACCTGAATCAAACGCGAACATGAAGAAAACAGAGCACAAATCCAGATTAAAAAAAAATGTAAAAGTTCGGACGTCGGAAACTTGCAATTAGCCGGAAATAAAACAGATCTACATATATTATACGGAATGAAATGAAAACACGAAAACTAGGCATCAAACTTTAACTACTCTGTTTCAGATCCACACGTCGGATGCTCAATCCACTCCGGATCCAAGCATTCCGAACCAAACAACCAACAAAATCAACTCCATACCTTCCGATTCAACAGATCTGCCCCGATCTACACAAGCTTCCAACAATTCTACTCAAACTCAATAAACAAACGCGAGAAACAAACATCCAGTTCAGCAACTACGTCAAACTCAAAACAATTTGCATCCATAATCGAAATCAACAGCAGTAAAGTAAATACGGAAACAGAAAATGCATAGATAACGAGAATTCAACAGAAAACAGGGTCGAGCTTCGAATAGCTAAGCTCGGTGAAATTCACGACGACAAATAAAATGAAAGCAAATAATTGTATCTTCGCCCTACACAAGGACGATATTACCCAACATCAAGAAACAAATGAAATGACCCGAACCCCTACAAATTCCCGAACAGTCCCCCAAGTGAGTGGAAGTGAGTGACCTAAGAGAGCCAAGAGCAAAGTGCCCAAAAAAAGTCCTCCTCTAAGTGTGTGGAAGTGAGTGAGCTAAGAGAGCCAAGAGCAAAGTGCCCAAAAAAAGTCCTCCTCCTCTAAGTGTGTGGCACAAGTTCTTTGGAGACGCCTTGGTCGGCCGCAATTGATCGAAATAATTAAATTATTATATATGTTCGCTCAATTGGATTTGATGATTTATTTGAGTTTCAAATCCGATAATTCCTACGATCGATAAAATTAATCAAAGCCTTAGGATGCATGCATCTTTAACTCCTTGGGTTGATCTATGTATTATTTAAATTATAAAGGTATTTCATCGCAAGCGAGTCGTGATCGCCGAATTGGATTTGATGATTTATTTGAGATTCAAATCCGATAATTCCTATGATCGATAAAATTAATCAAAGCCTTAGGATGCATGCATCTTTAATTCTTTGGGTTGATCTATGTATTATTTAAATTATAAAGGTAGTTCATCGCAAGCGAGTCGTGATCGTAAAGGAAAGAAAGTTATTGAGGAATAAGCACTCGAGGTGGGCTTTCTTTTTAAATAAGGACTATCTCCTATATATATTTTGATGTTGAAGATGAGGTGGAGTTTGTTTATCATGTTGTATTTTTGTTTTATTGAACCTATCTGAAGTGGCTTTGCCATTTATGTTTAATCGAATTCGGGTCTCAGTAGGGCCTGCAAACCCTACATGGAATAGAGATCAACTTCTCGGTTTTGTGTGTTAATTAGGAGAGGAAAAGTGTTGAAGATTTCGATTTCATTGGAAGACCAGGTGTAGTAGAAGTTCAGCCACCAAAAGTGGAGAGGACGAAAGGTTGGTGCAGTGACGTTGGAAGTCGTCTCGTGTCGGCAAAAGAGAAGGCTATCATGTTGCAAAGTAAACCTAAGCGTAGGTGTGGGAAATGTCGTGAATTGTGTCACCACGAATCTAGGAATTGTGGGAAACAAAAAGAAAAAATTAGTCAGTCATTCCAGGGAACCACTTATATCAGTTTGCTTCATTACGTTTTTTATTATTGCTGGCCACTGAACCTCAGTTGCATATTATTGCGCTAGATTGCTTTCTTAATTTAGTTTTTTGCTATCTTATTTGGATTCGGATGTTGAATATCAGCTTGCTTGCTTACATTGCTTGACTGGTCGTTTAAAATGCTTATTATTGGAGTGTATTCTGAATTCTTCATTAATATTCTAAACAAAATGATTGATCGCATATTGCATGTCATTTTATACTGTATTTCTTTTAACTAATGTTCTTTCTCATACTATCAATACACTTCAACTAGCCATCAATCTGGTTTAATATGAGTTTCCTTCATCTTGCTTTTACGATTAACACAGAAAATTTGTGCGACGGAATACTTGGATTAGAAGAAGGTTTTAGATATTTCTTATATCTTATCGCTCGGTTACATTTATTTACTGCTTGCTTCTTCTTTTCGAATTGCATAACATATATAACGTGTCAATTTGTAATTAATTCTATTCGACTAGTGCTTGGTTTAATAAGTTTATTTTGATTGTCTATGTTTTGGATTTGCTTGGCTTGCAAATCGTTAGTTTATTAAAGTGTTCTAACATATTTTTCTAACATATATATTAAAGTGTTCTAACATATTTTTCTATGCAGGTCATTATGCAGAAAGTACAACGAACAAATAAATTCTAAAACCACCAATGAGTACACCAAAATAGACCAATATTCTTAACGAATTCAAATCAAAACAAAGTTATTGTCATTTTTCAAAAAAAAATGTCAATCACTAGTCAAGGTTTGGGGAAGTTTGTCGTCATCTTTTCAACATCAACGGGTCCCTTCTTTCGTGCCTCTTCAAGGTGGCTTGTTGTTGTTCTCATCATGTAATCCATGACCTTGTTTTCATTACTATAAACTATAGCTATAACGAATTTCGCATGGAACAACTGGAATAACTTGGATGGCTTGTTGGTAAGGTCGCACTTCCAATCATTATCCTCAGTCCCCATATGCGTCTCCATATGTCGCATAGCAAACACTGCACAATCTTGGGTAATGCCTTTTGTTTTCCACTTGAATTCAAGGAGTTCAGTTTTAGCTTTTCTCAACATCCATCCATAGCTCACATAGTTGTTGTGCTCCAACAACTGTATAAAAAAGGAAATTTGCAGGCAAGAACAAAAAAGGTTACCTAAACATGCAAATTGCAATATGCATTTTTTGTCTTAAACTTTGTGCAGGGCGCTTACAAGTTTTACAACCACACTGTCATATCTAGTTGCAAGAGGCTGTCCACTCTATCAAGTATGTACACTCTAGACTTCAAAAGGTCAAAACATACAATGTAGTATAATTATCCCGCTGAAATAGGGAAAAAAAACATACAATGTAGTATAATTATCCCGCTGAAATAGGGAAAAAAACCTGACAACAGAAATGAGGTGTCATATTTGGCTTTACAGTGACACTATCATTGCATTTCAGACTGTACGACATTGCATAATTATACATAGCGGAAGTTATGCATACACAAATAAATCAGATCTAAAGATCTATTTGACCGATTATGGGATTAATTGACTCACATGTTAAACATAAAATTGCATGCTAGAACACATATAATTCACAAATAAGGAATCAAAACCCTAGTTTATGAATTCCTACTGTTTAGAATTACCGATCTGATTTTCTAAAGAATTGACGATTGCGTGCGCCTTCTCCACATGAAGATCTTCGTACTCAACCAGGAATCTTTTAATCTGTATCCCGAACTCAGAATCTGACCTTTGGTGGACATAGCTTGTCAGAATCGAAAAGGGCTTAATTAGAAAGTAGACAAGACTCTAGTTTGTGAAGAACTGATTTTTCCGTCCACTCCCAGAGGGGAGCACGAAATTATGAGTAAAAACTAACGCTAAATCTCCTTTCTAATCTCCTTTATATAGAGTTATATGATGGGCCAGATTAGGGATCCATGGAGGTTGGACTTGGGCCAAACCTATTCGACTTTTATTAATTAAATTAAGCCCCAAATTAATATAAATCCAAACAGAATATTATTATCATCCACTATAGTATAATAATATTGACTGTCTGTCCAATCCCAAATTATGAGTAATTCGGGCTTTACCTCCTTAATTTATTATTTCCCGTGTTTAAGATATAAATATCCATTAATTAATTTAAGTATGCTATTTGACTTTAATTAATTAATATATTTTATTCCAAGAGTTGTCTAGTTGAAAATATTTATTCATTATTTTGGAATAAATTCCAACCGGTCGGGTTTCATTGCAATAACAATACTATCACCTCTAGACATTGATCACCACCACTACCCAAGTTATCAGGATTCTAGGATTGCGAAAAATCCGCACCATTTGATAAATCAAAGTAGTGCATAATAAATATCGTATGCTCAATGCTATGTCAACAATGATTAAGAAATAACAATCACCGAGACCTTGTCTTTCAGTAAATAGCAAGAAAGACTTATTTCAACTGTTAGATCCTTCAGTGCTATACCACACCAGTATCGTTTATTTCCTACGGTAAGGAAACATGCGGACTGACACTGCAACCTTTCACGATAGGTAGCCAAAGCTTATCTAGGCTGTGAAATTCTATTTTTGTTCTACAAAGGACCGACTGCATCACCTTCTATGAACGTCGTTCACGACCAGTCTACTATGCAGAAGAATTAGACTTGTTTGCTTCTTATACATTTAAATGTTCGAGAAACATCTTATAAATTCATAAGCAAACACCAATGCGACAAAATTTCTTCTTCTCGCTTTGGGTTAAAAGTAGATTGTAGAGTTTACTGTATACAAGCAATTTTATCTGTGCAACTTGCTCGAAATATGCATTTAAGTATACCAATCCTAACAGTTCTCATCATGTAATCTACGACATTGTTGTCATTACTATAAACCATAGCTACAACGAATTTCGCACGGAACAACTGGAATGACTTGGACGGCTTGTTGGTAAGGTCGCTCTTTGAAGAGAGGGGTTTTGCACTTGTGTCGTATACACGTGTCCCTACTTCAAAAAAGATTTATAGTTTCCCACTTTTGCAACAAATATTACTAAGTATAAGCGGCAAGAGACGGGTCGAACCACAGACACTAGGGACCTACTCGAGATCGATTATATGACACGAGGTTGGTGTTAGCCACAACGCCTTAAGCGCTTGAACATGGACCTAAACACTACAGTGGGAAACTTGAACTTTAAAGCAAGAGAACAGAGATTGGGAGCTTAAGCTAAACTAAGGGGAGCATGGAAGAGAGTTTTGAAAGCTTCAAGAGAAAATAATGAGATGGAGACAGAGACTTGATATGAAAATTCCTAACTGGGGGCAACTTAAAACAAACATTTGCTTGAAATCTTTTCAGAAACAAGAGTAATGGATTTGCAGCTTAAAACAAGATCGAGATTGAAAAGTTGCAGGGAGAAAATAAGCAAGCTTCGGAAACAAATTACTTCTAAACTAGAGCAAAACAAGAGAGCAAATCATACACAACAACTAGATCTCAACATCTAAGCCCCCAATTGCGAAAAGCATCCACGAAACATGCGTAAATAATATCATCAACATGAAAATAAACTAAAGCTTCATAAAACTGGAAATAAGTGTAGATCCAACGTCAGAGTCGTCAATTCCTCTGCCGAAACCATTAGATCTAACTAGAAAGCAAGATGTGAAGGAGCTTCTAAGATGGAGGCATTAATTCCACCGTTGAAACGGCCAACACATAGTAAATCTACACTAAATCCTTGAAAACATGAAATGAAATGTAATCCCGACATCGGAGTTGTCAATTCCTCCGTCAAAACTACAGAGCTAAGCTAAGAATGTAGTAACTAAACTAAACTAAGCTAAGAGAAGGTGGCGTTAAGCGCCTATTAGAGCTTCCTACCTAAACCACGATAGCGTTAAGCGCTCCTCTTCATTGTGGAAAGCTTCTATTTAAAGGGCGGCTTCAACTTCAACCCTAACGCAACTTCTCGTCCGATTTGACCATTTTACCCTTGCAGTAGTAATTGAGGATGATTCAGCAGATACGTCTTCATGTGGTGAGCTCCTCTTGATCAACTCAGTCATCTCATGTGGTGAACTTCATTTCATCAACTCAGTTATCTCATGTTTTCTTGTGGTGAGATCCTCTTGATCAACTCAGTCATATCATATGGTGAACTCCGCTTGATCCACTCAGTCATGTGGTGAACTCCACTTGATCAACTCAGTCATCTCATGTGATAAACTCCACTTGATCATCTCAGTCATCTCATGTGGTGAACTCCACTTGATCAACTCAGTCATCTCATGTGGTGAACTCCACTTGATCAACTTGCTGGTTGGGCAGGCTCCATTGCTTGTCTCCAACTCATCAATTTGTCTTCAGATTTGACCATTTTCGCTCCTTTTCCGAGTTGATCAAGTTGTTCCTGCATTCTGCCGCTTCAACACATTTTAGCATCTGCACACTTAAATTCACCACTTTTTCGCACATTATCAACCCGATTAGTGTAATAAACCCCTATAAAACCATGCTTGTAACGAGCCTTATCAAACTGCTCACACTTAAACCATGCTCGTCCTCAAGTATGAAAGAACAACAAGAAAAAGGTCAAGTTACATGCATGGGTCCTTGACCAACTCCTAAAACTAAACAGACTCAACAGATATTAACACAGACTGACACAAAGGCAACACTTAAGCACATATTCACATCTCCATGTTTGAAACTAGCTCAACTTCTGGCAATATTCCCCACAAGCTTAAGGTCATTCCAAATATTTTACAGTCTCAAATTCCTCCCTCCACTTTTGTTCAGTCTAATCAGCCTATCAGTTCGTCAAGATAGCCCCTGCTTTAACCAACTGTTGGATTCACTCAGTCACTCATTTCTCACTAGAGATGTTAGGACCATTCACTCATTTAATTTGTTATACCACTGATGCTTGAGTTCCACAGGTACAGACTAATTCCTTAAGGTCTTTCTTAGGGTTGTAATGGGGCCAGGGGTTATGATGTGAATAGGTGAGGATCTTATGAGTTTTAGGTTCATAAAATTCTTCACTGCAACGAAGGACATGTGAACTTGGGAACAAAACTAGAGCGGCCTCCCCATTACATCTTCAAAAATCCCCCAAAATCAAAGAGTATCCCTTGGCCATTTTGGCCTTATTCATCCAACCTTTTTCCCACAGGGCCAAGTTACATTATTCCTTGCCATGTCTAAACTGATATACATTTTTTAAGGCCAGGTTACATTTTCTCATGCCCTTTGTTTCACTATTTTTTTAGGGTCAGGTTACAACTTTTCTGGCCCTTTATTTCAATATTTTTTTTAGGGTCAGGTCACAACTTTTCCTGCCCTTTTCTCTTTATTTGCTTGACTGTAACTATTTCTTCTCTATCCCTTCTATCCCCAGTTGGTTAACTGTTCCATTCTATCCCCTAACTCACATGGCATGGAGGCTCATAGTTTTAAAAAACGATGAATTCGAAATGTAGGCTCATAATGGGTAACTAAGGGGTACCCATACAATGAGGCGGGTTCATCTGGTTCTAAAGGAAAAAGGCCCAACTGGTTATTCCTATTATCTTTAGTCCTATCAAGTGGCAGCCTCTAAATTTTTTGTATCAGTATAAAGTGTTCTACTTTGGTTTATAACTCACATTTGGAGGGCTTCACAGTTGGCTAAAAGTTTAGGCTATTCTATCGTTCTTACTTCATCTAGCCTGACTTCAACTTACTTTTAGAAAGAGGGGTCTCACAATTCAACATGCACTTTCTTCTTCATTCGCTCTCAATGAGGGTTTTATGCCTTCTGTTATTGCCAGTTCATACATATTTTCTTAATCACAACTGACCACACATACTTAACACATTCAACTGACTTAACTATCCTGCCAACTGACCTATCAACTGATCAATTCAAGATTTGACATGCTTCGTTCAATTTGATCAAGATAAATGAGGCACAACAGACAACACACATAGTCAAGTCGAGCATATACTCCACACTACTCCCCCCCTCTCACTTTATCTTCGCTTGCCCTCAAGCTAACACGATAAAGTGGAAAAGAGTAGTAAGTGCTACACTTTTAAAACATAAAAAACCATATCAACAAACACAAACTTCTCACACTTACACCGAACATCGGGCTAAGTGGGAGAAGACTTCAATACTTACCAAAGAAAACACATAAACATAGACAAACTTCTCACACTTAGACTGGACACCAGGCTAAGTGTGGTGAAGATAAGCAAGAAAAACAGACACGCATATGTACAGAAAATTGAAAACATAAACTTAAAATACTTGGTCGTGGGGGTGGTCATTTCCTTGGATGATCCCTCCTGGAGTCAGCGGTTCTAGGGTTCGATTAATCTCTTCCAAGCGGTCTTCAGCTGCCTGCGCCTTGTGCTGTGGATGGAGAAGCACGTTTCTGCTGCAGGCTTCTTACACAAAACAAACAAACAACATAAAACACAAAGGCCATCCTCACACTAAGGTCTTACTGCTCGTCAGCAAGTTGGGGCTTAGTGTGGAAGCAAACTCAAAACACAACACAGACCAATAAACAAAAAATAAAATAAAAGAAAAAGAAGGGGGTCACCAGTTGTGCTGGGAAGGGCAGCTTCTACACTTCATGGGATCTTGCACATGTCATGGCTTGGGCTGTTCAGCCTCTTTTCCTTGAGTGGGCAGCCTGTTGTGTTGTTGCAGCTATTTTCATCACTCCATCGTCTGCAAGTGTGGAGGCATTTTCTTCATCAAGCCCTTGGGTGGACAACCTTTCTTCTCCCTTTGCATCCTCATTTTCTCTTATCCAAGACAATCCTCTCATTTGATGTCCTTCTTCCACTCTTTTGATCTTTTCACTCCACAACATTGTAGCATAGAGAACAGAAGATAAGAGGGATTAGTGCAAACCACAATAACTCCTAATGTTAGTGGGTAAAATTCTGAAATTGTAAAGGGGAACAAAATATTGGTAAAAGAATTTTAAGCCTAAATGAAAATTAAATTTTACCAAAATTATTTCGTGCGATGCAGGCACATTTTCCTCAAAATCCCCAAAACTAACTAAGGCATAAAAGGAGTATTTACAAGAGACTTAAATGCTTTGTGTAGCCTATTTTTTCACACATCTTATTTAATAAACTCAACTCATTTTGTATAGGCTAGCAAAACAATCAAGAAATACACTTATTCTATTTTTTTGATTTTTCTCTTTTCAGAAAATTTGCTAAAACAAACTAAACTAATTCAAAATATATACCAACATACTTTGCTGTTTTTTCATTTTCAAATTTTTTTTCTCCTTTTTTTAAGAAATAAACCTAACTACAAAGGTATTTACAAAAAACATCAAAATCCTTTTGTTGTTTTTCATGTATGTTAAATATTTTTTTGGATTTTGTAAGAGATTCTAAAATCAAGGAAATGTTTACAAACTAGGCTTTTAACACTTTATATCTAACGATCAATGTAAAACCTAGCCATAACCACAAAATGAAAAGGATTAAGAGAAATTCCCTGGACTTGTGCACTCCATAGGCTTCTAATTGCCACTTATGATTTCCACATCTCTCTTCCTCCCCTCGGTCATGGCTCTTTCCATTTTATAAGCACACATTTCCCTAGATACAACACTGCCAAAAATAAAAGAAAAAGATCGAAGAACAGAAAAATAAATAAAGTAAATGCTTATTTACAGTGTTATAGACACCAAAATCAAGTAGAGAACAACACCATAGTCCCCGGCAACAGCACCATTTGAAGATAGGGGTTTTGCACATGTGTCGTAGGCACGTGTCCCTACTTCAAAAAGATTTATAGTTTCCCACTTTTGTAACAAATATTACTAAGTATAAGCGACAAGAGAGGGGTAGAACCACAGAGACCAGGACCTACTCGAGATGGATTCTATGACACGTGGATGGTGTTAGCCATCACGCCTTAAGCACTTGAATATGGACCTAAACAATAGAGTGGGAAACTTGAACTTTAAAGCATGAGAACAGAGATTGGGAGCTTAAGCTAAACTAAGGGAGCATGGAAGAGAGTTTTGAAAGCTTCAAGAGAAAATAATGAGATGAAGACAGAAACTTGACATGAAAATTCCTAAACTGAGGGCAACTTGAAACAAACATTTGCTTGAAATCATTTAAGAAACAATAGTAATGGATTTGCAACTTAAAACAAGATCGAGATTGAAAGGTTGCAGGGAGAAAATAAGCAAGCTTCGGAAACAAATTACTTCTAAACTAGAGCAAAACAAGAGAGCAAATCATACGCAGCAACTAGATTTCAACATCTAAGCCACCAATTGCGAAAATCATCCAAGAAATATGTGTAAATAACATCATCAACATGAAAATAAACCAAAGCTTCATAAAACTGGAAATAAGTGTAGATCCAATGTCGGAGTTGTCAATTCCTCTGCTGAAACCATTAAATCCAACTAGAAAGCGAGATGTGAAGGAGCTTCTAAGATGGAGGTGTCAATTCCACCGTTAAAACGGCCAACGCACTATAAATCTACACTACAGCCTTGAAAACATGAAATGAAATGTAATCCCGACGTCGGAGTTGTCAATTCCTCCGTCGAAACTACAGAGCTAAGCTAAGAAAGCAGTAACTAAACTAAACTAAGCTAAGAGAAGGTGGCGTTATGCGCCTATTAGAGCTTCCTACCTAAACTACGATAGCGTTAAGCGCTCATCTTCATTGTGGAAAGATTCTATTTAAAGGGCAGCTTCGACTTCAACCCTAAGGCAACTTCTCATCCGATTTGACCATTTTACCCTTGCAGTAATTGGGGATGATCTAGCAGATACGTCTTCATGTGGTGAGCTCCTCTTGATCAACTCAGTCATCTCATGTGGTGAACTCCACTTGATCAACTCAGTCATCTCATGTCTTCGTGTGGTGAGATCCTCTTGATCAACTCAGTCATCTCACGTGGTAAACTCCGCTTGATCAACTCAGTCATGTGATGAACTCCACTTGATCAACTCAGTCATCTCATGTGGTGAACTCCACTAGTTCAACTTGCTGGTTGGGCAGGCTCCATTGCTTGTCTCCAACTGATCAATTTGTCTTCAGATTTGGCCATTTTTCGCTCCTTTTTCGAGTTGATCAAGTTGTTCCTGCATTCTGCCGCTTTAACACTTTTTAGCATCTACACACTTAAATTCACCACTTTTTCGCACATTATCAACCCGGTTAGTGTAATAAACGAGTCTTATCACACTTCCAATCATTAACCTTAGTCCACATATACGTCTCCATACGTCGCATAGCAAACACTCCACAATCTTGGGTAATACCTTTTGTTTTCCACTTGAATTCAAGGAGTTCAGTTTTAGCTTTTCTCAACATCCATCCATAGCTCACATAGTTGTTGTGCTCCAACAACTGTATAAAAAAGGCAATATGCAGGCAAGAACAAAAATGGTTACCTAAACATGCAAATTGCAATATGCATTTTTTTGCTTTAAACTTTGTGCTGGGCGCTTACAAGTTTTACAACCACAATGCCATATCTAGTTGCAAGAGGCTATCCATTCTGTCAAGTCAAAACATACAATGTAGTATAATTATCCCGCTGAAATAGTGAAGAAAACCTGACAACAGAAATGAGGTGTCATTTTTGGCTTTACAGTGACACTACCGTTGCATTTCAGACTGTACGACATTGCATAATTATGATTACCAAGTTGTCGATGTACTTTATCTTAGTGTCCACACTTTCCTGGAAAAATTTAGATGCTTGCGACTCATTCCAATTCGAATACTGGCCTACAACGATATTGAACTGCACAATCGGAAGAAACATATATACCAAAGGAATTCACAGACCAAAATGTATAATAACGTATATTCTGAGGGAACTCAAAGAGGTAGACTAACCTTTTCATTTGGAAGTGCAACTTAATTGGTGAGATTAGATATGTGAATCAGATCAATCCGTTGGGATTAAGGATAATTATTGGGTTTTCAGGTTATTTAAATAGGGGCATTCGAGTTTTAATTTTTTTTGGATTATAAATTTTATATCCCAATTCTAAATTTTTGGTATTTGGGCTAATCCATTGAGCCAATCATAACTTTAAAAACTTTTATAATTTTTTAACTAATACTCCTTCTGTCCTATTGAATATGAAAATTTTGCTTTTTAGAATGAAATTTTATAATGAAAATAGAATAAATCAGAAAAAAATAGAGATGATATTGTTTCCATTTAAAAAAAACGTTTCATTTTTAATAGGACGACCCAAAAAACATTTTATTTTTAATGGAACAAATGAAGTATATTTCTATTGCTAACTTAATACTCTCTCTGTCCCCAAAGAATTTGCACTTTGAGGTCGGGTTTTAATAAAAAATTGGTAAAGTAAGAGAGAGGTAGAGAGAAAAAGTAAATAAAGTATTGTTATTGGAGAATGAGTCACACCTCATTAGAGAGAAAAGACTTTTCAAAAATAGAAAGTGTAACAGACTAAAAAGGAAATAATACATATTCTTGAGAGACGGAGAAAGTATTGAATGCAAATATGAAAGTATGGTAAATTTCAACTCAAAACTAGCACGTATCATTGATACAGTATCAAAACTAACATAATTACGCCCTTCAACGTAAGTAAAACATCATTTTCTTTAATTAATCAAAACTATATGCATAAATGCAATTATTAAACACAGAAGTCTTTATCAAGTCATTAGGATTAGTTTATGACAAACTAATTAATATTATAAAAAATATTACAGCATTTCCTTGTGCTCCCCACACCACAAAAAAATAAAATATAAAAATTATCCCGAAAAAGAATTATTTTCCCCAGGTTCACGCAAAGAATGACTTAGCAAAACTTTGACTATGATAACGACTTTAATAAAAAATACTAGTTATAAATTTCTAATAATGACGTTGCATCGTTACACCATTGCATCTCCTTCAATATATATGAGTTCATCATCATAAATAATTGAGAAGTAAAACAAAAAATGGTGAAACTATCAATCATATTTATGGTTTTTTGCTTAGCAAACACTATTGCAACTCCCACGGCCCAAATTGTTGACAAGCGGCCCGAATCAGTCAAAGCATGGTTCAAAAACCTCCCAAATGCCAAGGAAAAGCTTGCCACACTTCACTTCTATTTCCACGACACCGTCGCCAGCGAGAATCCGTCGGCTGTCACGGTTGCCGAGGCCAACGCGACTAAGTATCCTACAAATTTCGGTTTGATAAGGATGATGGATAATCCGCTAACCGTTGGGCCCGAGATCGATTCCAAGATTATTGGTCGAGCGCGTGGGGTATATGGCGGGGCCTCAATCGAGGATATCGACCTACTCATGACCCTGAACTACGTGTTCACCGAAGGCGAATATAATGGTAGCACGCTCAGCGTGCTCGCCCATAACCCGATTTTGGACGAGTACCGAGAGATGGCAATCGTCGGGGGCACGGGCGTTTTCAGATTGGCACGGGGGATTGCTACCGCGCGAACCACTTGGTTTAATATGACCTCTCAAGATGCTGTTGTTGAGTACCATGTCATGGTTTTGTATTATGTAAATGAATGATGGTTGTATTTTATTTCGTGTTTCACTAATAATGTCTAATTTGATTTTCTCTGTTGTGGTGTAGTCCTTGTTTTATTATTTCATTTTGTATCATTTGTTATGTTCTTCTTATTGCAGCGTCTCCAAACTATATCCAATGCATTGGATTACTTTTACATTCTTAATTAAAAAAAGTTTTTTGTAGTAGCACATCGTTAATTATTAATTCGTCCGTCCTATAAAAATAAGGACACTTTCCTCTTTCGTCCGACATATAAAAATATTCAATTTTCATTTATGAAAAGTTCTCCGAAATTTATTACTCATATACATCAATTTATTTATAACTTATACCATGAGTTCAATTATCTACTAATATTATTTTAACTACCTTTCTCCTCATTTCTCTTACTTTAACAATTAAGCATTATTTTTTTGCCGTTCCAATGCCTTGTTTTTTTGGGGATGGAGGGAATATATGAATAGAATAAAATATGAAATCAAATTACCATACAAAAATAAAATTACGATACTTAAAGGCAAAACAATTTACTCGATTCTTATAATTCTTTTGCCGCGAAAAATATTCTTATTTTTTTCATGTTAGTCTTTCCACCTGAATTATCTTCAGTTCTATTTGTAAATAATTTTAACAATTTTATTTTATTCATTTTTTTCCTCTAATATTTTATTAATCATGTATTAAAATTCATAGTATTTTTAAAATGAGACTAATTTTTTTTATATTTGGAGAGAATATTTTTCATAATTTATTTGAAAACCAACTTCTCCAACGGCCTACTGCTACTTTATAAGAAGCCCATATCATGATAATTTATGAAAAATTATTTAGTAAAAGCCCATAAAGTCTAAAAATAAAGTAGTGAATTATTACCCTTTTTTACTACTGGTCTCACGGCGGCAATGCTCACCGGAGCTCACATGTTGTTGCCTCTGCTGTGACCCCCAAACAATTCTGAAACAATCTCTGCATTGTACAGAATTTCCTCAATCTCGTATCGCGCGGACAGCTCCGCGAAGCAGTTGAAGCATTGCCCCATTTATCTAAATGAGGCGTTTTGCTCAACTCCAAAATCATCGCTTCTCTCCTTCGCCAAATCGCTGATGTGAAATTGTGAAAGATGACTAAGATCAACGCTGGTTTTCACCCATGCATCCATGCATGTGCAACCTCCATCATCAACATGAAGTCCTCTGGCAGTCCATGTCATCATGAGATATTTTGATGATAAGTTTTAGAGAATAAGTTTGTTATAAGAGTTAGTTATAGAGTTAGTTAGAAGATATTTTTGTTTGGTATCTTAGCTCAAACTCTTGTATAAATAGAGTAGTATCCTCACTTTGTATCACTTGAATTTCCAATCAATAAGATTGAATTTCCTTTCCTCTAAGATCATATGAATCCGGATAAACATTTTCTACACGGTATCAAGATGTTATTTGATCTACTTCCGCTACATTCAATCACTTTATCTCATTCTTCATCTTCAATCCCTTCCTTTTTCTCCATGGCGCGTGGTAGTACTTCAAACTCTAATGCTAATGTGATTCAATCTTCGCCTATGGAGGATTCTTCAAGTCCATACTATCTTCATCCCAGCGATAATCCTAGCTCGCAGCTAGTTCCTCATGTGCTCACTGGATCCAACTACATTCATTGGAGCCGATCAGTTAGCCATGCACTTGTAGCAAAGAATAAGATCGCCTTCATCAATGGAACTCTTCGTCGGCCACATGATGGTGATCTGCTATTTCCAGCATGGTTGCGATGCAATAGCATGGTTGTATCATGGCTCAGAAACTCCATTTCTCCTCTGCATTATGTACCTTGATGATGCTCCAGCATTATGTACCTTGATGATGCTCATGAGATCTGGTCAGATCTTCGTCTTTGCTTTTCTCAGCTTGACTCTGCTCGAGCCTATCAATTGAAGCAACAGATCATGTCTCTGCAGCAAGGAAAAGATGATGTTAATGCCTACTTCACCAATCTACGCATTGTTTGGGATGAATATAAGCACTCTCAACCTGTTGCTTGGTGTATTTGTGCTACTTGCAGATGCAATAGTGCCTTGAAATGGCATGAGTATCAAGAGCAAGAGTGCACAATGCAATTTCTGATAGGATTAAATCATATCTTCTCTCATATTCGATCTAATATCTTCTCTATGGTTCCAGTTCCTCTGCTATCAAAAGTGTTTTCACTTGTTTTGCAGGAGGAAAGACAACAAACTATAGATGGCTATTCTTCAACCATATCCTCTTCCATGAGTGAGCAGCCTTATCTAGCTAATGCTGCAACATCTCAGTCTTATAACAAAGGAAGAATCTGCTCACATTGTGGCAAAACCAATCACACCGTGGATAAATGCTTTGTTCTCTATGGTTTTCCTCCTGGTTTTAGCAAAGGAAAGTGCAAATTTGGTGCTGGTAGCAAGGAGATCAAATCTATAAATTTTGTGGAGGATTGCATTGAAGATTCATGTGATAGATCTGCTATTTCTTCATCCATGAATATGCCTTCTCAGAAGCAGTTTCAACAACTCATAAGCTTGCTTCAGTCTCAACTTGCTGCCACTGTCACTCTCACTCTCACTCCATCCACTCCAGTTCACTCTACCTTTGTTGCACCAAATACGACTCAATCCCCTCAAAACACTCCTTTCTCGGGTACTACTCTTTTCACAAATCCATTCATCAATTCTGTCTCTAAATCCCCATCAGTTTGGCTCCTAGAGCCACACATCATGTTTGTTGTGACCTTTCCATATTTAAATCTTCATCTCTCATTCACAATGCCTCTGTGAATTTACCTAATGGTGCTACAGCTTCTGTTACACATATTGAAATTGTACACTTAACTCCTTCAATCACTCTTTACTCTGTCCTATATGTGCCTACCTTTTCTTTCAAGCTCATTTCTGTTAGTTTATTAACCTCATCCTTATCATGTACTGTGACATTCACCCATGAATCAATTGAAATTCAGGCAGCTTCTCAGGGAATTGTGATTGGGAAGGGTAGCAGACTGGGAAACTTATACAAACTTGATGTTCCCTAAACTATGGAAAGTTCTGTATTCCCTGTACTTTTTCTTCATCCATTGATGTTCCTTATGCAAATTCAGTTGCTAGCATAGACATTTGGCATAAGAGGCTAGGACATGTATCCTTTGGCAAATTGAAATCCATGTCTAATATTTTCAATTTTCCAAATAAAACTCCTTCATTGTGTGATATTTGCCCTATTGTCAAACAAAAACACCTTCCTTTCTCCTAATCTGACTCTAATGCTATCAACTGTTTTGACCTCATCCATTGTGATGTCTGGGACCTTTCAATCCCTCCACTACCTAGGGATACAACTATAGTAGATGATTGCTCCAGATTTGTCTGGACCTTTCTGATGCATTCCAAGTCTGATGTTGGAGCTATACTTCCCCAGTTCTTCAACACGGTTCTTACCCAGTTCTCCAAAAAGATAAAACCATTCGATGTGATAATGCCCAAGAACTAAACATCCCTTCATTATTCTCATCTTTTGGAACCATTATCCAACACTCTTGTGTTGAAACTCCCCAGCAAAATGCCCAAATTGAAAGAAAACACTAACATCTATTAAATGTTGCTAGAAGTCTGCTGTTTCAATCCTTCCTTTCCATCCATTTTCTGGGGTGACTGTATTCTCACAGTTTCTTACCTGATAAATAGAGCCCCATCATCTGTTTTACCAGATAATATGACACCTTTTCAAGCTCTATTTCAAAAACCACCCTCCTATTCTCATTTGAAAGTGATTGGTTGTCTCTGCTATGCCTCAACTCTAGAGCGAGGCAGAGACAAATTTTCACCCAGAGCTACAAAATGTGTCTTACTAGGTTATCCCTTTGATTATAAGGGATACAAACTCATTGACTTAGACTCTATGCAAGAGATAATCACCAGAAATGTCACATTCCATGAAGATGTTTTCCCATTCTCACATCTTTCCCCTTCTGTTTTTCCATCCTCCTCTCAAACTCCACTCAATTTCCATACCACAGATACTATCTCATCAACCCTACTCCACATCAAATCACCACATCTAGTCATGGTAGAACATTAAAACCACCTTCTCATTCACTGACTTTATCTGCAACTCAGTTGCATCAGTCACTCCATATCCCATCTCTTCTTACTTCAGCATCTCCAAACTCTCTCCTGAGTATCTAAAGTATGTGATACTCATGTCTGCCATTTTTGAGCCCACTACATATAACCAAGCCTCACAATACAAAGAGTGGCAGCAGGCTATGCAAGATGAACTGACAGCTTTCTCCAGAACTGATACATGGTTTGTTACCATTCTACCTCCTGGAAAAGTACCCATCGATTGCAAATGGGTGTATACAGTGAAGTTCAATCCAGATGCTACAGTAGAAAGATATAAAGCAAGGCTAGTTGCAAAAGGATTCACTCAACTTGAAGGAGTAGACTTTCTGGACACTTTCTCTCCAGTGGCAAAACTCACCACTGTGAAAATGCTTCTTGCCCTAGCTGCTATAAAAGGATGGTCTTTATTTCATCTTGATGTTAACAATGCCTTCCTATATGGTGATTTAGAAGATGATATTTATATGACATTGCCTCCAGGGTATGATGTTGATTGGCGTCTGTTGAGGGGGCAAACTCAGAATTCACTCTTGTATGCAAATTGAAGAAATCCCTTTTATGGCTTAAAACAAGCTTCAAGACAATGGTACCTGAAATTATCTGAAGTGCTAAAGGGCTTTCGCTTGCAACAGTCTGCCTCTGATCATTCCTTCTTCTTTAAAAATGACAACAACAACTTCTTTGGGATTGTGGTATATGTTGATGATATTCTAGTGGCTACTACACACCCAGAGATTACTGATGATTTCAAGAAGTTCTTATCACAACACTTCAAGTTCAAAGATCTTGGAGATCTCAAATACGTTCTTGGATTAGAAATTGCAAGAAACAAGAAAGGCATACTGATATCTCAGAGAAAGTATGCAATGGATTTATTAAGGGATGCAGGAATGCTTGGTTGTAAGCCATCTGCTGTGCCTATGGATCCCCTAAAAAAGTTGAAACTAGATTCAGGCACACCCTTAAAAGATGCATCCAAATATAGAAGACTCATTGGAAGATTGCTATATCTCTGCATCACCAGACCAGATGTGACTTTTGCAGTACACAAGTTGAGTCAATACGTTTCAAATCCAAGTGATGAACATTGGGAAGCAGCTGAAAGAATTCTCAGATATCTGAAGAGTTCACCTGACATGGATTGTTCTATCTAAGCAACAACAAAACAAGTTTGAGTATATTTTCTAATGCAAATTGGGCAGCCTGCCCAGATACAAGGAAGTCTATGACTGGATATTGTCTATTCCTTGGCTATTCAATGATCTCATGGAAAGCAAAGAAACAAACTACTATTTCTCGTTCATCAGTAGAAGCTGAGTACAGAGCAATGGCTCAAGCAACATGCGAAGTAGTATGGGCAGTAGCTCTTCTCAAAGACTTTGGAGTGAAGGTTGATAAGGCTGTCCCATTGTATTGTGATAATCAATCAGCCATTCTTATTTGCTCAAATCCAGTCTTCCATGAAAGAACTAAACACATCGAGATTGATTGTCATACAGTGAGGGAAAAGTTTCTAGAAAATGTGATAAAGCCGTTGCATATAAGGAACAATCTTCAATTGGCAGACATCTTCACAAAACCCTTAGGAGCTTTGGCATTTCGGGCTATACTGAGCAAGATGAATTTTGAAAGCTTGTACAATCCATCTTGAGGGGGCATGTGAAAGATGACGAAGATCAACGCTGGTTTTCTCCCATGCATCCATGCATGTGCAACCTCCATCATCAACATGAAGTCCTCCGGCAGTCCATGTCATCATGAGATATTTTGATGATAAGTTAGTTAGAGAATAAGTTTGTTATAAGAGTTAGTTATAGAGTTAGTTAGAAGATATTTTTGTTTGGTATCTTAGCTCAAACTCTTGTATAAATAGAGTAGTATCCTCACTTTGTATCACTTGAATTTCCAATCAATAAGATTGAATTTCCTTTCCTCTCGGATCATATGAATCCGGATTATATATTTTCTACAGAAATCGATCAAGGTGGGGAAATTGGTGCACCTCCATTTGAAGAAGACAGGATCGAAGCGTCCCAACACTTTCTCGCCAATCATTTGATAGAAATGTACGCGAAATGCGGCGATCATTCTGGGGCACCCGAGGTGTTCGCCCAAATGCGCGTGAGAAATGTGTATTCTTGGAACAATTTGCTGTCTGGTACGCGAAGCTGGGGATGGCGAAGGCGTATGTGCAGAGTGAGAGGTTAGATGAGGCTGTGAGATTTTATTTGGATCTCAGAAGCTCGGATTGTGGGGGTAATGCATATTGCTTTGCTGGGGTTTTGATTGTTTGTGTGAAGCTGAGGGCTTTGGGGTTGTTAAAGCAGCTGCATTGCCAAGCTTTTGTTCTTGGATTTTTGTTGAATGCTGTGATTTCGAGTTCTATTATGGATGCAAATGCGAAATGTGGTGAGATGGGAGATGGAAGGAGCTTGTTTGATGAGATGAAATGGAGGGATGTTCTTGCTTAGACCATTTTGCTCTCTGGCGATGCTAAAAATGGTGATATGAAATCAGCCGGTGAGATATTTTATTCAATACCGAAGAAGAACTCTATTTCTTGGACAACATTGATATCGGGCTATGCCCAAAATGGAATGCTGTTTAAAGAGATGATCAAGTCTAGTATTGAGCCGGATCAATACACGTACAGTTGCTTGTATGCTTGTGCTTGCACCATTTTACCTCACTACGGTATGCAGATTCACTCATTTGATAATTGCTGGTATTAGGCCTAATGCGGTAGTTGTGAGTTCTCTAATTGACATGTATTCAAAATGTGGAAGTTTAGATATTGCGAAAACAGTTTTTGATGGTACACAACGAGAATCATGTTGTGTTGTGGAATACCTTGATGTCTGCATTAGCACATCATGGCTGTGGTAGGCAAGCTTTAAACATTTTTGCAGATATGGTAAGATTAGGTTTGTGGCCTGATAGTGTGACATTTCTCGCCCTCCTAAATGGATGTAGTATGCAGGAGGGGCTGGCTTTATTTGGCTCGATGAAGGCGGATTATGAGATTGTTCCTGATCAAGAGCATTATGCTTGCTTGATTGATCTACTTGGCCAGTCTGGCTGCTTTGATGACATGATGAATCAACTCAAGAATATGCCATTCAAACCCGAGGACTGAGTTTGGAATGCCTTGGTTTGTATCTGTAGGATTCATGGAAATGTAGGGTTAAGTAGAATAATGATGAGACATCTCGTTGAGGTAGATCCTCATTCCTCTGCAGCGTATCTTATGCTAGCTTTAGTATACGCCGCCCATGGGAGGTAGGAATGCGCGAACGAAGTGAGAGACCTTATGAGTTCAAGTCAATTGAAAAGGTCAAGGCTGTTAGTTGGGTAGAAGTTGATAGAAAACTGTAGTCAGATATGAGTTCAAGTCAATTGAAAAGGTCCCGGCTGTTAGATGGGTAGAAGTTGATAGAAAACTGCAGTCAGATACAAAGGGATACAACCTCTGTGTTGGAATTATCAGCTGATGGGAGCACATTGCTATAAGCTAGATCATTGTGCCGATTGCCCTTGTGTTAGCTATAGAGATGGGATCGTTGTTGTGCAGAATGAAGAGCTTGATGTAACTTTGAATCTCTTATTCATCTGCAGATATGCCAAAATGCAGAAATATGATGGCTGCTCCGTTCAACTTCTTCCCATTTGTAGTCATCTTATCTTGAAGTGGAACTCATGGTACTATGGTAGATTGATCACTAAAATTTGCATGTACTACCTCTGTCCCACTCGATGCCCACATTCTTGAATGGCACGGGATTTTAAGAAGAGTTGTTAGATAGAGCAAGGAAAGAGAAAAAATGTAGTAGAATATTTTAACGAGAGAGGAGAGAGGGATTCATTTCTAAATATAGAAAGTGGAGCTTGAGTGTTACAAAGTAAAAAGGAAATGTGGACATCTTGAATAGGACGAATGTAGTACATGTTTAAAGTAGCGTATGTTAGTATCAATTTGTTGAACTCAACAATAGCGTATATTTTTACAACGGCCGATCATAACTAGGATCACTTCACTTGTCATATAAAATAATGACGGAAAAACCAAACTTAATAAAAAAAATGTAGATTTGCTAGTTTGACAACGAAATGAATCTACTTCTCATGATCAAGGTTCAAGAGAGAGATTTTTCAGTTAACTCCACACTACTGTTAAATTCATGATCAAGAGAGCAGCAGTCTCATTTAGATACTGAATTTCCCCAACATTCTCACTCTCTGAATTCATAAACAAGATAGAGAAAGCAATCAATCAAGTAGAATTCCGGATAAAGCTCTGCTCCCATCCTCATCCTCATCCTCATCCTCATCCATGGAAGCCCTAATATCCAAACAAATCCAACGCTACAAAGACGTCAAAACGGAGAAGAAAGCCCTCGCCGACCTCAAACAGAGCTGCGGCTGCGATTTCCCCGGCTGCGACTACCGCCCTCCCGACCGGAAAAACTGGATGTCTGCCCTCAATCCAGATAAGTTCCGCATCAACCAGATCGTCTGGCCAGGCACGCACGACTCAGCCACCAACAAAATCGGCATCCCTCTCATCACCCGCCCCTTCGCCCAGTGCCAAACCCTCTCCATCTACGACCAGCTCTCCCCCGGCGCCCGCGCACTCGACGTCCGCGTCCAGGAGGACCGCCGCATCTGCCGACGTCAGAAAATTCCTCGACGAAACACAATCGGAAATCCTAATTTTAGAAATCCGCACCGAATTCGGCCACGCCGATCCGCCGGATTTCGATCAGTATCTCAGGGATCAGCTCGGCGATTACCTGATCCGCCACGACGATCGCGTTTTCGAGAGGACGATCGCGGATCTACTGCCGCGGCGGGTGATCTGCGTGTGGAATCCGCGGGAGGCAGCGGCCCCGGCGGCGGGGGATCCGCTGTGGAGCGGCGGTTACTTGAAGGACAACTGGATCAACACGGACAAGCCGTGGACGAAATTCGAGAGCAATTTGAAAAATTTGGGGGAACAGCCGGCGGCGGCGGGGAGGAGGTATTTCTACCGAGTGGAGAATACGGTGACGCCGCAAGCGGATAAC
Source organism: Salvia splendens (assembly GCF_004379255.2). Taxonomy (NCBI): domain Eukaryota; kingdom Viridiplantae; phylum Streptophyta; class Magnoliopsida; order Lamiales; family Lamiaceae; genus Salvia; species Salvia splendens. The sequence goes on from NC_056039.1 coordinate 19,217,475, forward strand.
CCGATCGTGTGGGTGAAGGCGGTGACGAGCCGGATCCGACCCTACGCGAGGACGTTTATAGCGCAGTGTTTTGCGCGGGGAATTTCGGATCGTTTGCAGATATTTTCCACGGATTTTATTGATTGGGATTTTGTGGATGCATGTGTTGGTTTGACATCCGCCCGGTTTGAGGGCAAGGCTTGACGGTTCGCCTCTTTTTAAATCTGTAATTGTGTTTTGTGATTAATGGATTTTTTTTAATGTTTGTATTATATATTTAATCTATATTGTTTTGTGATTATTGGATTCTTGAAATTGTTTGTATTATATACTCCTTTTTTCATTTAAATGAAACGTTTTTCAATTTGAATTATCTAATTAAATATTTTATAAAATACAAATGATATAATATTTATTTTTCATCTCTCTTACTTTAGCCCTTCCTCAATAATTCACAAAATAAAAATAAATACTTTCATTTATGGTAATATGGTTGCATGGCTGGGTTTTATTGGAATAAAAGCATAGTCTGGCGCTCCTATTATAATTTTTCTTTCCTAACTTTATTAAAAATTCGAATAGCATATTCTGCTGCTTGTATTATAATTTTTCTTTCTTAATTTTATTAAAAATTCAAATAGCATATTCTGGTGCTCCAATTGTAATTTTTCTTTCCCAGTTTTACTAAATATTCGAACTGTTTGAGAAAATCAAGTTTATCAACCGTAATTTCATTAAAAAAATTTCAAGAACCAATACTCTCATTTTTTCCTGTGTTATTTCACAAGAAAAAGAGTGTTTCTTCTGTCCCACTATAAACTACATGTTCTTGTGAGTTTGGGTGCAAGGAAGTAGAGTACATAGGTCACATCAATTCTAAACTAGGGTAGCCACTAAATGAAGAAGCTAGAGGCAGTGAGCAATCGGCCTAACTCCATAATCAGCTAAGATTCATGCTTATTAGGGCTCACTATACCCTACTCCCTCCGTCCATGATTTAAAGTCTTATTTGGATTCGGTCCAGGTTTTAAGAAAATGTAAAGGAAAATACGTTGAAAAAGTTAGTGGAATGTAGGTTTCACTTTATATATTTGTTTTATAATAGAATGCGAGTGTAATAAGTTAGTGGATAGTGGATCCATTTACCAAAAATGAAAAAAGTAAATATTGACATTATTTTGTGGACGGACTAAAACGTCAAATATGGATATTATTTTGTGGAAGGAGGGAGTATTGAAGATATGTTAATAGCTATGGAATGAAAGAGTGTAGTAATAGTAATGATCAAGAACGATCAATGAAGCATGAACTATATGAAACAAGATTTGAAACCGAGAAGAAGAAGATTTTTGAGTGTGAAACTTTCTGGAATCTTATATTGGAATCAAATTAATGATTCACATAAATCACACATGTCGAATACGATTGATAAACATAAAGCGGAAGCGTACATGGATTTGGATTCATGATGTTGTTGATGATTTTGAAGTATGGAAATTAGTCTTCCAAGTGACAACGCTCTCTCACAGATTCTCTGTAATCTGTGAAGTCTTGAAATTATACGTCTGATCAATAGGAATGAGAATCTATTGACCTATTTATAGGTTGCACTTGGGGACCATAACCATGTATTTAGAGAAAAAGTCTCTAACTTTATTATAACTTTAATTTCACTCATAACAAAATTAAAGTTATCCAAAGTAGTATCTGCACAATAGTCCTCATACTTTTATAGATAATCGTTTGACCCTATAAATTATATAACCTTAGTAGATCACGTAATCAAGTCAATCAATAAATAGCCATAAATATTATACAATCTTTAGACTATTATGTTGGACCATAATAAAATGTTCCAACAATCTCTCACTTGGACCAATATAAAAGTCACCAAATGATTGTTCATTACTAAAGTTGCGCGCTTACTATTTATATTAATCATCTTTACTGATCCGGTCTACTAAACATGTTAATATAGAACCAAAGAAGTTTAAGTCACAACACGTATACGTGACTAAACTCATCAGTGATCACAAATATCAACACATCCAACAACACAAATCAAAATATGAGTGTGCAGTATGAAAATTACATGCCATGTGATCTTTTGCATGTCTATTTTCAACTGGTCCTCTAAACTATAGTGAGATCAGAAAATACCAAAGTATAATTCAAAGTAACTAAAACCAAAGTAACTACAGTGTGCACCTAATATAATTGAAATTCAATATTATTACATAGATGAACATAAACTCCCACTAAACCAAAGTATCACAAGGTCGAACACCCAAGTGAAATACATCCTCATGAAAAATCGAAGGCGGTAAACCTTTAGTAAAAGGATCCGCAAGCATGGATGTCGGACCTAAGTGTTCAATTTGCAATTGTCTACTCTGAATTCTATCCTTAACAGCAAGGAACTTGATGTCAATGTGTTTAGACTTCGACGAACTCCTGTTGTTGTTGGAGTACATGACTGCGGACTTATTGTCACAATATAACTTGAGTGGTCTTTCAATACTATCCACAATTTGCAGTCCTTGAATAAAGTTTTGCAACCATACTCCATGTTGTGATGCCTCAAAACAAACTATGAATTCTGCTTCCATTGTAGAGATTGCTATCAATGTTTGTTTAACACTTTTCTAGAATATAGCCCCTCCGGCTAGCATGAAAACATAACCTGACGTGGATCTACGACTGTCTTGGCATCCCGCGAAATCCGAATCAGAATACCCAATGATCTCAAGCTGATCCGATTTCCTATAAGTGAGCATATAATCCTTTGTTCTTTGCAGATACCGCAAAACATGTTTGACTGCTTTCCAATGATCCAAACCGGGATTACTCAAATATCTGCCTAGCATGCCTACTATAAACGCAATATCCGAACGCGTACATACTTGTGCATACATACGACTTCCCACAGCCGATGCATAGGGATGTAATTCCATTTCCTTTCTTGCAAGATCATTTTCAGGGCATTGATTTAAACTGAATTTGTCACCTTTAGCCACAGGGGTATCTCCTGGTCTACAATCCTTCGTACGAAATCTTGCCAATACTTTATCGATGTAGCTCTTTTGTGATAATCCAAGTACACCTAAGGAACGATCTCGATGTATTTGGATTCCAAATACAAAAGACGCATCACCAAGGTCTTTCATTTCGAATTTTCTTGAAAGAAATTTCTTGATGTCACGTAATAAATCTACATCATTGCAAGCAAGTAGAATATTGTCGACATATAGAACCAGGAAAATGAATTTGCTCCCACTGAACTTATAGTATATGCATTCATCAACTGGATTTGTCTCAAAACAAAATGAGACGACAATTTGATGAAATTTAACATACCACCGACGAGACGCTTGTTTAAGACCATAGATGGATTTCTTAAGTTTGCATACCATCTTCTTTGGGTCACCAGACACAAAGTTTTCAGGTTGCACCATATAAATCGTTTCTGTAATGTCGCCATTAAGAAACGCTATCTTTACATCCATCTGATGTAGCTCCAAATTAAAATGAGCCACTAGTGCCATGATTGTTCTGAATGAGTCTTTCGTTGAAACTGGAGAGAAAGTCTCGGTAAAATCGATGCCTTCTTTTTGAGTAAAGCTTTTTGCTACAAGACGAGCCTTGTATTTTTCCACATTGCCTTGCGAATCCCGTTTGGTCTTAAAAATCCACTTGCAACCAATGGGTTTTGCACCTTTAGGCAATGGGACAAGATCCCAAACATCATTGCTTTGCATAGACTTAATCTCTTCAATCATAGCATCGATCCACTTTTGAGCATTAGAGCTTTCAATGGCTTAACGGAAAATGACTGGGTCATCTTCCATCACTCCAATGTCTACCTCATGCTCTTGGAGATATGCAGTATATTCATCTGTAGATATTGTTGGTCTCCTTACACTAGTAGATCTTCTTAGTGTCACTACTTCGTCATGTTCTTGAGGAGGTTGAGGTTGTTCTTCATGTTGTTGTTCGGGAGGCGGAACAGGAATTACAAGAGTGTCGTCTTGTTCTGGAATGAAGGGAAGTGAAAATACTTCCTCTTCAAAGACAACATTCTTCATATTATCTCCCCCCCCAAACTCAACTTTCTCAAAGAACCTTGCATTATTCATCTCGAAAAATGATCTAGTTGTGCGATCATAGAACTTGAAACCCCTTGACCGCTCAGGATAACCTACAAAGTAACAACTTACCGTTTTAGAGTCCAATTTATGCTCGTGTGGCCTATAAGGCCGAGCTTTTGCTGGACAACCCCAAACATGTAAATGACCTAAGCTGGGCTTTTTGCCCGTCCATAATTCATAAGGGGTTACGACAGTTGCTTTAGTAGGTACACGATTTAGGATGCATGTTGCGGTCTTAAGTGCCTCTCCCCAAAGGGATTCTGGCAAAGTATAATGACTAATCATGCTTCTAACCATATCCTTGAGGGTTCTATTTCGTCTTTCAGCAACACCATTAATGGTAGGACTACCGGGCATTGTGTACTTGGGAACGATTCCATAATCCTCAAGAAATCTGGCAAAGGGTCCTGGACGTTGTTCACCTGAGCCATCATATCTACCATAGTATTCTCCACCACGGTCAGCTCTGACATTCTTAATTCTTTTGCCAAGTTGATTTTCAACCCCGGCCTTATAACTCTTGAACGTATCCAGTGCTTGAGATTTTTCACTTATTAGATATAAATAACCATATCTGGAATAATCGTCTATGAACGTAATAAAATATCGTTGACCATTCCAAGATGCAGTAGGGAACGGTCCAAAGATATTTGTATGGATAAGTTCTAAGACGTCTGTAATCCGATTGGCTTCAAATCTCCTAATGTTTGTTTGTTTCCCCTTAATGCACTCAACACAGACTTGAAAGTCTGCCATATTGGGAATGGTAAGAATTCCATCTGATACAAGTATTTCTATTCTCCGTTTGGAGATATGACCCAAACGTTTGTGCCAAATTGTAGCAGAATTCTCACTCATTAATTTACGCTTTGTACCTTGTGAGTTCACATGCAGGGCTTCATTAAATGAAGTAATAGTATTAAGCAAATAAAGATTATCACCATAAGAAAGAGAACCGGTGCCAACCAAAGTTGAATTTAGATAAAGACTAAATTTACTATTTCTAAATGAACAAGTATAACCGAATTTGTCCAATACAAAAATAGAAATTAAATTCTGTCTAAATGACGGTACAACAAATGTCTGTTCTAAATCCAAATAACAACCAGTTTTTAGTAATAATCTAAATGTGCCTATTGCCTCCACTTCAACTTGTTTGCCATTGCCCACATAGATGAATCTTTCATCATCAATTGACTTTCGGCACTGAAGGCAACCCTGCATGGACACACTTATGTGAGTAGTAGCACCAGAATCTAACCACCAAGTATGTCCAGGTACAGAAGCTAAATTAACTTCTGAACAAACATAAGTGAAAAATGTACCATTCTTCACGGGCCAAGCGTGATATTCTTCACAATCATTTCTTGTGTCCATCTTTCTTGCAAAAGAAGTAAATTGAACCCGATCTTTCCTTCTTAAACTGTTTTGTAGATGGACCCGCAACATTTTTGGAGGAATCGGGAAGAATCCTCTTCCCCTTAGCAAACTCAGAAAGAATCATCTTTCCCTTGTCCCTTCCTCGTTTACCCCTATAGCTTGTTGCTAAGTGAGAACTTTTCATCTTACTTTTTTTTATTATCAATGAAGCATCAATTGATTAAATAGTAGATCCAAAATCATGTAGTTCATAACCAACTAGTATGATATAACAAAATTCAAGAAACAAAATACGAAAACAAAAACGTTGGGAATTGGGGAGACTACTTGGATCTCTGCCTCATCTTTCGGCGATTCCTCTTCAATCTCCTCATACGCTTCTTCTTCCACTTAGCTCTCATGGTTGAAGGAGGAAGTCTACTCTAGTGATAGAATCGTCTCTTTGAAGAAATCGGGATATGGCAATTCCACTTTCCGTCTTACTTTGCTTCAACCTCTCTTCCTCTTGAACACAACGAGAAATCAACTCATTCAATGACCATTTATCCTTCACAGTATTGTAACTAACTTTGAAGTGATCAAATTGACGAGGAAGAGATATCATAACCAAATGCACTAGTTGATCATCATTGATCGTCAAATTAAGTGTCGTAAGCTTTGAAGCAGTGTTTGACATTTCCATAATGTGCTCCCGAATTTTCCCTCAGCCATTATACCTCATAGTCACAAGTTTATGAATCAATGAAGTCGGTTCGGCCTTTTCATTGCTTGCGAAATTCATATCAATGGCCTCGAGGAATTCCTTAGCAGTTGCTTCTTTCAGGACAGTACCGCGAAAGTTTTCAGGGATGGCATGTTGCATAATCATAAGACTCATGCGATTGGAGTGTTCCCACCTCTCAAAATTCCGTTTATCCTCATCGGAACTTTCATCAGTAAGAGGGGCGGGTTGCTCCGTCCGAAGTGTATAGTCTAAATTTGCAATCCTCAAACCAATCAATACCTTGCTTCTCCATGATGCATAAGTATTGCCTTTTAGCACAGGAATGGAATTTAGAAAACCAATAGGAAATTTTTGAGCTAGCAAAGAACAAATATAACAAATAGGACAATAATTAGCTCACATAAATAATAAGTAAATAAATTAAATAATGACAATTCCCATTTCAAGATGTCAGCACAACATTAAAATTTCATCTTTGGACAAAATAATAACTCGCAAGTGACATCTTAATATGTAGTAATCAAATATAGATAATCATTTCCTGTCAAACAATAAGTCTTCCTTTGGGCCGACTTAGTGTCCACAATGACTTAAGGATAATCTCATATTATTACCACAAAGTATACACGAAACACGGCTAACTAACAATCTTCCTTTGGGTCGATTAACTATTCGCATGTATTTCAAGTATACAGATAACCTCTACACTCCAAATAAAATTAATCTACACATCAGAGCCTACTTTGCGAGTTAATGCTTTAATTAATTCATTTAGAATAATAGACAACAAAATAAGTCATTATTTAATTAAGTACTTAATAACCAAAACAATTAAAAAACATTAATTGTTTTATACTTTCAATTTTGGGCTATTCTGCAAATGTAATTAATAATTTAAACAAAACAAAGATGCAAATAAACTAGCCCACGAGAAATCATAAGTTGTGGCTCATGGAAGGTGACCAACAATTTAAATCAATTAATTAAATAGTTGAGTCATAACAGTTTATCGACAAAAAATTTATTTTGTGACTTCAACAATTTTATTTTATTTTATTTTGGAAAGCCTTTTGAAAAACTGAATCACAAAACAAACAGACGCACCGTTTTATGAAAAGAGGCGTCGTTTTGGCGCCGCAACTGATGCCATGAATATCGGTGACTCAGCGCCTACACCGTTTGCCGGAATTTGGCCAAAACCACGAAAAGAAAAAAGCGAATAGAAATACATGGTGCTTAAGAACAACAAAATTTTGCCAAAAATTCTGACACGTGATTTCAAAATTGATGGCTCAACAGCATCAAATCATATTATAAAGATTGATGAAAGCCTTTTTGAAAAGAATCCAATTATAAAAATTACAAACCCAATTGAAAGAATTTTTGGCAAAAATTAACGTATTTCACTAAAGCTTTTCTTCAAACAAAATTGTGGAACCAGTCCTAAATTAATCCAAAGAGAAGAATTCCACCGACTAAAGATTGAATTCAATGAAAAGTACTCTGTATAGTTAATCACACACAAGTAACCAAGCCATATAAAATAGAATTCTCAATTCCATAGAACAAACACATATAATCATGCGTGCATTAACAATTACCATAACTGAATACTTTAAGCAGAATATGAATTCAAAACCGGAAATACCAACAGAAATCAAATTATCAATTCGATCCAACATGGATTGGCTCTGATACCAATTGTTGGAACCAAATTAATGATTCACATAAATCACACATGTCGAATACGATTGATAAACATAAAGCGGAAGCGTACATAGATTTGGATTCATGATGTTGTTGATGATTCTGAAGTATGAAACTTAGTCTTCCAAGTGACAACGCTCTCTCACAGATTCTCTGTAATCTGTGAAGTCTTGAAATTATACGTCTGATCAATAGGAATGAGAATCTATTGACCTATTTATAGGTTGCACTTGGGGACCATAACCATGTATTTAGAGAATAAGTCCCTAACTTTATTATAACTTTAATTTCACCCATAACAAAATTAAAGTTATCCAAAGTAGTATCTGCACAATAGTCCTCATACTTTTATAGATAATCGTTTGACCCTATAAATTATATAACCTTAGTAGATCACGTAATCGAGTCAATCAATAAATAGCCATAAATATTATACAATCTTTAGACTATTATGTTTGACCATAATAAAATGTTCCAACATCTTATTCAATGGAGGAAATCAATTGTTTACACTCTATGAAACTGAAGCTCAACTTGCTTCAACAAACTAACCAACCTCTCTACTTATACACAAACAAGAAACAAGTAAAGAAGCAAGTGAACTAGACTTCACTTCCAAAAAACGGTTATAACTACCTACTCTAACGGCTAGTGTTCAATCACTTCTTGAACTCTTGCTCTGATGTTGTGTTCCACACCTTAAGCTCCATGCACTCTCTCATGCACTTGCATTGATCATGCTCAGCCACATCTTCAACAATCTCCACCTTGGTTAGCACATCAATGCTCAAGACTCCACTGCACACAAGTTCACCAATCTGCAACAGTAATCGTACTTGTCCTTACTCAGAGCTTTTGTTAGCTTATCTGCTAGATTATGAGCAGTGTCTATCTTCACCACTCTCACCCTTCCACTTTCTACTTCATCCCTGATAAAGTGAAGCCTCACATCTATGTGTTTGCTGCGTTCATGGAACATCTGATGTCTGGACAAGCAGATGGCTCCATTGTTGTCACAATGTATTGTAACCCTATCTTGCCTTATTCCAAAATCAGATATCAATCCCATCAACCATTTGCTCTCCTATACAACTGAAGTAAGAGACATATACTCAGCTTCTGTGGTTGACAAGCCACCACATTTTGTAGGCTTAACTTCCAACAAACTGCCGAACCATACAAAGTGAATATGTAGCCTGTCTCCATATTAGATGCATAATCTGAATAATCTGAATCACAATATCCCATCAAAGGCTCTTTCTCATCTCCCTTGCCTCCTATGAACATAATTCCCAGCTTATCAGCTGATTTCAGATATCTCATTGTCCAATTTAAGGCATTCCAGTGTTGCTTCCCATAATCTGTCATGTATCTGCTAGTAGTGCTTATGGCATGGGCTATATCTGGCCTTGTGCAGATCATCATGTACATGAGGCTTCCAACTATGTTAGAGTAAGGGATCAGATCCATCTTCCTCTTCTCTTCATCATTCTTTGGTTTCTGCTCATTTGAAAGCTTGAAATGGACTGCCAAAGTAGTTGCAGCATGCTTCATACTATCTGCTTTGAATTTGCTCAATGTCTTTTGAATGTAATCAGTCTGAAACAACCACATCTTCTTATTGCCTATGTCTCTGATTATATCCATTCTTAGAATCCTTCTAACAATCCCCAGATCCTTCATTTCAAAGTACTTTCTGAGCTGAGCCTTCACCTTGTTGATCTCATGGATGTCTGCACCAGATATCAACATATCATCTACATAGAGTAGAAGATATATGAGGTCCTTTCCTTGTTGCCTCTTTACAAACACACAGCTATCATATAGTGACCTTATGAATCCCAGGTTTGAGAGGCTTTCACCAAACTTCAAATACCATTGTCTACTACTTTGCTTTAACCCATATAGGCTCTTTTTCAGCAAGCAAACTTTCCCCTCTGAGCCTGGGACTTCAAAGCCTTGAGGCTGTGACATGTATATTGTTTCTTCCAAGTCCCCATTCAAGAATGCAGTCTTTACATCCAACTGCTCAAGCTCCTAATCCATCCTAGCAGCCATTGACAGCAACACCCTTATAGAATTGTGTTTGACTACTGGAGAAAAGACCTCATTGAAGTCTACCCCCTCTTCTTGATTGAAGCCCTTAGTCACGAGTCTAGCTTTGAATCTAACTTTATCTGATCCAGATGACTCAAATTTCTTCTTGAAAACCCCCATTTACAACCAATGACCTTTCTGAATTCTGCTTTATCAACAAGAATCCATGTTTTGTTGCTGATTAGGGAATCAATTTCTTCTTCCATTGCTTGTATCCATTGCTTGCTTTTTGGTCCTCTAACAGCCTCAGCGTAGGACGCAGGCCCATTCAACTCCAATTGCTCAGCAATATGCAATGCAAACAATAGCATTTCTGAATCCCTAAATCTTGCAGGAGCTCGCACATTAGTTCTCCTTTGTCTGTCTCTAGCCAGCTGATAATCTGCTAGATCAGACTGATGCTGATGAGGTTGATTCAATCCAGATCCTTGAGCTTCATGATCTTCTTCTGGGACCTCAGTGGCCTCATCCTCAGACTCAGGACATACTGGAGCTGTCTCCAGCCCATTCAGGTCCACCTCAAACTGATCATCATTTGGATTTATGGCATTTTCTGTATGTTTCTCAGCTTTGTGCTCTAGGCATGGCATCATGTCCTCTATAAAAACTACATCTCTGCTCACAATCACCTTTTGGTTGCCTGGCTCAATGCACCATAGCCTATACCCCTTCACACCTTTCTGATATCCAAGCATGATACACTAGATTGCTCTGGGATTTAGCTACCCTTGCTTCGGTGTGCAAATGCCTTTGTCACGACCGCCCTTTAAGGTTAATAAATACGGGCGATCATGATTAAAAAGGATTTAATAAACAGACGAAGAGAACTAGGGTTTCAATAACGAGTTTGACCAACAATCAATATTCAAAGAAAACGACAAAGAGTTTGACCTTATCAAACAAAATCTCAAATATCCAATATCCAAACAATTCAAGTTGCAGGCCCAATAAATGATAAGTAAAAGGAATGTCACAGCGGACACGGCCAAGAGAAAGAGCAACGTCATGTGTGAAGACACAACGACACTCATAATTCAAGATAACCAATTAGTTCTCCAATTAACTTGCTCCACACCACCATGTTCTCGTTGCCGCTCAACCTGCACATAGGGAAAACACATGCAAGGCTGAGTACTTGATGCACTCAGTGAACTCATGCCGAAAACATTTTAATAGTTATGCCATCCATACCATAGTGAACTCGAGTTTTGCATTTAGAAAATAATATCATCGAGTATCACAAAATAATTTCATAGACTGGCCAGTCCAACAATCTCCCCACTTTCTCAACAATCCATCAATCACAACATTTTCATAGTGCGACGAAAGTGTGGCCACACTATTCGCCCATGAGACCCGCTGACTAGCAAGGACGGTTCCCGATCCCAATTGTGTACACTAGCCTGATAGGGTTTGCGGCCCTACTCAGACCCAAATTCGTTTATATAGTCCTATAGCCTAATGGAGCGAACTCACAATCTAGGCATCAGACAACATAGCCCTATAGCCTAATGGAGCGAACTCACAAACTAGGTATCAGGCACACAACATCATCAAAACAATCACAGGCATGGCATAACATTTTAAACCACCCTTATAACGCCCTAATCATAAATTTCAAATATATAAGAGTTTAGGAAATAAATCCCACCTCGACCGCTTAATTCTCAAGTACTTTCTTTCCCTTGATATCACGTTTCACTTGCGATAATTCACCTTTAACATTTAGATAATACATAAATTAACACACTTTTCAAATAAATAAATAAATGCATGCTTCCTAATTAAAGTAGTTTATCTCATTTTCTCGGTTTTCGATTATTCGGTGGCCGCCCAAGGATTAATTAATTTAACCCAAGATAATTGTTATCTTAGCCCAATATAATCCCCACCTAAAGTAACTACACGTACACTCATCCTTCCATTTTTTTTGTTCAACACAGATAGCCCCCTTTATTTAAAACTATCATTAACAAATGAAATAAAACAAGTGGAAATTTATTCCTATTAACTATTATGCCTACACGTAAATAGCACTTGTTCCATTTTAAAAACCATATATTAGATTAAAATAATATTAAAAGGATGGTACATATATTTTTCTTAAGAAAGAAACAAGAGAGCACAGATCTCCTTCCAAAACCCGTCGCCTCTCTCTTCTGCAATTCTCAACCAAGAACATCCCAGATTTTTTTCAAATTTGTAACACTTGATTTGAAGATTACAGAAGCACCCACCAATTAACTCTCTCTATCTCTCCCTCGATTTCTCTTACAAGAAGACAAAACAAGATCCCCAGATTTGTCAAGCAGGATCGCGTCGTGGTTCGCCCGCTTCATCACCGTTCAGGTGTAGTCCATATCGAGCAGCTGCTGGTAGCCTCCAATTCGCCGCTCCGCGCACACCACCGTCGTCGCTCCGCATCGCCGTTCCTGCAGCCCCAATTCCACCCCGAAACAGCCCCGTTTTCACCCCACGAGTTAAGTTCTTAAATTTCTTTTACTAAAGGTTGGTTCTTTTTTTTGGTTTCCTCAATTGGAGTTGTAATTACCGAATTCATGAGATGCAAATTGTTGAGGTAATTGAAGAAGTGAGTTGGTGTTGAGTATGGGATATACCTTCTAAGAATGTGAACAGATTGGTTTGAGCAAAAGAGATTGTGGTTTCTGTTACCTCTTCTCTGAACTTGATTCCAGTTTTTGCCAGAAGGAGTTTAATGAGTTGGTTTCAAAGCATGTAGAATAGAGAGGAATTTCTGCAGAATTTACCTTGCATTTGATTGAGTAGAAGAAATCCTGCTTTCTTGTTGCAGAGATAGGAGAAAAACGGATTGGTGAGAGGTTTGTTATAGAGGGGAGGTGGTTGATATGGGAGAGATTTGTGGAGTGAGGGGGAGGAACGGTTTTAATAATGGGAATAGTTCCTTTCTTTTTTTTTGAACGTTAGTTATTTAATTAGATTTGTTTAATATTTTATTTGCGGATCACTGAGGAGGAAAATCTCATCACGGAGGAGGAAAAAATCTCTGTAGAATCTTTAAATAAAATTTGAATTAATGCAGCCCACAATTTATTTATCACTGACTGGATTTCTATTATTTATTCAATTTATCCGATCCAACTCACGTATTGAGTCCAATATATTTATTCCTCACGGAAAGGAATTATTTTAAATTCGCGTAGTAATTTATTTCACAATTTCTAGTCCAGCGACAATTTCCACTCAACAATTAATTCACGGACCCTCGCAATATTAATTGAATTAAATGCAAGTACTTTATGGTTAAAAGATTAGGTTTAGAAAATCGGGGCGTTACAGCCTTACATCCAAAAGGTCTCAGCCTAGAGTAGTCACTCTTTCCACCATACCACCTCTCATTTGGAACTTCACCCTTGAATCCCAAAAGTTGGACATTTATTTATCAGATATGCAGCAGTTGCAACAGCCTCTGCCCAGAAACTCTTGGAAACTCCAGAAGAAGACATCATGCATCTCACTATCTCAACAAGAGTCCTATCCATCCTCTCAGCTACTCCATTCTGTTGGGGGTTTGCTGAGACTATTTTGTGTCTCTTTATCCCCCTCTCAAGACAGAACTCATCAAACTCCTTTGAAAGATACTCTAGCCCATTATCTGTCCTCGACACTTTAGGCATTGACCCTTTCTCTATTTCAACCTCTTTGCACCAAATCTTGAAGAATCTAAAAACATCAGACTTCTCCTTAAGCACATAGATCCAGACTTTTCTGGATGAATCATCAATTATGGACATATAGTACCTGCCTCCACCTTGACTCTTTACTGGAGCAGGCCCCACAAATCTGAGTGAACATAATCAAGAGGTGAGATTGAGGTGTGTTTACCTGTAGGGAATGAGAGCTTCTTGGCCTTTCCTAGCAGACAATCCTCACACACACCAAGCTTTTCTGATCCATCACCATCAATTAACCCTTTTCTGGATCAGTGCTTTGAGACTGCCCTCTGTTGGGTGGCCAAGTCTGAGATGCCAACTCCTCAGATCAATTCTAATAATAGAGTTTGCCTCACCATTCACCACAGTAGCTTGCAGGTAATAGAGACTCCCCATTCTCTGAGCAATCATCATAATTCTTGAATTTTGGCAGATTCTCATTTCACCATTTTCTGAAGTGAATGAGAAGCCTTTTTTCTCAAGAGTGCCTAGAGATATCAAATTCCTTTTTCATGGCATTCATCACCTCATGTGTCTCATCAGCTTCACCACTGACCACATTAGAATGAGATAGACCCTCTACTGCCTGCTTCTTCTTCCATGCATAGCAATCACGTTTCAAACGCCCAGGTTTCTTACACCGATGGCAGCTCCTAGTCTCTTTTATCCCAGAACTCTCAGCCTTTGGCTCCTCACTTCTCTTCTTAAACTTCTTCTTGTTAAATTACTTGATGTTCAAAGATTCCGGCTGTGAATCTTGCTTTCTTGGTGCACCCTTATGCAGCTCCTTTGCCATGAGTGCAGCATGCACCTCAGCCATGGAAATCACCTTATCTCTCCCATACAAAATTGCATCACGCATCTGATCATAGGAATTAGGCAGGGCATTCAGAACAAGGATGACTTTTTCTTCATCACTGATCTTGACATCAATGGCTTTAAGATCATCAGTAGCCTTGGAAAAATCCTCCGAATGCTCCATTATGGACCTATCTTTAGAGAAACTATATGAATAAAGCCTCCTCTTCATGTAGAGCCTATTAGCCAGAGATTTATCCATGTAAACCTTGTTCAGTTTGGCCAAGATTCCAGCCGCTGTAGTCTCACTTTGAACTTCCCTCAAGACTTTGTTAGCAAGGCACAAAACGACCGCGCTATGAGCTTTCAATTGCATATCATCAAGCTTTGGCTGAGCCTTCTCATCAAGGGTAGGCTCCTTCCCTATATTCGTGGGATCTGCAGGAGCAATCACAGCTAGGGGTGGGTCGATACGAGATATCGTATCAAAAATGTTGTATCGTATATCGTATCGAAAATATCGATATGAAAGAATTTCATATCGTTATCATATCGAAAGTTTCGATATATCGAATTTTGATATATCGAACTTTCGATATGAATAATATCAATATCGTTATCGTATCGATATTTCAATATATCGTACCGAATTTTGATATATCAATATATCGAATTTCGGTACAATATATCGAAATATCGATATCGTATCGAATACCTGTATATCGAAAATTATAATTTCAAAACTTAAAATTCACACACAAATTAATAAAACTTAAACACAATAAAATTAATAGTGTTCTTATCTCCATAATCAAAATACAACACAACTAAGTACAATTAAATGGATTATTATATATTTATAATTTCAAATTTTAATATGTATTGAATTTCAATATGTTTCAATATATACGATATATATCGTATATTCGATATAAAATGATATATCAAAAATATCGATATATATCGTATATTCGATATAAAACGATATATCGCGATATAAGGAAATTCATATCGTTATCGTATCGAAAACTTACGATACGGTATCGTATCGAAAATTACGATATATAGAAAATTTGATAATTTTTCGATATTTTTCAATACGATATGAGCGATATATCATCTTTTCGATATTTTTCCCCAGCCCTAATCACAGCCGCAAGCCCTTGTTGGATCAACACTGCTCTCATCTTCATTTTCCATAAGCCGTAGTCGTTTTTGCCAGTAAACTTCTCAGCCTCCATGCGCGCAGCCATCTTTCACAGCCTTTAGATCGATTCCCGCTGATGGCGCCAATTGTAGTAATAGTAATGATCAAGAACTCTCACGACCGCCCATACTAGGGGTACTACAAATGCGGCGATCGTGATACAACATGCAAGGATAGCCTTTTATGAAAACTTAATTAACTTAAAAGATGAAAAACTTTTTTTTTTGTTTTAAAGAAGCTTAAAGTTATAATTTTACTATTAAATAAAAACGACTTACGATAAACACTTTTAAAAGAAGCAGCGGAGAAACAATAAATATTAAAACTCAATCAACTCCTAAGAAAAAAATTTAGTTTAAAGAGCGGGAGATATCGTTTTCAAGTAACATTGTAAATACTCGTTTCAAGCCTGACACAACCAAAACATACTCAAACATAGTACGGAAAAGATTAAAGTAGTGAAACATAGTTCAAAAAAAACATAGCAGCGGAAATAAGGTTTAAAGAGAGTCAAGGATAACGCCTATGTATGAAGACACAACGCATCCTAAGGCCAACTCAACATCCTCCACAACATCCTGCTCAACCTGCACATAAGAAAAATAATATGCAGGGCTGAGTACTTGTTGTACTCAATGGGCTCATGCCGAAAACATTTTATATTAGTTATGTCATCCATATCAGTGATCTCGAGTTTTATATGTAGTAAGAAATATCACGAGAACACAAAAACATTTCAAGACTGGCCAGACAATTTATCTCCCCACTTTTCACATCATTCCATCAATCACAATCATCATATCACAGTGCGACGAAAGTGTGGCCACACTATTCGCCCACAAGACCGACCAACTAGCAAGGACGGCTCACGATCCCACCAGTGTACACAGCCTGATAGGGTTTGCCGCCCTACTCAGACCCGAATTCGTTTCACAACACAGCCCTATAGCCTAACGGAGCAAGCTCAGACGAACTAGGCATCATGCAACAGTCTCACAAACAAAAACATGGCATGACATAACAGTTAAACCACCCTTATAACACCACGTAATATTTTAGGAAAATAAAGAGGTTTGAAAAGAAAGCCCACCTCGATTGCTTAACAACACAATTCCAACTTATGCAACTCTCGTTCCTCGAGCTCACGTATACTCAATCACCCTTGCCGACGACAACACAATCAGCTTTCAATAAGCTTATGTTATCATGCATGTCCTATTGTTCCTTTTTATCGTTTCCCTTAAATTACCCATCCCATCATTCATCGACATAAGGAAAAACATGCCATAATATTTCTCAACGTGTCACACATAATCACGTCATAGGATACGTTCCCAAATCATACATGCATCATATAGTTCATCAAACTTAGCAACAAGTGATATATTCACATAACAACAAAACTGGCAGAACTGCGCGGTTGGTTTGTAAAAATCACCAAACATTCATCCGACCTCATATGAAGCTAGAATTTGGTCACAACACATTAGACACGTTCAAGTTCATTCAGTTAAAGTTTCACACTCAAATCATGGCATTTGGTCAGTCAAAACATTTATACAACTCTCTGGTCGGAACATAAAAATTCTGGCAGCATTGCGCAGTTTATTTGAATAATTCACCATAAATTCATACGATGTCCAATGAGGCTGAACTTTTTACACGACTCAGAAGACACTTTATATGTTCATTTAGTTCAAGAATCACATCAAACGGAGGTCATTTGGTCGGTCAAAAAGAATACGAAACTTTCTGGGCGAGAACTCAAGTTTCTGGCAGAAATGCGCAGTCAACTTCAAACATTTAGTAAAATTCCATTTTTGACAAAAAGGGCTTAAATTCACACGAGACACAGAAAACACCTTGAAATTTACTCAGTAAAACTTTCACATCAAAATTTGATCGTTTGATAGGTCATTTACACATCAGAAACTGCTGTTCGAACGTCACAGATTTCAGGCTCACAAATTCGAAATTAGGGTTTCTTCCTCAATCATCCAAATACAATTTTTCATGCTTATAACACAAAATCATGCTCAAAAAGGTTCTCACAATCATGTTTGCACATAAACTCACATCATTCACCGGAGATTCAAATCAAACTTCACATAAACTCAATCAAAATCGCATAATTATCAATGTTCTCATGCAAACACACTTTGCCACCGATTAATTTTGCGATCTATCATTCCTACACTCACTATATGCACGTAGGGTTCAAGAACAAGGATTATATGAAAAGATTGAGGGAAAGTGAATCAAATATACCTTTCTTGATGAAAATGAATCGGTAGAGACAAGAATTGATGCGATTCGTCGGAGACTCTTGAAAATTAACTTCAACGGATGCAAGAACAAGGATTGAATGGATGATTTTTGGAGAGAATGTGTGTGGGAGAGGAGAGGCGTGTGAGAGAGAGAGGGAGAGAGAAGAGTAGCGAAAATTTTGAGGGAATGGGGGCTAGGGTTTAGTTTAGGTGATTATATAGTCCTAGGTTTAATCCCACAAAATTAATTAATTGTGGAGGAATATAATAGTCAACAAATTTTTGGGATGTTACATCCTTCCCCTCTTAACAGAAATTTCGTCCCGAAATTTGATTGTCTCACATAAACAACTCGGGGAACTTTTCTTTCAATTTATCTTCTAACTCCCACGTGGCTTCCTCGGGACCATGGTGTTTCCACAACACCTTCACGGATGCTATTGACTTGTTTCGTAACTCTTGTACCTTCCGATCTAGGATTGCCTCTGGCCTTTCCTCGTAGCTCGTGTCGGGGGTTAGGATCACTTCGTCTTGATGAATCACATGCTTGGGGTCGAACACGTACTTGCGTAACTGTGACACATGGAACACGTTGTGCACGTTCCCAAAGCTGGGAGGTAACGCCAAGCGGTAAGCTACAGGACCTACTTCATCGATAATCTCGTACGGTCCTACAAAACGCGGTTTCAGCTTGCCTTTCACTCCAAACCTCACAACTCCTCTCGTCGGGGATACTTTTAAGAACACTTTGTCACCAACATCGAATTTGATTTCCGTTCGACGCACGTCAGCATACGACTTCTGCCTATCTTGAGCTTCCTTGATCCTTGCGCGGATTTGATGCACAATTTTGGTCATCTCATTTATAACGTCGGATCCTAACATCTTCTCTCGCCAACTTCATCCTAATAGAGTGGGGATTGACACTTCCTGTCATACAAGGCTTCATACGGAGCCATATCGATCGTCGCTTGGTAGCTATTGTTGTAGGCGAATTCAACCAACGGTAGAACAGTTTCATAACTTTCCCCTCGATCTAAGACCACGGCTCGCAGCATATCCTCAAGCAGTTGAATCGTCCTCTCTGATTGTCCGTCTGATTGCGGGCGATAAGCAGTGCTGAAGTTCAGTTGTGTGCCCAATTCACGTTGCAAACTCATCCAAAACTTTGATGTGAACTTCGTATCGCGGTCGGACACAATGGTCTTTGGCACTCCATGCAAACGCACAATCTCATTCACGTAGAGTTTTGCTAATTTGTCCGTGCCATAAGTAATTCGAATTGGTAAAAAGTACGTGCTTTTAGTTAGTCTTTGGCACTCCATGCAAACGCACAATCTCATTAAGTAAATCGCAGTGTTTCCCTTCTGTGACTTTGGCAAACCCGTCACGAAATCCATAGCTAGATGCTCCCACTTCCATTCGGGGATTTCGAGTGGTTGCAACTTCCCATATGGCCGTTGGTGTAAGGCCTTCACTTGTTGGCATGCTAGACATCGTTCCACATATGACGCTACGTCTCCTTTCATTCCATTCCACCAAAAATGTTGCTTCAAATCTCGATACATCTCCGTGCTTCCGGGGTGTGCAGTGTAAGGCGTGTCGTGCGCTTCACTCAAAATCTCATCTTTTAGCGTCTCATCGCTCGACACACACAATCGCCCATCGTACGTCAAAGCATTATCTGCCTCCTCACGGTAATGATCAAGCTTCTCGGCTCTCACCTTCACACGTAATTCTTCCAACTTCTCATCATGTCGTTGGGCTTCTATGAGCTTGGTTCTCAAATCTGGCTCAGTCACTAGCGTCGCTATTCGTCCTTCTACTGGCTCGGGCACTTTTACTATTTCCAATCTCATTCTGTCGAATTCGCGAATCAACGCTTCCTCTTGCGTTAGAAAATAAGCCAATTGAGGTTGGTTCTTCCTACTCAAAGCATCGACTACTACGTTTGCCTTGCCCGGATGATAGTGAATACCACAGTCATAATCTTTCACGATCTCCAACCAACGTCGCTGTCGCATGTTCAGCTCCTTCTGCTCGAAGAAGTACTTGAGACTCTTGTGATCCGTATAGATCTCGCATCTCACTCCATAGAGATGGTGTCTCCAAATTTCTAGTGCATGCACCACTGCTGCTAACTCCAAATCATGAGTCGAAAAATTCAATTCATTCGGTCTCAACTGTCGGGAAGCGTATGCTATCACTTTTCCATCTTGCATTAACACACATCCTAGTCCTACTTTCGACGCATCTGTATAGACGGCGAAGTCCTTGTCGGCTTCGGTACTGCTAGGACTGGTGCTGTAGTCAATTTCTCTTTCAACAGTTGGAAACTCGCCTCGCACTCCGGCGTCCAAACCACTTTGATTCCTTTCTTCAACAGTTGTGTCATGGGTCTCGCGATTTTAGAGAATCCTTCAATGAAACGTCGATAGTATCCCACCAATCCCAAGAAACTGCAGATTTCACTCGGCGTTTTCGGCGATTTCCAATTCTGCACGGCCTCGACCTTTGCTGGGTCTACTTGGATTCCATTTGCCGTCACAATATGACCAAGAAAGTTCACTCGTGTCAACCAAAACTCGCACTTACTAAACTTGGCATAAAGCTTCTCCTTTCGCAACGTTTCTAACACTGTTTGTAGATGACATCCATGTTCCTCCTCGTTCTTCGAGTACACTAAAACATCGTCGATGAAGACTAACATGAACTTGTCGAGATACTCATGGAAAACTCGGTTCATCAAGTCCATGAAGACAGCCGGGGCATTGGTCAGCCCAAATGGCATCACGACGAATTCATAATGGCCATAACTAGTGCGAAAAGCAGTCTTAGGCACATCCTCTCGTCGGACCTTTAGTTGATGATATCCCGACCTCAAGTCCATTTTTGAAAATACGCCCGCTCCTCGAAGTTGGTCAAACAAATCATCAATCCTCGGCAGTAGGTACTTGTTCTTCAAGGTCATCTTGTTGAGCTCACGATAGTCGATGCACATCCTCATCGTTCCATCCTTCTTCTTAACGAACAACACTGGTGCTCCCCACGGTGACACACTGGGTCGAATAAAACCCAAGTCTAACAGCTCTTGCAACTGTATCTTCAACTCGGCCAATTCCTTAGGGGCCATTCGGTATGGCACCTTCGATACTGGCGCAGACCCTGGTTCCAAAACAATAGTGAACTCTAATTGTCTGTCGGGTGGCGGTCCAGATAAAGCTTCGGGAAACACATCGGGAAAATCTCGTACTACTGCCACGTCTTCCACTCTCAAATCCTTCTTTCCCTCTCCGTTCAAGTACACAAGATACGTCGGACGCCCTTTTCTTATCATCGTGGTTGCTTGTAAAGCAGAGATTATGGGGGGTTTCGTCGGTTCATGGAAATTCCATACAAGATAGTCGGCTCTTTGCTAGAGGCTCGAAAAGAAATTTGCCTCTTCTTGCAAGGTTGCATCAAAAACTCAGAATATGTATCAAGAACGTGAACTTTAATCAAACGGTCTTAACTTGGATATGAACCAATTTTGAAATATAACAATTGGTTATGATCATCCCCACGGAGCATGAAAGAACATAAGATAGGTCATGAATATGGGATGAAATCAAATAAATATCAATTCTCATAGTTGGCTACCAAAAAGATAATTAAGTTGTCCGACCAAATTTGATAATGACTTAAAGGGTTGAGGGAAAAGAAATGATCAGTTGCATCAGGATTGAGAAACGTAGGCATTTGTCACAAGGCGGTACTGATCATGGTTCAATGAAGATCATAATATGGATTGATAGAATAACATCTATGGGTTCATAAGTTTGTGAAGGCAACCAAAGTCAAACGAGCTTTTTGAAAAAAAATCAAGTGGATTAAGTTTGTTAAGGCAAGGTATAAATGTAGGCCTTAACTTCGTTTTGTAGAAAGGAAGGTTCTATTATGAAAAAGATACATATAGTGGAACTGAACCAAAAAGAATTTTACTCTGTAAGAAAGAACTTGACACAGACATGGTTACAAAATGAAAAACTGAACAAAAGTTCAAGGAAGAATATCCCATAGAAAAAAAATGTCTATTGAAGGACATAACTGCAAGCAGCTTTAGGAATGAAGTTCAATAGCAAAGGCTCACAAAGTCAAAATATTGTGCGTATAAATAATAAGTCATAGAATACTACAATCAATCCAAGTGTCCAAAGTTATGAAGGCAACACCACTTTCCAAGAACTGAAAGTGAGTTAAGACTCAATGGAGGAAAAGAAATAATATGCATCACTTGCAAGAGGTGAACGAAACCAGTTGTCAAGTAGACAAGGGTCCACAGTTATTTCAAAGGTCCTGAAAAATAACTTCTTAGAATCCAAGGAAGAGCTGTTGATTAAAATAGTTTGTTCTAGCTATTAAAGTCGCACTCCCTCGTTCATCTTTCGCAAGCCAAGACAGGTAACATCGCTCTAAGAACTGTGGATTCCACGCTGGGATTCTTCGTGTCATCGCCACTAATAATGATAGTCGTAATCCACATAATCGAGGATGGTTGCGCCGGCACCAGCATCCCGCTACCCAACGTCACTGCCAAGATCCTCTCGAAGGTGATCGAAGCGTTCCACGCTGAGTTCGTCAAAGAAAATCAAGGAATACTCTTGGACCTCATCATGGTACCTCCTTTTCCCTTTTCATCCCTCTTAATTCTCATTCTCCATATTCATTTCATTTTTGCCCAAATTGAAATTAGCTGGAGTTGCTTTTACCCTCAAACTTAGGTGGTCTTCTTCAGATAATTATATTCATGCTATTTTAGTGTTACAATTGGAGATTTCTGTATAGTCATCTATCTCATTAGATATATGAATTGTTGGCTATTTCTGCCTACTTTCTTTTGTTCATTCAAATGTCATATCAATCTAATAAAATGTGCATAGGAAGTTTAGTTATTAGAATAGTGGATTAAGTCAGTTATGTTGTTACGTGTAGTTTAGAGCATCTCCAATGCCCGGATGTCCCACTCGGACATCCACTAGGACTTCCCAAAAACACCTCCTGCCACGTCACTAGGACTTCCCATCCCACTGCCACGTCACTAGGACTTCCCCTGCACAATCCGCCATTCCCATCGCCTTTCCCACTAGGACTTCCCGCAATAAAAAAAATCACAAATTCACAAATAAAACAATTTACGTTTACGGAAATAAAATTTCAACACGAATACGAACGGGAAAAATTAACAACATCATTAAAAAAAACATACATGATTCGAAAAAAATTACATAGTAATAAAACAAAAAAAATTAATCACATCAACGTCAACCCCTCCGCGTCCAAACCTCTTCGATAATATCGTGCTGATTCAACGAGCCGTATATATAGAGTTTAAAAAAAAATTAATACCGGACGTCCGACCCACGCCACAATGGCGGACTTCCACCCGCCCGTCGCCCGCACGTCCGAGGACATCCGACGTCCTTACGGGACGTCCGTATCCGACTTGCCATGCCACAATGGCGGACGTCCCGGTCGCCCATCGCGGATGTCCGACCGGACGTCCGACATTGGAGATGCTCTTACTATTTATATTTTATACCACATAGTGAGTTATGAATTAAAAGTTTAACCTGGCAAGTGCCGTGGAGAAAAGCGTGGATCCCTTTGTACTACTTCCGGTCACAATAGGAGTAAACATTTAATTCGGTACGGATTTTATGAAATGAAAAAGAAAATAGATTTAAAAAATTAGTGGGGCATGAGTCTCACATTTATATGTAGTACTCCATTCGTCCCCGAAAATTGGTCACTTATTTATTTTTTCGTCAGTCCCTAAAAATTTGTCACCTTTTACTTTTACCATTTTTTGTATTAGATCTCATATTCCACTAACTCATTCTCACTCATTCTCATATGCTACTAACTTTTTTGACTCACTTTCTATTACATTTCTTAAAACTCGTGTCGGGTCAAATGGTGCCAAATTTTAAGGGACAAAAGGAGTATTAATTTTAGAGTAAATGCCAAATGTGAACCTAAACATATAGCGATTTTACGATTTTGGTCCTAAACATTACGTTTTAAATTATTGCATCTTACACATTTAAACTCAGGCCAAACTCAGTCCAATATAGATGGAGCCGTTAAATATTGATTCTGACCCAATTAAGCATTTTGATTAGAATTTTTTATTATTTCGAAAATAATTAAAAATTATTTGGAGCATTGCGCTTAGCCCGATCGGAGAGGAGAGGAGAGGTGTGACTAGAGAGCCGCCGGCGAGGCGGTAGCCGTCGGAGAGGAGCGACACCACTTTGCTGCGCTTCAGCATTACGAAGTGGTATTGGTCCATTTTTTAGTGGAGATGAGAGAAAGAGCAGAGTGATGGTTTGCGGTGGTTTTATGGAGCAGAAAAGGAGGTCATAAAAGTACTGGTTAATGGGGCTGGGTATTCGGGTCTGCACTGACAAGTTAGCATTCTCACTGAGCTGACGATGCAGTTGATGCGCTCCACCCTCGCCACCAGGCTGACGATTCAGTTGCCGAACTAATTCCCCGGCACCGGCGGATCAGTTCGCCCCCTGGCGTCTGCGGGTATGACGAAAAGCTGAGTCTGATTTATTTCCGGATTTCACCATACAGCTCTAGACGATGCCGTTATTGCGACCAACGACGACACCGGCGTTGCGGCGGCGGATTTCAGCTTCTCGATGTCGGATCTGCGGAGGAGGAATGTGGATCTGACTTTGTTCATAGGTAGCGGGAAGGACGCCGTTTTTAGAGGTATGATTTGACTTAATTTCCAGAAAATAGCATCGATTTTGTTCGAATCGTTGATAAATGATCGATCGAAAATCGGAAGGGGGAGAGAATCACTGTGATTGGAGAGAAATCCTTCATATCCTCCTATTCCGTTGATTTCACCCCATGCGGAGATGAATTTAACGATAGTTCTGGCGTCGCCAAGTCAGTGGTGTTGGAGAAACCGATGCAGATTCCTTCGCCGGGGAAACATAGTCACCTGAATCGCGAAAATGTTGATTAATTTCTAACCGAATTCCTCTTCAATCGGAGGAATCCGCTGCAGGACAGCAGAGAACCATTTATTTTCTAATGTTGATTAATTATTTTAAAAATAATTAAAAAAAATTAATTTAAAAGTTTAATCAAAATCAGATTAAAAGTCGTTGACTGTTAATATTTAAAGGCTCCATCCATTTTGGACTGAGTTTGGCCCGAGTTTAAATGTGTGAGATGCAATAATTTAAAACATAATCTTTATGACAAAAATCGTAAAACCACTATATGTTTAGGACCACATTTGACCTTTAGTCTTAATTTTTTAATGAAATGAGTAGAATGCGTTAGTGGAATGTGGGGCATACGGAAAAGTTGACTTTTATTATGGAGTGAAGGTAGTATTGCTTATCGATTCCTTTTATCTATTCTTCTCTTTATTTGAGATCTCCACTTGAATTCTTTGTTATCACCTTTACTCCTTAAAAAATGTGTTATAACTGTTGATAGTCCTCATACTAGTTTAGTTTCTTAGCTACATGAGTAGATTCTTTTTTTGAAATTAGATAGAGTTGTTGGTTCAGCAGGTGCAGGGCAATTCTTGAAGTTGTGTTGATTTATCTTCCTCTATAATTTGTAGGCTGCGAACTACTTAGACATCAAGATCCTTCTCGAGCTCACGTGCCAAACTGTAGCGGATATGATCAAGGGAAAGACTCCTGAGGAAATCCGCAAGACTTTAACATAAAGAACGACTATACCGTTGAGGAGGAAGAGGCAGTTCGTTGTGAGAATGTTTGGGCCTTCGGGGAAATGCCTATGCCCCATGATGTCTATAAGTGGCGGATCTAGCTTATAAGTCTCATCACTACTTCACCCTTATGCATTTACATACTTCAACTAATTTGATATATGTTGTGCGAAAAAATAATTTAAATCAAGAAAGTTATATGCGTTTTAAAGTTGTGTAATATTTTTCGAAAGTTAGTTACAACTAATTTGTTATAAATTGACCTTAAAACCCTTATTGACGGGGCTGATGATATAGGCCCTTGATTTGAATATCTAAGGGCTATTATTTAATTGTAGTTAGCAATTAAGTATTGAGTTTTTTTTTTTTTTTATTAAAATTAACTTCATATATTTATATCATATATATGAAGGAGGAAATTACAAATCAACTCCTATAACAAGGAGGAAAGACAAATTACGCCACCTAGGGTTCGAACTCGAGACCTCCAAGATAGACGCGATATCCAGCACCCTTTACCGCTAGGCCAAGGGGCTTGGATCAATTAAGTATTGAGTTAGCAATTTTGTATTTACAATATTGCATTTTTCGTGCCACATGGCAACACATGATTGGATGTACATTAGCACTTGACAAACACGGATTTTGAATGTTTTTAAGGGCTAAGTTTGACTAGTTTTAAATGTCAATCATGCAAATTATGTTCTTAAATTGCATATATTATACATTTGGTATTTTGAATGTGTTTGTTGATAAATGATAGAATGTAGCAGCCACTGTTCGAGCTCATTCTGCCAACAAGTTTGAAGTCCAATCAGTGCTTACTACATGTCATTCTCTTCGTCTTCGAAAGAGCTTCGCGTGGATACCTTAAACGTCCTTCTCATCTTCTGCCGACGGTGGTTGCTCAGAACGAGAGTCGATCAGAGCACACTGTAAGGCTTTCAGAAACCTTTCATGTCACCATCCATCCCCTTATTTCATGGTTCATACCACGTAAACCGACTGGTCGTTGCTTCCACCCAAGAGTTCCAACTCTCGGACATCAACTCGACTAGTCTCCTTATGCCACCATAGGACGACGCATGGTACCCGCAGACTTCTCGCCACAGGGTTTCGAAATGGGGACGACCTCTCTTAAGGGTTTTCTTTCGTCCCTCTCGTAGTGGCGGTAATCATCTATTGCTTGTCGCATTCTGGCACTATACTGACTGCTCTTAAGCGCGATTCGTTTCGTTTGTGCCATCTACGTGAAAACGAAAGTTTCTTTTTAAAACATATTTTATCTCATTGTTTGTTTGTGATGTTTCCTAAGTTCGTCACGTAGTTCGAAGTTTAATATTATCTTAAGGCTTCATATCTTCACATGTTAATGTCGTGGTATTTTCGCACATATAACACATACTTAGTCATCATACTGATCTTGCTCATGCTCCATATAATCACACCACAACAAATACATAATCAACATACAACATGTGCTTAGATCATCTTGTCAATCGTGTTCATACTCAAGTCCTCAAAAGAAGTGACTGTAATCAAGCTTTCTGGAAAGAAAGGTTTATTGCAGGCTTACCTAAACTTTTTGGTGAAAGAATAATACAAAAAATCAAAGATGATATTAATTCTGAGAATATTCCTTTTGAAAATATAACTTTTGGTCAACTATTTGCTTTTGTTAAGAAAGAAGGTTTAGCCTTATGCATGGAAATAAAGATCCAAAATAAATATAGAAAGGATAAACAAAAAGAGAAAAATGAATTAGGTTGTTTCTGTGAAATGTTTGGAATAGAGAAATTTGAAGCCCCTTCTTCTAAGATCAAAAAGAAAAATAGGAAGTTTAAAAAGGATTCTCAAAAGACTGACAATTATAAAACTTACAGAAACAATTTTAGGCGAACAAAACCTAAAAGAAAATTTAAACCAACAGATAATAAGAATAAAAATGACATAAGATGTTGGTACTGTAAAAAATCAGGTCACACTGAAGACCAATGCTGGAAGAAAAAGAAAAGGAATATTAGGACATTCTATAAACAAATTAATAATCTTTTGAAAGAAAAGGCCCTTTCTAGCTCAGAAAGTGAGTCTGAAGTCGAAGAAATTCAAAATACCTCCGAAGATAGCGACTATCATAGTAGCATAGAACATGAAAAGGATATCTGTAAAAACTGCATTCAAGTAATCTCTAAAGAAAAGAAAGAAGTTATTTTTGATCTTATCCAAGAAATCCCTGATGCGGAAACTAGAGATGAATATCTTATTAAACTCAAAGACTTAATTCTTGAAGAACCATCCACTTCTAAGAAAATTAATATTAATGAACAATTTAGTCTAAATAAGTTATGGGAAAAATATCCTTACCAACGCTTATCCAAGCAAATAACAACAAGAGATCTCCAAAGTGAAATTAATAATCTTAAAAAACAAATTAATAAAGAATTCTTTGAATTAAAAGAAAAAGACTTTGATATCGAGACAAGACTGTCTATTATTGAAAACAATAAAGAAATTAATAATTGGAACAACCCTGATAAGCATCAAGAAACCAATTCTATTAAAGTAATCCAAGAAATTAATTATCAAAAATGGCATGTCAATATTACTCTTGTTATTAATAATTTCAAAACTAGTATAATGGCATTGATCGACTCAGGAGCTGACCATAATATTATTAGAGAAGGGATTGTCCCTACTAAATATTGTGATAAAACCAAAGAGAAACTTTATACGGCCAATAATAACCCCTTAAAAATTAAGTACAAACTCTCCAAAGCACATATTTGTAATAATGGATACTGTTTCATGAATATTTTTACAATTGTTGAGGATATTACTTATAATATGATCCTAGGAACACCCTTCCTAACTCAAATCTATCCCTTTCATGTTAACGACAAAGGTATCACCACTAGGATCCATGGAAGAGAAATTATATTTGAATTCATATCCCCGGTTAAGAAGCAAGAAATCCTTAATCTTCAAAGAAACACAATTTTTAGTCAAATTAATAGTATTGCCCAAAAACAAAGCCAAATAAGATTCTTGAAAGAAGAATTACCTTTCCAAAGAATTGAAGAACAACTCAAAACCCCTAGATATATTTCTAAAATCAAGGAAATAGAAAATAATTTTGTCAAAAGGGTCTATAATGATGTCCCCAATGCCTTTTAAAGCAAAAAATAAAATGAAGGCCGTGAGGTTTATAACGGATTTATGAGAAATCATTGATTTTAATAAAGATATATTAAAATAAAAATATTGAGTAGAGAATGAATATAATAAAATGAAGGATAAAGTGGAAATAACGATATTTCCATTTTAGAAAATGTAATAATTAGAATAAGATATTAAAAATATGCACTATTGTCGAATAAAGGGAGTATATACTCCACCGTCCTATAAAAATATGTGCAATTTCCATTTTCGTCCGTCCCATAAAAAAAGTGTATATACTCCCTCTGTCCCATAAAAATTTATGCACTTTCCATTTTCTTTTGGCCCACAAAATATGTGCATTCCATTTTTGGAAAGTTATCCCAATTATTACCTTCATACATCAACTTATTTACAATTTGTACCACTATTAAACACTACTAATAATATGGATCTCCCTATCCACTAACAATACTTTAATTAACATTTTCCTCCTCTCTATTATTTTACCAATTTTGCATTAATTCCTGTGCCACGTCAATTTGCTCATATTTTTATGGGATGGGGGAGTAACACTTTATTAGATACTGATAATATGGAAATAAATGACAGTTTTGGTTAACAAAGCCTAAAATTAAGGTAGTTAATGCGTGAGGTTATTAGTTACTCATATGTGCACTTCCTAATTTAGTCCATCCCTTAAAAATATGGATAGTTTCCTTTTATGGAAAGTTGTTCCTAACTCAATACCCATATATATCAATTTATTTACAACTTATACAACTATGACGCATCATTACAAATCATTAAACACTAATCCTCCCATGCTTACCAATTATGCATTAATTTCTGTGTTATAATTTCATTAAGTACTTCATTCTTTAAAAAATAAATTAGTTTCATTGATAAACAATGTAGTTTTAATCCAAGATAAATATAACTTCACGGAACACTATATATGTTGCATCTTCTAATAAATTTTTGATGGACAACCTTTTTTAGAAACCTATTCGACCACAATACCTAGGTAAAAGCAGTAAAGTTTTGAACTTTAAATAAACAAACTTCCTCGTCAACTCCCACTCACAAAGAAATCAAGATAAAAAACTTAACCATTACGCCCTACGCCACTCAACCTCTCAACCCCTCTCGAAACCTCAAATAATTGAAGAAACTATAATTGTAACAGATTTCCAACAACTCCTTTAATTGTGACACCTGATAAATTTTTAGAAGTCTGTAAAAAAGAAATTAAAGACTTATTAGAAAAGAAACTAATAAGACCTTCAAATTCCCCTTGGAGCTGTTCAGCTTTTATGTGATGAAACAAGCTGAACTTGAGAGAGGAACACCTAGGCTTGTCATTAATTATAAACCTCTCAATAAAGTTTTGCAGTGAATCAGACATCCAATTCCGAATAAAAGGGATCTCATCAATAGACTTTATAATGCCAAAATATTTTCTATGTTTGATCTCAAATCAGGTTTCTGGCAGATTCAAATAGCCGAAAAAGATAGGTACAAAACTGCCTTTACTGTTCCCTTTGGACATTACGAATGGAATGTAATGCCCTTCGGTCTCAAAAATACTCCTTCAGAATTTCAAAAAATCATGAATGACATTCTAAATCCTTATAGTCAATTTAGCATTGTTTATATAAATGATGTCTTAATCTTTTCCCAGGATCTAGACCAACATATAAAACATTTAGGAATTTTTTTTAAACCATTGAGAAAAATGGATTAGTTATCTCTACACCTAAAATGAAACTCTTCCAAATTAATATTAGGTTTCTAGGTCATGAGATTGACAAAGGAAGTTTCAGACCCATTAGTAGGTCTATATCTTTCACAGATAAATTTTTCGACGAAATCAAAGATAAAACCCAATTACAAAGATTTCTAGGATGTCTGAATTACATTTCAGATTTCTTTCCTAATCTTAGAGAAACTTGTAAGCCTCTATATCAAAGACTTAGGAAAAACCCTTCAAATTGGACAGAAGAACATACTAATGTTGTTAAAACCATAAAGCAACAGATCAAAACTCTCCCTTGCTTAGGTATTCCTAATCCTAAAGCCTTCATGATTGTTGAAACTGATGCTTCAAACATAGGTTATGGAGGAATATTAAAACAGAAATTGGATTCAAAAGAACAATTAATAAGGTATCATTCTGGTATCTGGAATAATGCACAAATAAATTATTCCGTTATTAAAAAAGAAATTTTATCCATAGTTTTATGCATTCAAAAATTCCAAGATGACCTTTATAACAAAAAAATTTTAATTAGAATTGATTGCAAATTTGCAAAAGAAGTCCTTACAAAAGATGTTCAAAATATTGTTTCAAAACAAATATTTGCCAGATGGCAAGCCATTTTATCTGTCTTTGATTTTGAAATTGAGTTTATTAAAGGAGAAAACAATTCTCTACCTGATTTTCTAACTAGAGAATTCTTACAAGGGCACAGTGATGAACTCTAAGACAACAAAGTGTGAAAGACTATGAAGTCTTCTCTTCAAAATCAACTTCAAAAGCCCTGGTTTCATCCTTGACTCCAACAACTCCTCAAAGACCCAATCAAAGACACCTTTCCAATCAAATTGTTCCTAATAGGTTCTCTCCAATTCAAAACATTCCATAAATCCCTTATAATACTGTCCTGACCTCAAACCTTCCAAAACCCACAAATGTCCAAATCCCGAATATGCCTGAAATTCATAAATATATTGCCAAAGATGAACATGAAGATTGTGGAATGACCACTTTCACGGAATTTCCAGCAAATTTCTCTCAAAAAGATTATATCAGAAATCGTTTCCCAAATCCATTTCAACTCTGGGAATCGGATGATTTTCAAAAAGATCAAAAGTATTATGAGTTAATTTTAATTGATTCTGATTCTGTTGAAATAACTCATAATTATAACAAATCCAAAGAGGTGGAATTTTCTAAATGTATTATCAAAAGGATTCACACTCCAACCACCTTTGGTTCCAAAATGAATTCAAAATTTTCCCTATTAACCACCCGACTCAGGGGTATCATTACATAGATTACAAAAATGCTTGGTTTAGAGCCTTTTTGCTCAGACCTTTCAACCATTCTTGGTTTTTCTCATTTCATCATAATTGTGATAAAAATCCTCCAATCTGGTTTATAGATTGGTGGAAAAAGATGGGTTCTTCAATCCAAATTCTTCCCTCCCAGGTCAAGAAAGGATTTGAAGTATTTGCTGAATTTTCAACTCTCAAAAATTACCAAAAATTCATCATATTTCATGCAGAATTTAAAGTTTCTTAGATTATGGCATGAGACTTTAATTTTGAAAAAATGTATCCAGACCCCGTTCCTTTCTCTTTGACAAGAGTTTTTAGAATTAAATGGTGGGGCCGGTTTCAAGAAAATATTGCTTCTGAGACAACAGTCAGACAGTTCCTAACCACAGGAGAAAAGGTGATTTATCAAAGGGACAAAGGAAAAGGAAAAGTTGAAGCATCCAAAGGAATTAATGCTTCAGAACCAAAAGTTGACAATTACATGGATAGTCTCCCTGATAATATCAAAAATGAGTTCTTTGAATACCTTGCTCAAAAGTCTGTCTCCTCAAAATCAAAATCTGATGAGTCTGTCTCTTCTGATCCTATTGGGGGTCAAGACCCCTTTGATTTCTGATGACAGGATTCTTTAGAAAAAAGAGCACCGAAGCATATTCTAGATTTCTCATTGATGAAATCAGAATTCAAACCAATATTGTTGAATCTCTCTATGGAATAGCAAAAAAAGCTCTGGAATTCCATCCGGAAGAAGTAGATTGTCCGTACCTTTTGGAAATAATTGATAGAATTCATCATAGAAACCTTAGAATCAAGCAAATGAAAAGAAATCTCAAAATAATTTTCACTATTACTGCAGCTTGATTGTGATCATCATTCAGGATGCATCCTCTTTCTCATTTTAATTTTGGCAAAGAAATCATAAGATTAGAACAAGCAATCAAAAACGAAGAAGAAAGTCTCCAGGTTTACTATGAAGTAAGTTATCGAAGAAATCACCATTTTGATTATTATTATGATGATGAAGAGTTCAGACATGCTCAGTATATCAAGAGATGCAAGAATAAAATCCTAAGGCTCCACCATATCATGGCAGCATGATATGGTCCATTTTCAAAAGAATGTTCAAAGGTCAAGAATGACGGCCATCTTCTTCAAAAGATACACTACGTTTCCACCAATAATGTAATTTACTGTTTGTAATAGTTGTTTGCCACTGTATAAATCATTGTGGTTTACGTCATTGCTGACGCTTATGTAAATTATTAAGCTCCTATGTAGCCAGGGATGTTGGCTATAAATAAGAGGTTTTCAAAGGAGAGAAGCACCCTGGTCTTTGAGTTTTCGGACCATTGCTCTTCTCCCTCCTTCCCTCTGTAACCTTGAAGTTTAATCCAAAGTTAGTTTTCAAAATCTCTTTTCTTTCAAACTGTTTTCTTACATTATGCAAACTGTTTTCAATATGTCTTTTATACTCCACATGCTGTTAAATAACGGAATAATTTATCATAACATTTTAATCACAAACAATACGGTTCTGACCAATACGTTATTACACAACAAGGCTTTTGCCAATACGCGTTCTAACAACAAGGTTTTAACCAACAAGTTTGGTGATTCAAAGCTATCAAGAAAGATATATTAAAATAAAAATATTGAGTAGAGAATGAATATAATAAAATGAAGGATAAAGTGGAAATAACGATATTTCCATTTTAGAAAATGTAATAATTAGAATAAGATATTAAAAATATGCACTATTGTCGAATAAAGGGAGTATATACTCCACCGTCCTATAAAAATATGTGCAATTTCCATTTTCGTCCGTCCCATAAAAAAAGTGTATATACTCCCTCTGTCCCATAAAAATTTATGCACTTTCCATTTTCTTTTGGCCCACAAAAATATGTGCATTCCATTTTTGGAAAGTTATCCCAATTATTACCTTCATACATCAACTTATTTACAATTTGTACCAATATTAAACACTACTAATAATATGGATCTCCCTATCCACTAACAATACTTTAATTAACATTTTCCTCCTCTCTATTATTTTACCAATTCTGCATTAATTTCTGTGCCACATCAATTTGCTCAAATTTTTATGGGATGGGGGAGTAACACTTTATTAGATACTGATAATATGGAAATAAATGACAGTTTTGGTTAACAAAGCCTAAAATAAAGGTAGTTAATGCGTGAGGTTATTAGTCACTCATATGTGCACTTCTCAATTTAGTCCATCCCTTGAAAATATGGATAGTTTCCTTTTATGGAAAGTTGTTCCTAACTCAATACCCATATATATCAATTTATTTACAACTTATACCACTATGACGCATCATTACAAATCATTAAACACTAATCCTCCCATGCTTACCAATTGTGCATTAATTTCTGTGTTATAATTTCACTGATACTATAAGTACTTCATTCTTTAAAAAATAAATTAGTTTCATTGATAAACAATCCAGTTTTAATCGAAGATAAATATAATTTCACTGAAATACTATATATGTTGCATCTTCCAATAAAATTTTGATGGACAACTTTTTTAGAAACCTATTCGACCACAGTACCTAGGTAAAAGCAGTAAAGTTTTGAACTTTAAATAAACATACTTCCTCGTCAACTCCCACACACAAAGAAATCAAGAGAAAAAACTTAACCATTACCACCTACGCCACTCAACCTCTCAACCCCTCTCGAAACCTCAAATAATTGAAGAAACTATAATTGTAACATATTTCCAACAACTCATTTAATTGTGACACCTGATAAATTTTTACTCCTAAATTTTGTCATATTGTCCCACAAAATTTGTCACTTTTTACTATTTTTATAATCCGGTTGATTGGAATATAATTTTTTTTACCTAATTAAATAGTACTATATGTACTGTCATGACTTTGATTAAATAATTAAATAAATATTATAGGAGTATAATATTTGCTATGTTGGTGATCACGCCAGGCCGTTTATTCTTTAGCCACACACCATTTTCTAAAATAAAATACGTCACTTTGTATTACTCCTATATTTGACATGTCATACAAATTCTCGAGGTTTCAGGAATTGGCGGCGGGATGTCCCACGAAAAAGGTAGACGAATTTGATCGAATTTGTCTTCTGTGTGCTGATATTCTTTGATTTCTTGTCAAGAATTTTCTATTTTTAAAGCAAAAAATAAAATGAAGGCCGTGAGGTTTATAACGGATTTATGAGAAATCATTGATTTTAATAAAGATATATTAAAATAAAAATATTGAGTAGAGAATGAATATAATAAAATAAAGGATAAAGTGGAAATAACGATATTTCCATTTTAGAAAATGTAATAATTAGAATAAGATATTAAAAATATGCACTATTGTCGAATAAAGGGAGTATATACTCCACCGTCCTATAAAAATATGTGCAATTTCCATTTTCGTCCGTCCCATAAAAAAGTGTATATACTCCCTCTGTCCCATAAAAATTTATGCACTTTCCATTTTCTTTTGGCCCACAAAAATATGTGCATTCCATTTTTGGAAAGTTATCCCAATTATTACCTTCATACATCAACTTATTTACAATTTGTACCACTATTAAACACTACTAATAATATGGATCTCCCTATCCACTAACAATATTTTAATTAACATTTTCCTCCTCTCTATTATTTTACCAATTTTGCATTAATTTCTGTGCCACATCAATTTGCTCATATTTTTATGGGATGGGGGAGTAACACTTTATTAGATACTGATAATATGGAAATAAATGACAGTTTTGGTTAGTCACTCATAAGTGCACTTCCCAATTTAGTCCATCCCTTAAAAATATGGATAGTTTCCTTTTATGGAAAGTTGTTCCTAACTCAATACCCATATATATCAATTTATTTACAACTTATACAACTATGACACATCATTACAAATCATTAAACACTAATCCTCCCATGCTTACCAATTATGCATTAATTTCTGTGTTATAATTTCATTAAGTACTTCATTCTTTAAAAAATAAATTAGTTTCATTGATAAACAATGTAGTTTTAATCCAAGATAAATATAACTTCACGGAACACTATATATGTTGCATCTTCTAATAAATTTTTGATGGACAACCTTTTTTAGAAACCTATTCGACCACAATACCTAGGTAAAAGCAGTAAAGTTTTGAACTTTAAATAAACAAACTTCCTCGTCAACTCCCACACACAAAGAAATCAAGATAAAAAACTTAACCATTACGCCCTACGCCACTCAACCTCTCAACCCCTCTCGAAACCTCAAATAATTGAAGAAACTATAATTGTAACAGATTTCCAACAACTCCTTTAATTGTGACACCTAATAAATTTTTACTCCAACGGACCCTTACATTTTGTCATATTGTCCCACAAAATTTGTCACTTTTTACTATTTTTATAATCTGGTTGATTGGAATACAATTTTTTTACCTAATTAAATAGTACTATATGTACTGTCATGACTTTGATTAAATAATTAAATAAATATTATAGGAGTATAATATTTGCTATGTTGGCGATCACGTCAGGCCGTTTATTCTTTAGCCACACACTAATTTCTAAAATAAAATACGTTACTTTGTATTACTCCTATATTTGACATGTCATACAATTTCTTATATAAGTGTGAATATAGATTTTTTCAGATTTACAAATTCATGTATATAGATTTGGTTGCCTACTAGTTCAACAATAATCCTTCAATTTTGTTTTTTTTTTGGCCTAGAAAACTTCCTACTTTGTTATTGAATTCATCAAGTTAAATAAGATGTAAATAAGTAAATAAATTGGTATATATAGATAATGAGTTGGAGAGAATTTTCTATAAACGAAAATGAGATATTTTTATATGTGTCTGGATAAAGAAAAAGGTATCTTTATTTTTATGGGATTGGTGAAATATTAAATATTTTAGTTGAATATATATAAGATGAAAATTAAAAAATTACATATTTGTGTTCTCATTTAGCTTACAAAAAGAAGTATTGTAATGAAGAATAAATGTTCAATTGAACAAATTAAGCTCTTTAGCATAATTCTAATTTTGACTCAAATAAAATGCAAAGTAATAATATATAAGGATAATCTGATCGTCTCAATTTCAAGTATTAAGACAGTTGAATTTATAGGTCTAATAATATCCATTACCGCCATTAAAATGGCTCTGATACCATCTTGTCCCAGATTTATTTTGAAGTTTAGTTTGAACATGAACATTATGATTATAACCTTGTTGTTAGAACACGTATTGGCCGTGGCCGTGTTGTGTAATAACGTATTGGTTAACATCATATTGTTTATGATGGAGTTATTATGAATTATTCTGTTATTGGAAGTCATTTGATTAAGAAAACACAGGTGAAAACACATTTGAAAAGGAAAATACAGATTAAAACTTGTATGAAGATAAATTGCAGTATGAAGATATGAAATTGAAAACTCACTTTGGATTAAAACTTGAAAAGGTAGCAGAGGGAAGGAGGGAGAAGAGCAATGAGTCTGAGATCAGAACTCGGTGTGCTTTTCTACATTCCAGACCTCTTATTTATAGCCAACAACCCTGGCTACATAGGAGTACAGTATCTTACAAATACGTAAGCAGTGACGAAAATCACACTAATTTACATAGTACTATTACAAAAGTCACTATTCACTATTCACTATTCACACGATTTTTACATAACTATAATAGAAAGTAGCCGTCATTCCTGACTTTTGAGAAGCTTTTGAAAATATCTTTTGAAGGATGGCCGTAACTTTTGACATTTGAGAAGAGAGCTTTTGAAGAGGGTGACCCATGAAGCAATTATGCTGCCAATATGATATTGATTAGCCGAATCCTGTTTTTGCAACGTTTGATGTATTGACAACGTCTCCATTCTTCATCATCATAGTAGAAATCCATATGATGACTTCTTTTGAAGCGGTACTTATACATTTCTTCAAGACATCTTTCTTCATTAATAATCGCCGCCTGGAGCCATCTGAGCTCTGATCTAAAATCGAACCGTTGGAAGGGATGCATCGTTCAGGCTGCAGTCATAATGGAGATAATTTTGAGAGTTCTTTTCATCCTTTTGATCCTATTGACTCTATGGAAAATGTCATCAATGGTTTCTCTAATAAAAGGAAAATCCACTTCTTCAGGAGGGGCTTCGAGAACAATTTTTACTATTTCTGAGAGAGAGGTAACCATATCGGTATCAATTTTGATATTGTCAACAAGAAACCTAGAATAGGCTTCAGTATTCTTTCTTCTAAAGTAACCTGTCATCAGAAATCAAAGGGGTCTTGACCCCCAATAGGGTCAGAAGAGACTGATTCTTCAGACCTGGACTTTGAAGAGACAGACTTTTGAGCCAAAAATTCAAAGAAATCCCTTTTGAGATGTTCTGGGAGATTATCCATGAAACTTCCAGGTTTTGATTCTGTTTTGCTGAATTTTTCTGGTTTTTCTGCTTTGTCTTTTCCTTTTTGATCTCTTTGGAAAACCACCTTTTCTCCAGTGGTAAAGAATTTTTTGACAGCCGGTTCAGTTCCAATATGATTTTGAAACCTAGCCCACCATTTGATTCTGAAGACTCTTGTTAAAGAGTAAGGAGAAGGATCCGGATAGATTTTCTCAAAGTTAAAATCCCAAGAAAAGATCCAAGGTACTTTGAACTCAGCATGGAACATGATAAATTTTTGAAAATTTTTGAGGGTAGAGTATTCCGCAAAGGCGTGAAAACCCTTTTGAACTTCAGTAGGAAGAATTTGGATGGAAGATCCTATTTTCCTCCACCAATCAGAAAACCAAATTGGAAATTGTTTCTCACAGTTATGGTGAAAGGACATGAACCAGGAGTGGTTATAATATCTTAATAAGAAAGCTCTGAACCAAGCATTCTTATAGTCGATATAATTATACCCCTGAGCTGGGTGATTGAAGGTTTTGAATTCACTAAGGCCACCAAAGGTGGTTGTGGTATGGACTTTTTTGATAATGCATTTTGAATACTCAATCTCTTTGGATCTGTTGTAATTATGAGTTATTTCCACTGAATCAGAATCAACAAGAATAAACTCATAATACTTTTGGTCCTTTAGGCAATCATCTGATTCCCAGAGTTGGGAAGGATTTGGAAAACGGTTTCTAATGAAATCAGTTTGAGAGAGTTTGGCTGGAAAATCAGTGAAAGGGGTCATCCCACAATCTTCATGCCACTCTTTTGGAAAATATTTGAATTCTTCAGGAGCATTAGGGATTTGAATATTAGCGGCCTTTGGAATATTTGAGGTAAGGACAGTATTATAAGGGATTTCGGGAGTATTTTGAAGTGGGGAAAATCTGTTTGAAATAATTTGATTTGAAAGGTGTCTTTGATTGGGTTTTTGAGGAGTGAGGGGAGCCGAGGATGAAACCAAGGCCTTTGAGGTTTTGTTTGAGGGGAAGATTTCATAATCTTTGACACTTTGTTTCTTGGACATCCTAGAGTCCGTCATTGCGACCTTGTAAAAATTCTTTGGTTAGGAAATCAGGTAGAGAATTATTTTCTCCTTTTATGAACTCAATTTCAAAATCAAAGACAGATAAAATGGCTTGCCATCTGGCAAATATTTGTTTTGAGACAATATTTTGAACATCTTTTGTGAGGACTTCTTTTGCAGATTTGCAATCAATTCTGATTAAAAATCTTTTGTTATAAAGGCCGTCTTGAAATTTTTGAATGCATAAAACTATGGACAAAATTTCTTTTTTGATAACAGAATAATTCATTTGCGCATTATTCCAGATACCAGAATGGTATCTTACCAGTTGCTCTTTTGAATCCAGCTTTTGTTTTAATATCCCCCCATAGCCTATGTTTGAAGCATCTGTTTCAATAATCATGAAGGCTTTTGGATTAGGAATACCTAAACAAGGTAGAGTTTTGACCTGCTGTTTTATGATTTTAACCACATTGGTATGTTCTTCTGTCCAATTTGAAGGATTTTTCCTAAGTCTTTGATAGAGAGGTTTACAAGTCTCCCTAAGGTTGGGAAAGAAATCTGAGATGTAATTTAAACATCCTAAAAATCTTTGTAATTGATTCTTCTCTTTTATCTCATCAGGAAATTTGTCTGTAAAGGATATGGATCTACTGATGGGTCTAAAAGCTCCCTTTTCAATCTCATGACCTAAGAATCTTATATTAGTTTGGAAAAGTTTCATTTTTGGAGTAGAAATAACTAATCCATTTCTTTCAATGGTTCTTAAGAAGATTCCTAAATGTTTTATATGTTGATCAAGATCTTGGGAAAAGATCAAAACATCATCTATGTAGACAATGCTAAATTGACTATGAGGATTTAAGATATCATTCATAATTTTTTGAAATTCCGAAGGAGCATTTTTGAGACCGAAAGGCATTACATTCCATTCGTAATGTCCAAAGGGAACTGTGAAGGCAGTTTTATATCTATCCTTCTCAGCGATTTGAATTTGCCAAAACCCGGATTTAAGATCGAATTTGGAAAAGATTTTTGCATTATAAAGCCTGTTTATCAGATCTCTTTTATTAGGAATTGGATGCCTAATCCATTGTAAAACATTATTGAGAGGCTTATAATTAATAACAAGTCGGGGAGTTCCCCTTTCTAATTCTGCTTGTTTCATGACATAGAAAGCAGAACAGCTCCAAGGAGAATTTGAGGGTCTAATAAGTTTTTTATCAAGTAAGTCTTTAACTTCTTTTTTACACACTTCAAGAAGTTCTTGATTCATTTGAATGGGTCTTGACTTCGTAGGGATTTTACTTTCGTGGAAATCTTCTTCATAAGGTAAATTAATTACATGATGCTTTCTTTCCCAGAAAGCATTGGGGACTTCATTACAAACCCTTTTGATAAAACTATTTTCTATTTCTTTGATTTTTGAAACAAATCTAGGATTTTTGAGTTGTTCTTCAATTTTTTGGAAAGGAATTTCTTCTTTAAGGTAACTTATTTGTTTTTGTTTTTGGGTTATCTTATTGATTTGTTTGAAGATAGAACTTCTTTGAAGGTTAAGGATTTCTTGTTTCAAAATGGGGGAGATGAAATTAAATTTTAATTCTCTTCCTTGGATATTGGTGGTAATGCCACTATCATCAACACTAAAAGGATAGATTTGAGTTAAGAAAGGTGTTCCCAGAATCATATTGTAGGTGATATCTTCAACAATTGTAAAAATATTCCTGAAACAATAACCATTATTGCAGATATGAGCTTTGGAAAGTTTGTATCTGATTCTTAAAGGGTTATTATTGGCTGTGTAAAGTTTCTCTTTTGTTTTGTCACAATATTTAGTAGGAACAACTCCTTCTCTAATAATATTCTGGTCAGCACCCGAATCGACTAACGCCATTATGTTGGTTTTGAAGTTGCCGATAACCAGAGTTACATTAACATGCCATTTTTGATAATTCATCTCTTGGATGACTTTTATGGAATTATTTTCTGAATTCTGTTCCGGATTTTCCCAGTTGTTAACTTCTGTATTAT
Source organism: Salvia splendens (assembly GCF_004379255.2). Lineage (NCBI taxonomy): Eukaryota > Viridiplantae > Streptophyta > Magnoliopsida > Lamiales > Lamiaceae > Salvia > Salvia splendens. Next base: position 19,258,960 of record NC_056039.1, read on the forward strand.
TTTCCATGATAGAAAGTCTTGTTTCTAATTCAAAATCCTTTTCTTTAAGTCTATAAAATTCTTCATTAATTTGTTTTTTAAGATTATTAATTTCACTCTGAAGGTCTTTTGTAGTTATTTGTTTTGATATACTTTGATAAGGATATTTATCCCATAGTTTGTTTAGGCTGAAATCTTCTTTTATATTAACCTTCTTAGAAGTAGATGGCTCTTCAAGAATTAAGTCTTTTAACTTGTTAAGATAATCATCCCTAGTTTCAGTGTCAGGGATTTGGTGAAGGAGATCAAGAATAACTTCCTTCTTTTCTTTGGAAATGGTATTGATGCAAATTTTGCAAATATCTTTTTCATTTTCATTACTACTATGGTAATTACTACTTCCAGAGGTGTTTTGAATTTCTTCAATTTCTGACTCACTTTCAGAATTGGAGGAACTATTTTCTTCTCTTAGAAGGTTATTAATCTGTTTACTTAGTAGTCTAATGTTTTTATTTCTTTTCTTCCAACATCGTTCTTCGGTGTGACCCATCTTTTTGCAATATTCACATTTTATCTTATCCCCGTCCTTTTCTCTAGTTGGTTTGAATTTTCTTTTTGGTCTTGTAAACTTACTTCGTGACGTTCTATAATAATCATGCTTTTGAGTATCTTTCTTGAATTTTCTGATTTTTCTTTTGCTTTTAGACGAAGGAGCCTCAATTTTTTCTATTCCAAACATTTCACAGAAACACCCTAATTCGTTTTTGGCATTTTGTTTGTCCTTCCTATATTTGTTTTGTATTTTTATTTCCATACAAAGGGCTAATCCTTCTTTTTTGATAAAAGCAAATAATTGACCAAAAGTTATATTTTCAAAAGGGATATTTTCAGAATCAATATCATCTTTAAGTTTTTGTATTATTCTTTCACTAAACAATTTGGGTAATCCTGCTATGAATCTTTCTTTCCAAAAGGCTTGATTACAATCATTTCTTTTGAGGACATGAGTTATGAAGACATCTTTATACCATCTGTAATCGGATAAGGAAGGGCATCTTAGGTTATTTAAAACCATAGAGGAGCTATTATATTCTTCCCTAGGGTTTCCGACAAAATACATGGAGATGGTAATAATAAGGAAATCACAAGCATCGCTTGTTTCATGTATTTCACCATCTTGATCTTCGGCATTAACAATATGATTAAGAATTTCTTCCTTGCTTTCTAGGCTTAACGCATTATCCCACCAATTTTTAAGTTGGCCCGTAAAACCATTAGCAAGGAGGACACAAGCTTCTTTTTCAGAAATACCAGCATATCTAAATGCCATTTTTGCCATTCCCATTTCTTGTAAAGTATTGAGAATTTCATATTCAGGTTTTCCATCAATATTCCATTCAGTAATTGAGGTTCCATCATAACTGGACCTATGAAATTGACCTCTTTCTTCATACAGCAGATCTGCTGGCGAAGGCCTACTATAATAAGGTTTATTACTGTTAAATTTTTTCCCTTTGAAAATTTTGTTTATTTTAAGAGGGGAGTTACTAGACTCTTGAAAACATCTTCTAGTCTTTCAACAAAATTATCTTCCTCTTCAGAGGAAGAGTGACTTGACTGTTCAGTACTAGACTCGTGGAAATGTTGAATAACATTCGTAGTTGACTTGCTTGGCCCAGCAAGATTTCCAGAGATCTTGTTAAGAATTTCCTCTGTTTTTGAATTGAAGGAAATATTCTTATTTTTCAAATTATCATTGCTTTTGAAAAAAGGTTTGGAAGTATCGTTAAGGATGCTTTGTTTATTAACAGTAAATAACTTTGATGAAATAGTATCTAGTTGTTCTGCAATGGTACCAAGGATTTGGTTTGAAAAATTACTTTGTTGGATAATTTTTCGGAACTCTCTGTTTTCCTCAGGGTCAGTAACATTAGTTCGTTTGAAAGGGTCAGCAATAATCTCTCCTTTAGCAGTTTGAATTTTCAGAGCTTGAAGAGGGGGATGGACAGCTGAAATAACTATATCTTTTTCAGAAGAATACCATCTTTTCATAAGGCTTGAACCAACTTCTATGGCGGGTTTTTTGAAACAATTATACCATCCTTCCGAGGATAGATGAATTGCTATGAAATCATAAAAAAGGAAATTTGATTTGATCTTTTTCATTTCTCTCATCCATTTCTCTTTTATTTCACTCTTAATTCTATCATTTAATTCATTGAACCATCTTTCTTTTTCTTTGTAGATGGGATTGCTTAATTCCTTCTTAAGATAATCCATGTCAGGTTCAAATTCTTTATTAGTAATTATGACCATGGTACTTCTGGTAGGTGAGTAAGAGTCATCCATGTTTTGTTCCGTAGGGGAATTTGGTCGAGGTATGTGAGTTTTGAAGGTCCAATTTCTTTCAGATGTGCTAGGCATGTCAGAACAGGAGGCTCTACTACTTTCGTAGTTGAAACTCCTATTGTTTCTAAAGGTTGAGAAAGAATTTGTTCTATCAAATTTGACAGTTATAGTGCCATTTGGTTCTTCAATGATCTGAGAAGGTTCCGTTTTTTCTAAGTTTCTAGGAGCCTGAGGTTCCATTATAGTAAACTGGCTTGGGATAGTAATTTCATCCCATTTTAATCTTTTAGGAGTATAGGTTGAGGATTGCTCCGCATCAACCTGAAGAAGGATAGTTTCTCCTTTTGAAAAGGGATTCTTGCTGAATTTGGGATTCAGATTGGACGTCATTAGTCTAAGATAGACCCTAAACATGACAGCAAAGTTTTTACATACATGAAACTTATCCCCTTGAATTTGAACATCAAGGATGAGAGATTCAAGGATCATGGGGTCAGTGAGATCGACAGAGAAATTTGGACAGCAGTTGAAGTAGATGGGACCATTACATATGTTTGTTTGAACCATGGCTAAAATAGAAGTTTTGTAATCAAGCCTTTTGGAAAGAAAGATTCATAGGAGGATTACCCAAATTGTTTAGTGAAAGAGAATTTTCTATAAACGAAAATGAGATATTTTTATATGTGTCTGGATAAAGAAAAAGGTATCTTTATTTTTATGGGATTGGTGAAATATTAAATATTTTAGTTGAATATATATAAGATGAAAATTAAAAAATTACATATTTGTGTTCTCATTTAGCTTACAAAAAGAAGTATTGTAATGAAGAATAAATGTTCAGTTGAACAAATTAAGCTCTTTAGCATAATTCTAATTTTGACTCAAATAAAATGCAAAGTAATAATATATAAATTTAATTACAAAGAAGAATTTAAATTGAAATATATTTATACAAAGTCAAATAAAAAATAGTCCAGATTAAAACCTAATTTTTAAAACATAAATATAATGAGATAGCCATTTATACAAAGTCAAATAAAAAATAGTTCAGATTAAAACTTAATTTTTAAAACATAAATACAATGAGATAGCCATACCACCCAATTTAGAACTCTAATATATATTTTATAAATGCTTCCAAATCATAAAATCGAACACAATTACAAAACAAATAAAGCCCAATTTACATTCCTTAAACTAAAATTTCAATACAAATAAACCCAAATAAGAGTAGTACTCCATAAATTAAAATTGCCTAGAAACCCTAAATTAAATAAAAAATATCCCTCTCCATCTCCCTTCCCAACGGCATCTCCATCTCCATATCTCAATTTGCAGAATTGACTCGTGTTTTCCCCACACCAAGAGTCATAGCCCTCGCAGATTTCACGCCGCCGGCCTGCTTGCCCGGAGAAGAAAGCCGAGGACTTGGCTGTCTCGGAGTTTGGTCCCTGCCGCGGCTGCTACTCGCCAACATCAGACGCCGTCGTCTCCTGCAGCAGGTCGCTGGTCCGGATTCGTGGGCAGCGTCGCGTGGCTGCTGACTCGCGGCCTTGCCGCCGCTGCCAACTGCGCGAACCCGTCGCCGTCCGCCCTCCCATCGTGGGTCTTTTCTCCTTCTTCTCCTTTTTCTTCTCATCTTTCTCCCTAATTGAATTGTAAATTGAATTGAAGTATCGTGATTTGTTTCTGTGTTGGTATATATAGGGTTTTTTTCTAGTTTGGAAGAGTGTCTACATATTTAGGTATTGCTTTTATTAATGACTAGATTCCTAGGTTAATTTATCCATCATGATTTTGTTCACTCTAAGGCTCATTTCCCATGGAGGGCATGCTACATCTAAAATTTCTTTTAGCGGTTATGAACAACTTGTATTTGTTGAACTTGTTGTTATATGTGTATACTCTAGAATATACTTAAATGATGGAAAGAATGTCTTTGGACTCAAATCTGTTCCAAGTTGTTGTCTGTCAAGGCAAGGCAATCATTGTAAACTGTTGGGATGATTTATATATTCATAAACTTGAAGGGAAAGATCATTAATGACTTCATTGTTCCTTTCCTTTTTGGTTATGGTAATTAGTTTTTAATGCCCACAGGTTTGATCCAGCTGAGCAAAGTGGGGACTTATCAAGATCCATGGGCATCCCAACTTTCAATCGGTATTCAAACTTTTATGTACTGAATTACTAATTGTCTATAATCAACACCACTATCCAAACTGATTTGCTATTTTTCCTGAACCCATTATCTCTTAATAATTTATAGATGTGTTAACTTTCTACTAATTTATGTTGTTTTTCTCTCATGGAGAACTATGGCCTTCCTGAAATCCACAAAGATAGACTACAATGCCACGGGCTTATACTGGTGTTGGGAAATGAAGCTTTGGAAATCATAGAATATGCTTTTTCAAAAGATAGGTATGTCCTTGAAATATCTGCTCAGATTTGTTCATTGATGCTTCTGAAAAACGTTGTCCAAAGAACCGAATAGTGTGATAATTTCTGAATATTATTGTGAATCGGTAGTCTTCGAATCACATCTTAATCTAGGAGTTTGACATAGTGAAAGATGCTGATAGACTAGTTTCATGCCTGACGAATAAGGCAATTGTTTTGCTTTTTTTGACATACCTCTTCGGCATTGTTTCCATGAGATCCTCACAATTGTTATCATTTCTAGCAGGTTGTGAAGACTTTTGACTTCAGCATCACTGGTGCCTCTTCAAGATCTTGTAAATATGTCCTGAATACTATGATGCAGGTAACTAATCTGACCTTTTAACTAATAACGCCTAAAATTGAGGTCTGAAGTTGTTATTGCTTTTGTTGCAGACTTTTAAGAACAAGAGGCTTGCTTATGCAGTTAAGGAGAGTACTCTTGATAGTCTCATCATGGAACTATTGCTCCGGCTTTTGGATGATAGTAATCCCCAATGGATGATAGAAGTCAACTTTTAAGAGCTTTGAATGTTCCGATGTTAAAGATTCTGGTAACTATCACTGTAAACTTATAAGGCAAGCATTGCTAGCTTTTCTCCTTTTTTCTTGCCTATATAATTGCCGTTGGGTGGCTGGATTGCACGTGCAGGATAACGTAGAATGTATTTCATCATTTCCTGTGCTTATATATCTGTCAAGACCTGGATCCATCAAGATGGCCATCTCCATCAAATGATCTCTTGAAATCAGAAACCAGAAGTTCTCTGATTTGGTTGTTAAATGTTTGATCATGCTCACAAAGGTATTATATCTTGATCTGTTTTATCTTGTTTTATCTTTTTTTTAATTATGCAGTGTTTTTATCATATTGTGATGTCGTGGATCTTCCTTTTGTATGAATGTTATGTTGCATAGTTTGATGACCACTATTTGCATAGTCTCACATAGTCGATTTGATAGTTATTGTTTTAACTGTTGGAGATCTATGCAGGTGCTTCAGTCTTAGTTCAGTCTGATTCTATACGACACTATGTTCTTTCGGTTTAATGTCTCAATATTTATGCAACTTGTGGATGCTGATCTTCTATGCTATAGTTGTTATTTGACACATGCAGCTCTCAGTCTCTATTTATAATGCAATATGTATAAATTAAATTTTGTTATGACTGAGATCAATATATCTTGCATATTCCATTTGGCGGGTCTGAGCAGGTTAAGGAGCCAAAACCAGAAGCTGTTCCTTAGGCTGTGGTTCAGTACCCACTTAAGAGTGTAGCTGATGGTATGTGTACTCTGCTTAAGTCTTTGTTTGGCATTTGAACAATGTTTCTGGCCAATGCTGTCAACTCCCCATGTAGCCTAGGATCGGGCCAATTTAATGCTGTCACTTACTTTTGCAGAATCTGTCCACCCCTTAGCCTAGCCCAATCCTTGATTAGGTTCTAGGCTTTGCGTTAACTGCAATTTTATGTGCAGCACTGCTCTGGCCCAACCATCTTAAGCTTTAATAAATTGGAGATGGCTTTGTAAATGATACTGCTATTAAACCTTCGTGTTGTTTTACCTTGAGGCTTAGATTTATGGCTGTCTTTTACGAGTCTAAGATATCTTCCCTATCAGCACCTCATGACCTTATCTATCCAGTTGATATATTAAAGCCTTTGGAGAAGTCTGGATTTTAGGAAGCGGTGGTAAGTGCCCTATCTTTGTCCTTTACCTATGAAAAATATTCAAAAAATAATTTCGCGTAGCCTTTTATTCATAATTTTTGTATTTTATTTTCAGAAAGCTTCAAAATGGTGGGAGAGGAAAGAGGCTGTTGCTGAACTAGCCGAACTTGCTTCAACCAAAAAGATTTCTCTTGGAGATTTTTCAGAAAGTTTGTCATACATTAAAGAAGGTATGCTATGGGTTTCCTTGACCACAGGTCCACAACTCAATTAAGGTTTATCTTGACTTTTCGCAGAATATATTGTTGGTGTTAATATCGTGAAAATGTAATTGGTGTTATTTGCACAACATTTTTATTTTTGCAGGTTATCACGAATGTAAAGGTTACTGAAGGAAGGAAAAAAAGGAAAAAAAAAAGAAAAAAACACTGTTGTTGCAGCTGAAGCTATTCAAGCGCTGGGCAACCTTCCTAAGGGCATGAGAACCCTTCCTAAAAAAAAGAAAAAAAAAGAAAAAAAGGAAAGAAAATGAAAAAAAGCTAAAAAAGGAAAAAAAATTGCGGATGCATTTAAATCTATTCAAGCACTGGGAAACTTTGCTGGGGATCCGAGAGCCCATTTTTCAGCCAGTTGTCGCTTCTTATTTGCCTGTAAACCGGTCAGTCCAGAACTTTGTAAATGATACTGTTCATGTTGTTTTACCTTAGAGGCTTAGATTTCTGGTTTTCTTTTACTAGTCTAAGATGTCTTCCCTATCAGCACCTCAGGACCTTGTCGATCCAGTTGATATATTAAAGCCTCCTTAGGAGAAGTCTGGATTTAGGGAAGCGGTGGTAAGTGGCCTATCTCTGTCCTTTACCTATGAAAACTATTCAAAAAATAATTTAATGTAGCCTTTGCATTTTATTTTCAGATAGCTTCAAAATGGCGTGAGAGGAAAGAAGCTGTTGCTGAACTAACCGAACTTGCTTCCACCAAAAAGATTTCTCTTGGAGATTTTTTCAGAAAGTTTATCATGCATTAAAGAAGGTATGCTATGGTTTTTCTTGACCACAAGCCCACAACTCAATTAAGGTTTTTCTTGACTTTTCGCAAAATATATTGTTGGTGCTAATATCGTGAAAATGTAAATGGTGGTGTCTGCACAACATTTTGATTTTTGCAGGTTATCAGGAATGTAAATGTTACTGAAGGAAGGAAAAAAAGGAAAAAACATTGTTGTCGCAGCTGAAGCTATTCAAGCGCTGGGCAACCTTCCTAAGGGCCTGAGAACCCTTCTAAAAAAAAGAGAAAAAAGGAAAAAAAGGAAAAAAAACAGAAAAAAAGTAAAAAAAGGGAAAAAGAGAAAAAAAATAATTGCTACTGCGTATAAAGCTATTCAAGCATTGGGCAACGTTGCTAGGTAATTAGTCTGACCTTTTAACTAATAACGCCTAAAATTTAAGAATCATGTCATGATTTTGATTATTTGGGTGTCAATTGAACCTGAAGTGGTTATTGCTTTTGTCACAGACTTTTCAGAACAAGAGCCTTGCTTATGCGGTTAAGGAGTGTACTCTGATAGTCTCATCAATGAACTGTTTCTCTGGCTTTTGGATGATAGGCTTCCGGAGATGGATGATGAACGTCAAATTTTAACTACTTTGAATGTTCTGATGTTAAAGATTCTGGCCAATGTTGTCAAGTCACCACGTAGCCAAAGGTCGAGGTAATACAGTGCTGTCTTTTACTTTTGTAGAATCTGTCTACCCCTTGCCTAACCCATTCCTTGATTAGGTTCTTGGTTTTGTGGGAACCCAATTTATGTGCATCACTGATTCTGACCAACCATCTTAAGCTTTAATGAATTGAAGCTGCCTTTGTAAATGGTATTGATATTATACCTTCGTGTTGTTTTACCTTAGAGGCTTAGATTTCTGGCTGTCTTTTATGAGTCTAAGATATCTTCCCTATCAGCTCCTCAGGACCTTATCGATCCAGTTGATAAATTAAAGCCTTTGGAGAAGTCTGGATATTGGGAAGTGGTGGTAAGTGTCCTATCTTTGTCTTTTACCTATTAAAAATATTCAAAAAATAATTTATTGTAGGCTTTTATTCATAATTTTTGTATTTTATTTTCAGAAAGCTTCAAAATGGTGGGAGAGGGAAGAGGTTGTTGCTGAACTAGCCGAACTTGCTTCAACCATAAAGATTTCTCTTGGAGATTTTTTCAGAAAGTTTGTCATACATTAAATAAGGTATGCTATGGGTTTTCTTGACCACAAGTCCACAACTCAATTAAGGTTTTTCTTGACTTTTCGCAGAATATATTTTTAGTGATAATATTGTGAAAATGTAATTGGTGTTGGCTGCACAACATTTTGATTTTTGCAGGTAATCACGAATGTAAACGTTACAGATGGAAAAAAAAGAAAAAAAACATTGCTGTTGCAGCTGAAACTATTCAAACGCTGGGCAACCTTGGCATGAGAACCCTTCCTAAAAAAAGAAAAAAAAGAAAAAAGGAAAGAAAATGAAAAAAAGCAAAAAAAGGAAAAAAAATTGCGGATGCATTTAAATCTATTCAAGCACTGGGAAACTTTGCTGGGGATCCGAGAGCCCATTTTTCAGCCAGTTGTCGCTTCTTATTTGCCTGTAAACCGGTCAGTCCAGAACTTTGTAAATGATACTATTCATGTTGTTTTACCTTAGAGGCTTAGATTTCTGGTTTTCTTTTACTAGTCTAAGATGTCTTCCCTATCAGCACCTCAGGACCTTGTCGATCCAGTTGATATATTAAAGCCTCCTTAGGAGAAGTCTGGATTTAGGGAAGCGGTGGTAAGTGGCCTATCTCTGTCCTTTACCTATGAAAACTATTCAAAAAATAATTTAATGTAGCCTTTGCATTTTATTTTCAGATAGCTTCAAAATGGCGTGAGATGAAAGAAGCTGTTGCTGAACTAACCGAACTTGCTTCCACCAAAAAGATTTCTCTTGGAGATTTTTTCAGAAAGTTTATCATGCATTAAAGAAGGTATGCTATGGTTTTTCTTGACCACAAGCCCACAACTCAATTAAGGTTTTTCTTGACTTTTCGCAAAATATATTGTTGGTGCTAATATCGTGAAAATGTAAATGGTGGTGTCTGCACAACATTTTGATTTTTGCAGGTTATCAGGAATGTAAATGTTACTGAAGGAAGGAAAAAAAAGGAAAAAACATTGTTGTCGCAGCTGAAGCTATTCAAGCGCTGGGCAACCTTCCTAAGGGCCTGAGAACCCTTCTAAAAAAAAGAGAAAATGGAAAAAAAGGAAAAAAAAGAAAAAAAGTAAAAAAAGGGAAAAAGAGAAAAAAAATAATTGCTACTGCGTATAAAGCTATTCAAGCATTGGGCAACGTTGCTAGGTAATTAGTCTGACCTTTTAACTAATAACGCCTAAAATTTAAGAATCATGTCATGATTTTGATTATTTGGGTGTCAATTGAACCTGAAGTGGTTATTGCTTTTGTCACAGACTTTTCAGAACAAGAGCCTTGCTTATGCGGTTAAGGAGTGTACTCTGATAGTCTCATCAATGAACTGTTTCTCTGGCTTTTGGATGATAGGCTTCCGGAGATGGATGATGAACGTCAAATTTTAACTACTTTGAATGTTCTGATGTTAAAGATTCTGGCCAATGTTGTCAAGTCACCACGTAGCCAAAGGTCGAGGTAATACAGTGCTGTCTTTTACTTTTGTAGAATCTGTCTACCCCTTGCCTAACCCATTCCTTGATTAGGTTCTAGGTTTTGTGGGAACCCAATTTATGTGCATCACTGATTCTGACCAACCATCTTAAGCTTTAATGAATTGAAGCTGCCTTTGTAAATGGTATTGATATTATACCTTCGTGTTGTTTTACCTTAGAGGCTTAGATTTCTGGCTGTCTTTTATGAGTCTAAGATATCTTCCCTATCAACTCCTCAGGACCTTATCGATCCAGTTGATAAATTAAACCCTTTGGAGAAGTCTGGATATTGGGAAGTGGTGGTAAGTCTCCTATCTTTGTCTTTTACCTATTAAAAATATTCAAAAAATAATTTATTGTAGGCTTTTATTCATAATTTTTGTATTTTATTTTCAGAAAGCTTCAAAATGGTGGGAGAGGGAAGAGGTTGTTGCTGAACTAGCCGAACTTGCTTCAACCATAAAGATTTCTCTTGGAGATTTTTTCAGAAAGTTTGGCATACATTAAATAAGGTATGCTATGGGTTTCCTTGACCACAAGTCCACAACTCAATTAAGGTTTTTCTTAACTTTTCGCGGAATATATTTTTGGTGATAATATTGTGAAAATGTAATTGGTGTTGGCTGCACAACATTTTGATTTTTGCAGGTAATCACGAATGTAAACGTTACAGATGGAAAAAAAAGAAAAAAAACATTGTTGTTGCAGCTGAAACTATTCAAACGCTGGGCAACCTTGGCATGAGAACCCTTCCTAAAAAAAGAAAAAAAAAGAAAAAAGGAAAAAAAGGAAAAAAAAATGAAAAAAATAATTGCTGATGTATTTAAAGCTATTCAAGCACTGGGCAACTGTGCTAGGGATCCGAGAGCCCATTTTTCGCCCAGTTGTTGCTTCTTATTTGCCTGTAAACCGGTTAGTCCAGAACTTTGTAAATGATACTACTATTATTCCTTCGTGTTGTTTTACCTTAGAGGCTTAGATTTCTGGTTTTCTTTTACGAGTCTAAGATGTGTTCCCTATCAGCACCTCAGGACCTTGTCGATCCAGTTGATATATTAAAGCCTCCTTAGGAGAAGTCTGGATTTTGGGAAGCGGTGGTAAGTGGCCTATCTCTGTCCTTTACCTATGAAAACTATTCAAAAAATAATTTAATGTAGCCTTTGCATTTTATTTTCAGAAAGCTTCAAAATGGCATGAGAGGAAAGAAGTTGTCGCTGAACTAAAAGGGAAAAATGATTATTGCTGCTGCATATAAAGCTATTCAAGCATTGGGCAACATTACTAGGTAATTAGTCTGACCTTTTAACTAATAATGCCTAAAATTGAAGTGTCATGTCATGATTTTGATTATTTGGGTGTCAATTAAGCCTGAAGTGGTTATTGCTTTTGTCACAGATTTTTCAGAACAAGAGCCTTGCTTATGCAGTTAAGGAGTGTACTCTGATAGTCTCATCAATGAACTGTTTCTCTGGCTTTTGGATGATAGGCTTCCGGAGATGGATGATGGACGTCAAATTTTAACTGCTTTGAATGTTCTGATGTTAAAAATTCTGGTAACTATCACTGTAAACTTATGAGTGGCAAGCATTCTCCTCTCTTGTGAATATAATTGCTATTGTGTGGCCGGATTGCATGTGCAGGATAACGCAGAATATACGTCATCATTTCCTGTGCCTATAAATCTGTTAAGACCTCTGGATCCATCAAGATGTCCATCTTCAGATCAGAAACCTAAAACCTAAAGTTCTCTGATTTGGTTTTTAAATGTTTGATCATGCTCTAAAGGTATTCTATCTTGTTTTTTTATATAAATTTTTGTTATGTAGTGTTCTTATTCTATTGATGTTGTGATACTGTCATTTTCCAATATGAGCTTGTTCTTCAATACAAATTTACAAGTATTACTCTTTCCAGGAATCTGCAACTCCAAAGAAGGTTGTTAAAGTAACTTAACTGGTGGCATAGATGGACTTCCACGTGAAGATATAAGTGAAAAGGTCACCCCCACTTTGTTAAAAGGCTTATAGAGTTCTGATTGGAAGGTTTGTAATATGGAGTATATGTTTGTTAATCATCAAATTTGGTTATGATTTAAGAGGGCATGCCGTCAATCTGACTTTATCTTCTGTCTAGGTCCACTTGGAATCTATTGAAAATGTAACCAAAATTCTGGAAAAGGTCGCCCAGTTGTTGCTTCTTATTTGCCTGTAAACCGGTTAGTCCAGAACTTTGTAAATGATACTACTATTATACCTTCGTGTTGTTTTACCTTAGAGGCTTAGATTTCTCGTTTTCTTTTACGAGTCTAAGATGTCTTCCCTATCAGCACCTCAGGACCTTATCGATCCAGTTGATATATTAAAGCCTCCTTAGGATAAGTCTGGATTTTGGGAAGCGGTGGTAAGTGGCCTATCTCTGTCCTTTACCTATGAAAAATATTCAAAAAATAATTTAATGTGTTTGCATTTTATTTTCAGAAAGCTTCAAAATGGCATGAGAGGAAAGAAGTTGTTGCTGAACTAACCGAACTTGCTTCCACCAAAAAGATTTCTCTTGGAGATTTTTTCAGAAAGTTTGTCATACATTAAAGAAGGTATGCTATGGTTTTTCTTGACCACAAGCCCACAACTCAATTAAGGTTTTTCTTGACTTTTCACAGAATATATTGTTGGTGATAATATTGTGAAAATGTAATTGGTCTTGTCCGCACAACATTTTGATGTTTGCAGGTTATCACGAATGTAAATGTTACTGAAGGAAGGAAAAAAAAGGAAAAAACATTGTTGTTGCAGCTGAAGCTATTCAAGCGCTGGGCAACCTTCCTAAGGGCATGGGAACCTTCTTTAAAAAAAGAGAAAAAATGAAAAAAAGAAAAAAAAGTAAAAAAAGGGTAAAAGGGAAAAATGATATTGCTGCTGCATATAAAGCTATTTAAGCATTGGGCAACGTTACTAGGTAATTAGTCTGACCTTTTAACTAATAATGCCTAAAATTGAAGTGTCATGTCATGATTTTGATTATTTGGGTGTCAATTGAGCCTGAAGTGGTTATTGCTTTTGTCACAGACTTTTCAGAACAAGAGCCTTCTTATGCAGTTAAGGAGTGTACTCTGATAGTCTCATCAATGAACTGTTTCTCTGGCTTTTGGATGATAGGCTTCCGGAGATGGATGATGGACGTCAAATTTTAACTGCTTTGAATGTTCTGATGTTAAAGATTCTGGTAACTATCACTGTAAACTTATGAGAGGCAAGCATTCTCCTCTCTTGTGAATATAATTGCTATTGTGTGGCCGGATTGCACGTGCAGGATAACGCAGAATATACGTCATCATTTCCTGTGCCTATAAATCTGTTAAGACCTCTGGATCCATCAAGATGTCCGTCTTCAGATCAGAAACCTAAAACCTAAAGTTCTCTGATTTGGTTTTTAAATGTTTGATCATGCTCTAAAGGTATTCTATCTTGTTTTTTTATATAAATTTTAGTTATGTAGTGTTCTTATTCTATTGATGTTGTGATACTGTCATTTTCCAATATGAGCTTGTTCTTCAATACAAATTTACAAGTATTACTCTTTCCAGGAATCTGCAACTCCAAAGAAGGTTGTTAAAGTAACTTAACTGGTGGCATAGATGGACTTCCACGTGAAGATATAAGTGAAAAGGTCACCCCCACTTTGTTAAAAGGCTTATAGAGTTCTGATTGGAAGGTTTGTAATATGGAGTATATGTTTGTTAATCATCAAATTTGGTTATGATTTAAGAGGGCATGCCGTCAATCTGACTTTATCTTCTGTCTAGGTCCACTTGGAATCTATTGAAAATGTAACCAAAATTCTGGAAAAGGTCGCCCAGTTGTTGCTTCTTATTTGCCTGTAAACCGGTTAGTCCAGAACTTTGTAAATGATACTACTATTATACCTTCGTGTTGTTTTACCTTAGAGGCTTAGATTTCTCGTTTTCTTTTACGAGTCTAAGATGTCTTCCCTATCAGCACCTCAGGACCTTATCGATCCAGTTGATATATTAAAGCCTCCTTAGGATAAGTCTGGATTTTGGGAAGCGGTGGTAAGTGGCCTATCTCTGTCCTTTACCTATGAAAAATATTCAAAAAATAATTTAATGTGTTTGCATTTTATTTTCAGAAAGCTTCAAAATGGCATGAGAGGAAAGAAGTTGTTGCTGAACTAACCGAACTTGCTTCCACCAAAAAGATTTCTCTTGGAGATTTTTTCAGAAAGTTTGTCATACATTAAAGAAGGTATGCTATGGTTTTTCTTGACCACAAGCCCACAACTCAATTAAGGTTTTTCTTGACTTTTCACAGAATATATTGTTGGTGATAATATTGTGAAAATGTAATTGGTCTTGTCCGCACAACATTTTGATGTTTGCAGGTTATCACGAATGTAAATGTTACTGAAGGAAGGAAAAAAAAGGAAAAAACATTGTTGTTGCAGCTGAAGCTATTCAAGCGCTGGGCAACCTTCCTAAGGGCATGGGAACCTTCTTTAAAAAAAGAGAAAAAATGAAAAAAAGAAAAAAAAGTAAAAAAAGGGTAAAAGGGAAAAATGATTATTGCTGCTGCATATAAAGCTATTCAAGCATTGGGCAACGTTACTAGGTAATTAGTCTGACCTTTTAACTAATAATGCCTAAAATTGAAGTGTCATGTCATGATTTTGATTATTTGGGTGTCAATTGAGCCTGAAGTGGTTATTGCTTTTGTCACAGACTTTTCAGAACAAGAGCCTTCTTATGCAGTTAAGGAGTGTACTCTGATAGTCTCATCAATGAACTGTTTCTCTGGCTTTTGGATGATAGGCTTCCGGAGATGGATGATGGACGTCAAATTTTAACTGCTTTGAATGTTCTGATGTTAAAGATTCTGGTAACTATCACTGTAAACTTATGAGAGGCAAGCATTCTCCTCTCTTGTGAATATAATTGCTATTGTGTGGCCGGATTGCACGTGCAGGATAACGCAGAATATACGTCATCATTTCCTGTGCCTATAAATCTGTTAAGACCTCTGGATCCATCAAGATGTCCGTCTTCAGATCAGAAACCTAAAACCTAAAGTTCTCTGATTTGGTTTTTAAATGTTTGATCATGCTCTAAAGGTATTCTATCTTGTTTTTTTATATAAATTTTAGTTATGTAGTGTTCTTATTCTATTGATGTTGTGATACTGTCATTTTCCAATATGAGCTTGTTCTTCAATACAAATTTACAAGTATTACTCTTTCCAGGAATCTGCAACTCCAAAGAAGGTTGTTAAAGTAACTTAACTGGTGGCATAGATGGACTTCCACGTGAAGATATAAGTGAAAAGGTCACCCCCACTTTGTTAAAAGGCTTATAGAGTTCTGATTGGAAGGTTTGTAATATGGAGTATATGTTTGTTAATCATCAAATTTGGTTATGATTTAAGAGGGCATGCCGTCAATCTGACTTTATCTTCTGTCTAGGTCCACTTGGAATCTATTGAAAATGTAACCAAAATTCTGGAAAAGGTCGCCCAGTTGTTGCTTCTTATTTGCCTGTAAACCGGTTAGTCCAGAACTTTGTAAATGATACTACTATTATACCTTCGTGTTGTTTTACCTTAGAGGCTTAGATTTCTCGTTTTCTTTTACGAGTCTAAGATGTCTTCCCTATCAGCACCTCAGGACCTTATCGATCCAGTTGATATATTAAAGCCTCCTTAGGATAAGTCTGGATTTTGGGAAGCGGTGGTAAGTGGCCTATCTCTGTCCTTTACCTATGAAAAATATTCAAAAAATAATTTAATGTGTTTGCATTTTATTTTCAGAAAGCTTCAAAATGGCATGAGAGGAAAGAAGTTGTTGCTGAACTAACCGAACTTGCTTCCACCAAAAAGATTTCTCTTGGAGATTTTTTCAGAAAGTTTGTCATACATTAAAGAAGGTATGCTATGGTTTTTCTTGACCACAAGCCCACAACTCAATTAAGGTTTTTCTTGACTTTTCACAGAATATATTGTTGGTGATAATATTGTGAAAATGTAATTGGTCTTGTCCGCACAATATTTTGATGTTTGCAGGTTATCACGAATGTAAATGTTACTGAAGGAAGGAAAAAAAAGGAAAAAACATTGTTGTTGCAGCTGAAGCTATTCAAGCGCTGGGCAACCTTCCTAAGGGCATGGGAACCTTCTTTAAAAAAAGAGAAAAAATGAAAAAAAGAAAAAAAAGTAAAAAAAGGGTAAAAGGGAAAAATGATTATTGCTGCTGCATATAAAGCTATTCAAGCATTGGGCAACGTTACTAGGTAATTAGTCTGACCTTTTAACTAATAATGCCTAAAATTGAAGTGTCATGTCATGATTTTGATTATTTGGGTGTCAATTGAGCCTGAAGTGGTTATTGCTTTTGTCACAGACTTTTCAGAACAAGAGCCTTCTTATGCAGTTAAGGAGTGTACTCTGATAGTCTCATCAATGAACTGTTTCTCTGGCTTTTGGATGATAGGCATCCGGAGATGGATGATGGACGTCAAATTTTAACTGCTTTGAATGTTCTGATGTTAAAGATTCTGGTAACTATCACTGTAAACTTATGAGAGGCAAGCATTCTCCTCTCTTGTGAATATAATTGCTATTGTGTGGCCGGATTGCACGTGCAGGATAACGCAGAATATACGTCATCATTTCCTGTGCCTATAAATCTGTTAAGACCTCTGGATCCATCAAGATGTCCGTCTTCAGATCAGAAACCTAAAACCTAAAGTTCTCTGATTTGGTTTTTAAATGTTTGATCATGCTCTAAAGGTATTCTATCTTGTTTTTTTATATAAATTTTAGTTATGTAGTGTTCTTATTCTATTGATGTTGTGATACTGTCATTTTCCAATATGAGCTTGTTCTTCAATACAAATTTACAAGTATTACTCTTTCCAGGAATCTGCAACTCCAAAGAAGGTTGTTAAAGTAACTTAACTGGTGGCATAGATGGACTTCCAGGTGAAGATATAAGTGAAAAGGTCACCCCCACTTTGTTAAAAGGCTTATAGAGTTCTGATTGGAAGGTTTGTAATATGGAGTATATGTTTGTTAATCATCAAATTTTTTTATGATTTAAGAGGGCATGCCGTCAATCTGACTTTATCTTCTGTCTAGGTCCACTTGGAATCTATTGAAAATGTAACCAAAATTCTGGAAGAGGAGAACTGGAACTGGTACGTTCAGTAGAAAATTTGAAATAACTATCAAATTTTGTATATGGAGTATATTATTATCTACATGATGTGCCCTTTTATCTTTCTTGTTTTAGGAGATCTATTTGGAGCTCTATAAGGGTGTCTACACGACAGTTCTAAAATTTGATAATTGCTACTTTGTCCACAATTGGTGCTGTTCGGACTACAATGGGACATCCAGTTGAGAAGTCAAGCTAGGTACTCTTTTATGCTATAGGTTATAGGTTATTAAGATTCACTTGAGCTTACTAACTGAGATTTACAATCTCAATAATAAAAATGCTTGGGATCGTTTATTAAATCCTGAATTCCTCAAAGCCAATAGTTGTATCTTTAAATCCCAATATTGAAACTCTTCTTTCATGTACATAGCTCCTGTGAAGGCTTGATCATTTACACGAATGTAGCTCGTGCAAGGGATTCTTTCAGATTTTTCAGATGTCTTGAAATGCCTTGGTGACAACAAAAAGCATATGCATGAGTGTACATCGAGTACCTTAGATACTTGGCTTGAGTGTACATCTGGCCAATGTTGTCAAGTCACCACGTAGCCAAAGGTCGAGGTAATACAGTGCTGTCTTTTACTTTTGTAGAATCTGTCTACCCCTTGCCTAACCCATTCCTTGATTAGGTTCTAGGTTTTGTGTGAACCCCAATTTATGTGCATCACTGATTCTGACCAACCATCTTAAGCTTTAATGAATTAAAGCTGCCTTTGTAAATGGTACTGATATTTTACCTTCGTGTTGTTTTACCTTAGAGGCTTAGATTTCTGGCTGTCTTTTATGAGTCTAAGATATCTTCCCTATTAGCTCCTCAGGACCTTATCAATCCAGTTGATATATTAAAAGCCTTTGGAGAAGTCTGGATATTGGGAAGCGGTGGTAAGTGGCCTATCTTTGTCTTTTACCTATTAAAAATATTCAAAAAATAATTTATTGTAAGCTTTTATTCATAATTTTTGTATTTTATTTTCAGAAAGCTTCAAAATGGTGGGAGAGGAAAGAGGTTGTTGTTGAACTAGCCGAACTTGCTTCAACCAAAAAGATTTCTCTTGGAGATTTTTTCAGAAAGTTTGTCATACATTAAAGAAGGTATGCTATGGGTTTCCTTGACCACAAATCCACAACTCAATTAAGGTTTTTCTTGACTTTTCGCAGAATATATTTTTGGTGATAATATTGTGAAAATGTAATTGGTGTTGCCTGCACAACATTTTGATTTTTGCAGGTAATCACGAATGTAAATGTTACAACCTTGGCATGAGAACCCTTCCTAAAAAAAGAAAAAAAAAAAGAAAAAAAAGGAAAAAAAGGAAAAATAATGAAAAAAAAATTGCTGATGTATTTAAAGCTATTCAAGCACTGGGCAACTGTGCTAGGGATCCGAGAGCCCATTTTTCGGCCAGTTGTTGCTTCTTATTTGCCTGTAAACCGGTTAGTCCAGAACTTTGTAAATGATACTACTATTATACCTTGGTGTTGTTTTACCTTAGAGGCTTAGATTTCTCGTTTTCTTTTACGAGTCTAAGATGTCTTCCCTATCAGCACCTCAGGACCTTATCGATCCAGTTGATATATTAAAGCCTCCTTAGGATAAGTCTGGATTTTGGGAAGCGGTGGTAAGTGGCCCTATCTCTGTCCTTTACCTATGAAAAATATTCAAAAAATAATTTAATGTAGCCTTTGCATTTTTTTTTCAAAAGCTTCAAAATGGCATGAGAGGAAAGAAGCTGTTGCTGAACTAACCGAACTTGCTTCTACCAAAAAGATTTCTCTTGGAGATTTTTTCTGAAAGTTTGTCAGTACATTAAAGAAGGTATGCTATGGTTTTTCTTGACCACAAGCCTACAACTCATTAGGTTTTTCTTGACTTTTTGCAGAATATATTGTTGGTGATAATATTGTGAAAATGTAATTGGTGTTATCTGCACAACATTTTGATGTTTGCAGGTTATCACGAATGTAAATGTTACTGAAGGAAGGAAAAAAAAGGATAAAACATTGTTGTTGCAGCTGAAGCTATTCAAGCGCTGGGCAACCTTCCTAATGGCCTGGGAACCCTTCTTAAAAAAAAGAGAAAAGATGAAAAAAAGAAAAAAAAAGTAAAAAAAGGGTAAAAGGGAAAAATGATTATTGCTGCTGCGTATAAAGCTATTCAAGCATTGGGCAACGTTACTAGGTAATTAGTCTGATCTTTTAACTAATAATGCCTAAAATTGAAGTGTCATGTCATGATTTTGATTATTTGGGTGTCAATTGAGCCTGAAGTGGTTATTGCTTTTGTCACAGACTTTTCAGAACAAGAGCCTTGCTTATGCAGTTAAGGAGTGTACTCTGATAGTCTCATCAATGAACTGTTTCTCTGGCTTTTCGATGATAGGCTTCCAGAGATGGATGATGGACGTCAAATTTTAAATGCTTTGAATGTTCTGATGTTAAAGATTCTGGTAACTATCACTGTAAACTTATGAGAGGCAAGCATTCTCCTCTCTTGTGAAATTGCTATTGTGTGGCCGGATTGCACGTGCAGGATAACGCAGAATATACGTCATAATTTCCTGTGCCTATAAATCTGTTAAGACCTCTGGATCCATCAAGATGTCCATCTTCAGATCAGAAACCTAAAACCTAAAGTTCTCTGATTTGGTTTTTAAATGTTTGATCATGCTCTAAAGGTATTATATCTTTTTTTTTTATAAATTTTAGTTATGTAGTGTTCTTATTCTATTGATGTTGTGATACTGTCATTTTTCCAATATGAGCATGTTCTTCAATACAAATTTACAAGTATTACTCTTCGCAGGAATCTGCAACTCCGAAGAAGGTTGTTAAAGTAACTTAACTGGTGGCATAGATGGACTTCCACGTGAAGATATAAGTGAAAAGGTCACCCCCACTTTGTTATAAGGCTTATAGAGTTCTGATTGGAAGGTTTGTAATATGGAGTATATGTTTGTTAATCATCAAATTTGTGTATGATTTAAGAGGGCATGCCGTCAATCTGACTTTATCTTCTGTCTAGGTCCACTTGGAATCTATTGAAAATGTAACCAAAATTCTGGAAGAGGAGAACTGGAACTGGTACGTTCAGTAGAAAATTTGAAATAATTATCAAATTTTGTATATGGAGTATATTATTATCTACATGATGTGCCCTTTTATCTTTCTTGTTTTAGGAGATCTATTTGGAGCTCTATAGGGCGTCTACCCGTCAGTTCTAAAATTTGATAATTGCTACTTTGTCCCCAGTTGGTGCTCTTCAGAGTACAATGGGACCTCCAGTTGAGAAGTCAAGCTAGGTACTCTTTTATACTATAGGTTATAGGTTTATTAAGATTCACTTGCGCTTACTAACTGAGATTTACAATCTCAATAATATAAATGCTTGGGATCGTTTATTAAATCCCGAATTCCTCAAAGCCAATAGCTGTATCTTTAAATCCCAATATTGAAACTCTTCTTTCATGTACATAGCTCCTGTGAAGGCTTGATCATTTATACGAATTTGGCTCGTGCAGGGGATTTTTTCAGATTTTTCAAATGTCTTGAAAAGCCTTGGTGACAACAAAAAGCATATGCATGAGTGTACATTGAGTACCTTAGATACTTAGCTTGAGTGTACATCTGGCCAATGTTGTCAAGTCACCACGTAGCCAAAGGTTGAGGTAATACAGTGCTGTCTTTTACTTTTGTAGAATCTGTCTACCCCTTGCCTAACCCATTCCTTGACTAGGTTCTAGGTTTTGTGTGAACTGCAATTTATGTGCATCACTGATTCTGACCAACCATCTTAAGCTTTAATGAATTGAAGCTGCCTTTGTAAATGGTATTGATATTATACCTTCGTGTTGTTTTACCTTAGAGGCTTAGATTTCTGGCTGTCTTTTATGAGTCTTAAGATATCTTCCGTATCAGCACCTCAGGACCTTATCGATCCAGTTGATATATTAAAGCCTTTGGAGAAGTCTGGATTTTGGGAAGCGGTGGTAAGTGGCCTATCTGTGTCTTTTACCTATTAAAAATATTCAAAAAATAATTTATTGTAGGCTTTTATTCTTAATTTTTGTATTTTATTTTTAGAAAGTTTCAAAATGGTGTGAGAGGAAAGTGGCTGTTGCTGAACTAACCGAACATGCATCCACCAAAAAGAATGCTCCTGCGGATTTTTTCAGAAAGTTATCTAACATTGAAGAAGGTATGCTATAGTTTCCTGGACCAAAAGTCCACAACTCAATCCATGTTATTCATGATTTTATGCAGAACATAGTGTTGGTGTTAATATCGTGACCAAATAATGGGTGTTGCTTGTGTGCAACATTTTTGAATTTTGCAGGTTGTCACAATTGTAAACATTTTTTAAGGAAGAAAAAAAAAAGAAAAAACATTGTTGTTGCAGCTGAAGCTATTCAAGCACTAGGCAATCTTGCTAAGGGCCTGATAACCCTTCCTAAAAAAAGGAAAGAAAAGGATAAAAAAGGAAAAAGGAAAAACAAAAATTGAAGAAAAAAAGGAAAAAAAGGGAAAAAAATAAAAAAAAGGAAAAAAAGGAAAAAAATGTTGTTGCATATAAAGCTATTCAAGCACTAGGCAACTTTGCTAGGGATCCGAGAGCCATTTTTTTGGCCAGTTGTTGCATCTTATTGCCTGTAAACCGGGTTAGTCCAAAACTGTGTTCTATTATTTTTAAATTACAATGTCTATAAAAATGATAATAGATGTGTTTTTGAGTAGTTATTTGACTTTTTCATTCAATGGGCTGATCGTTGATGTATAAATTGAACAAATGTCATCTTTATGTTTTGTTTCCTTTTCTAATTCGGATTGGAATAGATCCGACACCCAACAGCCGTTAGAGTTAACTGTGTAAATAAGAGTTTTGATTTTAGTTTGACATAGTGAAAGATGCTGATAGGGTAGTTTCACGCTTGGCGAATAAGACATTGTTATGCTATTTTTGACATACTTCTTCGGCATTTTTTCCGTGAGGTCCTCACAATTGGTATCTTTTCATGCAGGTTGTGAAGACTTTTGACTTCCACCTCACTGGTGCCTTTCAAGATCCTGTAAATATGTCCTGAATACTATGATATAGGTAATTAGTCTGACGTTTTAAGTAATAATGCCTAAAATCACGGAACTGTTACTCTGGCTTTTGGATGACAGGGTTCCGGAGATGGATGATGGAAGTCAAATTTTAACAGCTTTGAATGTTTTGATGTTAAAGCTTCTGGTAACTGTCACCGTAAACTTATGAGGCAAGCTCGGCTTGTTTTTTCTCCTCTCTTCTTGTGCATATAATTGCTGTTGTGTGGCTGGATTGCACATGCAGGATAACACAGAACATACGTCATCAATTCTTGTGCGTATAAATCTATTAGGACCTCTGGATCCATCAAGACGTCCATCTTCAGCATCAAATGATTCTCTTGCGATTAGAAACCCATAAACCTAAAGTTCTCTTATTTGGTTGTTAAAATCTTTGATCAAGCTCCAAAGGTATTATATCTAGTTTTTTTTCTTAAATTTTAATTATGTAGTGCAACTGTCATTTTTCCCAATATAAGCTTGTTCTTCGATTCAAATTTACAAATATTACTCTTTGCAGGCATCTGCAGCTCCAAAGAAGGTTGTAAAAGTAACTTGTTCTACATCATCTGTGGTGACTGGTGGCATGGATGGACTTCCACGTGAAGATACTGTTTAAAAGATCCCCCCACTTTGTTAAAAGGCTTAGTGAGTTCTGATTGGAAGATTTGTAATATGAAGTTTATGTTTGTTAATCATCAAATATGTTTATGATTTAAGAGGGCATGCCGTCAATCTGACTTTATCTTCTGTCTAGGTCCACTTGGAATCTATTAAAAATGTAACCAAATTCTGGAAGAGGTGAACTGGAACTGGTATGTTCAGTGGAAAATTTGAAATAACTATCAAATTTTGTATATGGAGTATATAATTATCTACATGATGTGCCATCTTATCTTTCTTGTTTTAGGAGATCTATTTGGAGCTCTAAAAGGGCGTCTACACGATAGTAACAAAAATTTGATAATTGCTACTTTGTCCACAACTGGTGCTCTTGGGACCACAATGGGACAGCAGAAATTAAGCTAGGTACTCTCTTATACTATTACTTATAGGTTTATTAAGAGTCACATGCGCTAACTAACTGAGATTTACAATCCCAATATTATAAATGCTTGGGATCATTTATTAAATCCAGAATTCCTCAAAGCCAATAGTTATACCTTTAAATCACAATATTGAAACTCTTCTGTCATGTACATAGCTCTTGTGAAGGCTTGATCATTTACATGAATGTGGCTCATGCAGGGCATTCTTTCAGATGTTTTGAAATGCCTTGGCGACAACAGAAAGCATATGCGTGAGTTTACATTGAGTACCTTAGACACATGGCCTTGTGCTGCCCATCCCAATAAAATGGTCTGTAGTCGATTTGTAAAATAGTGTTTTTCGAACTTCTGCTTTGAGTATCCCTGACCTCATCGTTTGTTGTTGTCTTCTGCTACCATATATTTCAGCTATTCTCTCAGGCTAAAGTAGGCGCAGAGGGGCGCAATTTGATTGGCTATCAAGTTAACTTGCTGGATTAGCTGAGTTTCATGATGCAATCAAGCTAATCGAACCCACTACATCTGCTATTACGGTATTTTGTTATTCAAAGTTGTTATTCTTCAAGTAGCTGTTTGTGCCAACTTTATGTCTCAGGATATTTATTGGTTACCTTTCTAGGATAAATCAACAGATGTTCGTAAAGAGGCTGAAGCATGATTTAATGAAATATTGAGGGTTTGTGGACATGAAACGGTATGAACATCCAAAATTTTTATTACTTTATTGAGGTTTGCTAACTCTTTTAGCTGCTAGATAGCACTAGACCTATCTTATATCTCTCGCCTTACAGGTATCCGAAAATTTGAGAGATATACAAGATTATGCTTTAGCTGATATTAGCAAACGACTGAAGCCATATGGAGCTTTTTATGCTACTTTTCATTAAATCACTCATCTCCTAATAAAAAATTTATATTGTTTTTCTACTTTTTCATATCATTATGTTGATTTTTCTCGTGCCACATATCCATTGCAGAATAATTATGAATCTGGAGAATTTGTTTCGTCAAGCATCACGTTGGAAAGCAGCCTAAAGACAGCAAAACCAAATGGAAATGGCGACCGCGAATCTCAACATGGAAGCAGAAATGCACCTTCAGTATGTTTTTTGTGGTTAATATATTTCTTCTAAACCATAATGTATTTGTTAATTGATGTCCTGTTTATTTAGAGAGTTGTGCCTAACAAGGGATTCAGGCAAGAATCTATCTTGTCTTTTCAAGACATCAACATTCAGTAACAACAAGGTTGGTTCACATTTATTTTTTCGGACAACAAAGTGCAATTATTTTGATTACTCTGGACACAATGATGTAGCTTTAAGGCGGCATAGTAGATTATTGACTTAGTGTTACTCTCGCAGGATGACAGAGAAAGAATTATTGTTCGCAGATTCAAACTAGACGAATTGCGTGTAGAGGAAATTCAAGATCTTGAGGTTTCTGCTCTCTTTTAAGATTTTATTTATTAATTTTATGAGATTAGATTTTCCATACCACAGAGGAGGTCTTCATACAAGTTTTTCAAATTTTTATCAGCTTTTGGGTTTGGGTAAATAGTAGCAGACCATCGGTGTTGACTTGTTTTAGCATTTGTGTGGCTTATGTAATATTTATGTATGTGATGATATGCTACATTCTTTATAGATTTTTAGTAAGGGACTATGCTTACTTCAAAAAGAATGATGTCATGAAATACTTTCGAGAGGATCTGCATCGGAGGCTCTTAAGTGCTGACTTCAAAAATCAAGTTGATGGCATTGAGATGTTGCAAAAGGTTATTTCAACATAAATTCTAGTTTTGATTATGTAACTTGCAATTTTCTTTTACCTTCGATTTGTTTATGATATGCAGGCTCTTCCCCCATGGGAAGGGAGGTGATTGAAGTCTTATATATACTCTTAAAGTGGTTTGTGTTGAGGTTTTGTGAATTCAACACATAATGCTTATTAAAGGTGAATAGGATTTTATTAATTTGTTTGTTTTTTTAGTTAGCATGCCCATGTGCTTGGCTGTGTGAATTTATCAAATGATATTTTTGAAAAAGAAATGAGTGGTTGCATATTTTATGAGTGTTCTCAGGACACTTGTTATTAGGACATTTGTTTATTCAGTTTGTTTCTGGAATTGCTAAAATTACAAATTGTTATTGAGTCTCCAATATCTATCTCTATAATGATGTTACAGCCAGTGAATACATATGTCCTTATAATTCTTATCTATCATATTTAAACTATCTCGTTTCCTTTCTTGACTCTTGATCTTCTGTAACTTTGATAAGTACTTGAATTTCTTCCCGAGCTTTTGGATCTTTGGGAAATGAGGGGCTACACTGTTACAAAAGCAGAGACAACCATCGTTCTTCCTTGCTTGGATGAGAAGGTAACTGATGTGTTAACTGTCTATGTGATATGCTTTTCTCTGTTGTTAAGAGTTTTCTGTCTGTAAGTCTATGGCAAAAGATTCTGGTTGTTTTGAATTGGATTGATTTTTTTTTTCTCAAAATGTAATATCTCAAGCAGTAACCAATGTCTTATTATCTTTGACTGCAGTCTGGACATAACATTGAAAAAGTTCGAGAAAATTGCGGGAACTGATGAAACAAGTCATACAAACATATTCTGCTCCCAAATTATGGTAAAGATATATTTTCTAATGGAATGCTTTTTCAAAAGATTAGGTATGTCCTTGAAATATCTGGTCAGATTTTTTCATTGATGCTTTTCAAAAAAAGTTGTCCAAAGAACCAAATAGTGTGATAGTCTATGAATATTGGTTATGGGGAATCAGTAGTGTTCGAATCACATTTAATCTGTTCAAGACATCTTAACTAGCTAACTGTGTAAATATTTTTTTGGATTTTAGTTAGAAAGTTTGTACAAACTAAGGAAGCAAATAGATTGACCTTTTATTTTAAAGATCTAACAAGACTGCATTGCTAAGTGGTTGATGTTGGTTAGTATTGGATTTTAGTTAGAAAGTTTGTACAAACTAAGGAAGCAAATAGATTGACCTTTTATTTTAAAGATCTAACAAGACTGCATTGCTAAGTGGTTGATGTTGGTTAGTGATGTCTAAAATGTTTAAAAAATTGTGTATCTGTTAAGACCTTTGCATAACCTTTACATTTTGTATGTTCACATGATCTCATATAATTATTTGTTCTTCAAAATTGTATAGTACTGTTCTTATTGCTTGAATTGGAACTTTGTTTATCTATTTTTCTAATTTTTCTTCATAATTTTTCTACTGACAATATCATTTCTACATTATTTGGGCAATTATAGCTATCTTTTGATAAACTTATTTTGTTTTTTTGCCAATATGTTGTTGAAGGGATGAAAGTTGTGTGCCATGAATTGGCTTAAGCAACTGCTGACCCCAAGGGCAGCACAATGGAAGAAATACAGAATGATGCTGATTAACTAGTTTCATGCCCGGTGAATAAGGCAATTATTATTTTGACCTAAAAAACTTATAGCGCCTAAAATTGAAGAGTCATGTCATGATTTTTATTATTTGTGTGTTAATTGAGGTCTGAAGTTGGTATTGCTTTTGTTGCAAACTTTTTAGAACAAGAGGCTTGCTTATGGAGATAAGGAGAGTACTAGTCTCATCTTACACGAAACTGTTGCTATGGCTTTTGGATGATAGGGTTCCACGGATGGATGATGGAACTCAACTTTTGAGAGCTTTTAATGCTCTGATGTTAAAGGTTCTGGTAACTATCACTATAAAACTTATGAGGCAAGCATTGCTAGTTTTTCTCCTCTCTTCTTGTGAATATAATTGTTGTTGTGGGGCGGATTGCAGGTGCAGGATAATGCATAGCATAATTGGTCATTTGTTGTGCTTATAAATCTGTTAAGACCTTTGGATCCATTAAGATGGCCTTCTCCAGCATCAAATGAGTCTCTAGCAATCAGAAACCAGAAATTCTGCGATTTGGTTGTTTAATGTTTGATCAAGCTCACTAATGTATTATATCTTGATCTGTTTTATCTTGTTTATTTTTTCTTTTAATTATGTATTGGTCTTATATTATTGATGTAGTGAATCTTCCTTTTGTAAGAATGTTATGTTGCATAGTTTGACGACATTGTTTTGAAAGCATTTGCATAGTCTTACTTAATTGATTGATAGTTGTTTTAACTTTTGGAGATCTATGTAGGTGCTTCACTCTTAGTTTTTGTATGCCCCCCCCCCCAAATTTATGGTTTTGCATCGTGGGTTCATTGTAGCCCACTTTTTTTGTAAGTCAATTGGTGTCTTTTGATCATTTCATAGATGATCATTTTTCAATATAATTTTATCCTTCCTTTGTATTTCTTGAGGAATTATATTCTGGTTAGTTAATATGCTCCTGTTTATGAAATTGTTTGTTTTTCTATTTTCTGGTTAGTTAATATACTTAAATATTTTATAGATTTAGCAACTTAAGTACATGGTAATGTTCTGTCTTAGTTATTATTTGTCCATTATTTACAAATTTATGGAGTCAAGAAATCTGCTTGTTTTGAATTTTTCTTTTGCTTTCAAGATAAATCTTTATCCATTCCTTTGCCATTGTTTGAAGCGAAATAGTATCTAAGTAGTAGATTAATCCTCATATCATGCCTTTTTATTTTTATTTTTATTTTTCTTGATATTCTCTTTGCTTCATCTGGTGAATATTTATATACTCCTTTATTTATTGGTCTTTTCTAAAAATGCTAGATATTACTATTATATACATGTTGTCTTTGGTTCTTTGATGTTAGAGTATTGCGCTTACTGTGATTCTTTTGTATGAATTGCATTGGTAGATGGGGCTTGCTTTTTGAAAATTGTTATCTTGCTACTATGTTTTTTGTTTCAGCTATTGTGTCTTTAAAGACCAGATTGAATAACAAACGAATTTGGATCCATCTGTTGAGATGCTGATCCTTTTACTGTGTTATTCCTGGCTGGAATGAGAAAAATGTTCAGGTGTTGCATCCAGGAATTAACTGCATCTGGTGAACAGGAATTTACCGTTTTTTGCTTTTCTTGAAGATATAAAGGTATTTCTGCATTAAACCTGCTTTACTACGAGGTAAATTCTTTTTGGTGTAAAACTGTCAGTTTTCCCAATATAAGTTTGTTCTTCAATTCAAATTTACAATATTACTCTTTGCAGGCATCTGCACTCCAAAGAAGGTTGTTAAAGTAACTTATTTTACATCATTTGCGGTGACTGGTGGCATGGATTGTCTTCCATGTGAAGATATCAGTGAAAAGATCACCCCCACTTTCTTTTAGAGAGTTCTGATTGGAAGGTTTGTTATATGGAGTATATGTTTGTTAATCATCAAATCTTTGAATGATTTAAGAGGGCATGCCATCAATCTGACTTTATCTTCTTCTAGGTCCGCTTGGAATCTATTGAAAGTGTGACCAAAATTCTGGAAGAGGTGAACAAACGTGTTCTGCTGGCTGGAACTGGTACGTCAGTCAAAAATTTGAAAAAACTAGTCTCAAATTTTGTATATGGAGTACATAATTATCTACATGACGTGCCCTCTTTCTTTCTTGTTTTAGGAGATCTATTTGGAGCTATAAAGGGCGTCTACACGACACTAACGAAAATTTGATTATTGCTACTTTATCCACAATTGGTGCTCTCTTATACTATTAGTTATTGGTTTATTAAGAGTCTCTTGCGCTAACTAACTGAGATTCACAATACCAATATTATAAATACTTGGGATCATTTAACAAATCCCGAATTCCTCAAAGCCAATAGCTGTACATATGCGTGAGTGGTCATTGAGTACCTTAGATACTTGGCTCTGCTCATCCCAATAAATGGTATGTAGTCAATTTGGAAAATAGTGTTTTTCGACTTCTGTTTTGAGTATTGTTGACCTCATCTTTTGTTGTGTCTACCACTACCATGTATTTCAGCTGTTCTCACAGACGCTAGGATAAATCAGCAAATGTTCGTAAAGCGGCTGAAGCATACTTTAATGTATTGAGGGTTGTGGACAAGAAACGGTATGGACATCCATAATTTTTATTACTTGATCGAGGCTTGCTAACTCTTTTAGCTGCTAGATTGCACCACATCTATTTATATCTCTCCCATTATAGGTATCCAAGAATTTGAGAGATATACAAGGTTCTGCTTTAGCTATTATTGGCAAACAACTGAAGCCATATTGAGCTTTTCAAGGTATTATGCTACTTTCCATTAACTCACTTATCTCTTAATAAAAAATATATAAATTTTTTCACTTTTCCATATCATTTTATTGATTTTCTCGTGTCACATATCCATTGCAGATAATTATGAATCTGGTGGATATGTTTTGTTAAGCATCACGGCAGAAATCATCCTAAAGACAGCAAAACCAAATGGTCATGGTGACCGCGAATCTTGGCATGGAAGTAGAAATGCACCTTCGTATGTTTTATGTGGTTAATATCTTTCTTCTGAACCATAATGTATTTTTTAATTGATGTCCTGTGCATTTAGAGAGTTGGCACCTAACAAGGGATTCATGCAAGAATCCATCTTGTCTGTTCAAGACATCGATATTCAGTCATTAGTTTTGATCAGCAAGGTTGGTACAAATTTATTTTTTAGGGCAATAAGGTGTAAATATTTTGGTAGCTGCAGGCTGCAAACAGTGCCCGTATCTTTTATGCCAAAAAAGTAGATTATTAACTTAGTGTTACTCTCGCAGGGATGACAGGGAAATGATTATTGTTTGCAGATTCAAATTCGAAGAATTGCATATAGAGCACATTCAAGATCTTTCGTTTTGAGGTTTCGTTTCTCTTTTAAGATTTCTTTATTAATTTTGTGGGATTAGCTTTTCTATACCACAGAGGAGGCTTCATACAACTTTTTAGAACTTTTTTCAGCTTTTGGGTTTGGGTAAATTGTTAAGACCATTAGTGTTAGACTTGTTTTGGCATCTGTGTGGCTTATATAATTTTTTTGTATGTGATCATATGTTACATTCTCTATAGATGTTAGTAAGTGACTTTGCTTACTTCTCAAACATTATGATATCAAATTGATGGCATTGAGATGTTGCAGAAGGTTCTTTCAACATAAATTCTAGTTTTGATTGTGTAACTTGAAATTTTCTTTTAACCTACGATTTGTTTATGATATACAGGCTCTTCCTCCATGGGAAGGGAGGTGATTGAAGTCTTAGATATACTCTTAATTTGTGTTAAGGTTTTGTGAATCCAACACATCATGCTTATTAATGGTAAATAGGATTTTATTAATCTGTCTGTTTTTTGTGTCGGCATGCCTGTGTGCTTACTCACTGAATTCACTGAATTAAGAGCGTGCCTGTGTGCTTTGCTCACTGAATTAAAGCTCACTGAATTCACTGAAAGGAAATGAGTGGTAGCATATTTGATGAGTATTCTCAATATTAGAACATTTGTTTATTCTGCTTGTTTGTGGAATTGCAAAATTACAAATTTTTATTGATTCTCCAATATCTAGCTCTCTAATGATGTATAGCCGGTGTTGGATATGCCTGTTCTGATAATCTTATCTATCATATTTAAACTATCTCGTATCCTTTCTTAACTTTTGAGCTTCTGTAACTTAGATAAGGTACTTAAATTTCATCCCGGGCTTCTGGATCTGTTGAAAAATGATGGGCTACACTATGACAGAAGCAGAGGCAACCATCTTTCTTCCTTGCTTGGTTGAGAAGGTAACTGTGTTGGTTAACTGTCTATGTGATATGCTTTTATTTCTTGTTAAGAATTTTCGGGCTATATATGTCTATGGCAAGTGATTCTGGTTGTTTTGAATTGGATTGAATTTCTTTTTTTTTTTACAAAATTTAATATCTCAACCTGTATTCAAAATCTTATTAAGCTAAGGAAGTTGTGGTAAGTTAATGCATAGTTATTACTTTGTTTTGAACATTGTCTTCTCCTGATAATTTTGCAATGTAACTTGGAATGTACCTGATACCCTAGCTCTTAGAGATTAGTATAAGATATAATTTATGTCCAGTCACTCCTGATCTTGTAAATGCATCTAAGCTTATTTTTGCTGACGATGTGTAGGAGAAATTGAAGGAGAAGAAACCTACTTCAATGGAAGGCCCTTACCCAAACCCTTCAAGCAATGCACAAGTCTGGATGCTTGAGTCTAACTGACATAGTTGAAGGTATGATCTACCTTATTTTAGTTAAGAACTGTTGTTTAACCTCTAAATCGAATCATATCATTTCCTTGTGCTTAGAAGTATATTGTTTACTTTCTAGCCTTTTAGTCTGCGCTTTCCCATTTTTAAATTTTTTTATTGTCTTCTATCATGTTTCAGGTCTAAAAGCTGGATAAGAACATTCGTTGTACGAACCATAGTAAAGAACAACATCTTTTTGTACCTTGAGTAACTATGCATCTATTGGCTCAAACAAAGGTAAGCCGAATTAGTTGATTTGTAGTAATTACGGAATATATTTCCATGTAGGTAACTGAAATACTAATAGTGAATTATCTGATAATTTATCAGTCATTTTATGATTCCTTAATGATGGAACTAATTCGGGGCATTGGAATAGATCCGACACCCAACAGCTGTTAGAGTTAACTGTGTAAATAAGAGTTTTGATTTTAGTTTGACATAGTGAAAAGATTTGCGGATAGGGTTAGTTTCACGCTTGGCGATAAGGGACATTGTTATGCTATTTGCATACTTTCGCATTTTTCCGTGAGGTCCTCACCAATTTGGTAATCTTTCATGCAGTTGTGAAGACTTTTTGACTTCCAACCTCACTGGTTGCCTTTCAAGATCCTTAAATATGTCCTGAATACTATGATATAGGTAATACGTCTGGACGTTTTTAAGTATAATGCTAAAAATCACGGACACTGTTACTCTGGCTTTGGGATGACAGGGTTCCGGAGATGGATGATGGAAGTCAAATTTTAACAGCTTTGAATGTTTTGACTGTTAAAGCTTCTGGTAACGTCCACCGTAAACTTATGAGGCAGCTCGGCTTGTTTTTTTCTCCTCTCTTCTTGTGCATATATTGCTGTTGTGTGGCTGGATTGCACATGCAGGATAACCACAGAACATACGTCATCAATTCTTGTGCGTATAAATCTAATTAGGACCTTCTGGATCCATCAAGACGTCCATCTTCAGCATCAAATGATTCTCTTGCGATTAGAAACCCCTAAACCTAAAGTTCTTCTTATTTGGTTTGTTAAAATTCTTTGATCAAGCTCCTAAAGGGTATTATATCTAGTTTTTTTTCTTAAATTTTAATTATGTTAGTGCCTGCAACTGGCCATTTTTCCCAATATATAAGCTTGTTCCTTCGATTCAAATTTACAAATATACTCTTTGCAGGCTTCATCTGCAGCTCCAAAGAAGGTGTAAAAGTAACTTGTTCTACATCATCTGTGGTGACTGGTGGCATGATGGACTTCCACGTGAAGATACTGTTTAAAAGATCCCCCACTTTGTAAAAGGCTTAGTGAGTCTGATTGGAAGATTTGTAATATGAAGTTTATGTTTGTTAATCATTCAAATATGTTTATGATTTAAGAGGGCATGCCGTCAATCTGACTTTATCTTCTGTCTAGGTCCACTTGGAATCTATTAAAAATGTAACCAAATTCTGGAAGAGGTGAACTGGAACTGGTATGTTCAGTGGAAAATTTGAAATAACTATCAAAATTTTTGTATATGGAGTAATATAATTATCTACCATGATGTGCCATCTTATCTTCTTCGTATTTAGGAGATCTATTTGGAGCTCTAAAAAAGGGGCGTCTACACGATATGTAACAAAAATTTGATAATAGCTACTGTTGTCCACAATTGGTGCTCTTGGGACCCACAATGGGACACGCAGAAATTACGCTAGGTACTCTCTTATACTATTACTTATAGGTATTATTAAAGAGTACACATGCGCCTAACTAATGAGATTTACAATCCCAAAGATTATAAATGCTTGCAGGATCATTATTAAATCCAGAAGTCCTCAAAGCCCAATAGTATACCCTTTAAATCACAATATTGAAACTCTTCTGTCATGTACATAGCTTCTTGTGGAAGGCTTGTACATATTACATGAATGTGGCTCATGCAGGGCATTCTTTCAGATGTTTTGAAATGCCTTGGCGACAACAGAAAGCATATGCGTGAGTTTACATTGAGTACCTTAGACACATGGCCTTGTGCTGCCCATCCCAATAAAATGGTCTGTAGTCGATTTGTAAAAATAGTGTTTTTCGAACTTCTGCTTTGAGTATCCCTGACCTCATCGTTTGTTGTTGTCTTCTGCTACCATATATTTCAGCTATTCTCTCAGGCTAAAGTAGGCGCAGAGGGGCGCAATTTGATTGGCTATCAAGTTAACTTGCTGGATTAGATGAGTTTCATGATGCAATCAGCTAGTCGAACCCACTACATCGGCCTATTACGGTATTTTGTTATTCAAAGTTGTTATTCTTCAAGTAGCTGTTTGTGCCAACTTTATGTCTCAGGATATTTATTGGTTACCTTTCTAGGATAAATCAACAGATGTTCGTAAAGAGGCTGAAGCATGATTTAATGAAATATTGAGGGTTTGTGGACATGAACGGTATGAACATCCAAAATTTTATATACTTTATTGAGGTTTGCTAACTCTTTTAGCTGCTAGATAGCACTAGACCTATCTTATATCTCTCGCCTTACAGGTATCCGAAAATTTGAGAGATATACAAGATTATGCTTTAGCTGATATTAGCAAACGACTGAAGCCATATGGAGCTTTTTATGTACTTTTCATTAAATCACTCATCTCCTAATAAAAAATTTATATTGTTTTTTTCTACTTTTTCATATCATTATGTTGATTTTTCTCCGTGCCACATATCCATTGCAGAATAATTATGAATCCTGGAGAATTTGTTTCGTCAAGCATCACGTTGGAAAGCAGCCTAAAGACAGCAAAAACCAAATGGAAATGGCGACCGCGAATCTCAACATGGAAGCAGAAATGCACCTTCAGTATGTTTTTGTGGTTAATATATTTCTTCTAAACCATAATGTATTTGTTAATTGATGTCCTGTTTATTTAGAGAGTTGTGCCTAACAAGGGATTCAGGCAAGAATCTATCTTGTCTTTTCAAGACATCAACATTCAGTAACAACAAGGTTGGTTCACATTTATTTTTTCGGACAACAAAGTGCAATTATTTTGATTACTCTGGACACAATGATGTAGCTTTTAAGGCGGCATAGTAGATTATTGACTTAGTGTTACTCTCGCAGGATGACAGAGAAAGAATTATTGTTCGCAGATTCAAACTAGACGAATTGCGTGTAGAGGAAATTCAAGATCTTGAGGTTTCTGCTCTCTTTTAAGATTTTATTTATTAATTTTATGAGATTAGATTTTCCATACCACAGAGGAGGTCTTCATACAAGTTTTTCAAATTTTTAATCAGCTTTTGGGTTTGGGTAAATAGTAGCAGACCATCGGTGTTGACTTGTTTTAGCATTTGTGTGGCTTATGTAATATTTATGTATGTGATGATATGCTAACATTCTTTATAGATTTTTAGTAAGGGACTATGCTTACTTCAAAAAGAATGATGTCATGAATACTTTCGAGAGGATCTGCATCGGAGGCTCTTAAGTGCTGACTTCAAAAATCAAGTTGATGGCATTGAGATGTTGCAAAAGGTTATTTCAACATAAATTCTAGTTTTGATTATGTAACTTGCAATTTTCTTTTACCTTCGATTTGTTTATGATATGCAGGCTCTTCCCCCATGGGAAGGGAGGTGATTGAAGTCTTATATATACTCTTAAAGTGGTTTGTGTTGAGGTTTGTGAATTCAACACATAATGCTTATTAAAGGTGAATAGGATTTTATTAATTTGTTTGTTTTTTTTAGTAGCATGCCCATGTGCTTGGCTGTGTGAATTTATCAAATGATATTTTGAAAAGAAATGAGTGGTTGCATATTTTATGAGTGTTCTCAGGACACTTGTTATTAGGACATTTGTTTATTCAGTTTGTTTCTGGAATTGCTAAAATTACAAATTGTTATTGAGTCTCCAATATCTATCTCTATAATGATGTTACAGCCAGTGAATACATATGTCCTTATAATTCTTATCTATCATATTTAAACTATCTCGTTTTCCTTTCTTGACTCTTGATCTTCTGTAACTTTGATAAGTACTTGAATTTCTTCCCGAGCTTTTGGATCTTTGGGAAATGAGGGGCTACACTGTTACAAAAGCAGAGACAACCATCGTTCTTCCTTGCTTGGATGAGAAGGTAACTGATGTGTTAACTGTCTATGTGATATGCTTTTCTCTGTTGTTAAGAGTTTTCTGTCTGTAAGTCTATGGCAAAAGATTCTGGTTGTTTTGAATTGGATTGATTTTTTTTTCTCAAAATGTAATATCTCAAGCAGTAACCAATGTCTTATTATCTTTGACTGCAGTCTGGACATAACATTGAAAAAGTTCGAGAAAATTGCGGGAACTGATGAAACAAGTCATACAAACATATTCTGCTCCCAAATTATGGTAAAGATATATTTCTAATGGAATGCTTTTCAAAAGATTAGGTATGTCCTTGAAATATCTGGTCAGATTTTTTCATTGATGCTTTTCAAAAAAGTTGTCCAAGAACCAAATAGTGTGATAGTCTATGAATATTGGTTATGGGGAATCAGTAGTGTTCGAATCACATTTAATCTGTTCAAGACATCTTAACTAGCTAACTGTGTAAATATTTTTTTGGATTTTAGTTAGAAAGTTTGTACAAACTAAGGAAGCAAATAGATTGACCTTTTATTTTAAAGATCTAACAAGACTGCATTGCTAAGTGGTTGATGTTGGTTAGTATTGGATTTTAGTTAGAAAGTTTGTACAAACTAAGGAAGCAAATAGATTGACCTTTTATTTTAAAGATCTAACAAGACTGCATTGCTAAGTGGTTGATGTTGGTTAGTGATGTCTAAAAATGTTTAAAAAATTGTGTATCTGTTAAGACCTTTGCATAACCTTTACATTTTGTATGTTCACATGATCTCATATAATTATTTGTTCTTCAAAATTGTATTAGTACTGTTCTTATTGCTTGAATTGGAACTTTGTTTATCTATTTTTCTAATTTTTCTTCATAATTTTTCTACTGACAATATCATTTCTACATTATTTGGGCAATTATAGCTATCTTTGATAAACTTATTTTGTTTTTTTGCCAATATGTTGTTGAAGGGATGAAAGTTGTGTGCCATGAATTGGCTTAAGCAACTGCTGACCCCAAGGGCAGCACAATGGAAGAAATACAGAATGATGCTGATTAACTAGTTTCATGCCCGGTGAATAAGGCAATTATTATTTTGACCTAAAAAACTTATAGCGCCTAAAATTGAAGAGTCATGTCATGATTTTTATTATTTGTGTGTTAATTGAGGTCTGAAGTTGGTATTGCTTTTGTTGCAAACTTTTTAGAACAAGAGGCTTGCTTATGGAGATAAGGAGAGTACTAGTCTCATCTTACACGAAACTGTTGCTATGGCTTTTGGATGATAGGGTTCCACGGATGGATGATGGAACTCAACTTTTGAGAGCTTTTAATGCTCTGATGTTAAAGGTTCTGGTAACTATCACTATAAAACTTATGAGGCAAGCATTGCTAGTTTTTCTCCTCTCTTCTTGTGAATATAATTGTTGTTGTGGGGCGGATTGCAGGTGCAGGATAATGCATAGCATAATTGGTCATTTGTTGTGCTTATAAATCTGTTAAGACCTTTGGATCCATTAAGATGGCCTTCTCCAGCATCAAATGAGTCTCTAGCAATCAGAAACCAGAAATTCTGCGATTTGGTTGTTTAATGTTTGATCAAGCTCACTAATGTATTATATCTTGATCTGTTTTATCTTGTTTATTTTTTCTTTTAATTATGTATTGGTCTTATATTATTGATGTAGTGAATCTTCCTTTTGTAAGAATGTTATGTTGCATAGTTTGACGACATTGTTTGAAAGCATTTGCATAGTCTTACTTAATTGATTGATAGTTGTTTTAACTTTTGGAGATCTATGTAGGTGCTTCACTCTTAGTTTTTGTATGCCCCCCCCCCCAAATTTATGGTTTTGCATCGTGGGTTCATTGTAGCCCACTTTTTTTGTAAGTCAATTGGTGTCTTTTGATCATTTCATAGATGATCATTTTTCAATATAATTTTATCCTTCCTTTGTATTTCTTGAGGAATTATATTCTGGTTAGTTAATATGCTCCTGTTTATGAAATTGTTTGTTTTTCTATTTTCTGGTTAGTTAATATACTTAAA
Organism: Salvia splendens; assembly: GCF_004379255.2. Lineage (NCBI taxonomy): Eukaryota > Viridiplantae > Streptophyta > Magnoliopsida > Lamiales > Lamiaceae > Salvia > Salvia splendens. The sequence goes on from NC_056039.1 coordinate 19,296,795, forward strand.
TATTTTATAGATTTAGCAACTTAAGTACATGGTAATGTTCTGTCTTAGTTATTATTTGTCCATTATTTACAAATTTATGGAGTCAAGAAATCTGCTTGTTTTGAATTTTTCTTTTGCTTTCAAGATAAATCTTTATCCATTCCTTTGCCATTGTTTGAAGCGAAATAGTATCTAAGTAGTAGATTAATCCTCATATCATGCCTTTTTATTTTTATTTTTATTTTTCTTGATATTCTCTTTGCTTCATCTGGTGAATATTTATATACTCCTTTATTTATTGGTCTTTTCTAAAAATGCTAGATATTACTATTATATACATGTTGTCTTTGGTTCTTTGATGTTAGAGTATTGCGCTTACTGTGATTCTTTTGTATGAATTGCATTGGTAGATGGGGCTGCTTTTTGAAAATTGTTATCTTGCTACTATGTTTTTTGTTTCAGCTATTGTGTCTTTAAAGACCAGATTGAATAACAAACGAATTTGGATCCATCTGTTGAGATGCTGATCCTTTTACTGTGTTATTCCTGGCTGGAATGAGAAAAATGTTCAGGTGTTGCATCCAGGAATTAACTGCATCTGGTGAACAGGAATTTACCGTTTTTTGCTTTTCTTGAAGATATAAAGGTATTTCTGCATTAAACCTGCTTTACTACGAGGTAAATTCTTTTTGGTGTAAAACTGTCAGTTTTCCCAATATAAGTTTGTTCTTCAATTCAAATTTACAAATATTACTCTTTGCAGGCATCTGCACTCCAAAGAAGGTTGTTAAAGTAACTTATTTTACATCATTTGCGGTGACTGGTGGCATGGATTGTCTTCCATGTGAAGATATCAGTGAAAAGATCACCCCCACTTTCTTTTAGAGAGTTCTGATTGGAAGGTTTGTTATATGGAGTATATGTTTGTTAATCATCAAATCTTTGAATGATTTAAGAGGGCATGCCATCAATCTGACTTTATCTTCTTCTAGGTCCGCTTGGAATCTATTGAAAGTGTGACCAAAATTCTGGAAGAGGTGAACAAACGTGTTCTGCTGGCTGGAACTGGTACGTCAGTCAAAAATTTGAAAAAACTAGTCTCAAATTTTGTATATGGAGTACATAATTATCTACATGACGTGCCCTCTTTTCTTTCTTGTTTTAGGAGATCTATTTGGAGCTATAAAAGGGCGTCTACACGACACTAACGAAAATTTGATTATTGCTACTTTATCCACAATTGGTGCTCTCTTATACTATTAGTTATTGGTTTATTAAGAGTCTCTTGCGCTAACTAACTGAGATTCACAATACCAATATTATAAATACTTGGGATCATTTAACAAATCCCGAATTCCTCAAAGCCAATAGCTGTACATATGCGTGAGTGGTCATTGAGTACCTTAGATACTTGGCTCTGCTCATCCCAATAAAATGGTATGTAGTCAATTTGGAAAATAGTGTTTTTCGACTTCTGTTTTGAGTATTGTTGACCTCATCTTTTGTTGTGTCTACCACTACCATGTATTTCAGCTGTTCTCACAGACGCTAGGATAAATCAGCAAATGTTCGTAAAGCGGCTGAAGCATACTTTAATGTATTGAGGGTTTGTGGACAAGAAACGGTATGGACATCCATAATTTTTATTACTTGATCGAGGCTTGCTAACTCTTTTAGCTGCTAGATTGCACCACATCTATTTTATATCTCTCCCATTATAGGTATCCAAGAATTTGAGAGATATACAAGGTTCTGCTTTAGCTATTATTGGCAAACAACTGAAGCCATATTGAGCTTTTCAAGGTATTATGCTACTTTCCATTAACTCACTTATCTCTTAATAAAAAATATATAAATTTTTTTCACTTTTCCATATCATTTTATTGATTTTTCTCGTGTCACATATCCATTGCAGATAATTATGAATCTGGTGGATATGTTTTGTTAAGCATCACGGCAGAAATCATCCTAAAGACAGCAAAACCAAATGGTCATGGTGACCGCGAATCTTGGCATGGAAGTAGAAATGCACCTTCGTATGTTTTATGTGGTTAATATCTTTCTTCTGAACCATAATGTATTTTTTAATTGATGTCCTGTGCATTTAGAGAGTTGGCACCTAACAAGGGATTCATGCAAGAATCCATCTTGTCTGTTCAAGACATCGATATTCAGTCATTAGTTTTGATCAGCAAGGTTGGTACAAATTTATTTTTTAGGGCAATAAGGTGTAAATATTTTGGTAGCTGCAGGCTGCAAACAGTGCCCGTATCTTTTATGCCAAAAAAGTAGATTATTAACTTAGTGTTACTCTCGCAGGATGACAGGGAAATGATTATTGTTTGCAGATTCAAATTCGAAGAATTGCATATAGAGCACATTCAAGATCTTTCGTTTTGAGGTTTCGTTTCTCTTTTAAGATTTCTTTATTAATTTTGTGGGATTAGCTTTTCTATACCACAGAGGAGGCCTTCATACAACTTTTTAGAACTTTTTTCAGCTTTTGGGTTTGGGTAAATTGTTAGACCATTAGTGTTAGACTTGTTTTGGCATCTGTGTGGCTTATATAATTTTTTTGTATGTGATCATATGTTACATTCTCTATAGATGTTAGTAAGTGACTTTGCTTACTTCTCAAACATTATGATATCAAATTGATGGCATTGAGATGTTGCAGAAGGTTCTTTCAACATAAATTCTAGTTTTGATTGTGTAACTTGAAATTTTCTTTTAACCTACGATTTGTTTATGATATACAGGCTCTTCCTCCATGGGAAGGGAGGTGATTGAAGTCTTAGATATACTCTTAATTTGTGTTAAGGTTTTGTGAATCCAACACATCATGCTTATTAATGGTAAATAGGATTTTATTAATCTGTCTGTTTTTTGTGTCGGCATGCCTGTGTGCTTTACTCACTGAATTCACTGAATTAAGTATGCCTGTGTGCTTTGCTCACTGAATTAAAGCTCACTGAATTCACTGAAAAGGAAATGAGTGGTAGCATATTTGATGAGTATTCTCAATATTAGAACATTTGTTTATTCTGCTTGTTTGTGGAATTGCAAAATTACAAATTTTTATTGATTCTCCAATATCTAGCTCTCTAATGATGTTATAGCCGGTGTATATGCATGTTCTGATAATTCTTATCTATCATATTTAAACTATCTCGTATCCTTTCTTAACTTTTGAGCTTCTGTAACTTAGATAAGGTACTTAAATTTCATCCCGGGCTTCTGGATCTGTTGAAAAATGATGGCTACACTATGACAGAAGCAGAGGCAACCCATCTTTCTTCCTTGCTTGGTTGAGAAGGTAACTGTTGTGTTAACTGTCTATGTGATATGCTTTTATTTCTTGTTAAGAATGTTCGGGCTATATGTCTATGGCAAGTGATTCTGGTTGTTTTGAATTGGATTGAATTTCTTTTTTTTTTTACAAAATTTAATATCTCAACCTGTATTCAAAATCTTATTAAGCTAAGGAAGTTGTGGTAAGTTAATGCATAGTTATTACTTTTGTTTTGAACATTGTCTTTCCTGATAATTTTGCAATGTAACTTGGAATGTACCTGATACCCTAGCTCTTAGAGATTAGTATAAGATATAATTTATGTCCAGTCACTCCCTGATCTTGTAAATGCATCTAAGCTTATTTTTGCTGACGATGTGTAGGAGAAATTGAAGGAGAAGAAACCTACTTCAATGGAGGCCCTTACCCAAACCCTTCAAGCAATGCACAAGTCTGGATGCTTGAGTCTAACTGACATAGTTGAAGGTATGATCTACCTTTATTTTAGTTAAGAACTGTTGTTTAACCTCTAAATCGAATCATATCATTTCCTTGTGCTTAGAAGTATATTGTTTACTTTCTAGCCTTTTAGTCTGCGCTTTCCCATTTTTAAATTTTTTTATTGTCTTCTATCATGTTTCAGGTCTAAAAGCTGGATAAAGAACATTCGTTGTACGAACCATAGTAAAGAACACATCTTTTTTGTACCTTGAGTAACTATGCATCTATTGGCTCAAACAATAGGTAAGCCGAATTAGTTGATTTTGTAGTAATTACGGAATATATTTCCATGTAGGTAACTGAAACTAATAGTCGAATTATCTGATAATTTATCAGTCATTTTATGATTCCCTTAATGATGGAACACCTGATGTGAGGGATGCAGCCAAAGCTTTCTCAGCTTTAGCAGCTAGGCTATTGACAAAGTAACTATTTCAAGATTTTCCATCTACATCTCGCTGGTTTTAATTGCCAATTTAGCTATTATGACATCTTTGTTATTTAAATGGTTTGCATGAGACCATTCGAGAGGTGTCAATAAAAGCTGGATGATGTAAGACAAAAGAAGTTTGGTATCTGATTTTTGTTATAGTTATATATTGTGAATTATAGTAATATTCTATGTTTTTTATAGGAATATGTTTTGACCTTTGCCATTACAATAATCTCAGGTGTGGTTCAATCTTCAAGAGGAGTAATGACCACGGGTAAATTCTCTAATTAACTATTTTTGTGTATTATTGTAGGTGACCACGGGGTAAATTCTCTACTTAACTATTTTTTTGTATTATTGTAGAATGAGCTTATTGTGAAGTACTCTATCTAGATTATGGTATATTTTGTGTGTACATATGTTTGCCGTGCATGTATTTTGTGTATTTGTGTAGTGCAATGTTTTATATTGTGTATGCGCACGCGCGTGTGTGTTTATAGTTTATTGCTTGTATAGTGTGTGTTGTGTAGTGCAACATCTATTTTTTGTGTATATATGTGTAATGTGTGTAGTTTGTGTATATTGTGTAATATGTGCAGTGTGTTTTTTTTCGTACATGTGTATTGTGTGAAGTATGTGTATTTTGTGTGTAATGGGTGCGTTTTGTGTATTTTATGTTTTGTGTGGGTATGTGAGTGTGGTGTGTGTATTTTGTGTTTACCGCTTATATTTTGTTTATAGTGTGTGTTTATATTTTGTGTATAGCTTGTGTAGTGTGTGTATTATTTTGTGCATAGTGTATTATTGTGTGTATAGTGTGTGTTTATATTTTGTGTATAGCTTGTGTAGTGAGTGTATTATTTGTATAGTGTGTTTATATTGTGTGCTTTGTGTGTATATTCTATACATGTGTATTGTGTATTTTGTGTAGCTTTCTATATTTTTTTGTATAATGTCTAGTGGTGTGTTTGGTTTATTGAGTGTGTATAATGTGCGTATTTTGTATATAATATGTGCGGTGTATGTATTTTGTGTATATAATGTATGTGCCTTGCGTATAGTTTGATTAGTCTGTTTGGTTTGTGCATCGTTCCAATGTATTGTCTGCAGAACTGCATTTCCCGTGCATGTATTTTGTATATAGAGTGTCCTGTTTAATTTGTGTGTAGTGATTGTTTGTATTTTGTGGCTTGTTCATTGTTTTACGTAGTGTGTATTTTCTGTATGTTTGCCTATGTGTATATTTTTCGTATTTGTATACTTTGTACATAATGAGAGTCTTTCGTTATATATGTAGTATGTAAGTAGTGTGTTACACATTCAGTATTGTGTGCAGTGCGTATTTTTTTTTGTTCATGGCTGATGCGTGTATTTTGTGTATAGTGTATGTATATAGTGTGTATAATTTGTAGTATATAGTATGTAGTGCGTATAGTTTGATGCGTGTATAATTTTTTTGTGTATTTTTTTTGTTCATGGCTAATGAGTATACTTTGTGTAGTGAGTCTGTTTTGTGTATAGTGTATTTAGTCCATTTGTTTTGTGTATAATGTGTATTTTGTGTATTTTGTGTTTATACTTTTTGTATAGTGTGTATTTTGTGCAATTTTGCGGTGTGTATTATGTGTTGTGTATAATGTGTGTCAAATGCGTGTATTTTTTGTATAATGTGTTTTAAGTGTAATACATGTATATGTGTGTATAGTGTGTTTTTTTGTGGCATATGTACTTTGCGTATTTTGTGTGTGTAGATGTTTGTATTTTGAGTATAATATGTAGTGTGTATTTTCTGTATGCATGCCTAGTGTGTGCATTTTCTGTAAGTAGCGTGTCTTTTGTGTTTAGTGTGTATATTATATGTATTTGGTGTATAGTTTGTTTTGTTTGTTTGTTTTTTTATAGTATATGTATTTGGTGTATAGTATTTGAAGTATTATGTGTTTTGTGTATAAGGTGTGTCAAATGTTTTTTGGTTGACATTTGATTTTGCTGTTATTTTATCATCTGTTGACATTTTCTAACAATCCAGATTATACACATGGTAAGATGTATGTAATTATATTCTTAAATTATTTCGATGATGGCATTATGATTGTACCTTTAATTTATATATGTTGCTCATTCTCTAATTATTGATATCTTGTTATCCATTTTTCTCTTAACTACTGCGGGCGTCGTTAACAGTAAACTTATACAATAATTTTTAATTATTATTTGAACCCTCCAACATAATGTTTCTGCGTCAGCCACTAAGTATGTGCATTAAAAATTGTACTGTATATACTGTGTATAATGTATGTGTTTTGTGTTCATTATATTGAGTCCGTTTGTTTAGTTTATAGTGTGTGCAATGTGTATTTTGTGTTCATACTTTGTGTATAGCGTGTGTACTACGTGCAATGTATGTGCTGTGTGAGTATTTAGTGTGTAGAGCGTGTATTTTGTATATAGTGAGTGTCCAATGCGTATATTGTGTATACTGTGTTTATTGTGTGTGCCATATGCTTATTTTCGGTATGTGTTGTGTGCTAATTTTGTTTATAGAGCGTGTATTTTGTATATAGTGAGTGGCCAATGCTTATATTTTGTGTATAGTGTGTTTATTGTGTGTTATATCTTTATTTTTTGTATATATATATTTGGTGTATAGTGTGATTATTGGAGACATGTAGTGTGTGTATTTGGTGTGCATAGTTTGTATTTTTTGTATGATGTGTTCATTATTTTACGTAGTGTATTTTATGTATGTTAGTACATAGTGTGAGTCTTTTGTTATATATGTTTGTGTAGCTATTTGTATTTGTTTTTATAATGTAAGAAGTGTGTTACACATTCAGTATTGTGTGAAGTGCGTATTTTTTTTGTGCATGGCTGATGTGTGTATGTTGTGTATAGTGTATGTATATAGTGTGTATAATTTGTACTATGTAGTGTGTAGTGAGTCTGTTTTGTATATAGTGTATTTAGTCCGTTTGTTTTGTTTATAATTTATGCAATGTGTATTGTGTGTATTTTGTGTTTATACTTTCTTTATAGTGTAAATTTTGTGCAATTTATTCGGTGTGTATTATGTGTTGTGTGTATAGTGTGTGTCTAATGCGTGTATTTTTTGTATAATGTGTTTTTAAGTGTGTTATGCACATGTATTTTATAATACATGTATATTTGTGTATAGTCTGTGTTTTTTGTAGCATATGTACTGTGCGTATTTTGTGTGGGTAGATGATTGTATTTTGAGTATAATGTGTAGCGTGCATTTTCTGTAAGTAGTGTGTATTTTGTGTTCAGTGTGTATAGTGTGCGTATTTTCTGTATAGTTTGTTTTTTTAGTTTTTTTACAGTATGTGAAGTATAGTGTGGGTATTGTGTGTAAACTATGTGTATAAAGTCTATGTATCTTGTATACAATGTGTAATGCATATTTTGTATATAATGTGTAATTGTAAATATGTGTATATTAGATTTAGGATTTAGAGTAGTAAGTGCAGTGAGTATAGTGTATTTTGTGTATATAGTGTGTGTTTATATTTTGTGTATAGCGTGTGTATTATGTGCAATGTACGCAGTGTGTGCATATGCAGTTTGTGTTCCGTGTTAAGTTATGTGTGTGTATTGTGCTTTTATTTTGTGTATAGCGTGTGTCTAGTGTGTGTATTTTTTTTATAGTTTGGTTAGTGTGTTCTATGGGTATATTTTGTGTACGTATGTATTTTGTGTAGTGTGTGTTGTCTGCTTTTTAGTTTGTTTTCCGTGTTATGTGTGTGTATTGTGCTTTTATTTTGTCTATAGCGTGTGTCTAGTGTGTGTATTTTTTTTATAGTTTGGTTAGTGTGTTCTATGGGTATATTTTCTGTATGTATGTATTTTGTGTTTTGCGTAGTGTGTGTTTTGTGTAGTGTGTGTTTTGTCTAGTGTGTGTATTTTTTTTATAAGTTTATTTGGTCTGTGTATAGTTGCAATGTTCAATGTGTTGTGTGTTTGTAGTGCATGTAGTTTTTTATAGTGTGTGTTTCATTTGTAATTTGTGTGAAGTGCTTGTTTATATTGTGTATAGTGGGTATATTATGTGCAATGTAGTTTATATTGTGTGTATGTGTGTTTTGTGTATATTGTGTGTGCAATGCATGTATTTTGTGTATAATGTGTCTCGTGTGCTATGTGTCCCATATGTAAATGTTCTATATTTGTATACTGTGTATAATGTGTGTGTTTTGTGTTTAGTATATTGAGTCCGTTTGTTTAGTTTATAGTGTGTTCAATGCGTATTTTGTGTTCATACTTTGTGTATAGCGTGTGTATTACGTGCAATGTATGTGTTGTGTGCGTATTATGTGTGTTTGAGCATGTATTTTGTATATAGTGAGTGTCTAATGCGTATATTTTGTGTATACTGTGTTTATTGTGTGTGCCATATGTTTATTTTTGGTATTGGTTATGTGCATATTTTGTTTATAGAGTGTGTGCATATGTATATACTTTGTACATTTAGTCTTTTGTTATATATGTTTGTGTTGCTATTTGTATTAAGCAGTGTGTTACACATTCAATATTGTGTGCTGTGCGTAAATTTTTTTTTGCATGGCTAATGCGTGTATTTTGTGTATAGTGTATGTATATAGTGTGTATAATTTATACTATGTAGTGTGTAGTATGTGCAGTGTATACTGCAAGAAGTGTGTGTATTTTGTGTATACTTTGTGTAGTGAGTGTTTTGTGTATAGTGTATTTAGTCCGTGTGTTTTGTTCATAATTTATGCAATGTGTATTTTGTGTATTTTGTGTCTATAGTGTGTATTTTGTGCAATTTATGCGGTGTGTATTATGTGTTATGTGCATACTGTGTGACTAATGCGTGTATTTTTTGTATAATGTGTTTTAAGTGTGTTATGCATATGTATTTTATAATACATGTATATTTGTGTATAGTGTGTGTGTTTGTAGCATATGTACTGTGCATATTTTTTGTGGGTAGATGTTTGTATTTTGAGTATAATGTGGCGTGTATTTTCTGTATGCCTGCCTAGTGCATGCATTTTCTATAAGTAGTGTGTATATTTTGTGTTTAGTGTGTATAGTGTCCGTATTTTGTCTATAGTTTGTTTTGTTTGTTTGTTTGTTTTTTATAGTATGTGAAGTATATGTGTTTTGAGTATAGCGTGGGTATTGTGTGTAAACTATGTGTATAAAGTCTGTGTATCTTGTATATAGTGTGTAATGCTTATTTTGTTTAGGATTTTGTGTGCATAGTGTGCATAGTGTGTGCAATGTAATTGTGTATAGTGTGTATAGTGTGTGTGCAATATGATTGTGTGTATATAGTGTATTTATATTTTGTGTATGACGTATGTATTATGTGTATATGCAGTTTGTTTTCCTAGTTATGGGTGTGTATTACGTGCATTGTATGTGTTGTGTGCGTATTATGTGTGTAGAGCATGTATTTTGTGTATACTGTGTTTATTGTGTGTGCCATATGTGTGCATATTTTGTTTATAGAGTGTGTGCATATTTATATACTTTGTACATTTAGTCTTTTATCATATATGTTTGTGTTGCTATTTGTATTAAGCAGTGTGTTACACATTCAGTATTGTATGCAGTGTGTATGGTTTTTGCATGGCTAATGCGTGTATTTTGTGTATAGTGTATGTATATAGTGTGTATAATTTGTACTATGTAGTGTGTGGTATGTGCAGTCTGTTTTGTGTATAGTGTATTTAGTCAGTTTGTTTTGTTTTGTTTATAATTTATGCAATGTGTATTGTGTGTATTGTGTTTATACTTTCTGAATAGTGTGTATTTTGTGCAATTTATGCGGTGTGTATTTTGTGTTGTGTGTAAACTGTGTCTTATGCGTGTATTTTTTGTATAATGTGTTTTAAGTGTGTTATGCATATGTATTTTATAATATATGTATATTTGTGTATAGTGTGTTTTTGTAGAATATGTACTGTGCGTATTTTTTGTGTGTAGATGTTTGTATTTTGAGTATAATGTGGCGTGTATTTTCTGTATGCATGCCTAGTGCATGCATTTTCTGTAAGTAGTTTGTGTATTTTGTGTATAGTGTGTATAGTGTGTTTTTGTAGAATATGTACTGTGCGTATTTTTTGTGTGTAGATGTTTGTATTTTGAGTATAATGTGGCGTGTATTTTCTGTATGCATGCCTAGTGCATGCATTTTCTGTAAGTAGTTTGTGTATTTTGTGTATAGTGTGTTTTTGTAGAATATGTACTGTGCGTATTTTTTGTGTGTAGATGTTTGTATTTTGAGTATAATGTGGCGTGTATTTTCTGTATGCATGCCTAGTGCATGCATTTTCTGTAAGTAGTTTGTGTATTTTGTGTATAGTGTGTATAGTGTGCGTATTTTGTTTATAGTTTGTTTTGTTTATTTGTTTTTATTTAGTTTGTGAAGTATATGTGTTTTGAGTATAGCGTGGGTATTGTGTGTAAACTATATGTATAAAGTCTACGTATATTATATATAGTGTGTAATGCATATTTTGTTTAGGATTTAGAGTAGTAAGTGTAGTGTGTGTATAGTGTGTGCACTGTAATTGTATATTGTGTGTGCGCAATGTGATTGTGTATAGTATGTGTAGTGTATGTGTTTTTTTGTGTGTTTTTTGTGTATAAATTTATTTGGTTTGTGTATAGTTGCAATGTTTTATAGTGTGTGTGTTTCATTTGTAATTTGTGGGAAGTGCTTGATTATGTTGTGTATATTGTGTATATTATGTGCAATGTAGTATATATTTTGTGTTGTGTGTATGAGTGTTTGGTGTATATTGTGTGTGCAGTGCATGTATTTTGTGTATAATCTGTCTCGTGTGCTATGTATCTCATATGTAAATGTTCTATATTTGTATACTGTGTATAATGTGTGTGTTTTGTGTTCAGTATATTAAGTCTGTTTGTTTAATTTATAGTGTGTTCAATGTGTATTTTGTGTTCATACATTGTGTATAGCGTTGTATTACGTGCAATGTATGTGTTGTGTGCGTATTATGTTTGTAGAGCATGTATTTTGTATATAGTGAGTATCCAATACGTATATTTTGTGTATACTGTGTTTATTGTGTGCGCCATATGTTTATTTTTGGTATGTGTTGTGTGCATATTTTGTTTATAGAGTCTGTGCATATTTTGTACTTTTTTTATAATGAAAGCAGTGTGTTACACATTCAGTATTGTGTGCAGTGCGTAATTTTTTTTTGCATGGCTAATGCGTGTATTTTGTGTATAGTGTATGTATATAGTGTGTATAATTTGTACTGTGTAGTGTATACTGTGTGTAGTGAGTCTGTTTTGTGTATAGTGTATTTAGTCCGTTTGTTTTGTTTATAATTTATGCAATGTGGATTGTGTGTATTTTTTGTGTTTATACTTTCTGAATAGTGTGTATTATGTGCAATTTATGCTGTGTGTATTATGTGTTGTGTGTATACTGTGTGTCTAATGCGTGTATTTTTTGTATAATGTGTTTTAAGTGTGTTATGCATATGCATTTTATAATATATGTATATTTGTGTATAGTGTGTTTTTGTTGAATATGTATTGTGCATATTTTTTGTGTGTAGTTGTTTGTATTTTGAGTATAATGTGGCGTGTATTTTCTGTATGCATGCCCAGTGCATGCATTTTCTGAAAGTAGTTTGTGTATTTTGTGTATAGTGTACGTATTTTGTTTATAGTTTGGTTATAGTGTGTGCTATGCGTATATTTTCTGTACGTGTGTATTTTGTGTAGTACGTCAGTGTGTGTTTTGTGTAATGTGTGTATTTTGTGCGTTGTCTGCTTTTTCTTGTAAAATGTCTAGGGCGTGTATAACGTGCTTATTTTGTGTATAGTATGTGTAGTGTATGTGTTTTTTGTGTGTGTTTTTTGTGTGTGTTTTTTGTGTATAAATTTATTTGGTTTGTGTATAGTTGCAATGTTTTATAGTGTGTGTGTTTCATTTGTAATTTGTGTGAAGTGCTTGATTATATTGTGTATATTATGTGCAATGTAGTATATATTTTGTGTTGTGTGTATGCGTGTTTGGTGTATATTGTGTGTGCAGTGCATGTATTTTGTGTATAATCTGTCTCGTGTGCTATGTGTCCCATATGTAAATGTTCTATATTTGTATACTTTGTGTATAATGTGTCTGTTTTATGTTCAGTATATTGAGTCCGTTTGTTTAATTTATAGTGTGTTCAATGTGTATTTTGTGTTCATACGTTGTGCATAGCGTTGTATTACGTGCAATGTATGTGTAGTGTGCGTATTATGTGTGTAGAACATGTATTTTGTATATAGTGAGTGTCCAATGCGTATATTTTGTGTATACTGTGTTTATTGTGTGTGCCATATGTTTATTTTTGGTATGTGTTGTGTGCATATGTTGTTTATAGAGTCTGTGCATATTTTGTACTTTTTTTATAATGAAAGCATATGTATTTTATAATATATGTATATTTGTGTATAGTGTGTTTTTGTTGAATATGTACTGTGCGTATTTTTTGTGGGTAGATGTTTGTATTTTGAGTATAATGTGGCATGTATTTTCTGTATGCATGCCTAGTGCATGCATTTTCTGTAAGTAGTTTGTGTATTTTGTGTATAGTGTGTATAGTGTGCGTATTTTGTGTATAGTTTGTATTGTTTGTTTGTTTTTTATAGTATGTGAAGTATATGTTTTTTGAGTATAGCGTGGGTATTGTGTGTAAACTATATGTATAAAGTCTGCGTATATTGTATATAGTGTGTAATGCATATTTTGTTTATACTTTCTGAATAGTGTGTATTTTGTGCAATTTATGCGGTGTGTATTATGAATTGTGTGTATACTGTGTGTCTAATCCGTGTATTTTTTGTATAATGTGTTTTAAGTGTGTAATGCATATGTATTTTATAATATATGTATATTTGTGTATCGTGTGTTTTTGTTGAATATGTACTGTGCGTATTTTTTGTGGGTAGATGTTTGTATTTTGAGTATAATGTGGCATGTATTTTTTGTATGCATGCCTAGTGCATGCATTTTCTGTAAGTTGTTTGTGTATTTTGTGTATAGTGTGTATAGTGTGCGTATTTTGTGTATAGTTTGTATTGTTTGTTTGTTTTTTATAGTATGTGAAGTATATGTGTTTTGAGTATAGCGTGGGTATTGTGTGTAAACTATATGTATAAAGTCTGCGTATATTGTATATAGTGTGTAATGCATATTTTGTTTAGGATTTAGAGTAGTAAGTGCAGTGTGTGTATAGTGTGTGCAATGTAATTGTATATTGTGTGTATATGTGCGTGTGCAATGTTCTTGTGTGTATATGGTGTATTTATATTTTGTGTATAGCGTGTGTACTATGTGTATATGCAGTTTGTTTTCCGTGTTATGTTATGTTATGTTATGTTATGTTATGTTATGTTATGTTATGTGTGTGTATTGTGCTTTTATTTTGTGTATGGCGTGTGTCTAGTGCGTGTATTTTTTTATAGTTTGGTTATAGTGTGTGCTATGCGAATATTTTCTGTACGTGTGTATTTTGTGTAGTACTTCAGTGTGTGTTTTGTGTAGTGTGTGTATTTTGTGTGTTGTCTGCTTTTTCTTGTAAAATGTCTAAGGCGTGTATAACGTGCCTATTTTGTGTATAGTATGTGTAGTGTATGTGTTTTTTGTGTATAAATTTATTTGGTTTGTGTATAGTTGCAATGTTTTATTGTGTGTGTTTCATTTGTAATTTGTGTGAAGTGCTTGATTATGTTGTGTATATTGTGTATATTATGTGCAATGTAGTATATATTTTGTGTTGTGTGTATGTGTGTTTGGTGTATATTGTGTGTGCAGTGCATGTATTTTGTGTATAATGTGTCTCGTGTGCTATGTATCTCATATGTAAATGTTCTATATTTGTATACTTTGTGTATAATGTGTGTGTTTTATGTTCAGTATATTGAGTCCGTTTATTTAATTTATAGTGTGTTCAATGTGTATTTTGTGTTCATACGTTGTGCATAGCGTTGTATTGCGTGCAATGTATGTCTAGTGTGCGTATTACGTGCAAAGTATGTATTGTGTGCGTATTATGTGTGTAGAACATGTATTTTGTATATAGTGAGTGTCCAATGCGTATATTTTGTGTATACTGTGTTTATTGTGTGTGCCATATGTTTATTTTTTGTATGTGTTGTGTGCATATTTTGTTTATAGAGTCTGTGCATATTTTGTACTTTTTTTATAATGAAAGCAGTGTGTTACACATTCAGTATTGTGTGCATTGCGTATTTTTTTTTTGCATGGTAAATGCGTGTATTTTGTGTATAGTGTATGTATATAGTGTGTATAATTTGTACTGTGTAGTGTATACTTTGTGTATACTTTGTGTAGTGAGTCTGTTTTGTGTATAGTGTATTTAGTCTGTTTGTTTTGTTTATAATTTATGCAATGTGTATTGTGTGTATTTTGTGTTTATACTTTCTGAATAGTGTGTATTTTGTGCAATTTATGCGGTGTGTGTATTTTGTGTTTATACTTTCTGAATAATGTGTATTGTGTGTATTGTGTGTATTATGAATTGTGTGTATACTGTGTGTCTAATCTGTGTATTTTTTGTATAATGTGTTTTAAGTGTGTAATGCATATGTATTTTATAATATATGTATATTTTTGTATAGTGTGTTTTTGTTGAATATGTACTGTGCGTATTTTTTGTGGGTAGATGTTTGTATTTTGAGTATAATGTGGCGTGTATTTTCTGTATGCATGCCTAGTGCATGCATTTTCTGTGAGTAGTTTGTGTATTTTGTGTATAGTGCGTATAGTGTGTGTATTTTGTGTATAGTTTGTATTTTTGTTTGTTTTTTATAGTATGTGAAGTATATGTGTTTTGAGTATAGCGTGGGTATTGTGTGTAAACTATATGTATAAAGTCTGCGTATATTGTATATAGTGTGTAATGCAAATTTTGTTTAGGATTTAGAGTAGTAAGTGCAGTGTGTGTATAGTGTGTGCAATGTAATTGTATATTGTGTGTATATGTGTGTGTGCAGTGTGATTGTGTGTATATGGTGTATTTATATTTTGTGTATAGAGTGTGTATTATGTGTGTATGCAGTTTGTTTTCCGTGTTATGTTATGTTATGTTATGTGTGTGTATTGTGCTTTTATTTTGTGTATGGCGTGTGTCTAGTGCGTGTATTTTTTTATAGTTTGGTTATAGTGTGTGCTATGCGTATATTTTCTGTACGTGTGTATTTTGTATAGTGCGTCAGTGTGTGTTTTGTGTAGTTTTTGTATTTTGTGTGTTGTCTGCTTTTTCTTGTAAAATGTCTAGGGCGTGTATAACGTGCCTATTTTGTGTATAGTATGTGTAGTGTATGTGTTTTTTGTGTATAAATTTATTTGGTTTGTGTATAGTTGCAATGTTTTATAGTGTGTGTGTTTCATTTGTAATTTGTGTGAAGTGCTTGATTATATTGTGTATATTGTGTATATTATGTAATGTAGTATATATTTTGTGTTGTGTGTATGTGTGTTTGGTGTATATTTTGTGTGCAGTGCATGTATTTTGTGTGTAATGTGTCTCGTGTGCTATGTGTCCCATATGTAAATGTTCTATATTTGTATACTTTGTGTATAATGTGTGTGTTTTATGTTCAGTATACTGAGTCCGTTTGTTTAATTTATAGTGTGTTCATACGTTGTGTATAGCGTTGTATTACGTGCAATGTATGTATTGTGTGCGTATTATGTGTGTAGAACATGTATTTTGTATATATTGAGTGTCCAATGCGTATATTTTGTGTATACTGTGTTTATTGTGTGTGCCATATGTTTATTTTTGGTATGTGTTGTGTGCATATTTTGTTTATAGAGTCTGTGCATATTTTGTACTTTTTTATAATGAAAGCAGTGTGTTACACATTCAGTATTGTGTGCAGTGCATATTTTTTTTGCATGGCTAATGCGTGTATTTTGTGTATAGTGTATGTATATAGTGTGTATAATTTGTACTGTGTAGTGTATACTTTGTGTAGTGAGTCTGTTTTGTGTATAGTGTATTTAGTCTGTTTGTTTTGTTTATAATTTATGCAATGTGTATTGTGTGTATTTTGTGTTTATACTTTCTGAATAGTGTGTATTTTGTGCAATTTATGCGGTGTGTATTATGAATTGTGTGTATATTGTGTGTCTAATCCGTGTATTTTTTGTATAATGTGTTTTAAGTGTGTTATGCATATGTATTTTATAATATATGTATATTATGTATAGTGTGTTTTTGTTGAATATGTACGGTGCGTATTTTTTGTGTAGATGTTTGTATTTTGAGTATAATGTGGCGTGTATTTTCTGTATGCATGCCTAGTGAATGCATTTTCTGTAAGTAGTTTGTGTATTTTGTGTGTAGTGTGTATAGTGTGCGTATTTTGTTTATAGTTTGTTTTGTTTGTTTGTTTTTTATAGTATGTGAAGTATATGTGTTTTGAGTATAGCGTGGGTATTGTGTGTAAACTATATGTATAAAGTCTGCGTATATTGTATATAGTGTGTAATGCAGATTTTGTTTAGGATTTAGAGTAGTAAGTGCAGTGTGTGTATAGTGTGTGCAATGTAATTGTATATTGTGTGTATGTGTGTGTGCAGTGTGATTGTGTGTATATGGTGTATTTATATTTTGTGTATAGAGTGTGTATTATGTGTGTATGCAGTTTGTTTTCCGTGTTATGTTATGTTATGTTATGTGTGTGTATTGTGCTTTTATTTTGTGTATGGCGTGTGTCTAGTGCGTGTATTTTTTTATAGTTTGGTTATAGTGTGTGCTATGCGTATATTTTCTGTACGTGTGTATTTTGTATAGTGCGTCAGTGTGTGTTTTGTGTAGTTTTTGTATTTTGTGTGTTGTCTGCTTTTTCTTGTAAAATGTCTAGGGCGTGTATAACGTGCCTATTTTGTGTATAGTATGTGTAGTGTATGTGTTTTTTGTGTGTTTTTTGTGTATAAATTTATTTGGTTTGTGTATAGTTGCAATGTTTTATAGTGTGTGTGTTTCATTTGTAATTTGTGTGAAGTGCTTGATTATATTGTGTATATTGTGTATATTATGTAATGTAGTATATATTTTGTGTTGTGTGTATGTGTGTTTGGTGTATATTTTGTGTGCAGTGCATGTATTTTGTGTGTAATGTGTCTCGTGTGCTATGTGTCCCATATGTAAATGTTCTATATTTGTATACTTTGTGTATAATGTGTGTGTTTTATGTTCAGTATACTGAGTCCGTTTGTTTAATTTATAGTGTGTTCATACGTTGTGTATAGCGTTGTATTACGTGCAATGTATGTATTGTGTGCGTATTATGTGTGTAGAACATGTATTTTGTATATATTGAGTGTCCAATGCGTATATTTTGTGTATACTGTGTTTATTGTGTGTGCCATATGTTTATTTTTGGTATGTGTTGTGTGCATATTTTGTTTATAGAGTCTGTGCATATTTTGTACTTTTTTATAATGAAAGCAGTGTGTTACACATTCAGTATTGTGTGCAGTGCGTATTTTTTTTTGCATGGCTAATGCGTGTATTTTGTGTATAGTGTATGTATATAGTGTGTATAATTTGTACTGTGTAGTGTATACTTTGTGTAGTGAGTCTGTTTTGTGTATAGTGTATTTAATCTGTTTGTTTTGTTTATAATTTATGCAATGTGTATTGTGTGTATTTTGTGTTTATACTTTCTGAATAGTGTGTATTTTGTGCAATTTATGCGGTGTGTATTATGAATTGTGTGTACATTGTGTGTCTAATCCGTGTATTTTTTGTATAATGTGTTTTAAGTGTGTTATGCATATGTATTTTATAATATATGTATATTATGTATAGTGTGTTTTTGTTGAATATGTACGGTGCGTATTTTTTGTGTAGATGTTTGTATTTTGAGTATAATGTGGCGTGTATTTTCTGTATGCATGCCTAGTGCATGCATTTTCTGTAAGTAGTTTGTGTATTTTGTGTATAGTGTGTATAGTGTGCGTATTTTGTTTATAGTTTGTTTTGTTTGTTTGTTTTTTATAGTATGTGAAGTATATGTGTTTTGAGTATAGCGTGGGTATTGTGTGTAAACTATATGTATAAAGTCTGCGTATATTGTATATAGTGTGTAATGCATATTTTGTTTAGGATTTAGAGTAGTAAGTGCAGTGTGTGTATAGTGTGTGCAATGTAATTGTATATTGTGTGTATATGTGTGTGTGCAGTGTGATTGTGTGTATATGGTGTATTTATATTTTGTGTATAGAGTGTGTATTATGTGTGTATGCAGTTTGTTTTCCGTGTTATGTTATGTTATGTTATGTGTGTGTATTGTGCTTTTATTTTGTGTATGGCGTGTGTCTAGTGCGTGTATTTTTTTATAGTTTGGTTATAGTGTGTGCTATGCGTATATTTCTGTACGTGTGTATTTTGTATAGTGCGTCAGTGTGTGTTTTGTGTAGTTTTTGTATTTTGTGTGTTGTCTGCTTTTTCTTGTAAAATGTCTAGGGCGTGTATAACGTGCCTATTTTGTGTATAGTATGTGTAGTGTATGTGTTTTTTGTGTGTTTTTTGTGTATAAATTTATTTGGTTTGTGTATAGTTGCAATGTTTTATAGTGTGTGTGTTTCATTTGTAATTTGTGTGAAGTGCTTGATTATATTGTGTATATTGTGTATATTATGTAATGTAGTATATATTTTGTGTTGTGTGTATGTGTGTTTGGTGTATATTTTGTGTGCAGTGCATGTATTTTGTGTGTAATGTGTCTCGTGTGCTATGTGTCCCATATGTAAATGTTCTATGTTTGTATACTTTGTGTATAATGTGTGTGTTTTATGTTCAGTATACTGAGTCCGTTTGTTTAATTTATAGTGTGTTCATACGTTGTGTATAGCGTTGTATTACGTGCAATGTATGTATTGTGTGCGTATTATGTGTGTAGAACATGTATTTTGTATATATTGAGTGTCCAATGCGTATATTTTGTGTATACTGTGTTTATTGTGTGTGCCATATGTTTATTTTTGGTATGTGTTGTGTGCATATTTTGTTTATAGAGTCTGTGCATATTTTGTACTTTTTTATAATGAAAGCAGTGTGTTACACATTCAGTATTGTGTGCAGTGCGTATTTTTTTTTGCATGGCTAATGCGTGTATTTTGTGTATAGTGTATGTATATAGTGTGTATAATTTGTACTGTGCAGTGTATACTTTGTGTAGTGAGTCTGTTTTGTGTATAGTGTATTTAGTCTGTTTGTTTTGTTTATAATTTATGCAATGTGTATTGTGTGTATTTTGTGTTTATACTTTCTGAATAGTGTGTATTTTGTGCAATTTATGCGGTGTGTATTATGAATTGTGTGTATATTGTGTGTCTAATCCGTGTATTTTTTGTATAATGTGTTTTAAGTGTGTTATGCATATGTATTTTATAATATATGTATATTATGTATAGTGTGTTTTTGTTGAATATGTACGGTGCGTATTTTTTGTGTAGATGTTTGTATTTTGAGTATAATGTGGCGTGTATTTTCTGTATGCATGCCTAGTGCATGCATTTTCTGTAAGTAGTTTGTGTATTTTGTGTATAGTGTGTATAGTGTGCGTATTTTGTTTATAGTTTGTTTTGTTTGTTTGTTTTTTATAGTATGTGAAGTATATGTGTTTTGAGTATAGCGTGGGTATTGTGTGTAAACTATATGTATAAAGTCTGCGTATATTGTATATAGTGTGTAATGCATATTTTGTTTAGGATTTAGAGTAGTAAGTGCAGTGTGTGTATAGTGTGTGCAATGTAATTGTATATTGTGTGTATATGTGTGTGTGCAGTGTGATTGTGTGTATATGGTGTATTTATATTTTGTGTATAGAGTGTGTATTATGTGTGTATGCAGTTTGTTTTCCGTGTTATGTTATGTTATGTTATGTGTGTGTATTGTGCTTTTATTTTGTGTATGGCGTGTGTCTAGTGCGTGTATTTTTTTATAGTTTGGTTATAGTGTGTGCTATGCGTATATTTTCTGTACGTGTGTATTTTGTATAGTGCGTCAGTGTGTGTTTTGTGTAGTTTTTGTATTTTGTGTGTTGTCTGCTTTTTCTTGTAAAATGTCTAGGGCGTGTATAACGTGCCTATTTTGTGTATAGTATGTGTAGTGTATGTGTTTTTTGTGTGTTTTTTGTGTATAAATTTATTTGGTTTGTGTATAGTTGCAATGTTTTATAGTGTGTGTGTTTCATTTGTAATTTGTGTGAAGTGCTTGATTATATTGTGTATATTGTGTATATTATGTAATGTAGTATATATTTTGTGTTGTGTGTATGTGTGTTTGGTGTATATTTTGTGTGCAGTGCATGTATTTTGTGTGTAATGTGTCTCGTGTGCTATGTGTCCCATATGTAAATGTTCTATATTTGTATACTTTGTGTATAATGTGTGTGTTTTATGTTCAGTATACTGAGTCCGTTTGTTTAATTTATAGTGTGTTCATACGTTGTGTATAGCGTTGTATTACGTGCAATGTATGTATTGTGTGCGTATTATGTGTGTAGAACATGTATTTTGTATATATTGAGTGTCCAATGCGTATATTTTGTGTATACTGTGTTTATTGTGTGTGCCATATGTTTATTTTTGGTATGTGTTGTGTGCATATTTTGTTTATAGAGTGTGTGCATATTTTGTACTTTTTATAATGAAAGCAGTGTGTTACACATTCAGTATTGTGTGCAGTGCGTATTTTTTTTTGCATGGCTAATGCGTGTATTTTGTGTATAGTGTATGTATATAGTGTGTATAATTTGTACTGTGCAGTGTATACTTTGTGTAGTGAGTCTGTTTTGTGTATAGTGTATTTAGTCTGTTTGTTTTGTTTATAATTTATGCAATGTGTATTGTGTGTATTTTGTGTTTATACTTTCTGAATAGTGTGTATTTTGTGCAATTTATGCGGTGTGTATTATGAATTGTGTGTATATTGTGTGTCTAATCCGTGTATTTTTTGTATAATGTGTTTTAAGTGTGTTATGCATATGTATTTTATAATATATGTATATTATGTATAGTGTGTTTTTGTTGAATATGTACGGTGCGTATTTTTTGTGTAGATGTTTGTATTTTGAGTATAATGTGGCGTGTATTTTCTGTATGCATGCCTAGTGCATGCATTTTCTGTAAGTAGTTTGTGTATTTTGTGTATAGTGTGTATAGTGTGCGTATTTTGTTTATAGTTTGTTTTGTTTGTTTGTTTTTTATAGTATGTGAAGTATATGTGTTTTGAGTATAGCGTGGGTATTGTGTGTAAACTATATGTATAAAGTCTGCGTATATTGTATATAGTGTGTAATGCATATTTTGTTTAGGATTTAGAGTAGTAAGTGCAGTGTGTGTATAGTGTGTGCAATGTAATTGTATATTGTGTGTATATGTGTGTGTGCAGTGTGATTGTGTGTATATGGTGTATTTATATTTTGTGTATAGAGTGTGTATTATGTGTGTATGCAGTTTGTTTTCCGTGTTATGTTATGTTATGTTATGTGTGTGTATTGTGCTTTTATTTTGTGTATGGCGTGTGTCTAGTGCGTGTATTTTTTTATAGTTTGGTTATAGTGTGTGCTATGCGTATATTTTCTGTACGTGTGTATTTTGTATAGTGCGTCAGTGTGTGTTTTGTGTAGTTTTTGTATTTTGTGTGTTGTCTGCTTTTTCTTGTAAAATGTCTAGGGCGTGTATAACGTGCCTATTTTGTGTATAGTATGTGTAGTGTATGTGTTTTTTGTGTGTTTTTTGTGTATAAATTTATTTGGTTTGTGTATAGTTGCAATGTTTTATAGTGTGTGTGTTTCATTTGTAATTTGTGTGAAGTGCTTGATTATATTGTGTATATTGTGTATATTATGTAATGTAGTATATATTTTGTGTTGTGTGTATGTGTGTTTGGTGTATATTTTGTGTGCAGTGCATGTATTTTGTGTGTAATGTGTCTCGTGTGCTATGTGTCCCATATGTAAATGTTCTATATTTGTATACTTTGTGTATAATGTGTGTGTTTTATGTTCAGTATACTGAGTCCGTTTGTTTAATTTATAGTGTGTTCATACGTTGTGTATAGCGTTGTATTACGTGCAATGTATGTATTGTGTGCGTATTATGTGTGTAGAACATGTATTTTGTATATATTGAGTGTCCAATGCGTATATTTTGTGTATACTGTGTTTATTGTGTGTGCCATATGTTTATTTTTGGTATGTGTTGTGTGCATATTTTGTTTATAGAGTCTGTGCATATTTTGTACTTTTTTATAATGAAAGCAGTGTGTTACACATTCAGTATTGTGTGCAGTGCGTATTTTTTTTTGCATGGCTAATGCGTGTATTTTGTGTATAGTGTATGTATATAGTGTGTATAATTTGTACTGTGCAGTGTATACTTTGTGTAGTGAGTCTGTTTTGTGTATAGTGTATTTAGTCTGTTTGTTTTGTTTATAATTTATGCAATGTGTATTGTGTGTATTTTGTGTTTATACTTTCTGAATAGTGTGTATTTTGTGCAATTTATGCGGTGTGTATTATGAATTGTGTGTATATTGTGTGTCTAATCCGTGTATTTTTTGTATAATGTGTTTTAAGTGTGTTATGCATATGTATTTTATAATATATGTATATTATGTATAGTGTGTTTTTGTTGAATATGTACGGTGCGTATTTTTTGTGTAGATGTTTGTATTTTGAGTATAATGTGGCGTGTATTTTCTGTATGCATGCCTAGTGCATGCATTTTCTGTAAGTAGTTTGTGTATTTTGTGTATAGTGTGTATAGTGTGCGTATTTTGTTTATAGTTTGTTTTGTTTGTTTGTTTTTTATAGTATGTGAAGTATATGTGTTTTGAGTATAGCGTGGGTATTGTGTGTAAACTATATGTATAAAGTCTGCGTATATTGTATATAGTGTGTAATGCATATTTTGTTTAGGATTTAGAGTAGTAAGTGCAGTGTGTGTATAGTGTGTGCAATGTAATTGTATATTGGGTGTATATGTGTGTGTGCAGTGTGATTGTGTGTATATGGTGTATTTATATTTTGTGTATAGAGTGTGTATTATGTGTGTATGCAGTTTGTTTTCCGTGTTATGTTATGTGTGTGTATTGTGCTTTTATTTTGTGTATGGCGTGTGTCTAGTGCGTGTATTTTTTTATAGTTTGGTTATAGTGTGTGCTATGCGTATATTTTCTGTACGTGTGTATTTTGTATAGTGCGTCAGTGTGTGTTTTGTGTAGTTTTTGTATTTTGTGTGTTGTCTGCTTTTTCTTGTAAAATGTCTGGGGCGTGTATAACGTGCCTATTTTGTGTATAGTATGTGTAGTGTATGTGTTTTTTGTGTGTGATTTTTGTGTATAAATTTATTTGGTTTGTGTATAGTTGCAATGTTTTATAGTGTGTGTGTTTCATTTGTAATTTGTGTGAAGTGTGTGATTATATTGTGTATATTGTGTATATTATGTGCAATGTAGTATGTATTTTGTGTTGTGTGTATGTGTGTTTGGTGTATATTGTGTGTGCAGTGCATGTATTTTGTGTATACTTTGTGTAGTGAGTCTGTTTTGTATATAGTGTATTTAGTCTGTTTGTTTTGTTTAGTTTCAATTAATCTTTCAATTAATCTTGAAATGATTTAGTCGTTTCATATTTCCCTTCTCTCCTCCCAATATTCGATAATTTCAATTAAATTTCCACAATTTTAGTCATTCCCTATAACTATTAATAGATATAATTACTTAGTTGTTTCCCTATGATATTATAGGTAAAGAAGCTAGAGAGAATAATTAGCGGTGAGAGTCTCTATTCTTCTTCCAAGAATTCAACGGCTATTTTATTTACTTCTCTTATTCTCCTATAAATATAGGTTAATAACTCTCTCCAAGTTCATCTCCTCATTCCTACTCTATCTCGTTCTCGAGTTCTATTCTGATAACTGCATTGCATGATTGATTTAATTGTTGTGAACCTGTGGTGTAACGTGGTGTCCAAACAATTCAATATTGGTTGTTCTCAGATCACTATTCGATTGTTATAGTGGAGGAAACGAGTGTATTGTCGTCGAGTTGCTAACCATGATCTTCACCATCTTTTGGTAAGATTTAGTTTTGTTTTGAATTAGTTGTTTTCAAAATAATACTTAGCTTATTGTTTATAATTGTTCTTTTCATTGTTTCTTCTTATTTTAATTAATCTTATTGTTAATATTTGTTGTAGAAGAGGAACGTGTCTATTGTTGCTGAATCATCGACCACGATCTTCACCATCTTATGTCGGTTAGATTTACTTTTATCGACCACGATCTTCACCATCTTATGTCGGTTAGATTTACTTTTATTATCAGTTAGTTGATTTTTTTTATTAGACCTTGGTTTGTTGTTTACAATTGTTGTTCCAAAATGAAAAGATTTTTGGAAAAACCTAGTAATTCATCTTTTAAAATACCACAACGACGTGAGCTTGTTTTGCCATCTTTAGAGTCAATGGTACAATTTGAAACATAGAAGAAGAGAAAGACGAACAAGAAGCAATTGCAGGATCTCAAACTTCTACTTATGCTAAAAAACCACCAATTAAGATCTAAGACTAGTAAGGTGTGGAATTATTTTGTTTTAAAGGATGATAAAGCAAAGTGCATGATATGCAAAAATGATTTCTCCTTTAAACTTAATAGTGGTACGGGTACTCTAACTAGACATCTAAATAATCAGCACAAAAATTAGGAGGATAATGACTTGTTAGACGATAGTCGATAACAAATTTTAGATGTTTCTAGTGGCACCGTTGCAAATCATGCTTATAAACAAGATGAGGTGAGGGCTGAATTGGCTAAATTGATTATAGGAGCTGAACTCCCCTTTAGTTTGGTTGAAAATCATTATTTGTCAAATTTTGTGAAAAAAGCTCAAGCTTCTTTTAGAAATGTTTCTCGAAACACTTGTTATAAAGATGGTTATAAACTGTGCGAAAATGAAATTATTGGTTTGAAAAATTTGTTTTCTAAATTAACTACGAAAATTTCATTAACTACGGACTTATGGCTTGGGAGACAAGGCTTGCACTATTTATGTGTTACGGCTCATTGGGTAAATGAAAATTTCATGTTAGAAAAAAATAATAGAATTTTCATCACTTGGGCATCCACATGATGGTCTATCTATATATCATGTCTTCTTTGAATTATTGGGAAATAAATGATAAGATCATGTCTATTACATTGGATAATGCTTCAAAAAATGGCAAAGCTATAGACTATTTCAAAAAAATTTGAAGCCAAGTTTTGATGCTAAATTTTTCCATATTCGTTGTGTCATATCTTACATCTTTGCGTATGTGATGGAGATTGTTTGCTTTATATTATATTATCATCGATTAGATTGCAAAAATATAGGAGGATGGTGAAAAATGCAAAAATGAAATTAAAACTTCCTTATATTGATTTAAAAACTAGATGGTCTTCAACTTATAAAATGCTGATGGAAGCAAAACCTTATTCTTCAATAATAATACGTTATTTGGAAGAAGAAAAAAATTCTAGTATTATTGCCATTAGTAAGAAGAATTGGGAGATTGTTGATATATTGATTCCTCTTTTGCAAACATTTAATAATATGACTAATATCATGTCCGGTTGTTACTATCCTACTTCTAATATTATGTTGCGTGATATGGTTAATATTGATAAATTATTTGATGAACATAGAAATATAGAAAATGTGAGAGAAATTATTGCAAAAATGGAGACTAAATGGAGAAATTATTATGAAAGTGTTCCTTTTAGTGCTATTTTTTCTTATTTTTTTATATCCAAGATGCAAAAAGGATGGTTGTGAAGTTTATCTTGAAGAATATTACTTATGTCTTGTGCTATTTTTCTTATATTTTAATATTTTACACATTTTGAATTTAGTATTACTAGTATTATTTACGTCTACACTTAAAAAATAAATAAAATATTGCTATATTAAATAAAATTCCCTAGGTTTACTAAAACCAAACTACAGCTTTGCACTGCTTCTTCTCAATCATAGTCTCTTCCAAACTTCTTCAATTTATCCTCTTTTTCAATTTTCTCATGAAGCTTTTTGTGTTTTCTTCTAATTCTCATCCTCATTTCTCTTCCATTGAGACGAAGCAGCCATAGCGTGGGGTGGAGTTGTTAGGATTGGTATACTCAAAAGCATATTTTCGAGCATTTTGCACGGATAGAATTGCTTGTATACAATAATTCTACAATCCACTTTTAACCCAAGACGAGAAGAAGTAATTTTATCGCATTGGTGTTTGCTTATGCATTTATAAGATGTTTTCAAACATTTAAATGTATAATAAGCAAACAAGTCTAATTCTTCTGCATAGTAGACTAGTCGTGAACGACGTTCACAGATCAGTCCTTTGTGGAAGAGAAATAGAATTTCACAACCTAGATAGGCTTTGGCTACCTATCGTGGAAGGTTGCAGTTTCGGTCCGCATGTTTCCTTTTTTATGAAATAAACGACAATGGTGTGGTATATCACTAAAGGATCAAACAGTTGAGATAAGTCTTTCTTGTTATTTACTGAAAGACGAGGTCTCGGTGATTGTTATTTCTTAATCATTGTTGGCATAATATTGAGCATACGATATTGATTAAGCACTACTTTGATTTATTAAATGGTGCGGATTTTTCACAATCCAAGAATCCTGATATCTTTGGTAGTGGTGATCAATGTCTAGAGGTGCTAGTATTGCAATGAATCGTGTGCTGGGTGAGTCCAGTTTGATAGTATCCTCAAGAGGTGTTTGAATAAGGTTTTTTTATTCAGAAACTCGATTGGTTGGAATTTATTCTAGAATAATAAATAAAGATTTTGAACTAGACAACTCTAGAAAAAAGATATTAATTAATTAAAGTCAAATAGCAGACTTAAATTAATTAATGGATATTTATATCTTAAACAGGGGAAATAATAAATTAAAGAGGTAAAACCCCATTACTCGTAATTTGGGATTGGACGGCCAATCAATATTATTATACTATAGTGGATGATAACAATATTCTGTCTGCCACCGATGACTGTTAGCCAAAGCCGGCTTCTCCCACCTCCGTCGAGCCCGCTCGCCGACGAAGTCTCTGACAGAGAAGGCGTCGCCTTCTTCTCTCCCTTTTTTTTTCGGCGTTGCTCCCTGATGGCTACCGTTCCCGGTGGCTGCATGTCCCTCCTCCGGCGAAAGCGCATCTCCTTCGCCGTCTCTTCGCGATGGCACTAAAGTTTTCGGAGAGCAGCGCTGCTGTACGCGCCGCCTCGGGCCCGCTATCGCTGCTGCCATCGGCCTCTCTTTAAGCTAAGTCACCCTTCCCCTATTCCCCTTTCACCATTTCGTGATTTATTCCGAACTTGAGTTATGGCAGCATTGATTCATTGTAGGGTTTTGACTAAGTTGTTTTCTCAAGTTGTGATCTTGTTGGGGAGAGTTTGCTCTAAATTTGCTTACCACTGGATGTTTATTGCTACTGGACTACTTGTGATGCTAATTTCCTCTACTGATTGTTGAGGCTAATTCTAAGTCCTCTTGAGTTGTTGTTCTCGATTGCCTACTGTGATTGTTCTACTGTGATGCAAGGGAGGGTGTTGAGGGAATTACCTTAGTTTGGATGGCTCCTTTGGTTTATGCGGCTGCCCTCCTTGCTCCTTCCTCTCTTGTTGCGCTTCTTGTGTCTTGTGAATATAGAGAGGTGTGAGGAAGGAGATGGTGGTGGGGCTGGTATTTATAGCCAAACTCCTTGGCATTTTGTGGCTAATTTGGGTTAAAGATTCTCTCTTCTTTTTGATTTTGGGCTTAAAGCTTCACTACTAAATTGGTGTAAGGCATTGGAGAGCTCCAATTTCTATTGAGGCTGCAATGTTGGCTTCCTTTTTGAGTTTTGTGATGCTGTCGTTCATTCC
Source organism: Salvia splendens (assembly GCF_004379255.2). Classification (NCBI taxonomy): domain Eukaryota; kingdom Viridiplantae; phylum Streptophyta; class Magnoliopsida; order Lamiales; family Lamiaceae; genus Salvia; species Salvia splendens. Next base: position 19,324,973 of record NC_056039.1, read on the forward strand.
TTATTGGTGATAATTTTGGGGAAGGAAGATCCTTCTCTTGGCTGTTCCTTGAGCCTCGATAAGGGCTCTATCCCTCCATCTCTTTTCGGCTTGTGGCTTGGTTTGCTTACTCTGGGACAGTTTGGCTTTATCCCTAAATGGTGTAAGTTGAAAAGGGACAAAATGTGGCTATCCTCACAGCTGGAAACCGCAGCCCCTTGGCTGCCTATTTCTCCCCTTCCTTAAATGAGCTTGTGTCTCTTTTCTCCCTTCTAATGTAACAAAAATTTTGATACCCTTTTGGTGTAATATTGTAGGTACACTAGCTGCCTCCTTGGAGCTTTATGGAAGCAAGAATCGAGAGGGAGGAGTAAGGAGAATGGGAAAGGGTTCCCTTCTTGTAGCTACTTGGTTCCCATACTAATTTAGCCAACTCCTAGTCTTGCTTAATAGAGTTGGTAGGATGAAAAGTGTCATGTAGGTGTGAGTGTTGTCTCTTTCACTTATGTAATTATGTACTTATAGCATCTCCATTATCCATGTAATTGTATTTCCAAATTTTACTCTTAATAAAAGCATCTCTTACTTTTATCCTTGAATGCATTTCCTTGCAACTTTATTTCCAAGTGTTTCTTCGTCCAAATTTTTTTTATACGCCATAAATCCGTGCACGAAAACTCGGGGTGTTACAATTACAAATCATTAAACACTAATCCTCTCATGCTTACCAATTGTGCATTAATTTCTGTGTCATTGATACTATAAGTACTTCATTCTATAAAAAATAAATTAGTTTCATTGATAAGCAATGCAGTTTTAATCCAAGATAAATATAATTTCACTGAAATACTATTTATGTTGCATCTTCCAATAAAATTTTGATGGACAACTTTTTTTAGAAACCTATTCGACCACAATACCTAGGTAAAAGCAGTAAAGTTTTGACTTTAAATAAACAAACTTCCTCGCCAACTCTCACACACAAAGAAATCAAGATAAAAAACTTAATCATTACCACCTACGCCACTCAGCCTCTCAACCCCTCTCGAAACATCAAATAATTGAAGAAACTATAATTGTAACAGATTTCCAACAACACATTTAATTGTGATACCTGATAAAGTTTTACTCCTACGGACCCTTAAATTTGTCTCTTTTTACTATTTTTATAATCCGGTTGATTGGAATACAATTTTTTTTACCTAATTAAAGAGTACTATATGTACTGTCATGACTTTGATTAAATAATTAAATAAATATTATAGGAGTATAATATTTGCTATGTTGGCGATCACGTCAGGCCGTTTATTCTTTAGCCACACACCATTTTCTAAAATAAAATACGTCACTTTGTATTACTCCTATATTTGACATGTCATACAATTTCTCGAGGTTTCAGGAATTGGCGGCGGGATGTCCCATGAAAAAGGTAGACGAATTTTATCGAATTTGTCTTCTGTGTGCTGATATTCTTTGATTTCTTGTCAAGAATTTTCTATTTTTAAAGCAAAAAAGAAAATGATGGCCGTGAGGTTTATAACGGATTTATGAGAAATCATTGATTTTAATAAAGATATAATAAAATAAAAATATTGAGTAGAGAATGAATATAATAAAATGAAGGATAAAGTGGAAATAACGATATTTCCATTTTAGAAAACGTAATAATTAGAATAAGATATTAAAAATATGCACTATTGTTGAATAAAGGGAGTATATACTCATCCGTCCTATAAAATATGTGCAATTTCCATTTTCGTCCGTCCCATAAAAAAAAGTGTATATACTCCCTCCGTCCCATAAAAATTTATGCACTTTCCATTTTCTTTTGGCCAACAAAAATATGTGCATTCCATTTTTGGAAAGTTATCCCAATTATTACCTTCATACATCAACTTATTTAACTTTGTACCACTATTAAACACTACTAATAATATGGATCTCGCTATCCACTAACAGTACTTTAATTAACATTTTCTTCCTCTCTATTATTTTACCAATTTTGCATTAATTTCTGTGCCACATCAATTTGCTCATATTTGTATGGGATGGGGGAGTAACACTTTATTAGGTACTGATAATATGGAAACAAATGACAGTTTTGGTTAACAAAGCCTAAAATTAAGGTAATCTATGCGTGATGTTATTAGTCACTCATATGTGCACCTCCCAATTTAGTCCATCCCTTAAAAATATGGATAGTGAGGTTTATAACGGATTTATGTGCACTTCCCAATTTAGAAAATGAAGGCCGTGAGGTTTATAACGTATTTATGAGAAATCATTGATTTTAATAAAGATATATTAAAATAAAAATATTGAGTAGAGAATGAATATAATAAAATGAAGGATAAAGTGGAAATAACGATATTTCCATTTTAGAAAACGTAATAATTAGAATAAGATATTAAAAATATGCACTATTGTTGAATAAAGGGAGTATATACTCATCCGTCCTATAAAAATATGTGCAATTTCCATTTTCGTCCGTCCCATAAAAAAATGTATATACTCCCTCTGTCCCATAAAAATTTATGCACTTTCCATTTTCTTTTGGCCAACAAAAATATGTGCATTCCATTTTTGGAAATTATCCCAATTATTACCTTCATACATCAACTTTTTTAACTTTGTACCACTATTAAACACTACTAATAATATGGATCTCGCTATCCACTAACAGTACTTTAATTAACATTTTCTTCCTCTCTATTATTTTACCAATTTTGCATTAATTTCTGTGCCACATCAATTTGCTCATATTTGTATGGGATGGGGGAGTAACACTTTATTAGGTACTAATAATATGGAAATAAATGACAGTTTTGGTTAACAAAGCCTAAAATTAAGGTAATCTATGCATGATGTTATTAGTCACTCATATGTGCACTTCCCAATTTAGTGCATCCCTTAAAAATATGGATAGTTTCCTTTTATGGAAAGTTGTTCCTAACTCAATACCCATATATATCAATTTATTTACAACTTATACCACTATGACGCATCATTACAAATCATTAAACACTAATCCTCCCATGCTTACCAATTGTGCATTAATTTATGTGTTATAATTTCATTGATACTATAAGTACTTCATTCTTTAAAAAATAAATTAGTTTCATTGATAAACAATGCAGTTTTAATCCAAGATAAATATAATTTCATTGAAATACTATATATGTTGAATCTTCCAATAAAAGTTTGATGGACAACTTTTTTTAGAAACCTATTCGACCACAATACCTAGGTAAAAGCAGTAAAGTTTTGAACTTTAAATAAACAAACTTCCTCGTCAACTCCCACACACAAAGAAATCAAGATAAAAAACTTAACCATTACCACCTACGCCACTCAGCCTCTCAATCCCTCTCGAAACCTCAAATAATTGAAGAAACTATAATTGTAATAGATTTCCAACAACTCATTTAATTGTGACACCTGATAAAGTTTTGCTCCTACGGACCCTTAAATTTGTCACTTTTTACTATTTTTATAATTCGGTTGATTGGAATACAATTATTTTTTACCTAACTAAATAGTACTATATGTACGGTCAAGACTTTGATTAAATAATTAAATAAATATTATAGGAGTATAATATTTGCTATGTTGGCGATCACGTCAGGCCGTTTATTCTTTAGCCACACACCATTTTCTAAAATAAAATACGTCACTTTGTATTACTCCTATATTTGACATGTCATACAATTTCTCGAGGTTTCAGGAATTGGCTGCGGGATGTCCCACGAAAAAGGTAGATGAATTTTATCGAATTTGTCTTCTGTGTGTTGATATTCTTTGATTTCTTGTCAAGAATTTTCTATTTTTAAAGCAAAAAAGAAAATGAAGGCCGTGAGGTTTATAACGGATTTATGAGAAATCATTGATTTTAATAAAGATATATTAAAATAAAAATATTGATTAGAGAATGAATATAATAAAATGAAGGATAAAGTGGAAATAACGATATTTCCATTTTAGAAAACGTAATAATTAGAATAAGATATTAAAAATATGCACTATTGTTGAATAAAGGGAGTATATACTCATCCGTCCTATAAAATATTTGCAATTTCCATTTTCGTCCGTCCCATAAAAAAAAGTGTATATACTCCCTCCGTCCCATAAAAATTTATGCACTTTCCATTTTCTTTTGGCCAACAAAAATATGTGCATTCCATTTTTGGAAAGTTATCCCAATTATTACCTTCATACATCAACTTATTTAACTTTGTACCACTATTAAACACTACTAATAATATGGATCTCGCTATCCACTAACAGTACTTTAATTAACATTTTCTTCCTCTCTATTATTTTACCAATTTTGCATTAATTTCTGTGCCACGTCAATTTGCTCATATTTGTATGGGATGGGGGAGTAACACTTTATTAGGTACTGATAATATGGAAATAAATGACAGTTTTGGTTAACAAAGCCTAAAATTAAGGTAATCTATGCGTGATGTTATTAGTCACTCATATGTGCACCTCCCAATTTAGTCCATCCCTTAAAAATATGGATAGTGAGGTTTATAACGGATATATGTGCACTTCCCAATTTAGAAAATGAAGGCCGTGAGGTTTATAACGGATTTATGAGAAATCATTGATTTTAATAAATATATATTAAAATAAAAATATTAAGTAGAGAATGAATATAATAAAATGAAGGATAATGTGGAAATAACAATATTTCCATTTTAGAAAACGTAATAATTAGAATAAGATATTACAAATATGAACTATTGTTGAATAAAGGGAGTATATACTCATCCGTCCTATAAAATATGTGCAATTTCCATTTTCGTCCGTCCCATAAAAAAAGTGTATATACTCCCTCCGTCCCATAAAAATTTATGCACTTTCCATTTTCTTTTGGCCAACAAAAATATGTGCATTTTTCGAAAATTATCCCAATTATTACCTTCATACATCAACTTATTTAACTTTGTACCACTATTAAACACTACTAATAATATGGATCTCGCTATCCACTAACAGTACTTTAATTAACATTTTCTTCCTCTTAATTATTTTACCAATTTTGCATTAATTTCTGTGCCACATCAATTTGCTCATATTTGTATGGGATGGGGGAGTAACACTTTATTAGGTACTGATAATATGGAAATAAATGACAGTTTTGGTTAACAAAGCCTAAAATTAAGGTAATCTATGCGTGATGTTATTAGTCACTCATATGTGCACCTCCCAATTTAGTCCATCCCTTAAAAATATGGATAGTGAGGTTTATAACGGATTTATGTGCACTTCCCAATTTAGAAAATGAAGGCCGTGAGGTTTATAACGTATTTATGAGAAATCATTGATTTTAATAAAGATATATTAAAATAAAAATATTGAGTAGAGAATGAATATAATAAAATGAAGGATAAAGTGGAAATAACGATATTTCCATTTTAGAAAACGTAATAATTAGAATAAGATATTAAAAATATGCACTATTGTTGAATAAAGGGAGTATATACTCATCCGTCCTATAAAAATATGTGCAATTTCCATTTTCGTCCGTCCCATAAAAAAAGTGTATATACTCCCTCCGTCCCATAAAAATTTATGCACTTTCCATTTTCTTTTGGCCAACAAAAATATGTGCATTCCATTTTTGGAATGTTATCCCAATTATTACCTTCATACATCAACTTATTTAACTTTGTACCACTATTAAACACTACTAATAATATGGATCTTGCTATCCACTAACAATACTTTAATTAACATTTTCTTCCTCTCTATTATTTTACCAATTTTGCATTAATTTCTGTGCCACATCAATTTGCTCATATTTGTATGGGATGGGGAAGTAACACTTTATTAGGTACTGATAATATGGAAATAAATAACAGTTTTGGTTAACAAAGCCTAAAATTAAGGTAATCTATGCGTGATGTTATTAGTCGCTCATATGTGCACCTCCCAATTTAGTCCAACCCTTAAAAATATGGATAGTGAGGTTTATAACGGATTTATGTGCACTTCCCAATTTAGAAAATGAAGGCCGTGAGGTTTATAACGTATTTATGAGAAATCATTGATTTTAATAAAGATATATTAAAATAAAAATATTGAGTAGAGAATGAATATAATAAAATGAAGGATAAAGTGGAAATAATGATATTTCCATTTTAGAAAACGTAATAATTAGAATAAGATATTAAAAATATGCACTATTGTTGAATAAAGGGAGTATATACTCATCCGTCCTATAAAAATATGTGCAATTTCCATTTTCGTCCGTCCCATAAAAAAAGTGTATATACTCCCTCCGTCCCATAAAAATTTGTGCACTTTCCATTTTCTTTTGGCCAACAAAAATATGTGCATTCCATTTTTGGAAAGTTATCCCAATTATTACCTTCATACATCAACTTATTTAACTTTGTACCACTATTAAACACTACTAATAATATGGATCTCGCTATCCACTAACAATACTTTAATTAACATTTTCTTCCTCTCTATTGTTTTACCAATTTTGCATTAATTTCTGTGCCACATCAATTTGCTCATATTTGTATGGGATGGGGGAGTAACACTTTATTAGGTACTGATAATATGGAAATAAATGACAGTTTTGGTTAACAAAGCCTAAAATTAAGGTAATCTATGCGTGATGTTATTAGTCACTCATATGTGCACCTCCCAATTTAGTCCATCCCTTAAAAATATGGATAGTGAGGTTTATAACGGATATATGTGCACTTCCCAATTTAGAAAATGAAGGCCGTGAGGTTTATAACGGATTTATGAGAAATCATTGATTTTAATAAAGATATATTAAAATAAAAATATTGAGTAGACAATGAATATAATAAAATGAAGGATAAAGTGGAAATAACGATATTTCCATTTTAGAAAACGTAATAATTAGAATAAGATATTAAAAATATGCACTATTGTGAGTTTAATAAATTTACCAGTTATAATCAAATTGGAAAAGATAAGAGTTATCTTAGGATAAAATTTAGTCTAAGAAACGTTGGAATTCAGGTTTGGCAAGCTTGTAAGACGGTTGGTAAGCCATTTTAGGTGTTCCACGCATAGTGTTCCCCTGCGACCAGTTTCTTTCCTAAACCTACCCCTAAATCTAATCCTTATCTCTCTAATCTGATTATGGCCAGTAAGTTTAGAAATCTTTTAAGATCCAGCTCCAACAATAGAAATGATAAAGATATCGTTTTTAGTAATGAAATATATGTACCTATTGATTATTCAAATTGGACCATCCCAAAAGAGAAAGTAGAAAACTTCTATGATATAGGTATGTTTGACTTCAGAACTGCCTTTTCTGTTAGAACTCATGAAGAACTAGAAGTATTCTTCACAAATCTGAAAGTTTTCCTTTACTTAATTATGACTCTATTAAAAAATATATAAAACAAGGACATAGATATGCCCATTTTGGTCTTGCTCAAATTGCTGTCAAACCCTTAGTTCATATAGGAGTTGACACCCCTATTTATCTCGCCCTAAGAGATAAAAGACTTAAAAAATATCAAACTTCCCTTCTGGCAATGGTCCAAACTAATATTTGTAACGGACCAATATATTTTAATAGTTCTCCAAACTTTTCTGTTGATCTTACAGACCCAATGATTTTAGAATCCCTTGTTCTTGATGTTCAAATACAAGGGGATGAATTTCATAATTGTAAAAATTTTGCTATCATGTTTAGGGTTTACCTTAGACTTATGTCTTCAAACTTAAATCCTAAATTTAGTAAAAATCCTTTTGCAAAAGGAGAAACTATTCTCTTACAAATGGATGCTGAACAATCCACAACATATACTCCTAAACGTCTCAAATGGGATCAAATTACAATCCCTGACCAGTTTATCATAAAAGAACCACAAATTCCCCCAAATATTAGAAAGACTGAACCATCTCAAATTATTGAAGAACCTGATGGCACGGTTACAGTTAAATTCGATAGGACAAATTCTTTCTCAAATTTTAATTACAGTAGAAGTTTTAACTATGAAAATAATAGAGCCTCGTGTTCTGATATTCCAAGTACCTCAGAAAGAAAGTAGACTTTCAAAACCCCTATACCTCAATCAAACCCTATTACTGAAGAAAGTATAGGAGATCCTTATTCCCCTACTAGGAGTACTATGGTCATAACTTATAATAAAGATTTTGAACCTGATATGGAATATTTAAATGACGAATTAAGCTCTCCCTTTTACAAAGAAAAAGAAAGATGGTTTAATAAAATTGATGAAAAAATTAGAAACAAAATAAAAGATGAATGGTTAAAAGAAATGAAAAGGATAAAATCAAACTTTCTTTTTTATGATTTTATAGCAATATACCTTTCTACAGAAGGATGGTATGATTGTTTCAAAAAACCTACCATTGAAGTTAATACTAGTCTCATAAAAAAATGGTGTTTGTCTAATAATAACACTGCTATTTCTGCAGTACACCCTCCTCTAAAATCTTTAAAAATTCAAACTTATAAAGGAGAAATTATTGCTGATACTTTTAAACAAACAAAAGAAACTGATGAAAAGGATTTACAAAGAGTCATTCAACAAAATAACTATTCAAATCAAATTCTTAATACTATTGCAAACCAACTTGACACTTTATCTACTAATAATACTCCATCTACTAGACAAAGTATACTGAATGACAAGTCTAGACCTTATTTCCAAAGTAATGATATTTTAAAAAATAAAAACATTTCTCTTAATTCTAAAACAGAAAATCTTCTTAAAAGAATTACTGAAAAACTTGGTGAGCCAAGCACTTCAAATACTAACGTCATCAGAGAAAATTATGAATCAAATACTGATCAGTCTAGTTATTCTTCCTCTGACCAAGATGATAATTATGTTGAAAAATTTGAAGAAGCCTTTAAAGAAAATAACGACACTCCTTTTAGGATAAATAAAATTTTTAAAGGAAATAAATTTAATAAAAACAAAAATTACTATAATAGACCTTCTCCGGCTGATATGCTTTATGAAGAAAGAGGTCAATTTCATAAGTCTAGTTATGATGGAAATTCTATTACAGAATGGAATATAGATGGAAAATCCGAATATGAAATCATTAATACTTTACAAGAAATGGGAATGGCAAAAATTGCTTATAGATGTAATGGAGTTTCCGAAAAAGAAGCATGTGTCCTCATAGTTAATGGTTTTACAGGCCAATTAAAAAACTGGTGGGATAATGCTTTAAGCCTTGAAAGTAAAGAAGAAATTTTAAATCATAAGGTTAATATTGAAGAACCAGAAGGAGAGATTAAAGAAGCAAGTGATGCTTGTGACTTTCTTGGTGTAACCATTTCGATGTATTTCATAGGAAACCCAAGAGAAGAATACAACAGTTCCTCTATTGTGTTAACCAATCTTAGATGCCCATCATTGTCAGATTACCGTTGGTATAAGGATGTTTTCATAACACAAGTTCTCAAAAGAAATGACTGTAATCAAGCCTTTTGGAAAGAAAGGTTTATTGCAGGATTACCCAAACTCTTTGGTGAAAGAATAATTCAAAAAGTTAAAGATGACATAGATTCTGAAGATATTCCCTTTGATAAAATAACTTTTGGCCAATTATTTGCTTTTATCAAAAAAAGAAGGATTAGCCCTCTGTATGGAAATTAAAATACAGAATAAATACAGAAAAGATAAACAAAAGGCAAAGAATGAATTATGATGTTTTTGTGAAATGTTTGGAATAGGGAAAATTGAAGCCCCTTCCTCTAAGATTAAAAGAAAAGCTAAAAAATTTAAAAAATTTCCACAAAAATCTGAAAATTACAAACCTTACAGAAATAATTTTAGAAGAACAAAACCCAAAAGAAAATTTAAACCAACTCAAGATAAAAATGAAAGCAACATAAAATGTTGGTACTGTAAGAAACCTGGCTCTGATACCATTTTGACCCAGGTTATTAAGATTATTAAGATTTTTAAGATTTTTCGAATTATTAAGATTTTTCGTGAATAGTGAATAGTGAACAGTAACTGTGAACAGTAACTTTGAACAGTAACTCAGTTTTAATTATGATTATTCCGTTATCAGAGTTCATGATATTTGAATCATCAAACTTGTTGGTTAAAACCTTGTTGTTAGAACACTTATTGGCAAAAGCCGTGTTGTGTAATAACGTATTGGTTGAAACCTTATTGTTTGTGATTGAAATATTATGAACTTATTTGTTATATTCAAAAAACAAATGGAAAATATTTCAGGAAATAATTTGAGAAGATTAAAAGTAATCTATAAAGACAAGTATTAAGAAAAGAGTTTAAAAACTCACTTTGGCTTAAAACTTGAAAGGTTTACAGAGGGAATGAGGGAGAAGAGCAATGAGTCTGAGATCAGAACTCGGTGTGCTCAACTTCTTCGCAAACCTCTTATTTATAGCCAACATCCCTGGCTAAATAGGAATACAGTATCTTACAAAAACGTAAGCAGTGACGAAACACACACTAATTTACATATTATTTTATCTAACTATTACAAAAGTACTACATCACTATTTACAAAAGTAGCCACTTTTGTTGACTTTTGAGAAGCTTTTGAAACAACTTTTGAAAGATAGCCGTAACTTTTGACATTTGATGATTTGCTTCACCTTATGCTGCCATGATGAGGTGGAGCCTATTGATTTTATTTTTGCATCTTTTGATATATTGGCAATGTCTCCATTCTTCATCATCGTAATAGTAGTCCATATGTCTACTTCTACGAAATCTGAGTTCATACATTACTTGGAGACTTTCTTCTTCATCTCTGATAGCTTGTTCTAATCTTCTAATTTCATCACCAATGTGAAAGAACCAATAAGGAGGCATTCTGATACAAAAAGATCAGAATTAGGCTGCAGTGATAATATTTATAATTTTGAGAGTTCTCTTCATTCTTTCAATTCTTTGTTTTTGACGCTCAAGGCTTTCAATAATCTCCCTAAGATATGGAAAATCCACTTCTCCTGGAGGGATATCAAGTGTTGTTTTTACATCTTCTAAGAGGGATTCAATCACCAAAATTCCAATTTTGATTTCTTGAATAAGATACTTTGAATAAGCTTCAACACCTTTTCTTCTAAATATTCCTGTCATTAGAAATCAAAGGGGTCTTGACCCCCAATAGGGTCAGAGGAGACTGATTCTTCAGACTTGGATTTTGAGGAGACAGATTTTTGAGCCAAAAATTCAAAGAAATCTTTTTTGATATGTTCTGGAAGATTATCCATAAAACATTCGGGTTTTGATTCTGAGTTGCTGGATTTCTTGGATGTTTCAACTTTGTCCTTTTCTTTCTTTTCTTTTTGGTAAACCACCTTTTCACCAGTGGTAAAGAATTGTTTGACTGCAGGTTCAGCTCCGATATGGTTCTGGAATTTCGCCCACCATTTTACTTTGTATACTCATGTCAAAGAGTAAGGAGTAGGATCCGGGAAAATTTTCTCAAAATTAAAATCCCATGCAAAGATCCAAGGGACTTTGAACTCAGCATGAAACATAATAAATTTTTGAAAACTTTTGAGGGTAGAGAATTCAGCAAAGTATTGAAACCTTTTTGAACATCAGAAGGAAGGATTTGAATTGAAGAACCCATTTTTCTCCACCAGTCAGGGAACCAAATTGGAAATTGTTTTTCACAATTATGATGAAATGTTATGAACCAAGAATGGTTGTAATATCTCAATAAGAAAGCTCTGAACCAGGCATTCTTATAATCGATATAATTATACCCCTGAGCTGGGTGGTTAAGGATTTTGAATTCATTAAGTCCACCAAAAGTGGTTATAGTATGGACTCTTTTGATAATGCATTTTGAATATTCAATTTCTTTGGCTCTGTTGTAAATATGAGTTATTTCCACTGAATCAGAATCCACCAGAATAAACTCATAATACCTTTGGTCTCTTAAAAGATCATTAGATTCCCAAAGTTGGGAGGGATTTGAAAAACGGTTTTTTATAAAATCAATTTGAGATAGTCTGGCAGGATATTCAGAGAAAGGGGTCATCCCACAATCTTCATGCCAATCTTTGGCCAAGTATTTGTTTTCTTCAGGAGTGTTTGGGATTTGAATATTTGCAGGTCTTGGAATATTTGAGGCAAGGACTGTGTTATAAGGAATTTCTGGAATGTTTTGTAGTGGTGAAAATCTATTTGGAATGATTTGATTGAATTTTTGAGGAGTTTTTGGAGCTGAGGATGAAATCAAGGCTTTTGATGTTGGTTTTGAAGGAAAGACTTCATAATCTTTGACACTTTGTTTCTTGGGTGTTCTAGAATCCATCACTGTGACCTTGTAAAAATTCTCTTGTTAGAAAATCAGGTAAAGAATTATTTTCTCGTTTTATGAATTCAATTTCAAAGTCGAAAACAGATAAAATAGCTTGCCATCTGGCAAATATTTGTTTTGACACAATATTTTGAACATCTTTTGTAAGAACTTCTTTTGCAGATTTGCAATCAATTCTTAAGTAAGAATTTTTTATTATAAAGATCATCTTGGAATTTTGAGATACACAAAACAATGGATAAAATTTCTTTTTTGATAACGGAATAATTTATTTGTGGATTATTCCAGATACCAGAATGATATCTTACTAACTGTTCTTTTGAATCAAGTTTTTGCTTTAATATTCCTCCATAGCCTATGTTTGAAGCATCGGTTTCAATAATCATAAAGGCTTCTGGATTAGGGATACCTAAGCAAGGTAGGGTTTTAACTTGTTGTTTTATGGTTTTAATAATATTAGTATGTTCTTCAGTCCAGTTAGAAGGGGTTTTCTTAAGTCTTTGATAAAGAATTTTACAAGTTTCTCTAAGATTAGGAAAGAAGTCAGAGATGTAATTTAAACATCCTAAAAATCTTTGTAATTGGTTTTTATCTTTAATTTCATCAGGGAATTTGTCCGTAAAAGATATTGACCTACTGATGGGTTTGAAGGTTCCTTTTTCAATTTCGTGCCCTAAAAATCTTATGCTGGTTTGGAAAAGTTTCATTTTTGGAGTAGAGATAACTAACCCATTTTTCTCGATGGTTTTTAGGAAGATCTCTAAATGTCTTATGTGTTGGTCAAGATCTTGAGAAAAAATCAAGACATCATCAATATAGACAATATTGAATTGACTATGAGGATTAAGAATGTCATTCATGATTTTTTGGAATTCTGAGGGTGCATTTTTTAATCCAAAGGGCATTACATTCCATTCATAATGTCCAAAAGGGACTGTAAAAGCTGTTTTATATCTATCTTTTTCAGCTATTTGAATTTGCCAGAATCCTGATTTAAGATCAAATTTGGAGAATATTTTGGCATTATAAAGTCTATTGATAAGGTCTCTCTTATTAGGAATTGGGTGCCCTTTTTGTCGAAAAATGTATTTTTGAAAAATGTTTGAAGTCGACTGCGCAATTCTGCCAGTAACATGTGTTCTCGGCCAGAATGTTTCGAAATCTGTTTGACCGACCAAATGACCTCCGATCGATTTGATTCTTGAACTAGATGAAAATTTGGAGTCTCTTCTGAGTCTTGTGAAAATTTCAGCCTTATTGGACATCGTATGAATTTACGGTGAATTTTTCAAATGAACTGCGCAGTGCTGCTAGAATTTTATGTTCCGATCAGAGAGTTGCATAAATGTTTTGACTGACCAAATGAAACGATTTCAGTGTGAAATTTTAACTGGGTGAACTTGAATGTGTCTACTGTGTTGTGACCAAATTTGAGCTTCATATGAGGTCGGATGGATTTTTAGTGATTTTTACAAAACGGTCGCGCAGTTCTGCCAGTTTTATGCCTTAATAAAATAGTGCTTATTTTCAAGATATATGGTGTTATATGATGCATGTATATCTAAGGAGTGTGTTTATTGGTGTGGTTAGGTGTTGCACTTTGAAATATGTTATGGTGTGTTTTTCCCTCTTGTGTTGAACATTGGGTTGGGTAAATTGAGAAAAACGATGAGAGAGGAACGATAGGACATGCATAGAAAAAAATGAGTTTATGGAAGGCTGACTTATGTTGTGATGTTGGCAAGGATTATTGTGTGTACGTGAGCACAAGGAACGAGGGTTGCCTTAAATGGATATTGAATGGTTTAAGCAAACGAGGTGGGCTTTCTGTTAAAGTTACAGTTTTTTTTTACGAAAAGTATATTTATGTGAGCTTTCGAACTAAAATGTTTTTATGAAGGTTTTTAGTTTACTATAAAATGGTTATGAGAATTGTTTTATGTGCTTTCTATTTATTATATGATGTTAAGTGCGAGCTTGCTAATTAACGTGAAGTATTATGAAAAGTGCTATTTGCTTGGTGTTATTATATGATGTTATGTGTTGCTTTACGATTGCTTATGAAGTGTAGCCTGCGTTGATTCTTGAGTTCGGCTTTGACCGATAGAAATGAGTTTTGATCCAAATACGTTTACGACGAAAAAAAAAGAGATGAAGTTTTGAAGTTTTGAAGGTTATATGTGCTTCTTTTGATGAAAGAAAGATGAGTTATGTAAAAAAAAAAAAAACGGTCTTACAGAAAAATAAAGTTGAAAAGGTTATGTCAAGCCATATTTTGTTTTGGAACTATGCCTATCTGACTGCAACGATGAATGAAATGGATTGATGGGTGACCGTGGGAGGTAACCACTTCCCAGGCACTTGAATGTTAAGATATGATGAATGATGAAAGGAACGATGAATGATGAATGGAATGGATTGATGGGTGACCGTGGGAGGTAACCACTTCCCCGGCACTTGAATGGAATGGATTGATGGGTGACCGTGGGAGGTAACCACTTCCCAGGCACTTGAATGTTAAGATATGATGAATGATGAAAGGAAAGATGAATGATGAATGGACTGATGAATGAACAAGAGATAGTGAAATCGGGTTTGTCAGATACGGCATATGTTCCAGGAAAATAGATCGAAAGATCGCTTTTGAAAAAGGAAAAGAAAAATGTTTAGTGTTCTCGGACTTTTCCTAAAATCCCGAGTTCACTCAAAGAGTGGCTTGACAAAATCTATTTTTATAAAATATATTTTGGCACGTGTCCACTGAGTACACCAAGTACTCAGCCCTGCATGTGTTTTCTCTATGTGCAGGTTGAGCGGTGACGAGCGCGGTGGGTGTTGAGCATGAAAGTGAAGAAGATTGTAAATAAAACTTTCTGAATATATTATGTCTTCATACATAATAGTATTCTACTCTCGAATGCTTCCGCCAAGTATTGTTGAGATAATTTTATCTCGAGTTGCTGATTGTTGAAAAGACACTCTGATTTTATTCGAGCTTTTCCCATTTGTTTGGAGCTAAAGTCGAGTTTGCACTCTGTGTATCATACACTCTGATATATATTATTCTTTTAAGCTAATTGAGTCTTTCTTATGAACTGTTATCCTTAAATGCTATTCTTAAATGTTTGTCCCTTGGTCACGATCGCCTCGTTTGTAACACCCCTGGGGTGGGCGGGCGTGACAGAATGGTATCAGAGCAATTTTTCTTTCCGCTCTGGACCCGAGAGTCTTTTTCAGTCTTAGTCTAGATTCGATTCGCTAGACTAAAATAAGGTTAAATTTGGAAGGCTCAACATCCCGCTTCGCCACGCTCAACCAAGAAAGAGGTAATATTTTTTTTTTATTTGAAAATTTTTATGAGAAAGTTTCGGAGAAAGGACGACGAGAAAATTTTTGAGAAGGAAAGAGGAGAAAATTTTATAAGAACGAGGAAGTAGATTCTTTCCATGAGGGATCGATTTCAAGTTGAGAAGAGTAATTGCTGATGTTTAAAAAAAAAAAAGCGAGTTGTGAAGATGAACGATTGATTGTTTGTTTTTACATGAAAGATGAAAGTTGATGTTCAAGTATGTTTTGAGTTTTGAGTCAAAACTTTTGCTTTAAAATTGAAATTAGGATTGTAAATTTTTTAAGGAAAGTGTGAAAGTGTAAAGGAAAATTTTTGTTTCTAAAGTTTTGAATGTAAATGTGAAGTGTGAAAGTGTTTTGCTTTGGGATGTGAAAGTGTTGTGTGTGTTATACTAAGTTGTTGAGATATGAGATGTTAAAATGTGTTGTGAACCTAGAGTGCCTAAGAAATATGTTAGATTGAATGATATCGAATTTAGTTGTTGACAACTGCAATATCACTTTTCCGAGTGATAGGACAAATGGAAATATGTGGTGTGAACTCGAACTTTATCGAATGATTACAAATTCAGTATTGTTTTTCCCTGAATGACAAGAACAAGGAGAATGCGAAAAGACATAGCATATGATAAAGAGTTTAAGAAAAGAAGAACTGCAAATTGAAGAGATGTTCCAAACGAGAAAACGTTCGAGGCAAGAAGAGATGCGAAATGATGTAATCCTACAATGGAGGTAGAGATCATACCTGCGATCTAATAAGATAAATCCGATCTTCGGCCAAAGGTGGCGATGCAACAAAAACGACCATTATAGCATGTTGAGAGCGCGAGAATAACTACAACGTTTTAAAAGAATGACGGTTATCACGTGCAAAGAATATTATGAAGATGCGACTTATGATTAAAATGTTTCTTAAAACGATGTTACCATTTTGGCCTCAGAAAGACGAGCGAGGGAGTGTGACCCTCGTAACTAGAATGAAAATTTTAATCAGCAGTACTTACTTGGATCCTAAGAAATTCTTTCTACATTCTTTCGATTAACAGGGAGCCTTGTCAATTTAAGACCCTGTTTGACTCAAACCTTGCAAGTAATGCTCATTATTTCTTTTTCCTATGTCAAGTCATGACTCATTTTTCAGTTCTTGAAAATTTGTGCTTGTCTTTGTAACTTTGGACATCTTGATTAGTAGTCCTCTTTGATTCATCTTTCGTAAGGAAAATATTTTGACCTTATGAGCTTCTGTCATTGAACTTCGTTCCTAAAGCTGTTTGCAGTTATGACCTTTAGTATGATCACATCTCCCATACATGTTTCTTCAAAGGATGGAATATTCTTTTTGGAACTTTTGTACACCTTTTATTTCGTAACTATGCATGCGGCAAGTTCTTCCTTGCAGAAGTGAAATTCTTTTTGGCTCAGTTTCACTACATATTGTTTCATGCTCAATGATTTTCTTTCTGCAATACCAAGTTAAGGCTATTGTGTCTCTTTTTCCTTAACGTGGTTGATCTAGCCGATCTTCCTAAAAAGTTCACTTCACGTTGGTTGCAATCCTATGAATCCATTGATGTGACATCATTATTCAATAACATGATGTCATCGAACCATGATCAGTGCTACCTCATGACATTTGTCTATGCTTCTAAATCCTCCCACGATTGACCATCTCGTGTCATGACATGTTTGAACCATCATTCATTGATGCCGAAATTTTACAAATTTGATTTGACAATTGAAATATCTTATTTTGCAGTCTACTATGGAATTTGAGACTTAATTCAGTTTCATCCTGTTTTCAAGATCTACCTCATATTCCTTCGAGCTCTCATCAGAAGTAAAGTTTCAAGCTTTATGAGTTCATCTGAAACCTTAATTCCCAGAATGAACATGATAAGTTCAATGGAACTTAGACCTTGCTTTATTTTTATTTTTCTTCAAACCAATTTTTGCAAGTTGATGATGCGATCTAAAAGAGTCGAGCTAGAAATGTTGTTCTTGTTTTCTTGAATAATTCTGCAGCCGTTCTGATTAAGACACTTTCAACAGTGTTGCTACGATTTTGAAATCAGTTCATATCCAAGTAAGACTGCTTGATCAATTTTCGAGTTCTTGATACTAGGCTTGGAGGAAAGGGTGAGGTTGAGCTTTTCGAATGACGTAAGCAAATTTCGGGACGAAATTTTTGTTAAGATGGGTAGATTGTAACACCCCGACTTTTTCTACCTTTTTATTGAGTTCTTGAAAGGACTGTCGTTTGTGCACTTGAAAATTTTTTCGACCTTGTTTCTTTTGTCGAGAGAAGTATTTCACTTTTGAGGCCAAACAATTATTCTTCCTAGCCCAATTTGAAACCCAATTGTTACGAGCCCAAAATGATACCTACACGAAAGAATAGACCACGTATCAAATACACTTTCGACAACAAATCGAGACGAAAAGTTGGATAAGAACCGCGTCACATCAGGCACGTTTTCCAAGTGGATAAGAACCACGTCACATCAGGCACGTTTTTCAACGCCGCATTAATTACGCGTCACATCGAAACGAAAAGACGTGAATTTTTGTCTTTTATGAAAATATTTTCTATAAATACAACCTCCTTTCATTTCATTTCATTTCTTTTCTTTCGCAATCGAGAATCCGAGAGAGAGAAGAGAGAGGAGAAGCCGATGGCGGCGGATCCGCGACGGCGGATTCGTGGCAGCGGCGGCAGCAGTGAAGGGAGAGGGACGAATCGTGTCAACGTTTGTTTCTACCGTTCGTTTTCTTGATTCAAGAAGGTATAACTAAGATTTCCTTCTCATCTCCTTCATTGAAACTTTATTCTTGAATCCTACATGCATATAGAGGGTGTAGGAATCATAGATCGCAAAGTTAATCGGTGGGAAAGTGAGTTTGCTTGAGAACTTTGATAGTTATGCTATTGTTGATTAAGTTGTGTGAAGTTTGATTTGAATCCTTGGTAAATGATCTAAGTTTATGTGCAAACATGTTAAGAGAGTCTTATCAAGCATGATTGTGTGTTATAAGCATGAGAAAATTTTGTTTGGATGATTGTGGAAGAAACTCAAATTTCGAAATTTTGAGTATGAAATTTGTGGTGTTCGGACAGTGGATTCCGACGTGTATTTTACTGACCAAACGGTCGAATTTTGATACGAAAATTTTACTGAGTAAATTTCAAGGTGATTTCTGTGTCTCGTATAAATTTCAGCCCTTTTTGTCGAAAAATATATTTTTGAAAAATGTTTGAAGTCGACTGCGCAATTCTGCCAGTAACATGTGTTCTCGGCCAGAATGTTTCGAAACCTGTTTGACCGACCAAATGACCTCCGATCGATTTGATTCTTGAACTAGATGAAAATTTGGAGTGTCTTCTGAGTCTTGTGAAAATTTCAGCCTTATTGGACATCGTATGAATTTACGGTGAATTTTTCAAATGAACTGCGCAGTGCTGCTAGAATTTTATGTTCCGATCAGAGAGTTGCATAAATGTTTTGACTGACCAAATGAAACGATTTCAGTGTGAAATTTTAACTGGGTGAACTTGAATGTGTCTACTGTGTTGTGACCAAATTTGAGCTTCATATGAGGTCGGATGGATTTTTAGTGATTTTTACAAAACGGTCGCGCAGTTCTGCCAGTTTTATGCCTTAATAAAATAGTGCTTATTTTCAAGATATATGGTGTTATATGATGCATGTATATCTAAGGAGTGTGTTTATTGGTGTGGTTAGGTGTTGCACTTTGAAATATGTTATGGTGTGTTTTTTCCCTCTTGTGTTGAACATTGGGTTGGGTAAATTGAGAAAAACGATGAGAGAGGAACGATAGGACATGCATAGAAAAAAATGAGTTTATGGAAGGCTGACTTATGTTGTGATGTTGGCAAGGATTATTGTGTGTACGTGAGCACAAGGAACGAGGGTTGCCTTAAATGGATATTGAATGGTTTAAGCAAACGAGGTGGGCTTTCTGTTAAAGTTACAGTTTTTTTTTACGAAAAGTATATTTATGTGAGCTTTCGAACTAAAATGTTTTTATGAAGGTTTTTAGTTTACTATAAAGTGGTTATGAGAATTGTTTTATGTGCTTTCTATTTATTATATGATGTTAAGTGCGAGCTTGCTAATTAACGTGAAGTATTATGAAAAGTGCTATTTGCTTGGTGTTATTATATGATGTTATGTGTTGCTTTACGATTGCTTATGAAGTGTAGCCTGCGTTGATTCTTGAGTTCGGCTTTGACCGATAGAAATGAGTTTTGATCCAAATACGTTTACGACGAAAAAAAAAGAGATGAAGTTTTGAAGTTTTGAAGGTTATATGTGCTTCTTTTGATGAAAGAAAGATGAGTTATGTAAAAAAAAAAAAAAACGGTCTTACAGAAAAATAAAGTTGAAAAGGTTATGTCAAGCCATATTTTGTTTTGGAACTATGCCTATCTGACTGCAACGATGAATGAAATGGATTGATGGGTGACCGTGGGAGGTAACCACTTCCCAGGCACTTGAATGTTAAGATATGATGAATGATGAAAGGAACGATGAATGATGAATGGAATGGATTGATGGGTGACCGTGGGAGGTAACCACTTCCCCGGCACTTGAATGGAATGGATTGATGGGTGACCGTGGGAGGTAACCACTTCCCAGGCACTTGAATGTTAAGATATGATGAATGATGAAAGGAAAGATGAATGATGAATGGACTGATGAATGAACAAGAGATAGTGAAATCGGGTTTGTCAGATACGGCATATGTTCCAGGAAAATAGATCGAAAGATCGCTTTTGAAAAAGGAAAAGAAAAATGTTTAGTGTTCTCGGACTTTTCCTAAAATCCCGAGTTCACTCAAAGAGTGGCTTGACAAAATCTATTTTTATAAAATATATTTTGGCACGTGTCCACTGAGTACACCAAGTACTCAGCCCTGCATGTGTTTTCTCTATGTGCAGGTTGAGCGGTGACGAGCGCGGTGGGTGTTGAGCATGAAAGTGAAGAAGATTGTAAATAAAACTTTCTGAATATATTATGTCTTCATACATAATAGTATTCTACTCTCGAATGCTTCCGCCAAGTATTGTTGAGATAATTTTATCTCGAGTTGCTGATTGTTGAAAAGACACTCTGATTTTATTCGAGCTTTTCCCATTTGTTTGGAGCTAAAGTCGAGTTTGCACTCTGTGTATCATACACTCTGATATATATTATTCTTTTAAGCTAATTGAGTCTTTCTTATGAACTGTTATCCTTAAATGCTATTCTTAAATGTTTGTCCCTTGGTCACGATCGCCTCGTTTGTAACACCCCTGGGGTGGGCGGGCGTGACAATTGTAACACCTTATTGAGAGGTTTATAATTAATGACTAACCTAGGAGTTTCTCTTTCTAATTCAGCTTGTTTCATAACATAAAAGGTTGAACGGCTCCAAGGAGAATTTGAAGGTCTTATAAGTTTTTTATCTAATAAGTCTTTAATTTCTTTTTTACAAACTTCTAATAGTTCGTGATTCATTTGAATAGGCCTTGATTTTGTAGGAATTTTTTCTTCACAAAAATCTTTTTCATATGGTAATTCAACTACATGATGCTTTCTTTCCCAAAATGCATTAGGAACATCATTACAGACTCTTTTAATAAAATTATTTTCTTTTAATTCATAAAATTCCTTATTAATTTGTTTTTTAAGATTATTAATTTCTCTTTGAAGGTCTCTTGTTGTTATTTGCTTAGAAATACTTTGATAAGGATATTTATCCCATAATGGATATTTCTAAGCAAATAACAACAAGAGACCTTCAAAGAGAAATTAATAATATTAAAAAACAAATTAATAAGGAATTTTATGAATTAAAAGAAAATAATTTTATTAAAAGAGTCTGTAATGATGTTCCTAATGCATTTTGGGAAAGAAAGCATCATGTAGTTGAATTACCATATGAAAAAGATTTTTGTGAAGAAAAAATTCCTACAAAATCAAGGCCTATTCAAATGAATCACGAACTATTAGAAGTTTGTAAAAAAGAAATTAAAGACTTATTAGATAAAAAACTTATAAGACCTTCAAATTCTCCTTGGAGCCGTTCAGCCTTTTATGTTATGAAACAAGCTGAATTAGAAAGAGGAACTCCTAGGTTAGTCATTAATTATAAACCTCTCAATAAGGTGTTACAATGGATTAGGCACCCAATTCCTAATAAGAGAGACCTTATCAATAGACTTTATAATGCCAAAATATTCTCCAAATTTGATCTTAAATCAGGATTCTGGCAAATTCAAATAGCTGAAAAAGATAGATATAAAACAGCTTTTACAGTCCCTTTTGGACATTATGAATGGAATGTAATGCCCTTTGGATTAAAAAATGCACCCTCAGAATTCCAAAAAATCATGAATGACATTCTTAATCCTCATAGTCAATTCAATATTGTCTATATTGATGATGTCTTGATTTTTTCTCAAGATCTTGACCAACACATAAGACATTTAGAGATCTTCCTAAAAACCATCGAGAAAAATGGGTTAGTTATCTCTACTCCAAAAATGAAACTTTTCCAAACCAGCATAAGATTTTTAGGGCACGAAATTGAAAAAGGAACCTTCAAACCCATCAGTAGGTCAATATCTTTTACGGACAAATTCCCTGATGAAATTAAAGATAAAAACCAATTACAAAGATTTTTAGGATGTTTAAATTACATCTCTGACTTCTTTCCTAATCTTAGAGAAACTTGTAAAATTCTTTATCAAAGACTTAAGAAAACCCCTTCTAACTGGACTGAAGAACATACTAATATTATTAAAACCATAAAACAACAAGTTAAAACCCTACCCTGCTTAGGTATCCCTAATCCAGAAGTCTTTATGATTATTGAAACCGATGCTTCAAACATAGGCTATGGAGGAATATTAAAGCAAAAACTTGATTCAAAAGAACAGTTAGTAAGATATCATTCTGGTATCTGGAATAATGCACAAATAAATTATTCCGTTATCAAAAAAGAAATTTTATCCATTGTTTTGTGTATCTCAAAATTCCAAGATGATCTTTATAATAAAAAAATCTTACTTAGAATTGATTGCAAATCTGCAAAAGAAGTTCTTACAAAAGATGTTCAAAATATTGTGTCAAAACAAATATTTGCCAGATGGCAAGCTATTTTATCTGTTTTCGACTTTGAAATTGAATTCATAAAAGGAGAAAATAATTCTTTACCTGATTTTCTAACAAGAGAATTTTTACAAGGTCACAGTGATGGATTCTAGAACACCCAAGAAACAAAGTGTCAAAGATTATGAAGTCTTTCCTTCAAAACCAACATCAAAAGCCTTGATTTCATCCTCAGCTCCAAAAACTCCTCAAAAATTCAATCAAATCATTCCAAATAGATTTTCACCACTACAAAACATTCCAGAAATTCCTTATAACACAGTCCTTGCCTCAAATATTCCAAGACCTGCAAATATTCAAATCCCAAACACTCCTGAAGAAAACAAATACTTGGCCAAAGATTGGCATGAAGATTGTGGGATGACCCCTTTCTCTGAATATCCTGCCAGACTATCTCAAATTGATTTTATAAAAAACCGTTTTTCAAATCCCTCCCAACTTTGGGAATCTAATGATCTTTTAAGAGACCAAAGGTATTATGAGTTTATTCTGGTGGATTCTGATTCAGTGGAAATAACTCATATTTACAACAGAGCCAAAGAAATTGAATATTCAAAATGCATTATCAAAAGAGTCCATACTATAACCACTTTTGGTGGACTTAATGAATTCAAAATCCTTAACCACCCAGCTCAGGGGTATAATTATATCGATTATAAGAATGCCTGGTTCAGAGCTTTCTTATTGAGATATTACAACCATTCTTGGTTCATAACATTTCATCATAATTGTGAAAAACAATTTCCAATTTGGTTCCCTGACTGGTGGAGAAAAATGGGTTCTTCAATTCAAATCCTTCCTTCTGATGTTCAAAAAGGTTTCAATACTTTTGCTGAATTCTCTACCCTCAAAAGTTTTCAAAAATTTATTATGTTTCATGCTGAGTTCAAAGTCCCTTGGATCTTTGCATGGGATTTTAATTTTGAGAAAATTTTCCCGGATCCTACTCCTTACTCTTTCACAAGAGTATACAAAGTAAAATGGTGGGCGAAATTCCAGAACCATATCGGAGCTGAACCTGCAGTCAAACAATTCTTTACCACTGGTGAAAAGGTGGTTTACCAAAAAGAAAAGAAAGAAAAGGACAAAGTTGAAACATCCAAGAAATCCAGCAACTCAGAATCAAAACCCGAATGTTTTATGGATAATCTTCCAGAACATATCAAAAAAGATTTCTTTGAATTTTTGGCTCAAAAGTTACTGTTCACTATTCACTATTCACGAAAAATCTTAATAATTCGAAAAATCTTAATATTTGAGTGGCGTAGGTGGTAATGGTTAAGTTTTTTATCTTGATTTCTTTGTGTGTGGGAATTGACGAGGAAGTTTGTTTATTTAAAGTTCAAAACTTTACTGCTTTTATCTAGGTATTGTGGTCGAATAGGTTTCTAAAAAAAGTTGTCCATCAAAATTTTATTGGAAGATGCAACATATATAGTATTTCAGTGAAATTATATTTATCTTGGATTAAAACTGCATTGTTTATCAATGAAACTAATTTATTTTTTAAAGAATGAAGTACTTATAGTATCAATGAAATTATAACACATAAATTAATGCACAATTGGTAAGCATGGGAGGATTAGTGTTTAATGATTTGTAATGATGCGTCATAGTGGTATAAGTTGTAAATAAATTGATATATATGGGTATTGAGTTAGGAACAACTTTCCATAAAAGGAAACTATCCATATTTTTAAGGGATGGACTAAATTGGGAAGTGCACATATGAGTGACTAATAACCTCACGCATTAATTACCTTAATTTTAGGTTTTTGTTAACCAAAACTGTCATTTATTTCCATATTATCAGTATCTAATAAAGTGTTGCTCCCCCATCCCATAAAAATATGAGCAAATTGATGTGGCACAGAAATTAATGCAAAATTGGTAAAATAATAGAGGGGAGGAAAATGTTAATTAAAGTACTATTAGTGGATAGTAAGATCCATATTATTAGTAGTGTTTAATAGTGGTACAAATTGTAAATAAGTTGATGTATGAAGGTAATAATTGGGATAACTTTCCAAAAATGGAATGCACAAATTTTTGTGGGCCTAAAGAAAATGGAAAGTGCATAAATTTTTATGGGACTGAGGGAGTATATACACTTTTTTTTATGGGAAGGACGAAAATGGAAATTGCACATATTTTTATAATACGGAGGAGTATATACTCCCTTTATTCAACAATAGTGCATATTTTTAATATCTTATTCTAATTTTACATTTTCTAAAATGGAAATATAGTTATTTCCACTTTATCCTTCATTTTATTATATTTATTCTGTACTCAATATTTTATTTTAATATATCTTTATTAAAATCAATGATTTCTCGTAAATCCGTTATAAACCTCACGGCCTTCATTTTCTTTTTTGCTTTAAAAATAGAAAATTCTTGACAAGAAATCAAAGAATATCAGCACACAGAAGACAAATTCGATAAAATTCGTCTACCTTTTTCGTGGGACATCCCGCCGCCAATTCCTGAAACCTCGAGAAATTGTATGACATGTCAAATATAGGAGTAATACAAAGTGACGTATTTATTTTAGAAAATGGTGTGTGGTTAAAGAATAAACGGCCTGACATGATCGCCAACATAGCAAATATTATACTCCTATAATATTTATTTAATTATTTAATCAAAGTCATGACAGTACATATAGTACTATTTAATTAGGTAAAAAAAAATTGTATTCCAATCAACCGGATTATAAAAATAGTAAAAAGTGACAAATTTAAGGGTCCTTAGGAGTAAAACTTTATCAGGTGTCACAATTAAATGAGTTGTTGGAAATCTGTTACAATTATAGTTTCTTCAATTATTTGAGTGGCGTAGGTGGTAATGGTTAAGTTTTTTATCTTGATTTCTTTGTGTGTGGGAATTGACGAGGAAGTTTGTTTATTTAAAGTTCAAAACTTTACTGCTTTTATCTAGGTATTGTGGTCGAATAGGTTTCTAAAAAAAGTTGTCCATCAAAATTTTATTGGAAGATGCAACATATATAGTATTTCAGTGAAATTATATTTATCTTGGATTAAAACTGCATTGTTTATCAATGAAACTAATTTATTTTTTAAAGAATGAAGTACTTATAGTATCAATGAAATTATAACACATAAATTAATGCACAATTGGTAAGCATGGGAGGATTAGTGTTTAATGATTTGTAATGATGCGTCATAGTGGTATAAGTTGTAAATAAATTGATATATATGGGTATTGAGTTAGGAACAACTTTCCATAAAAGGAAACTATCCATATTTTTAAGGGATGGACTAAATTGGGAAGTGCACATATGAGTGACTAATAACCTCACGCATTAATTACCTTAATTTTAGGTTTTGTTAACCAAAACTGTCATTTATTTCCATATTATCAGTATCTGATAAAGTGTTACTCCCCCATCCCATAAAAATATGAGCAAATTGATGTGGCACAGAAATTAATGCAAAATTGGTAAATTAATAGAGGGGAGGAAAATGTTAATTAAAGTACTATTAGTGGATAGTGAGATCCATATTATTAGTAGTGTTTAATAGTGGTACAAATTGTAAATAAGTTGATGTATGAAGGTAATAATTGGGATAACTTTCCAAAATGGAATGCACAAATTTTTGTGGGCCTAAAGAAAATGGAAAGTGCATAAATTTTTATGGGACTGAGGGAGTATATACACTTTTTTTTATGGGAAGGACGAAAATGGAAATTGCACATATTTTTATAATACGGAGGAGTATATACTCCCTTTATTCAACAATAGTGCATATTTTTAATATCTTATTCTAATTTTACATTTTCTAAAATGGAAATATAGTTATTTCCACTTTATCCTTCATTTTATTATATTTATTCTGTACTCAATATTTTATTTTAATATATCTTTATTAAAATCAATGATTTCTCGTAAATCCGTTATAAACCTCACGGCCTTCATTTTCTTTTTTGCTTTAAAAATAGAAAATTCTTGACAAGAAATCAAAGAATATCAGCACACAGAAGACAAATTCGATAAAATTCGTCTACCTTTTTCGTGGGACATCCCGCCGCCAATTCCTGAAACCTCGAGAAATTGTATGACATGTCAAATATAGGAGTAATACAAAGTGACGTATTTTATTTTAGAAAATGGTGTGTGGTTAAAGAATAAACGGCCTGACATGATCGCCAACATAGCAAATATTATACTCCTATAATATTTATTTAATTATTTAATCAAAGTCATGACAGTACATATAGTACTATTTAATTAGGTAAAAAAAAATTGTATTCCAATCAACCGGATTATAAAAATAGTAAAAAGTGACAAATTTAAGGGTCCTTAGGAGTAAAACTTTATCAGGTGTCACAATTAAATGAGTTGTTGGAAATCTGTTACAATTATAGTTTCTTCAATTATTTGAGTGGCGTAGGTGGTAATGGTTAAGTTTTTTATCTTGATTTCTTTGTGTGTGGGAATTGACGAGGAAGTTTGTTTATTTAAAGTTCAAAACTTTACTGCTTTTATCTAGGTATTGTGGTCGAATAGGTTTCTAAAAAAAGTTGTCCATCAAAATTTTATTGGAAGATGCAACATATATAGTATTTCAGTGAAATTATATTTATCTTGGATTAAAACTGCATTGTTTATCAATGAAACTAATTTATTTTTTAAAGAATGAAGTACTTATAGTATCAATGAAATTATAACACATAAATTAATGCACAATTGGTAAGCATGGGAGGATTAGTGTTTAATGATTTGTAATGATGCGTCATAGTGGTATAAGTTGTAAATAAATTGATATATATGGGTATTGAGTTAGGAACAACTTTCCATAAAAGGAAACTATCCATATTTTTAAGGGATGGACTAAATTGGGAAGTGCACATATGAGTGACTAATAACCTCACGCATTAATTACCTTAATTTTAGGTTTTGTTAACCAAAACTGTCATTTATTTCCATATTATCAGTATCTGATAAAGTGTTACTCCCCCATCCCATAAAAATATGAGCAAATTGATGTGGCACAGAAATTAATGCAAAATTGGTAAATTAATAGAGGGGAGGAAAATGTTAATTAAAGTACTATTAGTGGATAGTGAGATCCATATTATTAGTAGTGTTTAATAGTGGTACAAATTGTAAATAAGTTGATGTATGAAGGTAATAATTGGGATAACTTTCCAAAAATGGAATGCACAAATTTTTGTGGGCCTAAAGAAAATGGAAAGTGCATAAATTTTTATGGGACTGAGGGAGTATATACACTTTTTTTTATGGGAAGGACGAAAATGGAAATTGCACATATTTTTATAATACGGAGGAGTATATACTCCCTTTATTCAACAATAGTGCATATTTTCAATATGTTATTCTAATTATTACATTTTCTAAAATGGAAATATAGTTATTTCCACTTTATCCTTCATTTTATTATATTTATTATGTACTCAATATTTTATTTTAACATATCTTTATTAAAATCAATGATTTCTCGTAAATCCGTTATAAACCTCACGGCCTTCATTTTCTTTTTTGCTTTAAAAATAGAAAATTCTTGACATGAAATCAAAGAATATCAGCACACAGAAGACAAATTCGATAAAATTCGTCTACCTTTTTCGTGGGACATCCCGCCGCCAATTCCTGAAACCTCGAGAAATTGTATGATATGTCAAATATAGAAGTAATACAAAGTGACGTATTTTATTTTAGAAAATGGTGTGTGGCTAAAGAATAAACGGCCTGACGTGATCGCCAACATAGCAAATATTATACTCCTATAATATTTATTTAATTATTTAATCAAAGTCATGATAGTACAGATAGTACTATTTAATTAGGTAAAAAAAAGTTGTATTCCAATCAACCGGATTATAAAAATAGTAAAATGTGACAAATTTAAGGGTCCTTAGGAGTAAAACTTTATCAGGTGTCACAATTAAATGAGTTGTTGGAAATCTGTTACATTTATAGTTTCTTCAATTATTTGAGTTTTCGAGAAGGGTTATGAGGCTGAGTGGCGTAGGTGGTAATGGTTAAGTTTTTTATCTTGATTTCTTTGTGTGTGGGAGTTGACGAGGAAGTTTGTTTATTTAAAGTTCAAAACTTTACTGCTTTTACCTAGGTATTGTGGTCGAATAGGTTTCTAAAAAAAGTTGTCCATCAAAATTTTATTGGAAGATGCAACATATATAGTATTTCAATGAAATTATATTTATCTTGGATTAAAACTGCATTGTTTATCAATGAAACTAATTTATTTTTTAAAGAATGAAGTACTTATAGTATCAATGAAATTATAACACATAAATTAATGCACAATTGGTAAGCACGGGAGGACTAGTGTTTAATGATTGGTAATGATGCGTTATAGTGGTATAAGTTGTAAATAAATTTATATATATGGGTATTGAGTTAGGAACAACTTTCCATAAAAGGAAACTATCCATATTTTTAAGGGATGCACTAAATTGGGAGGTGCACATATGAGTGACTAATAACATCACGCATAGATTACCTTAATTTTAGGCTTTGTTAACCAAAACTGTCATTTATTTCCATATTATCAGTACCTAATAAAGTGTTACTCCCCCATCCCATACAAATATGAACAAATTGATGTGGCACAGAAATTAATGCAAAATTGGTAAAATAATAGAGAGGAAGAAAATGTTAATTAAAGTACTGTTAGTGGATAGCGAGATCCATATTATTAGTAGTGTTTAATAGTGGTACAAAGTTAAATAAGTTGATGTATGAAGGTAATAATTGGGATAATTTTCGAAAAATGGAATGCACATATTTTTGTTGGCCAAAAGAAAATGGAAAGTGCATAAATTTTTATGGGACGGAGGGAGTATATACACTTATTTTTATGGGACGGACGAAAATGGAAATTGCACATATTTTATAGGACGGATGAGTATATACTCCCTTTATTCAACAATAGTGCATATTTGTAATATCTTATTCTAATTATTACGTTTTCTAAAATGGAAATATCGTTATTTCCACTTTATCCTTCATTTTATTACAATCATTCTCTACTCAATATTTTTATTTTAATATATCTTTATTAAAATCAATGATTTCTCATAAATCCGTTATAAACCTCACGGCCTTCATTTTTTAAATTGGGAAGTGCACATATATCCGTTATAAACCTCACTATCCATATTTTTAAGGGATGGACTAAATTGGGAGGTGCACATATTAGTGACTAATAACATCACGCATAGATTACCTTAATTTTAGGCTTTGTTAACCAAAACTGTCATTTATTTCCATATTATCAGTACCTAATAAAGTGTTACTCCCCCATCCCATACAAATATGAGCAAATTGAGGTGGCACAGAAATTAATGCAAAATTGGTAAAATAATAGAGAGGAAGAAAATGTTAATTAAAGTACTGTTAGTGGATAGCGAGATCCATATTATTAGTAGTGTTTAATAGTGGTACAAAGTTAAATAAGTTGATGTATGAAGGTAATAATTGGGATAACTTTCCAAAAATGGAATGCACATATTTTCGTTGGCCAAAAGAAAATGGAAAGTGCATAAATTTTTATGGGACGGAGGGAGTATATACATTTTTTAATGGGACGGACGAAAATGGAAATTGCACATATTTTTATAGGACGGATGAGTATATACTCCCTTTATTCAACAATAGTGCATATTTTTAATATCTTATTCTAATTATTACGTTTTCTAAAATGGAAATATCGTTATTTCCACTTTATCCTTCATTTTATTATATTCATTCTCTACTCAACATTTTTATTTTAATATATCTTTATTAAAATCAATGATTTCTCATAAATACGTTATAAACCTCACGGCCTTCATTTTCTAAATTGGGAAGTGCACATAAATCCGTTATAAACCTCACTATCCATATTTTTAAGGGATGGACTAAATTGGGAGGTGCACATATTAGTGACTAATAACATCACGCATAGATTACCTTAATTTTAGGCTTTGTTAACCAAAACTGTCATTTATTTCCATATTATCAGTACCTAATAAAGTGTTACTCCCCAATCCCATACAAATATGAGCAAATTGATGTGGCACAGAAATTAATGCAAAATTGGTAAAATAATAGAGAAGAAGAAAATGTTAATTAAAGTACTGTTAGTGGATAGTGAGATCCATATTATTAGTAGTGTTTAATAGTGGTACAAAGTTAAATAAGTTGATGTATGAAGGTAATAATTGGGATAATTTTCGAAAAATGGAATGCACATACTTTTGTTGGCCAAAAGAAAATGGAAAGTGCATAAATTTTTATGGGACGGAGGGAGTATATACACTTTTTTTTATGGGACGGACGAAAATGGAAATTGCACATATTTTATAGGACGGATGAGTATATACTCCCTTTATTCAACAATAGTGCATATTTGTAATATCTTATTCTAATTATTACGTTTTCTAAAATGGAAATATCGTTATTTCTACTTTATCCTTCATTTTATTATAATCATTCTCTACTCAATATTTTTATTTTAATATATCTTTATTAAAATCAATGGTTTCTCATAAATCCGTTATAAACCTCACGGCCTTCATTTTTTAAATTGGGAAGTGCACATTATCCGTTAATAACCCACTATCCATATTTTTAAACAGGGATGGACTAAATTGGGAGGTGGACATTATGAGTGACTAATAATCATCACGCATAGATTATACCTTATTTTAGGCTTTGTTAACCAAAACTGTCATTTATTTCCATATTAATCAGTAACCTAATAAAGGTGTTAACTTCCCCATCCCATACAAAATGAGCAAATTGACGTGGCACAGAAATTATGTCAAATTGTAAATAATAGAGAGGAAGAAAATGTTAATTAAAGTACTGTTATAGATAGCGAGATCCATATTATTAGTAGTGTTTAAATAGTGGTACAAAGTTAAATAATTGATGTATGAAGGTAATATTGGGATAACTTTCCAAAAATGGAATCACATATTTTTTGTTGGCTATCAATAGACTTTATAATGCCAAGATATTCTCCAAATTTGATCTTAAATCAGGATTCTGGCAAATTCAAATAGCTGAAAAAGATAGATATAAAACAGCTTTTACGGTCCCTTTTGGACATTATGAATGGAATGTAATGCCCTTTGGATTAAAAAATGCACCCTCAGAATTCCAAAAAATCATGAATGACATTCTTAATCCTCATAGTCAATTCAATATTGTCTATATTGATGATGTCTTGATTTTTTCTCAAGATCTTGACCAACACATAAGACATTTAGAGATCTTCCTAAAAACCATCGAGAAAAATGGGTTAGTTATCTCTACTCCAAAAATGAAACTTTTCCAAACCAGCATAAGATTTTTAGGGCACGAAATTGAAAAAGGAACCTTCAAACCCATCAGTAGGTCAATATCTTTTACGGACAAATTCCCTGATGAAATTAAAGATAAAAACCAATTACAAAGATTTTTAGGATGTTTAAATTACATCTCTGACTTTTTTCCTAATCTTAGAGAAACTTGTAAAATTCTTTATCAAAGACTTAAGAAAACCCCTTCTAACTGGACTGAAGAACATACTAATATTATTAAAACCATAAAACAACAAGTTAAAACCCTACCCTGCTTAGGTATCCCTAATCCAGAAGTCTTTATGATTATTGAAACCGATGCTTCAAACATAGGCTATGGAGGAATATTAAAGCAAAAACTTGATTCAAAAGAACAGTTAGTAAGATATCATTCTGGTATCTGGAATAATGCACAAATAAATTATTCCGTTATCAAAAAAGAAATTTTATCCATTGTTTTGTGTATCTCAAAATTCCAAGATGATCTTTATAATAAAAAAATCTTACTTAGAATTGATTGCAAATCTGCAAAAGAAGTTCTTACAAAAGATGTTCAAAATATTGTGTCAAAACAAATATTTGCCAGATGGCAAGCTATTTTATCTGTTTTCGACTTTGAAATTGAATTCATAAAAGGAGAAAATAATTCTTTACCTGATTTTCTAACAAGAGAATTTTTACAAGGTCACAGTGATGGATTCTAGAACACCCAAGAAACAAAGTGTCAAAGATTATGAAGTCTTTCCTTCAAAACCAACATCAAAAGCCTTGATTTCATCCTCAGCTCCAAAAACTCCTCAAAAATTCAATCAAATCATTCCAAATAGATTTTCACCACTACAAAACATTCCAGAAATTCCTTATAACACAGTCCTTGCCTCAAATATTCCAAGACCTGCAAATATTCAAATCCCAAACACTCCTGAAGAGAAAACAAATACTTGGCCAAAGATTGGCATGAAGATTGTGGGATGACCCCTTTCTCTGAATATCCTGCCAGACTATCTCAAATTGATTTTATAAAAACCGTTTTTCAAATCCCTCCCAACTTTGGGAATCTAATGATCTTTTAAGAGACCAAAGGTATTATGAGTTTATTCTGGTGGATTCTGATTCAGTGGAAATAACTCATATTACAACAGAGCCAAAGAAATTGAATATTCAAAATGCATTATCAAAAGAGTCCATACTATAACCACTTTTGGTGGACTTAATGAATTCAAAATCCTTAACCACCCAGCTCAGGGGTATAATTATATCGATTATAAGAATGCCTGGTTCAGAGCTTTCTTATTGAGATATTACAACCATTCTTGGTTCATAACATTTCATCATAATTGTGAAAAACAATTTCCAATTTGGTTCCCTGACTGGTGGAGAAAAATGGGTTCTTCAATTCAAATCCTTCCTTCTGATGTTCAAAAAGGTTTCAATACTTTTGCTGAATTCTCTACCCTCAAAAGTTTTCAAAAATTTATTATGTTTCATGCTGAGTTCAAAGTCCCTTGGATCTTTGCATGGGATTTTAATTTTGAGAAAATTTTCCCGGATCCTACTCCTTACTCTTTCACAAGAGTATACAAAGTAAAATGGTGGGCGAAATTCCAGAACCATATCGGAGCTGAACCTGCAGTCAAACAATTCTTTACCACTGGTGAAAAGGTGGTTTACCAAAAAGAAAAGAAAGAAAAGGACAAAGTTGAAACATCCAAGAAATCCAGCAACTCAGAATCAAAACCCGAATGTTTTATGGATAATCTTCCAGAACATATCAAAAAGATTTCTTTGAATTTTTGGCTCAAAAGTTACTGTTCACTATTCACTATTCACGAAAAATCTTAATAATTCGAAAAATCTTAATATTTGAGTGGCGTAGGTGGTAATGGTTAAGTTTTTTATCTTGATTTCTTTGTGTGTGGGAATTGACGAGGAAGTTTGTTTATTTAAAGTTCAAAACTTTACTGCTTTTATCTAGGTATTGTGGTCGAATAGGTTTCTAAAAAAAGTTGTCCATCAAAATTTTATTGGAAGATGCAACATATATAGTATTTCAGTGAAATTATATTTATCTTGGATTAAAACTGCATTGTTTATCAATGAAACTAATTTATTTTTAAAGAATGAAGTACTTATAGTATCAATGAAATTATAACACATAAATTAATGCACAATGGTAATTGGCATGGGAGGATTAGTGTTTAATGATTTGTAATGATGCGTCATAGTGGTATAAGTTGTAAATAAATTGATATATATGGGTATTGAGTTAGGAACAACTTTCCATAAAAGGAAACTATCCATATTTTTAAGGGATGGACTAAATTGGGAAGTGCTTTATGAGTGACTAATAACCTCACGCATTAATTACCTTAATTTTAGGTTTTTGTTAACCAAAACTGTCATTTATTTCCATATTATCAGTATCTAATAAAGTGTTGCTCCCCCATCCATAAAAATATGAGCAAATTGATGTGGCACAGAAATTAATGCAAAATTGGTAAAATAATAGAGGGGAGGAAAATGTTAATTAAAGTACTATTAGTGGATAGTAAGATCCATATTATTAGTAGTGTTTAATAGTGGTACAAATTGTAAATAAGTTGATGTATGAAGGTAATAATTGGGATAACTTTCCAAAAATGGAATGCACAAATTTTTGTGGGCCTAAAGAAAATGGAAAGTGCATAAATTTTTATGGGACTGAGGGAGTATATACACTTTTTTTTATGGGAAGGACGAAAATGGAAATTGCACATATTTTATAATACGGAGGAGTATATACTCCCTTTATTCAACAATAGTGCATATTTTTAATATCTTATTCTAATTTTACATTTTCTAAAATGGAAATATAGTTATTTCCACTTTATCCTTCATTTTATTATATTTATTCTGTACTCAATATTTTATTTTAATATATCTTTATTAAAATCAATGATTTCTCGTAAATCCGTTATAAACCTCACGGCCTTCATTTTCTTTTTTGCTTTAAAAATAGAAAATTCTTGACAAGAAATCAAAGAATATCAGCACACAGAAGACAAATTCGAAAATTCGTCTACCTTTTTCGTGGGACATCCCGCCGCCAATTCCTGAAACCTCGAGAAATTGTATGACATGTCAAATATAGGAGTAATACAAAGTGACGTATTTTATTTTAGAAAATGGTGTGTGGTTAAAGAATAAACGGCCTGACATGATCGCCAACATAGCAAATATTATACTCCTATAATATTTATTTAATTATTTAATCAAAGTCATGACAGTACATATAGTACTATTTAATTAGGTAAAAAAAAATTGTATTCCAATCAACCGGATTATAAAAATAGTAAAAAGTGACAAATTTAAGGGTCCTTAGGAGTAAAACTTTATCAGGTGTCACAATTAAATGAGTTGTTGGAAATCTGTTACAATTATAGTTTCTTCAATTATTTGAGTGGCGTAGGTGGTAATGGTTAAGTTTTTTATCTTGATTTCTTTGTGTGTGGGAATTGACGAGGAAGTTTGTTTATTTAAAGTTCAAAACTTTACTGCTTTTATCTAGGTATTGTGGTCGAATAGGTTTCTAAAAAAAGTTGTCCATCAAAATTTTATTGGAAGATGCAACATATATAGTATTTCAGTGAAATTATATTTATCTTGGATTAAAACTGCATTGTTTATCAATGAAACTAATTTATTTTTTAAAGAATGAAGTACTTATAGTATCAATGAAATTATAACACATAAATTAATGCACAATTGGTAAGCATGGGAGGATTAGTGTTTAATGATTTGTAATGATGCGTCATAGTGGTATAAGTTGTAAATAAATTGATATATATGGGTATTGAGTTAGGAACAACTTTCCATAAAAGGAAACTATCCATATTTTTAAGGGATGGACTAAATTGGGAAGTGCACATATGAGTGACTAATAACCTCACGCATTAATTACCTTAATTTTAGGTTTTGTTAACCAAAACTGTCATTTATTTCCATATTATCAGTATCTGATAAAGTGTTACTCCCCCATCCCATAAAAATATGAGCAAATTGATGTGGCACAGAAATTAATGCAAAATTGGTAAATAATAGAGGGGAGGAAAATGTTAATTAAAGTACTATTAGTGGATAGTGAGATCCATATTATTAGTAGTGTTTAATAGTGGTACAAATTGTAAATAAGTTGATGTATGAAGGTAATAATTGGGATAACTTTCCAAAAATGGAATGCACAAATTTTTGTGGGCCTAAAGAAAATGGAAAGTGCATAAATTTTTATGGGACTGAGGGAGTATATACACTTTTTTTTATGGGAAGGACGAAAATGGAAATTGCACATATTTTTATAATACGGAGGAGTATATACTCCCTTTATTCAACAATAGTGCATATTTTCAATATGTTATTCTAATTATTACATTTTCTAAAATGGAAATATAGTTATTTCCACTTTATCCTTCATTTTATTATATTTATTATGTACTCAATATTTTATTTTAACATATCTTTATTAAAATCAATGATTTCTCGTAAATCCGTTATAAACCTCACGGCCTTCATTTTCTTTTTTGCTTTAAAAATAGAAAATTCTTGACATGAAATCAAAGAATATCAGCACACAGAAGACAAATTCGATAAAATTCGTCTACCTTTTTCGTGGGACATCCCGCCGCCAATTCCTGAAACCTCGAGAATTGTATGATATGTCAAATATAGAAGTAATACAAAGTGACGTATTTTATTTTAGAAAATGGTGTGTGGCTAAAGAATAAACGGCCTGACGTGATCGCCAACATAGCAAATATTATACTCCTATAATATTTATTTAATTATTTAATCAAAGTCATGATAGTACAGATAGTACTATTTAATTAGGTAAAAAAAAGTTGTATTCCAATCAACCGGATTATAAAAATAGTAAAATGTGACAAATTTAAGGGTCCTTAGGAGTAAAAACTTTATCAGGTGTCACAATTAAATGAGTTGTTGGAAATCTGTTACATTTATAGTTTCTTCAATTATTTGAGTTTTCGAGAAGGGTTATGAGGCTGAGTGGCGTAGGTGGTAATGTTAAGTTTTTATCTTGATTTCTTTGTGTGTGGGAGTTGACGAGGAAGTTTGTTTATTTAAAGTTCAAAACTTTACTGCTTTTACCTAGGTATTGTGGTCGAATAGGTTTCTAAAAAAGTTGTCCATCAAAATTTTATTGGAAGATGCAACATATATAGTATTTCAATGAAATTATATTTATCTTGGATTAAAACTGCATTGTTTATCAATGAAACTAATTTATTTTTTAAAGAATGAAGTACTTATAGTATCAATGAAATTATAACACATAAATTAATGCACAATTGGTAAGCACGGGAGGACTAGTGTTTAATGATTGGTAATGATGCGTTATAGTGGTATAAGTTGTAAATAAATTTATATATATGGGTATTGAGTTAGGAACAACTTTCCATAAAAGGAAACTATCCATATTTTTAAGGGATGCACTAAATTGGAAGTGCACATATGAGTGGCTAATAACATCACGCATAGATTACCTTAATTTTAGGCTTTGTTAACCAAAACTGTCATTTATTTCCATATTATCAGTACCTAATAAAGTGTTACTCCCCCATCCCATACAAATATGAACAAATTGATGTGGCACAGAAATTAATGCAAAATTGGTAAAATAATAGAGAGGAAGAAAATGTTAATTAAAGTACTGTTAGTGGATAGCGAGATCCATATTATTAGTAGTGTTTAATAGTGGTACAAAGTTAAATAAGTTGATGTATGAAGGTAATAATTGGGATAATTTTCGAAAAATGGAATGCACATATTTTTGTTGGCCAAAAGAAAATGGAAAGTGCATAAATTTTTATGGGACGGAGGGAGTATATACACTTTTTTTTATGGGACGGACGAAAATGGAAATTGCACATATTTTATAGAACGGATGAGTATATACTCCCTTTATTCAACAATAGTGCATATTTGTAATATCTTATTCTAATTATTACGTTTTCTAAAATGGAAATATCGTTATTTCCACTTTATCCTTCATTTTATTATAATCATTCTCTACTCAATATTTTTATTTTAATATATCTTTATTAAAATCAATGATTTCTCATAAATCCGTTATAAACCTCACGGCGTTCATTTTTTAAATTGGGAAGTGCACATATATCCGTTATAAACCTCACTATCCATATTTTTAAGGGATGGACTAAATTGGGAGGTGCACATATGAGTGACTAATAACATCACGCATAGATTACCTTAATTTTAGGCTTTTTAACCAAAACTGTCATTTATTTCCATATTATCAGTACCTAATAAAGTGTTACTCCCCCATCCCATACAAATATGAGCAAATTGATGTGGCACAGAAATTAATGCAAAATTGGTAAAATAATAGAGAGGAAGAAAATGTTAATTAAAGTATTGTTAGTGGATAGCGAGATCCATATTATTAGTAGTGTTTAATAGTGGTACAAAGTTAAATAAGTTGATGTATGAAGGTAATAATTGGGATAACTTTCCAAAAATGGAATGCACATATTTTTGTTGGCCAAAAGAAAATGGAAAGTGCATAAATTTTTATGGGACGGAGGGAGTATATACATTTTTTTATGGGACGGACGAAAATGAAAATTGCACATATTTTTATAGGACGGATGAGTATATACTCCCTTTATTCAACAATAGTGCATATTTTTAATATCTTATTCTAATTATTACGTTTTCTAAAATGGAAATATCGTTATTTCCACTTTATCCTTCATTTATTATATTCATTCTCTACTCAACATTTTTATTTTAATATATCTTTATTAAAATCAATGATTTCTCATAAATACGTTATAAACCTCACGGCCTTCATTTTCTAAATTGGGAAGTGCACATAAATCCGTTATAAACCTCACTATCCATATTTTAAGGGATGGACTAAATTGGGAGGTGCACATATTAGTGACTAATAACATCACGCATAGATTACCTTAATTTTAGGCTTTGTTAACCAAAACTGTCATTTATTTCCATATTATCAGTACCTAATAAAGTGTTACTCCCCAATCCCATACAAATATGAGCAAATTGATGTGGCACAGAAATTAATGCAAAATTGGTAAAATAATAGAGAAGAAGAAAATGTTAATTAAAGTACTGTTAGTGGATAGTGAGATCCATATTATTAGTAGTGTTTAATAGTGGTACAAAGTTAAATAAGTTGATGTATGAAGGTAATAATTGGGATAATTTTCGAAAAATGGAATGCACATACTTTTGTTGGCCAAAAGAAAATGGAAAGTGCATAAATTTTTATGGGACGGAGGGAGTATATACACTTTTTTTTATGGGACGGACGAAAATGGAAATTGCACATATTTTATAGGACGGATGAGTATATACTCCCTTTATTCAACAATAGTGCATATTTGTAATATCTTATTCTAATTATTACGTTTTCTAAATGGAAATATCGTTATTTCTACTTTATCCTTCATTTTATTATAATCATTCTCTACTCAATATTTTTATTTTAATATATCTTTATTAAAATCAATGGTTTCTCATAAATCCGTTATAAACCTCACGGCCTTCATTTTTTAAATTGGGAAGTGCACATATATCCGTTATAAACCTCACTATCCATATTTTTAAGGGATGGACTAAATTGGGAGGTGCACATATGAGTGACTAATAACATCACGCATAGATTACCTTAATTTTAGGCTTTGTTAACCAAAACTGTCATTTATTTCCATATTATCAGTACCTAATAAAGTGTTACTCCCCCATCCCATACAAATATGAGCAAATTGACGTGGCACAGAAATTAATGCAAAATTGGTAAAATAATAGAGAGGAAGAAAATGTTAATTAAAGTACTGTTAGTAGATAGCGAGATCCATATTATTAGTAGTGTTTAATAGTGGTACAAAGTTAAATAAGTTGATGTATGAAGGTAATAATTGGGATAACTTTCCAAAAATGGAATGCACATATTTTTGTTGGCCAAAAGAAAATGGAAAGTGCATAAATTTTTATGGGACGGAGGGAGTATGTACATTTTTTTATGGGACGGACAAAAATGGAAATTGCACATATTTTTATAGGACGGATGTGTATATACTCCCTTTATTCAACAATAGTGCATATTTTTAATATCTTATTCTAATTATTACGTTTTCTAAAATGGAAATATCGTTATTTCCACTTTATCCTTCATTTTATTATATTCATTCTCTACTCAACATTTTTATTTTAATATATCTTTATTAAAATCAATGATTTCTCATAAATACGTTATAAACCTCACGGCCTTCATTTTCTAAATTGGGAAGTGCACATAAATCCGTTATAAACCTCACTATCAATATTTTTAAGGGATGGACTAAATTGGGAGGTGCACATATTAGTGACTAATAACATCACGCATAGATTACCTTAATTTTAGGCTTTGTTAACCAAAACTGTCATTTATTTCCATATTATCAGTACCTAATAAAGTGTTACTCCCCCATCCCATACAAATATGAGCAAATTGATGTGGCACAGAAATTAACGCAAAATTGGTAAAATAATAGAGAGGAAGAAAATGTTAATTAAAGTACTGTTAGTGGATAGCGAGATCCATATTATTAGTAGTGTTTAATAGTGGTACAAAGTTAAATAAGTTGATGTATGAAGGTAATAATTGGGATAATTTTCGAAAAATGGAATGCACATATTTTTGTTGGCCAAAAGAAAATGGAAAGTGCATAAATTTTTATGGGACGGAGGGAGTATATACACTTTTTTTTATGGGACGGACGAAAATGGAAATTGCACATATTTTATAGGACGGATGAGTATATACTCCCTTTATTCAACAATAGTGCATATTTGTAATATCTTATTCTAATTATTACGTTTTCTAAATGGAAATATCTTTATTTCCACTTTATCCTTCATTTTATTATAATCATTCTCTACTCAATATTTTTATTTTAATATATCTTTATTAAAATCAATGATTTCTCATAAATCCGTTATAAACCTCACGGACTTCATTTTTTAAATTGGGAAGTGCACATAAATCCGTTATAAACCTCACTATCCATATTTTTAAGGGATGGACTAAATTGGGAGGTGCACATATTAGTGACTAATAACATCACGCATAGATTACCTTAATTTTAGGCTTTGTTAACCAAAACTGTCATTTATTTCCATATTATCAGTACCTAATAAAGTGTTACTCCCCCATCCCATACAAATATGAGCAAATTGATGTGGCACAGAAATTAATGCAAAATTGGTAAAATAATAGAGAGGAAGGAAATGTTAATTAAAGTACTGTTAGTGGATAGCGAGATCCATATTATTAGTAGTGTTTAATAGTGGTACAAAGTTAAATAAGTTGATGTATGAAGGTAATAATTGGGATAACTTTCCAAAAATGGAATGCACATATTTTTGTTGGCCAAAAGAAAATGGAAAGTAAATAAATTTTTATGGGACGGAGGGAGTATATACACTTTTTTTTATGGGACGGACGAAAATGGAAATTGCACATATTTTATAGGACGGATGAGTATATACTCCCTTTATTCAACAATAGTGCATATTTTTAATATTTTATTCTAATTATTACGTTTTCTAAAATGGAAATATCGTTATTTCCACTTTATCCTTCATTTTATTATATTCATTATCTACTCAATATTTTTATTTTAATATATCTTTATTAAAATCAATGATTTCTCATAAATCCGTTATAAACCTCACGGCCTTCATTTTCTAAATTGGGAAGTGCACATATATCCGTTATAAACCTCACTATCCATATTTTTAAGGGATGGACTAAATTGGGAGGTGCACATATGAGTGACTAATAACATCACGCATAGATTACCTTAATTTTAGGCTTTGTTAACCAAAACTGTCATTTATTTCCATATTATCAGTACCTAATAAAGTGTTACTCCCCCATCCCATACAAATATGAGCAAATTGACGTGGCACAGAAATTAATGCAAAATTGGTAAAATAATAGAGAGGAAGAAAATGTTAATTAAAGTACTGTTAGTGGATAGCGAGATCCATATTATTAGTAGTGTTTAATAGTGGTACAAAGTTAAATAAGTTGATGTATGAAGGTAATAATTGGGATAACTTTCCAAAAATGGAATGCACATATTTTGTTGGCCAAAAGAAAATGGAAAGTGCATAAATTTTTATGGGACGGAGGGAGTATATACACTTTTTTTATGGGACGGACGAAAATGGAAATTGCACATATTTTATAGGACGGATGAGTATATACTCCCTTTATTCAACAATAGTGCATATTTTTAATATCTTATTCTAATTATTACGTTTTCTAAAATGGAAATATCGTTATTTACACTTTATCCTTCATTTTATTATATTCATTATCTACTCAATATTTTTATTTTAATATATCTTTATTAAAATCAATGATTTCTCATAAATCCGTTATAAACCTCACGGCCTTCATTTTCTAAATTGGGAAGTGCACATATATCCGTTATAAACCTCACTATCCATATTTTTAAGGGATGGACTAAATTGGGAGGTGCACATATGAGTGACTAATAACATCACGCATAGATTACCTTAATTTTAGGCTTTGTTAACCAAAACTGTCATTTATTTCCATATTATCAGTACCTAATAAAGTGTTACTCCCCCATCCCATGCAAATATGAGCAAATTGACGTGGCACAGAAATTAATGCAAAATTGGTAAAATAATAGAGAGGAAGAAAATGTTAATTAAAGTACTGTTAGTGGATAGCGAGATCCATATTATTAGTAGTGTTTAATAGTGGTACAAAGTTAAATAAGTTGATGTATGAAGGTAATAATTGGGATAACTTTCCAAAAATGGAATGCACATATTTTTGTTGGCCAAAGAAAATGGAAAGTGCATAAATTTTTATGGGACGGAGGGAGTATATACATTTTTTTATGGGACGGACGAAAATGGAAATTGCACATATTTTATAGGACGGATGAGTATATACTCCCTTTATTCAACAATAGTGCATATTTTTAATATCTTATTCTAATTATTACGTTTTCTAAAATGGAAATATCGTTATTTCCACTTATCCTTCATTTTATTATATTCATTCTCTACTCAACATTTTTATTTTAATATATCTTTATTAAAATCAATGATTTCTCATAAATACGTTATAAACCTCACGGCCTTCATTTTCTAAATTGGGAAGTGCACATAAATCCGTTATAAACCTCACTATCCATATTTTTAAGGGATGGACTAAATTGGGAGGTGCACATATTAGTGACTAATAACATCACGCATAGATTACCTTAATTTTAGGCTTTGTTAACCAAAACTGTCATTTATTTCCATATTATCAGTACCTAATAAAGTGTTACTCCCCCATCCCATACAAATATGAGCAAATTGACGTGGCACAGAAATTAATGCAAAATTGGTAAAATAATAGAGAGGAAGAAAATGTTAATTAAAGTACTTTTAGTGGATAGCGAGATCCATATTATTAGTAGTGTTTAATAGTGGTACAAAGTTAAATAAGTTGATGTATGAAGGTAATAATTGGGATAACTTTCCAAAAATGGAATGCACATATTTTTGTTGGCCAAAAGAAAATGGAAAGTGCATAAATTTTTATGGGACGGAGGGAGTATATACATTTTTTTATGGGACGGACGAAAATGGAAATTGCACATATTTTTATAGGACGGATGAGTATATACTCCCTTTATTCAACAATAGTGCATATTTTTAATATCTTATTCTAATTATTACGTTTTCTAAAATGGAAATATCGTTATTTCCACTTTATCC
Source organism: Salvia splendens (assembly GCF_004379255.2). Lineage (NCBI taxonomy): Eukaryota > Viridiplantae > Streptophyta > Magnoliopsida > Lamiales > Lamiaceae > Salvia > Salvia splendens. The sequence goes on from NC_056039.1 coordinate 19,368,951, forward strand.
TTCATTTTATTATATTCATTCTCTACTCAACATTTTTATTTTAATATATCTTTATTAAAATCAATGATTTCTCATAAATACGTTATAAACCTCACGGCCTTCATTTTCTAAATTGGGAAGTGCACATAAATCCGTTATAAACCTCACTATCCATATTTTTAAGGGATGGACTAAATTGGGAGGTGCACATATTAGTGACTAATAACATCACGCATAGATTACCTTAATTTTAGGCTTTGTTAACCAAAACTGTCATTTATTTCCATATTATCAGTACCTAATAAAGTGTTACTCCCCCATCCCATACAAATATGAGCAAATTGACGTGGCACAGAAATTAATGCAAAATTGGTAAAATAATAGAGAGGAAGAAAATGTTAATTAAAGTACTGTTAGTGGATAGCGAGATCCATATTATTAGTAGTGTTTAATAGTGGTACAAAGTTAAATAAGTTGATGTATGAAGGTAATAATTGGGATAATTTTCGAAAAATGGAATGCACATATTTTTGTTGGCCAAAAGAAAATGGAAAGTGCATAAATTTTTATGGGACGGAGGGAGTATATACACTTTTTTTTATGGGACGGACGAAAATGGAAATTACACATATTTTATAGGACGGATGAGTATATACTCCCTTTATTCAACAATAGTGCATATTTGTAATATCTTATTCTAATTATTACGTTTTCTAAAATGGAAATATCGTTATTTCCACTTTATCCTTCATTTTATTATATTCATTCTCTACTCAACATTTTTATTTTAATATATCTTTATTAAAATCAATGATTTCTCATAAATACGTTATAAACCTCACGGCCTTCATTTTCTAAATTGGGAAGTGCACATAAATCCGTTATAAACCTCACTATCCATATTTTTAAGGGATGGACTAAATTGGGAGGTGCACATATTAGTGACTAATAACATCACGCATAGATTACCTTAATTTTGGGCTTTGTTAACCAAAACTGTCATTTATTTCCATATTATCAGTACCTAATAAAGTGTTACTCCCCCATCCCATACAAATATGAGCAAATTGACGTGGCACAGAAATTAATGCAAAATTGGTAAAATAATAGAGAGGAAGGAAATGTTAATTAAAGTACTGTTAGTGGATAGCGAGATCCATATTATTAGTAGTGTTTAATAGTGGTACAAAGTTAAATAAGTTGATGTATGAAGGTAATAATTGGGATAACTTTCCAAAAATGGAATGCACATATTTTTGTTGGCCAAAAGAAAATGGAAAGTAAATAAATTTTTATGGGACGGAGGGAGTATATACACTTTTTTTATGGGACGGACGAAAATGGAAATTGCACATATTTTATAGGACGGATGAGTATATACTCCCTTTATTCAACAATAGTGCATATTTTTAATATTTTATTCTAATTATTACGTTTTCTAAAATGGAAATATCGTTATTTCCACTTTATCCTTCATTTTATTATATTCATTATCTACTCAATATTTTTATTTTAATATATCTTTATTAAAATCAATGATTTCTCATAAATCCGTTATAAACCTCACGGCCTTCATTTTCTAAATTGGGAAGTGCACATATATCCGTTATAAACCTCACTATCCATATTTTTAAGGGATGGACTAAATTGGGAGGTGCACATATGAGTGACTAATAACATCACGCATAGATTACCTTAATTTTAGGCTTTGTTAACCAAAACTGTCATTTATTTCCATATTATCAGTACCTAATAAAGTGTTACTCCCCCATCCCATACAAATATGAGCAAATTGACGTGGCACAGAAATTAATGCAAAATTGGTAAAATAATAGAGAGGAAGAAAATGTTAATTAAAGTACTGTTAGTGGATAGCGAGATCCATATTATTAGTAGTTTTAATAGTGGTACAAAGTTAAATAAGTTGATGTATGAAGGTAATAATTGGGATAACTTTCCAAAAATGGAATGCACATATTTTTGTTGGCCAAAAGAAAATGGAAAGTGCATAAATTTTTATGGGACGGAGGGAGTATATACACTTTTTTTATGGGACGGACGAAAATGGAAATTGCACATATTTTATAGGACGGATGAGTATATACTCCCTTTATTCAACAATAGTGCATATTTTTAATATCTTATTCTAATTATTACGTTTTCTAAAATGGAAATATCGTTATTTACACTTTATCCTTCATTTTATTATATTCATTATCTACTCAATATTTTATTTTAATATATCTTTATTAAAATCAATGATTTCTCATAAATCCGTTATAAACCTCACGGCCTTCATTTTCTAAATTGGGAAGTGCACATATATCCGTTATAAACCTCACTATCCATATTTTTAAGGGATGGACTAAATTGGGAGGTGCACATATGAGTGACTAATAACATCACGCATAGATTACCTTAATTTTAGGCTTTGTTAACCAAAACTGTCCTTTATTTTCATATTATCAGTACCTAATAAAGTGTTACTCCCCCATCCCATACAAATATGAGCAAATTGATGTGGCACAGAAATTAATGCAAAATTGGTAAAATAATAGAGAGGAAGAAAATGTTAATTAAAGTACTGTTAGTGGATAGCGAGATCCATATTATTAGTAGTGTTTAATAGTGGTACAAAGTTAAATAAGTTGATGTATGAAGGTAATAATTGGGATAACTTTCCAAAAATGGAATGCACATATTTTTGTTGGCCAAAAGAAAATGGAAAGTGCATAAATTTTTATGGGACGGAGGGAGTATATACACTTTTTTTTATGGGACGGACGAAAATGGAAATTGCACATATTTTATAGGACGGATGAGTATATACTCCCTTTATTCAACAATAGTGCATATTTTTAATATCTTATTCTAATTATTACGTTTTCTAAAATGGAAATATCGTTATTTCCACTTTATCCTTCATTTTATTATATTCATTGTCTACTCAATATTTTTATTTTAATATATCTTTATTAAAATCAATGATTTCTCATAAATCCGTTATAAACCTCACGGCCTTCATTTTCTAAATTGGGAAGTGCACATATATCCGTTATAAACCTCACTATCCATATTTTTAAGGGATGGACTAAATTGGGAGGTGCACATATGAGTGACTAATAACATCACGCATAGATTACCTTAATTTTAGGCTTTGTTAACCAAAAATATCATTTATTTCCTTATTATCAGTACCTAATAAAGTGTTACTCCCCCATCCCATACAAATATGAGCAAATTGATGTGGCACAGAAATTAATGCAAAATTGGTAAAATAATAGAGAGGAAGAAAATGTTAATTAAAGTATTGTTAGTGGATAGCGAGTTCCATATTATTAGTAGTGTTAAATAGTGGTACAAAGTTAAATAAGTTGATGTATGAAGGTAATAATTGGGATAACTTTCCAAAAATGGAATGCACATATTTTTGTTGGCCAAAAGAAAATGGAAAGTGCATAAACAATAGTGCATATTTTTAATATCTTATTCTAATTATTACGTTTTCTAAAATGGAAATATCGTTATTTCCACTTTATCCTTCATTTTATTATATTCATTGTCTACTCAATATTTTTATTTTAATATATCTTTATTAAAATCAATGATTTCTCATAAATCCGTTATAAACCTCACGGCCTTCATTTTCTAAATTGGGAAGTGCACATATATCCGTTATAAACCTCACTATCCATATTTTTAAGGGATGGACTAAATTGGGAGGTGCACATATGAGTGACTAATAACATCACGCATAGATTACCTTAATTTTAGGCTTTGTTAACCAAAACTGTCCTTTATTTTCATATTATCAGTACCTAATAAAGTGTTACTCCCCCATCCCATACAAATATGAGCAAATTGATGTGGCACAGAAATTAATGCAAAATTGGTAAAATAATAGAGAGGAAGAAAATGTTAATTAAAGTATTGTTAGTGGATAGCGAGTTCCATATTATTAGTAGTGTTAAATAGTGGTACAAAGTTAAATAAGTTGATGTATGAAGGTAATAATTGGGATAACTTTCCAAAAATGGAATGCACATATTTTTGTTGGCCAAAAGAAAATGGAAAGTGCATAAACAATAGTGCATATTTTTAATATCTTATTCTAATTATTACGTTTTCTAAAATGGAAATATCGTTATTTCCACTTTATCCTTCATTTTAATATATTCATTGTCTACTCAATATTTTTATTTTAATATATCTTTATTAAAATCAATGATTTCTCATAAATCCGTTATAAACCTCACGGCCTTCATTTTCTAAATTGGGAAGTGCACATATATCCGTTATAAACCTCACTATCCATATTTTTAAGGGATGGACTAAATTGGGAGGTGCACATATGAGTGACTAATAACATCACGCATAAATTACCTTAATTTTAGGCTTTGTTAACCAAAACTGTCATTTATTTCCATATTATCAGTACCTAATAAAGTGTTACTCCCCCATCCCATACAAATATGAGCAAATTGATGTGGCACAGAAATTAATGCAAAATTGGTAAAATAATAGAGAGGAAGAAAATGTTAATTAAAGTACTGTTAGTGGATAGCGAGATCCATATTATTAGTAGTGTTTAATAGTGGTACAAAGTTAAATAAGTTGATGTATGAAGGTAATAATTGGGATAACTTTCCAAAAATGGAATGCACATATTTTTGTTGGCCAAAAGAAAATGGAAAGTGCATAAACAATAGTGTATATTTTTAATATCTTATTCTAATTATTACGTTTTCTAAAATGGAAATATCGTTATTTCCACTTTATCCTTCATTTTATTATATTCATTATCTACTCAATATTTTTATTTTAATATATCTTTATTAAAATCAATGATTTCTCATAAATCCGTTATAAACCTCACGGCCTTCATTTTCTAAATTGGGAAGTGCACATATATCCGTTATAAACCTCACTATCCATATTTTTAAGGGATGGACTAAATTGGGAGGTGCACATATGAGTGACTAATAACATCACGCATAGATTACCTTAATTTTAGGCTTTGTTAACCAAAACTGTCATTTATTTCCATATTATCAGTACCTAATAAAGTGTTACTCCCCCATCCCATACAAATATGAGCAAATTGACATGGCACAGAAATTAATGCAAAATTTGTAAAATAATAGAGAGGAAGAAAATGTTAATTAAAGTACTGTTAGTGGATAGCGAGATCCATATTATTAGTAGTGTTTAATAGTGGTACAAAGTTAAATAAGTTGATGTATGAAGGTAATAATTGGGATAACTTTCCAAAAATGGAATGCACATATTTTTGTTGGCCAAAAGAAAATGGAAAGTGCATAAACAATAGTGCATATTTTTAATATCTTATTCTAATTATTACGTTTTCTAAAATGGAAATATCGTTATTTCCACTTTATCCTTCATTTTATTATATTCATTGTCTACTCAATATTTTTATTTTAATATATCTTTATTAAAATCAATGATTTCTCATAAATCCGTTATAAACCTCACGGCCTTCATTTTCTAAATTGGGAAGTGCACATATATCCGTTATAAACCTCACTATCCATATTTTTAAGGGATGGACTAAATTAGGAGGTGCACATATGAGTGACTAATAACATCACGCATAAATTACCTTAATTTTAGGCTTTGTTAACCAAAACTGTCATTTATTTCCATATTATCAGTACCTAATAAAGTGTTACTCCCCCATCCCATACAAATATGAGCAAATTGATGTGGCACAGAAATTAATGCAAAATTGGTAAAATAATAGAGAGGAAGAAAATGTTAATTAAAGTACTGTTAGTGGATAGCGAGATCCATATTATTAGTAGTGTTTAATAGTGGTACAAAGTTAAATAAGTTGATGTATGAAGGTAATAATTGGGATAACTTTCCAAAAATGGAATGCACGTATTTTGTTGGCCAAAAGAAAATGGAAAGTGCATAAACAATAGTGTATATTTTTAATATCTTATTCTAATTATTTCATTTTCTAAAATGGAAATATCGTTATTTCCACTTTATCCTTCATTTTATTATATTCATTGTCTACTCAATATTTTTATTTTAATATATCTTTATTAAAATCAATGATTTCTCATAAATCCGTTATAAACCTCACGGCCTTCATTTTCTAAATTGGGAAGTGCACATATATCCGTTATAAACCTCACTATCCATATTTTTAAGGGATGGACTAAATTGGGAGGTGCACATATGAGTGACTAATAACATCACGCATAGATTACCTTAATTTTAGGCTTTGTTAACCAAAACTGTCATTTATTTCCATATTATCAGTACCTAATAAAGTGTTACTCCCCCATCCCATACAAATATGAGCAAATTGACATGGCACAGAAATTAATGCAAAATTTGTAAAATAATAGAGAGGAAGAAAATGTTAATTAAAGTACTGTTAGTGGATAGCGAGATCCATATTATTAGTAGTGTTTAATAGTGGTACAAAGTTAAATAAGTTGATGTATGAAGGTAATAAATTGGATAACTTTCCAAAAATGGAATGCACATATTTTTGTTGGCCAAAAGAAAATGGAAAGTGCATAAACAATAGTGCATATTTTTAATATCTTATTCTAATTATTACGTTTTCTAAAATGGAAATATCGTTATTTCCACTTTATCCTTCATTTTATTATATTCATTGTCTACTCAATATTTTTATTTTAATATATCTTTATTAAAATCAATGATTTCTCATAAATCCGTTATAAACCTCACGGCCTTCATTTTCTAAATTGGGAAGTGCACATATATCCGTTATAAACCTCACTATCCATATTTTTAAGGGATGGACTAAATTGGGAGGTGCACATATGAGTGACTAATAATATCACGCATAGATTACCTTAATTTTAGGCTTTGTTATCCAAAACTGTCATTTATTTCCATATTATCAGTACCTAATAAAGTGTTACTCCCCCATCCCATACAAATATGAGCAAATTGATGTGGCACAGAAATTAATGCAAAATTGGTAAAATAATTGAGAGGTAGAAAATGTTAATTAAAGTACTGTTAGTGGATAGCGAGATCCATATTATTAGTAGTGTTTAATAGTGGTACAAAGTTAAATAAGTTGATGTATGAAGGTAATAATTGGGATAATTTTTGAAAAATGCACATATTTTTGTTGGCCAAAAGAAAATGGAAAGTGCATAAATTTTTATGGGACGGAGGGAGTATATACACTTTTTTTTATGGGACGGACGAAAATGGAAATTGCACATATTTTATAGGACGGATGAGTATATACTCCCTTTATTCAACAATAGTGCATATTTTTAATATCTTATTCTAATTATTACGTTTTCTAAAATGGAAATATCGTTATTTCCACTTTATCCTTCATTTTATTATATTCATTATCTACTCAATATTTTTATTTTAGTATATCTTTATTAAAATCAATGATTTCTCATAAATCCGTTATAAACCTCACGGCCTTCATTTTCTAAATTGGGAAGTGCACATATATCCGTTATAAACCTCACTATCCATATTTTTAAGGGATGGACTAAATTGAGAGGTGCACATATGAGTGAATAATAACATCACGCATAGATTACCTTAATTTTAGGCTTTGTTAACCAAAACTGTCATTTATTTCCATATTATCAGTACCTAATAAAGTGTTACTCCCCCATCCCATACAAATATGAGCAAATTGATGTGGCACAGAAATTAATGCAAAATTGGTAAAATAATAGAGAGGAAGAAAATGTTAATTAAAGTATTGTTAGTGGATAGCAAGATCCATATTATTAGTAGTGTTTAATAGTGGTACAAAGTTAAATAAGTTGATGTATGAAGGTAATAATTGGGATAACTTTCCAAAAATGGAATGCACATATTTTTATTGGCCAAAAGAAAATGGAAAGTGCATAAATTTTTATGGGACGGAGGGAGTATATACAATTTTTTTTATGGGACGGACGAAAATGGAAATTGCACATATTTTATAGGACGGATGAGTATATACTCCCTTTATTCAACAATAGTGCATATTTTTAATATCTTATTATAATTATTACGTTTTCTAAAATGGAAATATCGTTATTTCCACTTTATCCTTCCTTTTATTATATTCATTGTCTACTCAATATTTTTATTTTAATATATCTTTATTAAAATCAATGATTTCTCATAAATCCGTTATAAACCTCACGGCCTTCATTTTCTAAATTGGGAAGTGCACATATATCCGTTATAAACCTCACTATCCATATTTTTAAGGGATGGACTAAATTGGGAGGTGCACATATGAGTGACTAATAACATCACGCATAGATTACCTTAATTTTAGGCTTTGTTAACCAAAACTATCATTTATTTCCATATTATCAGTACCTAATAAAGTGTTACTCCCCCATCCCATACAAATATGAGCAAATTGATGTGGCACAGAAATTAATGCAAAATTGGTAAAATAATAGAGAGGAAGAAAATGTTAATTAAAGTATTGTTAGTGGATAGCGAGTTCCATATTATTAGTAGTGTTTAATAGTGGTACAAAGTTAAATAAGTTGATGTATGAAGGTAATAATTGGGATAACTTTCCAAAAATGGAATGCACATATTTTTGTTGGCCAAAAGAAAATGGAAAGTGCATAAATTTTTATGGGACGGAGGGAGTATATACACTTCTTTTATGGGACGGACAAAATGGAAATTGCACATATTTTTATAGGACGGATGAGTATATACTCCCTTTATTCAACAATAGTGCATATTTTCAATATCTTATTCTAATTATTACATTTTCTAAAATGGAAATATAGTTATTTCCACTTTATCCTTCATTTTATTATATTTATTATGTACTCAATATTTTATTTTAACATATCTTTATTAAAATCAATGATTTCTCGTAAATCCGTTATAAACCTCACGGCCTTCATTTTCTTTTTTGCTTTAAAAATAGAAAATTCTTGACATGAAATCAAAGAATATCAGCACACAGAAGACAAATTCGATAAAATTCGTCTACCTTTTTCGTGGGACATCCCGCCGCCAATTCCTGAAACCTCGAGAAATTGTATGATATGTCAAATATAGAAGTAATACAAAGTGACGTATTTTATTTTAGAAAATGGTGTGTGGCTAAAGAATAAACGGCCTGACGTGATCGCCAACATAGCAAATATTATACTCCTATAATATTTATTTAATTATTTAATCAAAGTCATGATAGTACAGATAATACTATTTAATTAGGTAAAAAAATTGTATTCCAATCAACCGGATTATAAAAATAGTAAAATGTGACAAATTTAAGGGTACTTAGGAGTAAAACTTTATCAGGTGTCACAATTAAATGAGTTGTTGGAAATCTGTTACATTTATAGTTTCTTCAATTATTTGAGTTTTCGAGAAGGGTTATGAGGCTGAGTGGCGTAGGTGGTAATGGTTAAGTTTTTTATCTTGATTTCTTTGTGTGTGGGAGTTGACGAGGAAGTTTGTTTATTTAAAGTTCAAAACTTTACTGCTTTTACCTAGGTATTGTGGTCGAATAGGTTTCTAAAAAAAGTTGTCCATCAAAATTTTATTGGAAGATGCAACATATATAATATTTCAATGAAATTATATTTATCTTGGATTAAAACTGCATTGTTTATCAATGAAACTAATTTATTTTTTAAAGAATGAAGTACTTATAGTATCAATGAAATTATAACACATAAATTAATGCACAATTGGTAAGCACGGGATGACTAGTGTTTAATGATTGGTAATGATGCGTTATAGTGGTATAAGTTGTAAATAAATTTATATATATGGGTATTGAGTTAGGAACAACTTTCCATAAAAGGAAACTATCCATATTTTTAAGGGATGCACTAAATTGGAAGTGCACATATGAGTGACTAATAACATCACGCATAGATTACCTTAATTTTAGGCTTTGTTAACCAAAACTGTCATTTATTTCCATATTATCAGTACCTAATAAAGTGTTACTCCCCCATCCCATACAAATATGAGCAAATTGATGTGGCACAGAAATTAATGCAAAATTGGTAAAATAATAGAGAGGAAGAAAATGTTAATTAAAGTACTGTTAGTGGATAGCGAGATCCATATTATTAGTAGTGTTTAATAATGGTACAAAGTTAAATAAGTTGATGTATGAAGGTAATAATTGGGATAACTTTCCAAAAATGGAATGCACTTATTTTTGTTGGCCAAAAGAAAATGGAAAGTGCATAAATTTTTATGGGACGGAAGGAGTATATACACTTTTTTTTATGGGACGGACGAAAATGGAAATTGCACATATTTTATAGGACGGATGAGTATATACTCCCTTTATTCAACAATAGTGCATATTTTTAATATCTTATTCTAATTATTTCATTTTCTAAAATGGAAATATCGTTATTTCCACTTTATCCTTCATTTTATTATATTCATTGTCTACTCAATATTTTTATTTTAATATATCTTTATTAAAATCAATGATTTCTCATAAATCCGTAATAAACCTCACGGCCTTCATTTTCTAAATTGGGAAGTGCACATATATCCGTTATAAACCTCACTATCCATATTTTTAAGGGATGGACTAAATTGGGAGGTGCACATATGAGTGACTAATAACATCACGCATAGATTACCTTAATTTTAGGCTTTGTTAACCAAAACTGTCATTTATTTCCATATTATCAGTACCTAATAAAGTGTTACTCCCCCATCCCATACAAATATGAGCAAATTGACGTGGCACAGAAATTAATGCAAAAGTGGTAAAATAATAGAGAGGAAGAAAATGTTAATTAAAGTACTGTTAGTGGATAGCGAGATCCATATTATTAGTAGTGTTTAATAGTGGTACAAAGTTAAATAAGTTGATGTATGAAGGTAATAATTGGGATAACTTTCCAAAAATGGAATGCACATATTTTTGTTGGCCAAAAGAAAATGGAAAGTGCATAAATTTTTATGGGACGGAGGGAGTATATACACTTTTTTTTATGGGACGGACGAAAATGGAAATTGCACATATTTTATAGGACGGATGAGTATATACTCCCTTTATTCAACAATAGTGCATATTTTTAATATCTTATTCTAATTATTACGTTTTCTAAAATGGAAATATCGTTATTTCCACTTTATCCTTCATTTTATTATATTCATTATCTACTCAATATTTTTATTTTAATATATCTTTATTAAAATCAATGATTTCTCATAAATCCGTTATAAACCTCACGGCCTTCATTTTCTAAATTGGGAAGTGCACATATATCCGTTATAAACCTCACTATCCATATTTTTAAGGGATGGACTAAATTGGGAGGTGCACATATGAGTGACTAATAACATCACGCATAGATTACCTTAATTTTAGGCTTTGTTAACCAAAACTGTCCTTTATTTCCATATTATCAGTACCTAATAAAGTGTTACTCCCCCATCCCATACAAATATGAGCAAATTGATGTGGCACAGAAATTAATGCAAAATTGGTAAAATAATAGAGAGGAAGAAAATGTTAATTAAAGTACTGTTAGTGGATAGCGAGGTCCATATTATTAGTAGTGTTTAATAGTGGTACAAAGTTAAATAAGTTGATGTATGAAGGTAATAATTGGGATAACTTTCCAAAAATGGAATGCACATATTTTTGTTGGCCAAAAGAAAATGGAAAGTGCATAAATTTTTATGGGACGGAGGGAGTATATACAATTTTTTTTATGGGACGGACGAAAATGGAAATTGCACATATTTTATAGGACGGATGAGTATATACTCCCTTTATTCAACAATAGTGCATATTTTTAATATCTTATTCTAATTATTACGTTTTCTAAAATGGAAATATCGTTATTTCCACTTTATCCTTCATTTTATTATATTCATTATCTACTCAATATTTTTATTTTAATATATCTTTATTAAAATCAATGATTTCTCATAAATCCGTTATAAACCTCACGGCCTTCATTTTCTAAATTGGGAAGTGCACATATATCCGTTATAAACCTCACTATCCATATTTTTAAGGGATGGACTAAATTGGGAGGTGCACATATGAGTGACTAATAACATCACGCATAGATTACCTTAATTTTAGGCTTTGTTAACCAAAACTGTCATTTATTTCCATATTATCAGTACCTAATAAAGTGTTACTTCCCCATCCCATACAAATATGAGCAAATTGATGTGGCACAGAAATTAATGCAAAATTGGTAAAATAATAGAGAGGAAGAAAATGTTAATTAAAGTATTGTTAGTGGATAGCGAGTTCCATATTATTAGTAGTGTTTAATAGTGGTACAAAGTTAAATAAGTTGATGTATGAAGGTAATAATTGGGATAACTTTCCAAAAATGGAATGCACATATTTTTGTTGGCCAAAAGAAAATGGAAAGTGCATAAATTTTTATGGGACGGAGGGAGTATATACACTTCTTTTATGGGACGGACGAAAATGGAAATTGCACATATTTTTATAGGACGGATGAGTATATACTCCCTTTATTCAACAATAGTGCATATTTTCAATATCTTATTCTAATTATTACATTTTCTAAAATGGAAATATAGTTATTTCCACTTTATCCTTCATTTTATTATATTTATTATGTACTCAATATTTTATTTTAACATATCTTTATTAAAATCAATGATTTCTCGTAAATCCGTTATAAACCTCACGGCCTTCATTTTCTTTTTTGCTTTAAAAATAGAAAATTCTTGACATGAAATCAAAGAATATCAGCACACAGAAGACAAATTCGATAAAATTCGTCTACCTTTTTCGTGGGACATCCCGCCGCCAATTCCTGAAACCTCGAGAAATTGTATGATATGTCAAATATAGAAGTAATACAAAGTGACGTATTTTATTTTAGAAAATGGTGTGTGGCTAAAGAATAAATGGCCTGACGTGATCGCCAACATAGCAAATATTATACTCCTATAATATTTATTTAATTATTTAATCAAAGTCATGATAGTACATATAGTACTATTTAATTAGGTAAAAAAATTGTATTCCAATCAACCGGATTATAAAAATAGTAAAATGTGACAAATTTAAGGGTCCTTAGGAGTAAAACTTTATCAGGTGTCACAATTAAATGAGTTGTTGGAAATCTGTTACATTTATAGTTTCTTCAATTATTTGAGTTTTCGAGAAGGGTTATGAGGCTGAGTGGCGTAGGTGGTAATGGTTAAGTTTTTTATCTTGATTTCTTTGTGTGTGGGAGTTGACGAGGAAGTTTGTTTATTTAAAGTTCAAAACTTTACTGCTTTTACCTAGGTATTGTGGTCGAATAGGTTTCTAAAAAAAGTTGTCCATCAAAATTTTATTGGAAGATGCAACATATATAATATTTCAATGAAATTATATTTATCTTGGATTAAAACTGCATTGTTTATCAATGAAACTAATTTATTTTTTAAAGAATGAAGTACTTACAGTATCAATGAAATTATAACACATAAATTAATGCACAATTGGTAAGCACGGGAGGACTAGTGTTTAATGATTGGTAATGATGCGTTATAGTGGTATAAGTTGTAAATAAATTTATATATATGGGTATTGAGTTAGGAACAACTTTCCATAAAAGGAAACTATCCATATTTTTAAGGGATGCACTAAATTGGAAGTGCACATATGAGTGACTAATAACATCACGCATAGATTACCTTAATTTTAGGCTTTGTTAACCAAAACTGTCATTTATTTCCATATTATCAGTACCTAATAAAGTGTTACTCCCCCATCCCATACAAATATGAGCAAATTGATGTGGCACAGAAATTAATGCAAAATTGGTAAAATAATAGAGAGGAAGAAAATGTTAATTAAAGTACTGTTAGTGGATAGCGAGATCCATATTATTAGTAGTGTTTAATAGTGGTACAAAGTTAAATAAGTTGATGTATGAAGGTAATAATTGGGATAACTTTCCAAAAATGGAATGCACTTATTTTTGTTGGCCAAAAGAAAATGGAAAGTGCATAAATTTTTATGGGACGGAAGGAGTATATACACTTTTTTTAATGGGACGGACGAAAATGGAAATTGCACATATTTTATAGGACGGATGAGTATATACTCCCTTTATTCAACAATAGTGCATATTTTTAATATCTTATTCTAATTATTTCATTTTCTAAAATGGAAATATCGTTATTTCCACTTTATCCTTCATTTTATTATATTCATTGTCTACTCAATATTTTTATTTTAATATATCTTTATTAAAATCAATGATTTCTCATAAATCCGTTATAAACCTCACGGCCTTCATTTTCTAAATTGGGAAGTGCACATATATTCGTTATAAACCTCACTATCCATATTTTTAAGGGATGGACTAAATTGGGAGGTGCACATATGAGTGACTAATAACATCACGCATAGATTACCTTAATTTTAGGCTTTGTTAACCAAAACTATCATTTATTTCCATATTATCAGTACCTAATAAAGTGTTACTCCCCCATCCCATACAAATATGAGCAAATTGATGTGGCACAGAAATTAATGCAAAATTGGTAAAATAATAGAGAGGAAGAAAATGTTAATTAAAGTATTGTTAGTGGATAGCGAGTTCCATATTATTAGTAGTGTTTAATAGTGGTACAAAGTTAAAAAAGTTGATGTATGAAGGTAATAATTGGGTAACTTTCAAAAAATGGAATGCACATATTTTTGTTGGCCAAAAGAAAATGGAAAGTGCATAAATTTTTATGGGACGGAGGGAGTATATACACTTCTTTTATGGGACGGACGAAAATGGAAATTGCACATATTTTTATAGGACGGATGAGTATATACTCCCTTTATTCAACAATAGTGCATATTTTCAATATCTTATTCTAATTATTACATTTTCTAAAATGGAAATATAGTTATTTCCACTTTATCCTTCATTTTATTATATTTATTATGTACTCAATATTTTATTTTAACATATCTTTATTAAAATCAATGATTTCTCGTAAATCCGTTATAAACCTCACGGCCTTCATTTTCTTTTTTGCTTTAAAAATAGAAAATTCTTGACATGAAATCAAAGAATATCAGCACACAGAAGACAAATTCGATAAAATTCGTCTACCTTTTTCGTGGGACATCCCGCCGCCAATTCCTGAAACCTCGAGAAATTGTATGATATGTCAAATATAGAAGTAATACAAAGTGACGTATTTTATTTTAGAAAATGGTGTGTGGCTAAAGAATAAACGGCCTGACGTGATCGCCAACATAGCAAATATTATACTCCTATGATATTTATTTAATTATTTAATCAAAGTCATGATAGTACAGATAGTACTATTTAATTAGGTAAAAAAATTGTATTCCAATCAACCGGATTATAAAAATAGTAAAATGTGACAAATTTAAGGGTCCTTAGGAGTAAAACTTTATCAGGTGTCACAATTAAATGAGTTGTTGGAAATCTGTTACATTTATAGTTTCTTCAATTATTTGAGTTTTCGAGAAGGGTTATGAGGCTGAGTGGCGTAGGTGGTAATGGTTAAGTTTTTTATCTTGATTTCTTTGTGTGTGGGAGTTGACGAGGAAGTTTGTTTATTTAAAGTTCAAAACTTTACTGCTTTTACCTAGGTATTGTGGTCGAATAGGTTTCTAAAAAAAGTTGTCCATCAAAATTTTATTGGAAGATGCAACATATATAATATTTCAATGAAATTATATTTATCTTGGATTAAAACTGCATTGTTTATCAATGAAACTAATTTATTTTTTAAAGAATGAAGTACTTATAGTATCAATGAAATTATAACACATAAATTAATGCACAATTGGTAAGCACGGGATGACTAGTGTTTAATGATTGGTAATGATGCGTTATAGTGGTATAAGTTGTAAATAAATTTATATATATGGGTATTGAGTTAGGAACAACTTTCCATAAAAGGAAACTATCCATATTTTTAAGGGATGCACTAAATTGGAAGTGCACATATGAGTGACTAATAACATCACGCATAGATTACCTTAATTTTAGGCTTTGTTAACCAAAACTGTCATTTATTTCCATATTATCAGTACCTAATAAAGTGTTACTCCCCCATCCCATACAAATATGAGCAAATTGATGTGGCACAGAAATTAATGCAAAATTGGTAAAATAATAGAGAGGAAGAAAATGTTAATTAAAGTACTGTTAGTGGATAGCGAGATCCATATTATTAGTAGTGTTTAATAGTGGTACAAAGTTAAATAAGTTGATGTATGAAGGTAATAATTGGGATAACTTTCCAAAAATGGAATGCACTTATTTTTGTTGGCCAAAAGAAAATGGAAAGTGCATAAATTTTTATGGGACGGAAGGAGTATATACACTTTTTTTTATGGGACGGACGAAAATGGAAATTGCACATATTTTATAGGACGGATGAGTATATACTCCCTTTATTCAACAATAGTGCATATTTTTAATATCTTATTCTAATTATTTCATTTTCTAAAATGGAAATATCGTTATTTCCACTTTATCCTTCATTTTATTATATTCATTGTCTACTCAATATTTTTATTTTAATATATCTTTATTAAAATCAATGATTTCTCATAAATCCGTTATAAACCTCACGGCCTTCATTTTCTAAATTGGGAAGTGCACATATATCCGTTATAAACCTCACTATCCATATTTTTAAGGGATGGACTAAATTGGGAGGTGCACATATGAGTGACTAATAATATCACACATAGATTACCTTAATTTTAGGCTTTGTTATCCAAAACTGTCATTTATTTCCATATTATCAGTACCTAATAAAGTGTTACTCCCCCATCCCATACAAATATGAGCAAATTGATGTGGCACAGAAATTAATGCAAAATTGGTAAAATAATAGAGAGGAAGAAAATGTTAATTAAAGTATTGTTAGTGGATAGCAAGATCCATATTATTAGTAGTGTTTAATAGTGGTACAAAGTTAAATAAGTTGATGTATGAAGGTAATAATTGGGATAACTTTCCAAAAATGGAATGCACATATTTTTGTTGGCCAAAAGAAAATGGAAAGTGCATAAATTTTTATGGGACGGAGGGAGTATATACACTTTTTTTTATGGGACGGACGAAAATGGAAATTGCACATATTTTATAGGACGGATGAGTATATACTCCTTTTATTCAACAATAGTGCATATTTTTAATATCTTATTCTAATTATTACGTTTTCTAAAATGGAAATATCGTTATTTCCACTTTATCCTTCATTTTATTATATTCATTATCTACTCAATATTTTTATTTTAATATATCTTTATTAAAATCAATGATTTCTCATAAATCCGTTATAAACCTCACGGCCTTCATTTTCTAAATTGGGAAGTGCACATATATCCGTTATAAACCTCACTATCCATATTTTTAAGGGATGGACTAAATTGGGAGGTGCACATATGAGTGACTAATAACATCACGCATAGATTACCTTAATTTTAGGCTTTGTTAACCAAAACTGTCCTTTATTTCCATATTATCAGTACCTAATAAAGTGTTACTCCCCCATCCCATACAAATATGAGCAAATTGATGTGGCACAGAAATTAATGCAAAATTGGTAAAATAATAGAGAGGAAGAAAATGTTAATTAAAGTACTGTTAGTGGATAGCGAGGTCCATATTATTAGTAGTGTTTAATAGTGGTACAAAGTTAAATAAGTTGATGTATGAAGGTAATAATTGGGATAACTTTCCAAAAATGGAATGCACATATTTTTGTTGGCCAAAAGAAAATGGAAAGTGCATAAATTTTTATGGGACGGAGGGAGTATATACAATTTTTTTTATGGGACGGACGAAAATGGAAATTGCACATATTTTATAGGACGGATGAGTATATACTCCCTTTATTCAACAATAGTGCATATTTTTAATATCTTATTCTAATTATTACGTTTTCTAAAATGGAAATATCGTTATTTCCACTTTATCCTTCCTTTTATTATATTCATTGTCTACTCAATATTTTTATTTTAATATATCTTTATTAAAATCAATGATTTCTCATAAATCCGTTATAAACCTCACGGCCTTCATTTTCTAAATTGGGAAGTGCACATATATCCGTTATAAACCTCACTATCCATATTTTTAAGGGATGGACTAAATTGGGAGGTGCACATATGAGTGACTAATAACATCACGCATAGATTACCTTAATTTTAGGCTTTGTTAACCAAAACTGTCATTTATTTCCATATTATCAGTACCTAATAAAGTGTTACTTCCCCATCCCATACAAATATGAGCAAATTGATGTGACACAGAAATTAATGCAAAATTGGTAAAATAATAGAGAGGAAGAAAATGTTAATTAAAGTATTGTTAGTGGATAGCGAGTTCCATATTATTAGTAGTGTTTAATAGTGGTACAAAGTTAAATAAGTTGATGTATGAAGGTAATAATTGGGATAACTTTCCAAAAATGGAATGCACATATTTTGTTGGCCAAAAGAAAATGGAAAGTGCATAAATTTTTATGGGACGGAGGGAGTATATACACTTCTTTTATGGGACGGACGAAAATGGAAATTGCACATATTTTTATAGGACGGATGAGTATATACTCCCTTTATTCAACAATAGTGCATATTTTCAATATCTTATTCTAATTATTACATTTTCTAAAATGGAAATATAGTTATTTCCACTTTATCCTTCATTTTATTATATTTATTATGTACTCAATATTTTATTTTAACATATCTTTATTAAAATCAATGATTTCTCGTAAATCCGTTATAAACCTCACGGCCTTCATTTTCTTTTTTGCTTTAAAAATAGAAAATTCTTGACATGAAATCAAAGAATATCAGCACACAGAAGACAAATTCGATAAAATTCGTCTACCTTTTTCGTGGGACATCCCGCCGCCAATTCCTGAAACCTCGAGAAATTGTATGATATGTCAAATATAGAAGTAATACAAAGTGACGTATTTTATTTTAGAAAATGGTGTGTGGCTAAAGAATAAACGGCCTGACGTGATCGCCAACATAGCAAATATTATACTCCTATAATATTTATTTAATTATTTAATCAAAGTCATGATAGTACAGATAGTACTATTTAATTAGGTAAAAAAAATTGTATTCCAATCAACCGGATTATAAAAATAGTAAAATGTGACAAATTTAAGGGTCCTTAGGAGTAAAACTTTATCAGGTGTCACAATTAAATGAGTTGTTGGAAATCTGTTACATTTATAGTTTATTCAATTATTTGAGTTTTCGAGAAGGGTTATGAGGCTGAGTGGCGTAGGTGGTAATGGTTAAGTTTTTTATCTTGATTTCTTTGTGTGTGGGAGTTGACGAGGAAGTTTGTTTATTTAAAGTTCAAAACTTTACTGCTTTTACCTAGGTATTGTGGTCGAATAGGTTTCTAAAAAAAGTTGTCCATCAAAATTTTATTGGAAGATGCAACATATATAGTATTTCAATGAAATTATATTTATCTTGGATTAAAACTGCATTGTTTATCAATGAAACTAATTTATTTTTTAAAGAATGAAGTACTTATAGTATCAATGAAATTATAACACATAAATTAATGCACAATTGGTAAGCACGGGAGGACTAGTGTTTAATGATTGGTAATGATGCGTTATAGTGGTATAAGTTGTAAATAAATTTATATATATGGGTATTGAGTTAGGAACAACTTTCCATAAAAGGAAACTATCCATATTTTTAAGGGATGCACTAAATTGGGAGGTGCACATATGAGTGACTAATAACATCACGCATAGATTACCTTAATTTTAGGCTTTGTTAACCAAAACTGTCCTTTATTTCCATATTATCAATACCTAATAAAGTGTTACTCCCCCATCCCATACAAATATGAGCAAATTGATGTGGCACAGAAATTAATGCAAAATTGGTAAAATAATAGAGAGGAAGAAAATGTTAATTAAAGTATTGTTAGTGGATAGCGAGTTCCATATTATTAGTAGTGTTTAATAGTGGTACAAAGTTAAATAAGTTGATGTATGAAGGTAATAATTGGGATAACTTTCCAAAAATGGAATGCACATATTTTTGTTGGCCAAAAGAAAATGGAAAGTGCA
The DNA here is from genome assembly GCF_004379255.2 of Salvia splendens. Classification (NCBI taxonomy): domain Eukaryota; kingdom Viridiplantae; phylum Streptophyta; class Magnoliopsida; order Lamiales; family Lamiaceae; genus Salvia; species Salvia splendens. The sequence goes on from NC_056039.1 coordinate 19,389,024, forward strand.
TAAATTTTTATGGGACGGAGGGAGTATATACACTTCTTTTATGGGACGGACGAAAATGGAAATTGCACATATTTTTATAGGACGGATGAGTATATACTCCCTTTATTCAACAATAGTGCATATTTTCAATATCTTATTCTAATTATTACATTTTCTAAAATGGAAATATAGTTATTTCCACTTTATCCTTCATTTTATTATATTTATTATGTACTCAATATTTTATTTTAACATATCTTTATTAAAATCAATGATTTCTCGTAAATCCGTTATAAACCTCACGGCCTTCATTTTCTTTTTTGCTTTAAAAATAGAAAATTCTTGACATGAAATCAAAGAATATCAGCACACAGAAGACAAATTCGATAAAATTCGTCTACCTTTTTCGTGGGACATCCCGCCGCCAATTCCTGAAACCTCGAGAAATTGTATGATATGTCAAATATAGAAGTAATACAAAGTGACGTATTTTATTTTAGAAAATGGTGTGTGGCTAAAGAATAAACGGCCTGACGTGATCGCCAACATAGCAAATATTATACTCCTATAATATTTATTTAATTATTTAATCAAAGTCATGATAGTACAGATAGTACTATTTAATTAGGTAAAAAAAATTGTATTCCAATCAACCGGATTATAAAAATAGTAAAATGTGACAAATTTAAGGGTCCTTAGGAGTAAAACTTTATCAGGTGTCACAATTAAATGAGTTGTTAGAAATCTGTTACATTTATAGTTTCTTCAATTATTTGAGTTTTCGAGAAGGGTTATGAGGCTGAGTGGCGTAGGTGGTAATGGTTAAGTTTTTTATCTTGATTTCTTTGTGTGTGGGAGTTGACGAGGAAGTTTGTTTATTTAAAGTTCAAAACTTTACTGCTTTTACCTAGGTATTGTGGTCGAATAGGTTTCTAAAAAAAGTTGTCCATCAAAATTTTATTGGAAGATGCAACATATATAGTATTTCAATGAAATTATATTTATCTTGGATTAAAACTGCATTGTTTATCAATGAAACTAATTTATTTTTTAAAGAATGAAGTACTTATAGTATCAATGAAATTATAACACATAAATTAATGCACAATTGGTAAGCACGGGAGGACTAGTGTTTAATGATTGGTAATGATGCGTTATAGTGGTATAAGTTGTAAATAAATTTATATATATGGGTATTGAGTTAGGAACAACTTTCCATAAAAGGAAACTATCCATATTTTTAAGGGATGCACTAAATTGGGAGGTGCACATATGAGTGACTAATAACATCACGCATAGATTACCTTAATTTTAGGCTTTGTTAACCAAAACTGTCCTTTATTTCCATATTATCAGTACCTAATAAAGTGTTACTCCCCCATCCCATACAAATATGAGCAAATTGATGTGGCACAGAAATTAATGCAAAATTGGTAAAATAATAGAGAGGAAGAAAATGTTAATTAAAGTACTGTTAGTGGATAGCGAGATCCATATTATTAGTAGTGTTTAATAGTGGTACAAAGTTAAATAAGTTGATGTATGAAGGTAATAATTGGGATAACTTTCCAAAAATGGAATGCACATATTTTTGTTGGCCAAAAGAAAATGGAAAGTGCATAAATTTTTATGGGACGGAGGGAGTATATACAATTTTTTTTATGGGACGGAGGAAAATGGAAATTGCACATATTTTATAGGACGGATGAGTATATACTCCCTTTATTCAACAATAGTGCATATTTTTAATATCTTATTCTAATTATTACGTTTTCTAAAATGGAAATATCGTTATTTCCACTTTATCCTTCATTTTATTATATTCATTGTCTACTCAATATTTTTATTTTAATATATCTTTATTAAAATCAATGATTTCTCATAAATCCGTTATAAACCTCACGGCCTTCATTTTCTAAATTGGGAAGTGCACATATATCCGTTATAAACCTCACTATCCATATTTTTAAGGGATGGACTAAATTGGGAGGTGCACATATGAGTGACTAATAACATCACGCATAGATTACCTTAATTTTAGGCTTTGTTAACCAAAACTATCATTTATTTCCATATTATCAGTACCTAATAAAGTGTTACTCCCCCATCCCATACAAATATGAGCAAATTGATGTGGCACAGAAATTAATGCAAAATTGGTAAAATAATAGAGAGGAAGAAAATGTTAATTAAAGTATTGTTAGTGGATAGCGAGTTCCATATTATTAGTAGTGTTTAATAGTGGTACAAAGTTAAATAAGTTGATGTATGAAGGTAATAATTGGGATAACTTTCCAAAAATGGAATGCACATATTTTTGTTGGCCAAAAGAAAATGGAAAGTGCATAAATTTTTATGGGACGGAGGGAGTATATACACTTCTTTTATGGGACGGACGAAAATGGAAATTGCACATATTTTTATAGGACGGATGAGTATATACTCCCTTTATTCAACAATAGTGCATATTTTCAATATCTTATTCTAATTATTACATTTTCTAAAATGGAAATATAGTTATTTCCACTTTATCCTTCATTTTATTATATTTATTATGTACTCAATATTTTATTTTAACATATCTTTATTAAAATCAATGATTTCTCGTAAATCCGTTATAAACCTCATGGCCTTCATTTTCTTTTTTGCTTTAAAAATAGAAAATTCTTGACATGAAATCAAAGAATATCAGCACACAGAAGACAAATTCGATAAAATTCGTCTACCTTTTTCGTGGGACATCCCGCCGCCAATTCCTGAAACCTCGAGAAATTGTATGATATGTCAAATATAGAAGTAATACAAAGTGACGTATTTTATTTTAGAAAATGGTGTGTGGCTAAAGAATAAACGGCCTGACGTGATCGCCAACATAGCAAATATTATACTCCTATAATATTTATTTAATTATTTAATCAAAGTCATGATAGTACAGATAGTACTATTTAATTAGGTAAAAAAAATTGTATTCCAATCAACCGGATTATAAAAATAGTAAAATGTGACAAATTTAAGGGTCCTTAGGAGTAAAACTTTATCAGGTGTCACAATTAAATGAGTTGTTGGAAATCTGTTACATTTATAGTTTCTTCAATTATTTGAGTTTTCGAGAAGGGTTATGAGGCTGAGTGGCGTAGGTGGTAATGGTTAAGTTTTTTATCTTGATTTCTTTGTGTGTGGGAGTTGACGAGGAAGTTTGTTTATTTAAAGTTCAAAACTTTACTGCTTTTACCTAGGTATTGTGGTCGAATAGGTTTCTAAAAAAAGTTGTCCATCAAAATTTTATTGGAAGATGCAACATATATAGTATTTCAATGAAATTATATTTATCTTGGATTAAAACTGCATTGTTTATCAATGAAACTAATTTAGTTTTTAAAGAATGAAGTACTTATAGTATCAATGAAATTATAACACATAAATTAATGCACAATTGGTAAGCACGGGAGGACTAGTGTTTAATGATTGGTAATGATGCGTTATAGTGGTATAAGTTGTAAATAAATTTATATATATGGGTATTGAGTTAGGAACAACTTTCCATAAAAGGAAACTATCCATATTTTTAAGGGATGCACTAAATTGGAAGTGCACATATGAGTGACTAATAACATCACGCATAGATTACCTTTTTTTTTTTTTTTTTGGGTGAATCAAAGAATGGAATATAAAAACAAAGAAGTACAATAATACTCAGGCATACCCGAGGGAATACACACCAACAAGCCTAGGCTAGTTGGCCGAGGGGGGGGAAGAAACTCTTGGGCCGTTAGTTCCCAAGGTTAAGTAAAGACACGGTACAAAGACCAAAAAGGAGCAAGGATAATCAATAAATTACAAAGTTACCCCAGTGTACCCTATTCCTCGGTCTGCCTTCGGTGATTCACCCTATGTCCCTGAACCGCCGCACACTACAATAGCGGAAATGGGCCTCATTAAAACCTCTCGGGGCCAAAAACCCCAAAGGGGATAAAAAGTCCCCAAGAGGAAAAAGAGTACCCCGGTAGGTGCAGCGGCTCGATCAATCGCTAAATGCTTCAATATTGTCGGTAAAGCGTATCTTCTCTCGGCTCCTGGCGCTGGCCGAGCGTGCTCGGCCGCCTCGGCCGAAACGTTGTCGGCGCCTGGCGCTGGCCGTGCGTGCTCGGGCGTCTCGGTCGAATTGCATCCAGCATCTGGTGCTGGCCGAGCGTGCTGGGACGCCTCGGCCGAAGTTCTTCTCGGTAGAGCCTATCGTCTCTCGGTTCCTGGCGCTGGCCGAGTGTGCTCGGCCGCCTCGGCCGAAAGGTTGTCGGCACCAGGCGCTGGCCGAGCGTACTCGGGCGCCTCGGTCGAATTGCATCCGGCATCTAGTGCTGGCCGAGCGTGCTGGGACGCCTCGGCCGAATGGTTGTCTGCGTCTGGTGCTGGCCGAGCGTACTCGGGGGCCTCGGCCGAAGTACATCCGGCGCCTGGCGCTGGCTGAGCGTGCTGGGACGCCTCGGCCGAAGTACTCTCGGCGTCTCGGTAAAGTCCATCGTCCCCCGGCTCTAGACTCCAAGGTGCTCCTGGACCGTCTCGTGCGGGAACATGGAGTAGAGTGTAGCGTAAGTGATTTTCTTAATCTGGAAGATCAGGTGCTTCGGCTCAAAGGTAGCTCCATCAAAAATTACGGCGTTCCTAGCTCTCCACATCAAGCTGATCGTGGCTATAAGTGCCAGGCTCCTTGCCTTACGGATCACCGTTACACCACTGCGCTCCTTTAGGAACCACTTGATTGCGCTCGGTATGGTTGTGATCGGCCTCCTCATGCCAAGCCATGTCTTGATCACACGCCAAACTTCTCTTGTCTTGGTACACTTGAAGAATAGGTGGTCCACTGATTCGGTTTCTGTGGTGCAAAGTGGACATCTTTGATCAAACTCAATGTCTCTGCAGCCTAGCCTGTCCCTCGTCGGTAGTCGGTTCCTAAGCGCCTGCCAGGTCGTGAACGAATACTTTGGAGGGATAAAATCCTTCCAAATGAACCTGTGCCAAAGTCTCCGTTCCCCTTTAGGCCTGAACCAATCGTAGGCCTCGACGGTTCCTTTTGATGTATACCACTTCTCCCACTGCATCTCGACTTCTCTTTGTTGTCGATCCCCTAGCATCTCGTCCCGAATCTCTATCAATCTCTTGAACAGTGGAGAGTCTCGGGACTTCACACTCCACTCCCATATCGACTTGCCCTTGATGAACTCGGTATGAATCCACTTAATCCAAAGGGAGTCTTTCTTGATGTGAATGTTCCAAAGGTAACGGGCTAGGAGTGCTTTGTTCCATGCCCCAAGGTCCCGAAGGCCAAGCCCTCCTTCTTCCTTGGGCACGCAAAGGTCCTTCCATGCCACCGCTCCGTACTTTGTTCCCCAGAGGAATTCCCGGCAGATTGCAATCACCCGGTCCCTCACATTTGCTGGCAACGGGAAGACTTGTAGCCAGTAGCACTCGACACCCTGCAAAACAGACCTTACGAGTTCAGTTTTACCGGCATATGAAAGGTTCTTACCGGTCCACTTCTTAGTGAGTGTGGCGATCTTCTCGATGAGGGGGGAGTAATGCATGATGTTTAGCTTTTTCGAATGTAGGGGCACCCCTAGGTATCTCACTGGGAGTGACCCAAGTGGGAAACCAAAGATGCCCTTAATCTCGTCCAGGTCCCTCCTAGCTAATTTCCCTCCCTCAAAAATGTTGGATTTGTCCTTATTGATCTCTAGTCCCGAGCAGTTAGAGAATTCCTCCATTGTGTTTGCTAGGATCTCCATAGACATGTAATCGCCCCTGCCAAACAACATAAGATCATCAGCAAATGCAAGGTGCGTAATTCTCTCCTTCTCGCATTTTGCATGGTAATTAAAATTAGAGTTCAAAGTACGGGCTGCCAAGAGCCTCGAAAGGTATTCCATGCAAAAAATAAAGAGAGTAGGCGACATGGGGTCTCCCTGTCTAAGACCCCTTTTGCCGGAGAAGAAACCGTGAGGGCTCCCGTTGATGGCCAACGAGAACTTCGGGGACGTGACACATTGCATCACCCAGAAGATAAATTTCGGATGAAGATTCAATCCATGTAGGACTGCCCTTAGGAAGTCCCAGTCCACGGTGTCGTATGCCTTGCGCAAGTCGATCTTCACAGCACACTTTGGAGCATTCTTTCTATTCTCGTATCCGCGCATAAGCTCCTGTGCAAGGTGTATGTTATCCATAATGTTCCGTCCCGGGATAAAGGCTGATTGCGCCAAGTCCACCAGTTTCCCAAGGAGTGGAGCCATCCGGTTTGCCAAAATCTTCGTAATGGTCTTGTAGAACACATTACAACAAGAAATTGGTCGGAAGTCCCCCACTGTTGGGTTGATAGCTGTCTTCGGGATCAATGACACGATCGTGGTGTTGAAGGATTTGAGCAACTGTCCCGTGTCAAAGAATTCCTTCACGGCGCTGGTGACATCCCTGCCCACAATGTCCCACTGCTTCTTGAAGAAGGCTGATGTGAAGCCATCCGTCCCGGGCGCCTTGTCGTTCCCTATGTCAAATAGGGCCGCCTTGATCTCCTCGTCCGTGATAGGCCGGACCATGTCTCGGCAGTCCTCCTGACTCACAAGGGGTCCAGTACGAAGTATGTCGAGTTCGATAGGGGCCAGCTGCTTCTTTGTGCCGAGTAGCTCGGAGTAAAAATCCACGAACTCCTTAATGATCTCCTCTTGGTCCCATGTAATAGATCCATCTTTCCTATGAATAAAGGCAATGTAATTCCGTGAGTTGTTACGATTAACAAGGGAGTGAAAGAAAGATGTGCATCTATCACTCAAGAGTGAGTGCTTACCTTAATTTTAGGCTTTGTTAACCAAAACTGTCATTTATTTCCATATTATCAGTACCTAATAAAGTGTTACTCCCCCATCCCATACAAATATGAGCAAATTGATGTGGCACAGAAATTAATGCAAAATTGGTAAAATAATAGAGAGGAAGAAAATGTTAATTAAAATACTGTCAGTGGATAGCGAGATCCATATTATTAGTAGTGTTTAATAGTGGTACAAAGTTAAATAAGTTGATGTATGAAGGTAATAATTGGGATAATTTTCGAAAAATAGAATGCACATATTTTTGTTGGCCAAAAGAAAATGGAAAGTGCATAAATTTTTATGGGACGGAGGGAGTATATACACTTTTTTTTATGGGACGGACGAAAATGGAAATTGCACATATTTTATAGGACGGATGAGTATATACTCCCTTTATTCAACAATAGTGCATATTTGTAATATCTTATTCTAATTATTACGTTTTCTAAAATGGAAATATCGTTATTTCCACTTTATCCTTCATTTTATTATAATCATTCTCTACTCAATATTTTTATTTTAATATATCTTTATTAAAATCAATGATTTCTCATAAATCCGTTATAAACCTCACGGCCTTCATTTTTTAAATTGGGAAGTGCACATATATCCGTTATAAACCTCACTATCCATATTTTTAAGGGATGGACTAAATTGGGAAGTGCATATATGAGTGACTAATAACATCACGCATAGATTACCTTAATTTTATGCTTTGTTAACCAAAACTGTCATTTATTTCCATATTATCAATACCTAATAAAGTGTTACTCCCCCATCCCATGCAAATATGAGCAAATTGACGTGGCACAGAAATTAATGCAAAATTGGTAAAATAATAGAGAGGAAGAAAATGTTAATTAAAGTACTGTTAGTGGATAGCGAGATCCATATTATTAGTAGTGTTTAATAGTGGTACAAAGTTAAATAAGTTGATGTATGAAGGTAATAATTGGGATAACTTTCCAAAAATGGAATTTACATATTTTTGTTGGCCAAAAGAAAATGGAAAGTGCATAAACAATAGTGCATATTTTTAATATCTTATTCTAATTATTACGTTTTCTAAAATGGAAATATCGTTATTTCCACTTTATCCTTCATTTTATTATATTCATTGTCTACTCAATATTTTTATTTTAATATATCTTTATTAAAATCAATGATTTCTCATAAATCCGTTATAAACCTCACGGCCTTCATTTTCTAAATTGGGAAGTGCACATATATCCGTTATAAACCTCACTATCCATATTTTTAAGGGATAGACTAAATTGGGAGGTGCACATATGAGTGACTAATAACATCACGCATAAATTACCTTAATTTTAGGCTTTGTTAACCAAAACTGTTATTTATTTCCATATTATCAGTACCTAATAAAGTGTTACTCCCCCATCCCATACAAATATGAGCAAATTGATGTGGCACAGAAATTAATGCAAATTGGTAAAATAATAGAGAGGAAGAAAATGTTAATTAAAGTACTGTTAGTGGATAGCGAGATCCATATTATTAGTAGTGTTTAATAGTGGTACAAAGTTAAATAAGTTGATGTATGAAGGTAATAATTGGGATAACTTTCCAAAAATGCACATATTTTTGTTGGCCAAAAGAAAATGGAAAGTGCATAAATTTTTATGGGACGGAGGGAGTATATACACTTTTTTTTATGGGACGGACGAAAATGGAAATTGCACATATTTTATAGGACGGATGAGTATATACTCCCTTTATTCAACAATAGTGGATATTTTTAATATCTTATTCTAATTATTACGTTTTCTAAAATGGAAATATCGTTATTTCCACTTTATCCTTCATTTTATTATATTCATTCTCTACTCAATATTTTTATTTTAATATATCTTTATTAAAATCAATGATTTCTCATAAATCCGTTATAAACCTCACGGCCTTCATTTTCTAAATTGGGAAGTGCACATATATCCGTTATAAACCTCACTATCCATATTTTTAAGGGATGGACTAAATTGGGAGGTGCACATATGAGTGACTAATAACATCACGCATAGATTACCTTAATTTTAGGCTTTGTTATCCAAAACTGTCATTTATTTCCATATTATCAGTACCTAATAAAGTGTTACTCCCCCATCCCATACAAATATGAGCAAATTGGTGTGGCACAGAAATTAATGCAAAATTGGTAAAATAATTGAGAGGAAGAAAGTGTTAATTAAAGTACTGTTAGTGGATAGCGAGATCCATATTATTAGTAGTGTTTAATAGTGGTACAAAGTTAAATAAGTTGATGTATGAAGGTAATAATTGGGATAATTTTTGAAAAATGCACATATTTTTGTTGGCCAAAAGAAAATGGAAAGTGCATAAATTTTATTGGGACGGAGGGAGTATATACACTTTTTTTTATGGGACGGACGAAAATGGAAATTGCACATATTTTATAGGACGGATGAGTATATACTCCCTTTATTCAACAATAGTGCATATTTTTAATATCTAATTCTAATTATTACGTTTTCTAAAATGGAAATATCGTTATTTCCACTTTATCCTTCATTTTATTATATTCATTCTCTACTCAATATTTTTATTTTAACATATCTTTATTAAAATCAATGATTTCTCATAAATCCGTTATAAACCTCACGGCCTTCATTTTCTAAATTGGGAAGTGCACATATATCCGTTATAAACCTCACTATCCATATTTTTAAGGGATGGACTAAATTGGGAGGTGCAAATATGAGTGACTAATAACATCACGTATAGATTACCTTAATTTTAGGCTTTGTTATCCAAAACTGTCATTTATTTCCATATTATCAGTACCTAATAAAGTGTTACTCCCCCATCCCATACAAATATGAGCAAATTGATGTGGCACAGAAATTAAGGAAAAATTGGTAAAATAATTGAGAGGAAGAAAATGTTAATTAAAGTACTGTTAGTGGATAGCGAGATCCATATTATTAGTAGTGTTTAATAGTGGTACAAAGTTAAATAAGTTGATGTATGAAGGTAATAATTGGGATAATTTTTGAAAAATGCACATATTTTTGTTGGCCAAAAGAAAATGGAAAGTGCATAAATTTTTATGGGACAGAGGGAGTATATACACTTTTTTTTATGGGACGGACGAAAATGGAAATTGCACATATTTTATAGGACGGATGAGTATATACTCCCTTTATTCAACAATAGTGCATATTTTTAATATCTTATTCTAATTATTACGTTTTCTAAAATGGAAATATCGTTATTTCCACTTTATCCTTCAATTTATTATATTTATTATCTACTCAATATTTTTATTTTAATATATCTTTATTAAAATCAATGATTTCTCATAAATCCGTTATAAACCTCATGGCCTTCATTTTCTAAATTGGGAAGTGCACATATATCCGTTATAAACCTCACTATCCATATTTTTAAGGGATGGACTAAATTGGGAGGTGCACATATGAGTGACTAATAACATCACGCATAAATTACCTTAATTTTAGGCTTTGTTAACCAAAACTGTCATTTATTTCCATATTATCAGTACCTAATAAAGTGTTACTCCCCCATCCCATACAAATATGAGCAAATTGATGTGGCACAGAAATTAATGCAAAATTGGTAAAATAATAGAGAGGAAGAAAATGTTAATTAAAGTACTGTTAGTGGATAGCGAGATCCATATTATTAGTAGTGTTTAATAGTGGTACAAAGTTAAATAAGTTGATGTATGAAGGTAATAATTGGGATAACTTTCCAAAAATGCACATATTTTTGTTGGCCAAAAGAAAATGGAAAGTGCATAAATTTTTATGGGACGGAGGGAGTATATACACTTTTTTTTATGGGACGGACGAAAATGGAAATTGCACATATTTTATAGGACGGATGAGTATATACTCCCTTTATTCAACAATAGTGCATATTTTTAATATCTTATTCTAATTATTACGTTTTCTAAAATGGAAATATCGTTATTTCCACTTTATCCTTCATTTTATTATATTCATTCTCTACTCAATATTTTTATTTTAATATATCTTTATTAAAATCAATGATTTCTCATAAATCCGTTATAAACCTCACGGCCTTCATTTTCTAAATTGGGAAGTGCACATATATCCGTTATAAACCTCACTATCCATATTTTTAAGGGATGGACTAAATTGGGAGGTGCACATATGAGTGACTAATAACATCACGCATAGATTACCTTAATTTTAGGCTTTGTTATCCAAAACTGTCATTTATTTCCATATTATCAGTACCTAATAAAGTGTTACTCCCCCATCCCATACAAATATGAGCAAATTGGTGTAACGACCCGTTAAATCGTTACCTACACGAAAGAATAAACCACGTATCAAATACACTTTCGACAACAAATCGAGACGAAAAGTTGGATAAGAACCGCGTCACATCAGGCACGTTTTCCAAGTGGATAAGAATCACGTCGCATCAGGCACGTTTTTCAACGCCGCATTAATTACGCGTCACATCGAAACGAAAAGACGTGAATTTTTGTCTTTTATGAAAATTTTTTTTCTATAAATACAACCTCCTTTCATTTCATTTCATTTCTTTCGCAATCGAGAATCCGAGAGAGAGAAGAGAGAGGAGGAGCCGATGGCGGTGGATCCGCGACGGCGGATTCGTGGCAGCGGCGGCAGCGGTGAAGGGAGAGGGACGAATCGTGTCAACGTTTGTTTCTACCGTTCGTTTTTCTTGATTCAAGAAGGTATAACTAAGATTTTCTTCTCATCTCCTTCATTGAAACTTTATTCTTGAATCCTACATGCATATAGAGGGTGTAGGAATCATAGATCGCAAAGTTAATCGGTGGGAAAGTGAGTTTGCTTGAGAACTTTGATAGTTATGCGATTTTTGATTAAGTTGTGTGAAGTTTGATTTGAATCCTTGGTAAATGATCTAAGTTTATGTGCAAACATGTTAAGAGAGTCTTATCAAGCATGATTGTGTGTTATAAGCATGAGAAAATTTTGTTTGGATGATTGTGGAAGAAACCCTAATTTCGAAATTTTGAGTATGAAATTTGTGGTGTTCGGACAGTGGATTCCGACGTGTATTTGACTGACCAAACGGTCGAATTTTGATAAGAAAATTTTACTGAGTAAATTTCAAGGTGATTTCTGTGTCTCATATAAATTTCATCCCTTTTTGTCGAAAAATGAATTTTTGAAAAATGTTTGAAGTCGACTGCGCAATTCTGCCAGTAACGTGTGTTCTCGGCCAGAATGTTTCGAAATCTGTTTGACCGACTAAATGACCTCCGTTTGATGTGATTCTTGAACTAGATGAAAATTTGAAGTGTCTTCTGAGTCTTGTGAAAATTTCAGCCTTATTGGACATTGTATGAATTTACGGTGAATTTTTAAATGAACTGCGCAGTTCTGCTAGAATTTTATGTTCCGATCAGAGAGTTGCATAAATGTTTTGACTGACCAAATGATATGATTTCGGTGTGAAATTTTAACTGGGTGAACTTGAATGTGTCTAATGTGTTGTGACCAAATTTTAGCATCATATGAGGAAGGATGAATTTTTGGTGAATTTTTGAAGTTGACTGTGCAATTCTGTCAGAAAATATTTTCTCGACCAGTAGATTACGTTTCCGAATTGACCGACCAAAAGGGGGTATTTTGATATGAAATTTAAACTGGAAGTTATTTGATGAGTCTACTGTATTTTGGTAAAGTTTTAGCCCCAACGGAAGTCGGGTGATTTTATAGTGATTTTTACAAAATGGTTGCGCAGTTCTGCCAAATATTTATCTGTACAAGATGACTATATTATTATGTTATAAGTGATATACATGATTTATATATGGGTAAGAGAATGATAAAAGGAACGATAGGACATGCATGATAATATAAGTTTACGAAAGGCCGATCTGTTTTGTCGTTGGCAAGGGTGATTGAGTATACGTGAGCTCGAGGAACGAGGGTTGCCTTAAATGGATATTGAATGGTTTAAGCAAACGAGGTGGGCTTCTTTTACTAAACTCTTTTACGCTTTCAAAAGTATGATTATGGAGAAATAAGGGTGGTTTAATGTGTTATGTCATGCCATGATGTTTTGTTTATGAGATTGTTGCCTGATGCCTAGTTCGTCTGAGCTTGCTCCGTTAGGCTATATGGCTGTAATGAATGAATGAAACGAATTCGGGTCTGAGTAGGGCCGCAAACCCTATCAGGCTGTGTACACAAGTGGGATCGTGAGCCGTCCTTGCTAGTCGGCCGGTCTCGTGGGCGAATAGTGTGGCCACACTTTCGTCGCACTATGGAAAGAGAATGTGATTGAATGATTGATGAGAAAGTGGGGAGATTGATTGTCTGGCCAGACTTTGAAATGTTTTTGTGTTCTCGTGATATTTTTTAACTACACATAAAACTCGAGATCACTGGTATGGATGACATAACTGTTTTAATGAAAATGTTTTCGGCATGAGCCCATTGAGTACAACAAGTACTCAGCCCTGCATGTGTTTTCCCTATGTGCAGGTTGAGCGGGATGTTGCGGTGGATGTTGAGTCGGCATAGGGAATATGGATGCGTTGTGTCTTCATACATAGGCGTCATCCTTGACTCTCTTTGAAACCTTATTTCCGCTGCTATATATATATTTTTGAACTAAAATACTATTCTTTTAAGCTAATTGAGCATTTCTTATGAACTGTTATCCTTAAATGCTATACTTAAATGCTTGACCCTAGGTCACGATCGCCTCGTTTGTAACACCCCTAGTATGGGCGGTCGTGACAGAGTGGTATCAGAGCTTTGTTCTTTCGCTCTGGTCCGAGAGTCTTCTTTCACCTTAAGTCTAGAATGGTAAACCTTAAACTGGAAGTGTCACGAAGGCTCAACATCCAAGGCATCACGCTCAACCAAAGAAAGTGAGGTATGTTTTAAGTTGTTGAAAGAATGTGAGATCGATGTATGAAATTGATGATGATATGATGAGGATGTTTTGGCAAGTGTACGCATGTGAATGAATGTTATACGTGAAGATGAATTTTGATGATATGATTATGTGGAATATGAGTACGATTGACATGAAAATTTAAGCACGTGTTATATATGTGAACACGATGTTGTGATATTATGATTATGTGAAGTATGCACATGATTGACAAGATGATCTAAGCACGTGTGGTATGTTGATCATGATATTGTTATGATGTGATTATATGAAGCATGAGCAAGACTAGTATGATGACTAAGTATGTTTTATATGTGTAAAAGTACTACGACGTGAGCATGTGAACATAGGATGATGGAGTGTTTTACATGAAGGACGAAAGTTGATGAGTTGTTTTGAGAATGTTAAAATTTTTAGAAAATAAATGAGTAATCTAAGAATGTTGTTTCAAACATATATGTGAAGTGCATGAGTGTTTTGTTTGGAATACAAATGTGTTATGAGTTTTGAAAGATTTGCATGGTTTGATATGTAGAAAAAAAAAATGGAAAAAGGATTTTATGGTTGATGTTTTGTAATATTAATGACTCGTTGTTTAGTGGAGTTTGATTGAGGAAAAAATGTTTATGTTGTGGAAAGTTGTTAAAAAAAAAATGAAATTTTTTTTTGAAATTTAAAAAAAAAAAAAAAAAAAATTCCTTTTCGATTGGAAAATTTAGCTATGGAAGTGTGATGTTATATATGTTATGAGGTGAGAAGTATGAAGCGTTATTCTATGGAGTATTTTATACGAGTGATGAAAGTGGATGTTCAAGTATGTTTTGAGTTTTGAGTCAAAACTTTTACTCTAAAGCTGAAAGTGAGATGTGAAAATTTTGAGGAAAGTGTAAGAGTCTGAAGAAAATTTTATTTCAAAAGTTTTGAATGATAATGAGAAGTGTGAAAGTGTTTTGCTTTGAGATGTGAAAATGTCGTGTGTTATAGTACTTGTTGTGATATTTTGCTATCTATGAGATGATGAAATGTGTCGTGAACTTAGAGTGCCGAAGATGTAGACCTAGTTGACCACGCGGACCGTAGTTCTAATTTGAAAACTCACCTATTGCTTTCCCGAGCAATGAAAACGAACGAGAATGAAAAGTAGGGCGAAATTTCCAAATTATCGAGATATGAGACTAGAGTATCGAGATAGAGGATGGAGACCGGTGTACCATGAAACTTTTTCTATTTCTTGGAATGACGCGAACTAATGGAGCAAGCTTAATGTGTGAAACGCGTATTAATTAATGGTCTCTTGACGTTGAAGTATGAGGTATATTATGAAATTGTTGGTGGGAGTGAAATATGACGCTATGAACCTTGTATGCGAACATAGAGTGCCTAAGAAGTATGTTAGATTAAATGATATCGAAGTTAGTTGTTGACAACTGCAAGATCACTTTTCCGAGTGATAGGACAAATGGAAATATGTGGTGTGAACTCGAACTTTATCGAATGATTACAAATTCAGAATCGTTTTTCCCTGAATGACGAGAACAAGGAGAATGCGAAAGGACGTAGCATATGATAAAGAGTTTAAGAAAAGAAGAAGTGCAAATTGAAGAGATGTTCCAAACGAGAAAATGTTCGAAGCAAGAAGAGATGCGAAATGATCCTACAACGGATGTAGAGATCATACCTGCGATCTAATAGATAAATCCGATCTTCGGTCAAAAGTAGCGATGCGGCGAAAACGACCGTTATAGCATGTTGAGAGCGCGAGTATAACTACAACGTTTTAAGAAAATGACGATTATCACGTGCAAGGAATATATGAAGATATGGCTTTCGACTACTGTTATTAGTTGTAACGACACGATGAATCTCAACTTGGAATCCGCAATTTCGTAGAACGATGTTACCATGTTCGGCCTCAGAAAGATGAACGAGAGAGTGTGACCCTCGTGGCTATAATGAATGATTTTAATCAGCAGTACTTACTTGGATCCTAAGAAATTCTTTCTACGTTCTTTCGATTAACGGGGAGCCCTGTTCAATTTAAGACTCTGTTTGACTCAAACCTTGCAAGTAATGCTCATTATTTCTTTTTCCTATGTCATGTCATGACTCACTTTCAGTTCTTGAAAATTTGTGGTTGCCTTCGTCATTTTTGGACATCTTGATTAGTAGTCTTCTTTGATTCATCTTTTGTAAGGACAATATTTTGACTTTATGAACTTCCGCCTTTGAACTTCATTTCTAAAGTTGTTTGTAGTTATGACCTTCAGTACGATCCCATTCCCAAACATGTTTCTTCAAATGAGGGAATATTCTTCTTGGAACTTTTGTACACCTTTTTATTTCGTAACTATGCATGCGGCAAGTTCTTCCTTGCAGAAGTGAAATTTTTAGCTCAGTTTCACTACACATATTGTTTCATGCTCAATGACTTTCTTTCTGCAACACCAAGTTAAGGCTATTGTGTCTCTTTTTCCTTAACGTGGTTGATCTAGCCGATCTTTCTAAAAAGTTCACTTCACGTTGGTTGCAACCCTGTGAATCCATTGATGTGACATCATTATTCAGTAACATGATGTCGTCGAATCATGATCAGTGCTACCTCATGACATTTGTCTATGCTTCTAAATCCTCCCACGATTGATCATCCCATGTCATGACATGTTGGAACCATCATTCATTGATGCCAAAATTTTGCAAATTTGATTTGACAATTGAAATATCTTATTTGGCAGCCTACTATGGAATTTGAGACCTGATTCAGTTTCATCCTGTTTTCAAGGCCTATCTCATATTCTTTCGAGCTCTCGTCAGAAGTAAAGTCTCAACCTTTATGAGTTTATTTGAAACCTTAATTTCCAGAATGAACATGATCAAGATCAATGAAACTTAGACCCTGCCTTACTTTTTCAAACCAATTTATGCAAGTTGGTGATGAGATCTAAAAGAGTCGAACTAGAAGTGTTGTTCTTGTTGTCTTGATTAATTCTACAACCTTTCTGATTAAGACACCTTCAGCAGTGTTGCTACAATTTTGAATTCAGTTCATATCCAAGTAAGACTGCATGATCAATTTTCGAGTTCTTGATACTAGACTTGGAGAAAAGGGTGGGGTTGAGCTTTTCGAATGTACACGGGGGAATAAGTTTCTATACTCAGACATGCGTAAAAGTGATACACCAGCTAGAGGCAAATTTCTTTTCAAACCCCTGGCGACGAGCCGACTTTTTTGTATGGGATTTCTTTAAATCGACAAACCTCTATAATCTCCGCATTGCGAGCAACCATGATGATAAGGAAAGGGCGTCCGGCGTATCTTGTGTACTTGAACGGAGAGGAAAGGAAGGAATTGAGAGTGGAAGAAGTGTCAGTAGTACGAGATTTTCTTGATGTGTTTTCCAGAAGCTTTGCCTGGACCGCCAACCGACAGACAATTAGAGTTCACTATTGATTTGGAACCAGGATCTGCGCCAGTATCGAAGGCGCCATACCGAATGGCCCCTAAAGAGTTGGCAGAGTTGAAGATTCAGTTGCAAGAATTACTAGATTTGGGATTCATTTGACCTAGTGTGTCACCGTGAGGAGCGCCTGTGTCATTCGTAAAGAAGAAGGATGGAACGATGAGGATGTGCATCGACTACCGTGAGCTCAACAAGTTGACCTTGAAGAATAAGTACCCACTGCCAAGAATCGATGACTTATTTGACCAACTTCGAGGAGCTGGAGTATTTTCAAAAAAGGACTTGAGGTCAGGATATCATCAACTAAAGGTCCTACGAGAAGATGTACCTAGGACTGCTTTTCGCACTCGTTATGGCCATTCTGATTTCGTCGTGATGCCAGTTGGGCTGACCAACGCCCCGGCCGTCTTCATGGACATGATGAACCAAGTTTTCCACGAGTATCTCGACAAATTCATGTTAGTCTTCATCGACGATATTTTAGTATACTCGAAGAACGAGGATGAACATGGAGGGCATCTGCAAACTGTGTTGGAAACGTTATGAAGGGAGAAGCTTTATGCCAAGTTTAGTAAGTGTGAATTTTGGTTAACTCGAGTGAACTTTCTTGGTCATATCGTGACGGCAAATGAGATTCAAGTAGACCCCGCAAAGGTTTAGACTGTGCAAAATTTGAAATCGCAGAAAACGCTGAGTGAAATCCGCAGTTTCTTAGGATTGGCGAGATACTACCGATGCTTCCTCGAGGGATTCTCTAAAATCGCGAGACCAATGACACAATTGTTGAAGAAAGGAATCAAAGTGGTTTGGACGCCGGAATGCGAGGCGAGTTTCCAACTCTTGAAATAAAAGTTGACCACAGCACTTGTTCTAACGGTGCCGGCAGCCAACAAGGACTTCGCCGTCTCTACTGATACATCAAAAGTAGGACTTGGATGCGTGTTACTGCAAGATGGGAAGGTGATAGCATATGCTTCCCGACAGTTGAGACCGAATGAGCTGAATTTTCCGACTCATGATTTGGAACTAGCAGCAGTAGTGCACGCACTGAAAATTTGGAGACACCATCTCTATGGAGTGCGATGTGAGATTTATACGGATCATAAGAGTCTCAAGTACTCGAGCAGAAGGAGCTAAACATGCGACAATGACGTTGGTTAGAAGTCGTGAAAGACTATGACTGTGGTATTCACTATCATCCGGGCAAGGCGAACGCAGTAGCCGATGCTTTGAGTAGGAAGAACCAACCGCAAATAGCTTATTTCCTAACGCCAGAGGAAGCGTTGATTCGCGAATTCGATAGAATGAGATTGGAAATAGTAAAAGAGCCCGAGACAGTAGGAGAAAGAATAACGACGCTAGTGATTGAGTCAGATTTGAGAACCAAGCTCATAGAAGCCCAACGACGTGATGAGAAGTTGGAAGAATTTCGTGTGAAGGTGAGAGCCGAGAAGCTCGATCATTATCGTGAGGAGGCGGGTAATGTTTTGACGTACGATGGACGATTGGGTGTGCCGAGCGATGAGGCGCTAAAAGATGAGATTATAAGTGAAGCACAATACGCCTTATACTGTTCACCTAGGAAGTACGAAGATGTATCAAGATTTGAAACAGCGTTTTTGGTGGAATGGAATGAAAGGGGACGTAGCATCGTATGTGGAATGATGTCTAGCATGTCAACAAGTGAAGGTCTTACACCAACGGCCATATGGGAATTTGCAACCGCTTGAAATTCCCGAATGGAAGTGGGAGCATCTAGCCATGGACTTCGTGACGGGTTTGCCAACGTCACAAAAGGGCAACACTGCGATTTGGGTGATCATCGATCGACTAACTAAAAGCGCGCACTTTTTACCAATTCGAACTACTTATGGCGCGGACAAGTTAGCAAAGCTCTACGTGAGTGAGATTGTACGTTTGCATGGAGTGCCAAAGACTTTTGTGTCCGACCGCGATACGAAAATCACATCAAAGTTTTGGATGAGTTTGCAACGAGATTTTGGCACGCAATTGAACTTCAGAACTGCTTATCACCCGCAATCGGACGGACAGTTAGAGAGGACGATTCAAACGCTTGAGGATATGCTTCGAGCCGTTGTCTTAGATCGAGGGGAAAGTTGGGAAACTGTTCTACCGTTGGTTGATTTTGCCTACAACAACAGCTACCAAGCGACGATCGATATGGCTCCGTATGAAGCTTTATATGGCAGGAAGTGTCAATCCCCACTATCTTGGGATGAAGTTGGCGAGAGGAAGATGTTAAGACCCGACGCTATAAAGGAAATGATCCTAAACCCGACATGAGCTACGAGGAAAGGCTAGAGACAATCCTAGATCGGAAGATACAAGAGTTGCGAAACAAGTCGATAGCATTCGTGAAAGTGTTGGAAACACCATGGTTCCAAGGAAGCCACGTGGGAGTTAGAAGATGGAATTAAAGAAAAGTACCCCGAGTTGTTTATGTGAGACGATCAAATTTCGGGACGAAATTTCTGTTAAGGTGGGTAGAATGTAACGACCCGTTAAATCGTTACCTACACGAAAGAATAAACCACGTATCAAATACACTTTCGACAACAAATCGAGACGAAAAGTTGGATAAGAACCGCGTCACATCAGGCACGTTTTCCAAGTGGATAAGAATCACGTCGCATCAGGCACGTTTTTCAACGCCGCATTAATTACGCGTCACATCGAAATGAAAAGACGTGAATTTTTGTCTTTTATGAAAAAATTTTATCTATAAATACAACCTCCTTTCATTTCATTTCATTTCTTTCGCAATCGAGAATCCGAGAGAGAGAAGAGAGAGGAGGAGCCGATGGCGGCGGATCCGCGACGGCGGATTCGTGGCAGCGGCGGCAGCGGTGAAGGGAGAGGGACGAATCGTGTCAACGTTTGTTTCTACCGTTCGTTTTTCTTGATTCAAGAAGGTATAACTAAGATTTTCTTCTCATCTCCTTCATTGAAACTTTATTCTTGAATCCTACATGCATATAGAGGGTGTAGGAATCATAGATCGCAAAGTTAATCGGTGGGAAAGTGAGTTTGCTTGAGAACTTTGATAGTTATGCGATTTTTGATTAAGTTGTGTGAAGTTTGATTTGAATCCTTGGTAAATGATCTAAGTTTATGTGCAAACATGTTAAGAGAGTCTTATCAAGCATGATTGTGTGTTATAAGCATGAGAAAATTTTGTTTGGATGATTGTGGAAGAAACCCTAATTTCGAAATTTTGAGTATGAAATTTGTGGTGTTCGGACAGTGGATTCCGACGTGTATTTGACTGACCAAACGGTCGAATTTTGATAAGAAAATTTTACTGAGTAAATTTCAAGGTGATTTCTGTGTCTCATATAAATTTCATCCCTTTTTGTCGAAAAATGAATTTTTGAAAAATGTTTGAAGTCGACTGCGCAATTCTGCCAGTAACGTGTGTTCTCGGCCAGAATGTTTCGAAATCTGTTTGACCGACTAAATGACCTCCGTTTGATGTGATTCTTGAACTAGATAAAAATTTGAAGTGTCTTCTGAGTCTTGTGAAAATTTCAGCCTTATTGGACATTGTATGAATTTACGGTGAATTTTTCAAATGAACTGCGCAGTTCTGCTAGAATTTTATGTTCCGATCAGAGAGTTGCATAAATGTTTTGACTGACCAAATGATATGATTTCGGTGTGAAATTTTAACTGGGTGAACTTGAATGTGTCTAATGTGTTGTGACCAAATTTTAGCATCATATGAGGAAGGATGAATTTTTGGTGAATTTTTGAAGTTGACTGTGCAATTCTGTCAGAAAATATTTTCTCGACCAGTAGATTACGTTTCCGAATTGACCGACCAAAAGGGGGTATTTTGATATGAAATTTAAACTGGAAGTTATTTGATGAGTCTACTGTATTTTGGTAAAGTTTTAGCCCCAACGGAAGTCGGGTGATTTTATAGTGATTTTTAAAAATGGTTGCGCAGTTCTGCCAAATATTTATCTTTACAAGATGACTATATTATTATGTTATAAGTGATATACATGATTTATATATGGGTAAGAGAATGATAAAAGGAACGATAGGACATGCATGATAATATAAGTTTACGAAAGGCCGATCTGTTTTGTCGTTGGCAAGGGTGATTGAGTATACGTGAGCTCGAGGAACGAGGGTTGCCTTAAATGGATATTGAATGGTTTAAGCAAACGAGGTGGGCTTCTTTTACTAAACTCTTTTACGCTTTCAAAAGTATGATTATGGAGAAATAAGGGTGGTTTAATGTGTTATGTCATGCCATGATGTTTTGTTTATGAGATTGTTGCCTGATGCCTAGTTCGTCTGAGCTTGCTCCGTTAGGCTATATGGCTGTAATGAATGAATGAAACGAATTCGGGTCTGAGTAGGGCCGCAAACCCTATCAGGCTGTGTACACAAGTGGGATCGTGAGCCGTCCTTGCTAGTCGGCCGGTCTCGTGGGCGAATAGTGTGGCCACACTTTCGTCGCACTATGGAAAGAGAATGTGATTGAATGATTGATGAGAAAGTGGGGAGATTGATTGTCTGGCCAGACTTTGAAATGTTTTTGTGTTCTCGTGATATTTCTTAACTACACATAAAACTCGAGATCACTGGTATGGATGACATAACTGTTTTTATGAAAATGTTTTCGGCATGAGCCCATTGAGTACAACAAGTACTCAGCCCTGCATGTGTTTTCCCTATGTGCAGGTTGAGCGGGATGTTGCGGTGGATGTTGAGTCGGCATAGGGAATATGGATGCGTTGTGTCTTCATACATAGGCGTCATCCTTGACTCTCTTTGAAACCTTATTTCCGCTGCTATATATATATTTTTGAACTAAAATACTATTCTTTTAAGCTAATTGAGCATTTCTTATGAACTGTTATCCTTAAATGCTATACTTAAATGTTTGACCCTAGGTCACGATCGCCTCGTTTGTAACACCCCTAGTATGGGCGGTCGTGACAATTGGTGTGGCACAGAAATTAATGCAAAATTGGTAAAATAATTGAGAGGAAGAAAATGTTAATTAAAGTATTGTTAGTGGATAGCGAGATCCATATTATTAGTAGTGTTTAATAGTGGTACAAAGTTAAATAAGTTGATGTATGAAGGTAATAATTGGGATAATTTTTGAAAAATGCACATATTTTTGTTGGCCAAAAGAAAATGGAAAGTGCATAAATTTTTATGGGACAGAGGGAGTATATACACTTTTTTTTATGGGACGGACGAAAATGGAAATTGCACATATTTTATAGGACGGATGAGTATATACTCCCTTTATTCAACAATAGTGCATATTTTTAATATCTTATTCTAATTATTACGTTTTCTAAAATGGAAATATCGTTATTTCCACTTTATCCTTCATTTTATTATATTTATTATCTACTCAATATTTTTATTTTAATATATCTTTATTAAAATCAATGATTTCTCATAAATCCGTTATAAACCTCATGGCCTTCATTTTCTAAATTGGGAAGTGCACATATATCCGTTATAAACCTCACTATCCATATTTTTAAGGGATGGACTAAATTGGGAGGTGCACATATGAGTGACTAATAACATCACGCATAGATTACCTTAATTTTAGGCTTTGTTATCCAAAACTGTCATTTATTTCCATATTATCAGTACCTAATAAAGTGTTACTCCCCCATCCCATACAAATATGAGCAAATTGGTGTGGCACAGAAATTAATGCAAAATTGGTAAAATAATTGAGAGGAAGAAAATGTTAATTAAAGTACTGTTAGTGGATAGCGAGATCCGTATTACTAGTAGTGTTTAATAGTGGTACAAAGTTAAATAAGTTGATGTATGAAGGTAATAATTGGGATAACTTTCCAAAAATGCACATATTTTTGTTGGCCAAAAGAAAATGGAAAGTGCATAAATTTTTATGGGACGGAGGGAGTATATACACTTTTTTTTATGGGACGGACGAAAATGGAAATTGCACATATTTTATAGGACGGATGAGTATATACTCCCTTTATTCAACAATAGTGCATATTTTTAATATCTAATTCTAATTATTACGTTTTCTAAAATGGAAATATCGTTATTTCCACTTTATCCTTCATTTTATTATATTCATTCTCTACTCAATATTTTTATTTTAATATATCTTTATTAAAATCAATTATTTCTCATAAATCCATTATAAACCTCACGGCCTTCATTTTCTAAATTGGGAAGTGCACATATATCCGTTATAAACCTAACTATCCATATTTTTAAGGGATGGACTAAATTGGGAGGTGCACATATGAGTGACTAATAACATCACGCATAGATTACCTTAATTTTAGGCTTTGTTATCCAAAACTGTCATTTATTTCCATATTATCAGTACCTAATAAAGTGTTACTCCCCCATCCCATACAAATATGAGCAAATTGGTGTGGCACAGAAATTAATGCAAAATTGGTAAAATAATTGAGAGGAAGAAAATGTTAATTAAAGTACTGTTAGTGGATAGCGAGATCCATATTATTAGTAGTGTTTAATAGTGGTACAAAGTTAAATAAGTTGATGTATGAAGGTAATAATTGGGATAATTTTTGAAAAATGCACATATTTTTGTTGGCCAAAAGAAAATGGAAAGTGCATAAATTTTAATGGGACGGAGGGAGTATATACACTTTTTTTTATGGGACGGACGAAAATGGAAATTGCACATATTTTATAGGACGGATGAGTATATACTCCCTTTATTCAACAATAGTGCATATTTTTAATATCTAATTCTAATTATTACGTTTTCTAAAATGGAAATATCGTTATTTCCACTTTATCCTTCATTTTATTATATTCATTCTCTACTCAATATTTTTATTTTAATATATCTTTATTAAAATCAATGATTTCTCATAAATCCGTTATAAACCTCACGGCCTTCATTTTCTAAATTGGGAAGTGCACATATATCCGTTATAAACCTCACTATCCATATTTTTAAGGGATGGACTAAATTGGGAGGTGCAAATATGAGTGACTAATAACATCACGTATAGATTACCTTAATTTTAGGCTTTGTTATCCAAAACTGTCATTTATTTCCATATTATCAGTACCTAATAAAGTGTTACTCCCCCATCCCATACAAATATGAGCAAATTGATGTGGCACAGAAATTAAGGCAAAATTGGTAAAATAATTGAGAGGAAGAAAATGTTAATTAAAGTACTGTTAGTGGATAGCGAGATCCATATTATTAGTAGTGTTTAATAGTGGTACAAAGTTAAATAAGTTGATGTATGAAGGTAATAATTGGGATAATTTTTGAAAAATGCACATATTTTTGTTGGCCAAAAGAAAATGGAAAGTGCATAAATTTTTATGGGACAGAGGGAGTATATACACTTTTTTTTATGGGACGGACGAAAATGGAAATTGCACATATTTTATAGGACGGATGAGTATATACTCCCTTTATTCAACAATAGTGCATATTTTTAATATCTAATTCTAATTATTACGTTTTCTAAAATGGAAATATCGTTATTTCCACTTTATCCTTCATTTTATTATATTTATTATCTACTCAATATTTTTATTTTAATATATCTTTATTAAAATCAATGATTTCTCATAAATCCGTTATAAACCTCATGGCCTTCATTTTCTAAATTGGGAAGTGCACATATATCCGTTATAAACCTCACTATCCATATTTTTAAGGGATGGACTAAATTGGGAGGTGCACATATGAGTGACTAATAACATCACGCATAGATTACCTTAATTTTAGGCTTTGTTAACCAAAACTGTCATTTATTTCCATATTATCAGTACCTAATAAAGTGTTACTCCCCCATCCCATACAAATATGAGCAAATTGACGTGGCACAGAAATTAATGCAAAATTGGTAAAATAATAGAGAGGAAGAAAATGTTAATTAAAGTACTGTTAGTGGATAGCGAGATCCATATTATTAGTAGTGTTTAATAGTGGTACAAAGTTAAATAAGTTGATGTATGAAGGTAATAATTGGGATAACTTTCCAAAAATGGAATGCACATATTTTTGTTGGCCAAAAGAAAATGGAAAGTGCATAAACAATAGTGCATATTTTTAATATCTTATTCTAATTATTACGTTTTCTAAAATGGAAATATCGTTATTTCCACTTTATCCTTCATTTTATTATATTCATTGTCTACTCAATATTTTTATTTTAATATATCTTTATTAAAATCAATGATTTCTCATAAATCCGTTATAAACCTCACTGCCTTCATTTTCTAAATTGGGAAGTGCACATATATCCGTTATAAACCTCACTATCCATATTTTTAAGGTATGGACTAAATTGGGAGGTGCACATATGAGTGACTAATAACATCACGCATAAATTACCTTAATTTTAGGCTTTGTTAACCAAAACTGTCATTTATTTCCATATTATCAGTACCTAATAAAGTGTTACTCCCCCATCCCATACAAATATGAGCAAATTGATGTGGCACAGAAATTAATGCAAAATTGGTAAAATAATAGAGAGGAAGAAAATGTTAATTAAAGTACTGTTAGTGGATAGCAAGATCCATATTATTTGTAGTGTTTAATAGTGGTACAAAGTTAAATAAGTTGATGTATGAAGGTAATAATTGGGATAACTTTCCAAAAATGGAATGCACATATTTTTGTTGGCCAAAAGAAAATGGAAAGTGCATAAATTTTTATGGGACGGAGGGAGTATATACACTTTTTTTTATGGGACGGACGAAAATGGAAATTGCACATATTTTATAGGACGGATGAGTATATACTCCCTTTATTCAACAATAGTGCATATTTTTAATATCTTATTCTAATTATTACGTTTTCTAAAATGGAAATATCGTTATTTCCACTTTATCCTTCATTTTATTATATTCATTCTCTACTCAATATTTTTATTTTAATATATCTTTATTAAAATCAATGATTTCTCATAAATCCGTTATAAACCTCACGGCCTTCATTTTCTAAATTGGGAAGTGCACATATATCCGTTATAAACCTCACTATCCATATTTTTAAGGGATGGACTAAATTGGGAGGTGCACATATGAGTGACTAATAACATCACGCATAGATTACCTTAATTTTAGGCTTTGTTAACCAAAACTGTCATTTATTTCCATATTGTCAGTACCTAATAAAGTGTTACTCCCCCATCCCATACGAATATGAGCAAATTGATGTGGCACAGAAATTAATGCAAAATTGGTAAAATAATAGAGAGGAAGAAAATGTTAATTAAAGTATTGTTAGTGGATAGCAAGATCCATATTATTAGTAGTGTTTAATAGTGGTACAAAGTTAAATAAGTTGATGTATGAAGGTAATAATTGGGATAACTTTCCAAAAATGGAATGCACATATTTTTGTTGGCCAAAAGAAATTGGAAAGTGCATAATTTTTTATGGGACGGAGGGAGTATATACACTTTTTTTATGGGACGGACGAAAATGGAAATTGCACATATTTTTATAGGACGGATGAGTATATACTCCCTTTATTCAACAATAGTGCATATTTTTAATATCTTATTCTAATTATTACGTTTTCAAAAATGGAAATATCGTTATTTCCACTTTATCCTTCATTTTATTATATTCATTCTCTACTCAATATTTTTATTTTAATATATCTTTATTAAAATCAATGATTTCTCATAAATACGTTATAAACCTCACGGCCTTCATTTTCTAAATTGGGAAGTGCACATAAATCCGTTATAAACCTCACTATCCATATTTTTAAGGGATGGACTAAATTGGGAGGTGCACATATGAGTGACTAATAACATCACGCATAGATTACCTTAATTTTAGGCTTTGTTAACCAAAACTGTCATTTATTTCCATATTATCAGTACCTAATAAAGTGTTACTCCCCCATCCCATACAAATATGAGCAAATTGATGTGGCACAGAAATTAATGCAAAATTGGTAAAATAATTGAGAGGAAGAAAATGTTAATTAAAGTACTGTTAGTGGATAGCGAGATCCATATTACTAGTAGTGTTTAATAGTGGTACAAAGTTAAATAAGTTGATGTATGAAGGTAATAATTGGGATAACTTTCCAAAAATGCACATATTTTTGTTGGCCAAAAGAAAATGGAAAGTGCATAAATTTTTATGGGACGGAGGGAGTATATACACTTTTTTTTATGGGACGGACGAAAATGGAAATTGCACATATTTTATAGGACGGATGAGTATATACTCCCTTTATTCAACAATAGTGCATATTTTTAATATCTTATTCTAATTATTACGTTTTCTAAAATGGAAATATCGTTATTTCCACTTTATCCTTCATTTTATTATATTCATTCTCTACTCAATATTTTTATTTTAATATATCTTTATTAAAATCAATGATTTCTCATAAATCTGTTATAAACCTCACGGCCTTCATTTTCTAAATTGGGAAGTGCACATATATCCGTTATAAACCTCACTATCCATATTTTTAAGGGATGGACTAAATTGGGAGGTGCACATATGAGTGACTAATAACATCACACATAGATTACCTTAATTTTAGGCTTTGTTAACCAAAACTGTCATTTATTTCCATATTATCAGTACCTAATAAAGTGTTACTCCCCCATCCCATACAAATATGAGCAAATTGATGTGGCACAGAAATTAATGCAAAATTGGTAAAATAATAGAGAGGAAGAAAATGTTAATTAAAGTATTGTTAGTGGATAGCAAGATCCATATTATTAGTAGTGTTTAATAGTGGTACAAAGTTAAATAAGTTGATGTATGAAGGTAATAATTGGGATAACATTCCAAAAATGGAATGCACATATTTTTGTTGGCCAAAAGAAAATGGAAAGTGCATAATTTTTTATGGGACGGAGGGAGTATATACACTTTTTTTATGGGACGGACGAAAATGGAAATTGCACATATTTTTATAGGACGGATGAGTATATACTCCCTTTATTCAACAATAGTGCATATTTTTAATATCTTATTCTAATTATTACGTTTTCAAAAATGGAAATATCGTTATTTCCACTTTATCCTTCATTTTATTATATTCATTCTCTACTCAATATTTTTATTTTAATATATCTTTATTAAAATCAATGATTTCTCATAAATACGTTATAAACCTCACGGCCTTCATTTTCTAAATTGGGAAGTGCACATAAATCCGTTATAAACCTCACTATCCATATTTTTAAGGGATGGACTAAATTGGGAGGTGCACATATGAGTGACTAATAACATCACACATAGATTACCTTAATTTTAGGCTTTGTTAACCAAAACTGTCATTTATTTCCATATTATCAGTACCTAATAAAGTGTTACTCCCCCATCCCATACAAATATGAGCAAATTGATGTGGCACAGAAATTAATGCAAAATTGGTAAAATAATTGAGAGGAAGAAAATGTTAATTAAAGTACTGTTAGTGGATAGCGAGATCCATATTACTAGTAGTGTTTAATAGTGGTACAAAGTTAAATAAGTTGATGTATGAAGGTAATAATTGGGATAACTTTCCAAAAATGCACATATTTTTGTTGGCCAAAAGAAAATGGAAAGTGCATAAATTTTTATGGGACGGAGGGAGTATATACACTTTTTTTTATGGGACGGACGAAAATGGAAATTGCACATATTTTATAGGACGGATGAGTATATACTCCCTTTATTCAACAATAGTGCATATTTTTAATATCTTATTCTAATTATTACGTTTTCTAAAATGGAAATATCGTTATTTCCACTTTATCCTTCATTTTATTATATTCATTCTCTACTCAATATTTTTATTTTAATATATCTTTATTAAAATCAATGATTTCTCATAAATCCGTTATAAACCTCACGGCCTTCATTTTCTAAATTGGGAAGTGCACATATATCCGTTATAAACCTCACTATCCATATTTTTAAGGGATGGACTAAATTGGGAGGTGCACATATGAGTGACTAATAACATCACGCATAGATTACCTTAATTTTAGGCTTTGTTAACCAAAACTGTCATTTATTTCCATATTATCAGTACCTAATAAAGTGTTACTCCCCCATCCCATACAAATATGAGCAAATTGATGTGGCACAGAAATTAATGCAAAATTGGTAAAATAATAGAGAGGAAGAAAATGTTAATTAAAGTACTGTTAGTGGATAGCGAGATCCATATTATTAGTAGTGTTTAATAGTGGTACAAAGTTAAATAAGTTGATGTATGAAGGTAATAATTGGGATAACTTTCCAAAAATGGAATGCACATATTTTTGTTGGCCAAAAGAAAATGGAAAGTGCATAAATTTTTATGGGACGGAGGGAGTATATACACTTTTTTTTTATGGGACGGACGAAAATGGAAATTGCACATATTTTATAGGACGGATGAGTATATACTCCCTTTATTCAACAATAGTGCATATTTTTAATATCTTATTCTAATTATTACGTTTTCTAAAATGGAAATATCGTTATTTCCACTTTATCCTTCATTTTATTATATTCATTATCTACTCAATATTTTTATTTTAATATATCTTTATTAAAATCAATGATTTCTCATAAATCCGTTATAAACCTCACGGCCTTCATTTTCTAAATTGGGAAGTGCACATATATCCGTTATAAACCTCACTATCCATATTTTTAAGGGATGGACTAAATTGGGAGGTGCACATATGAGTGACTAATAACATCACGCATAGATTACCTTAATTTTAGGCTTTGTTAACCAAAACTGTCATTTATTTCCATATTATCAGTACCTAATAAAGTGTTACTCCCCCATCCCATACAAATATGAGCAAATTGATGTGGCACAGAAATTAATGCAAAATTGGTAAAATAATAGAGAGGAAGAAAATGTTAATTAAAGTACTGTTAGTGGATAGCGAGATCCATATTATTAGTAGTGTTTAATAGTGGTACAAAGTTAAATAAGTTGATGTATGAAGGTAATAATTGGGATAACTTTCCAAAAATGGAATGCACATATTTTTGTTGGCCAAAAGAAAATGGAAAGTGCATAAATTTTTATGGGACGGAGGGAGTATATACACTTTTTTTTATGGGACGGACGAAAATGGAAATTGCACATATTTTATAGGACGGATGAGTATATACTCCCTTTATTCAACAATAGTGCATATTTTTAATATCTTATTCTAATTATTACGTTTTCTAAAATGGAAATATCGTTATTTCCACTTTATCCTTCATTTTATTATATTCATTATCTACTCAATATTTTTATTTTAATATATCTTTATTAAAATCAATGATTTCTCATAAATCCGTTATAAACCTCACGGCCTTCATTTTCTAAATTGGGAAGTGCACATATATCCGTTATAAACCTCACTATCCATATTTTTAAGGGATGGACTAAATTGGGAGGTGCACATATGAGTGACTAATAACATCACGCATAGATTACCTTAATTTTAGGCTTTGTTAACCAAAACTGTCCTTTATTTCCATATTATCAGTACCTAATAAAGTGTTACTCCCCCATCCCATACAAATATGAGCAAATTGATGTGGCACAGAAATTAATGCAAAATTGGTAAAATAATAGAGACGAAGAAAATGTTAATTAAAGTACTGTTAGTGGATAGCGAGATCCATATTATTAGTAGTGTTTAATAGTGGTACAAAGTTAAATAAGTTGATGTATGAAGGTAATAATTGGGATAATTTTCGAAAAATGGAATGCACATATTTTTGTTGGCCAAAAGAAAATGGAAAGTGCATAAATTTTTATGGGACGGAGGGAGTATATACACTTTTTTTATGGGACGGACGAAAATGGAAATTGCACATATTTTATAGGACGGATGAGTATATACTCCCTTTATTCAACAATAGTGCATATTTTTAATATCTTATTCTAATTATTACGTTTTCTAAAATGGAAATATCGTTATTTCCACTTTATCCTTCATTTTATTATATTCATTATCTACTCAATATTTTTATTTTAATATATCTTTATTAAAATCAATGATTTCTCATAAATACGTTATAAACCTCACGGCCTTCATTTTCTAAATTGGGAAGTGCACATAAATCCGTTATAAACCTCACTATCCATATTTTTAAGGGATGGACTAAATTGGGAGGTGCACATATGAGTGACTAATAACATCACGCATAGATTACCTTAATTTTAGGCTTTGTTAACCAAAACTGTCATTTATTTCCATATTATCAGTACCTAATAAAGTGTTACTCCCCCATCCCATACAAATATGAGCAAATTGATGTGGCACAGAAATTAATGCAAAATTGGTAAAATAATTGAGAGGAAGAAAATGTTAATTAAAGTACTGTTAGTGGATAGCGAGATCCATATTACTAGTAGTGTT
The DNA here is from genome assembly GCF_004379255.2 of Salvia splendens. Lineage (NCBI taxonomy): Eukaryota > Viridiplantae > Streptophyta > Magnoliopsida > Lamiales > Lamiaceae > Salvia > Salvia splendens. The sequence continues at coordinate 19,420,638 of NC_056039.1, forward strand.
TAATAGTGGTACAAAGTTAAATAAGTTGATGTATGAAGGTAATAATTGGGATAATTTTTGAAAAATGCACATATTTTTGTTGGCCAAAAGAAAATGGAAAGTGCATAAATTTTTATGGGACGGAGGGAGTATATACACTTTTTTTTATGGGACGGACGAAAATGGAAATTGCACATATTTTATAGGACGGATGAGTATATACTCCCTTTATTCAACAATAGTGCATATTTTTAATATCTTATTCTAATTATTACGTTTTCTAAAATGGAAATATCGTTATTTCCACTTTATCCTTCATTTTATTATATTCATTATCTACTCAATATTTTTATTTTAATATATCTTTATTAAAATCAATGATTTCTCATAAATCCGTTATAAACCTCACGACCTTCATTTTCTAAATTGGGAAGTGCACATATATCCGTTATAAACCTCACTATCCATATTTTTAAGGGATGGACTAAATTGGGAGGTGCACATATGAGTGACTAATAACATCACGTATAGATTACCTTAATTTTAGGCTTTGTTAACCAAAACTGTCATTTATTTCCATATTATCAGTACCTAATAAAGTGTTACTCCCCCATCCCATACAAATATGAGCAAATTGATGTGGCACAGAAATTAATGCAAAATTGGTAAAATAATAGAGAGGAAGAAAATGTTAATTAAAGTACTGTTAGTGGATAGCGAGATCCATATTATTAGTAGTGTTTAATAGTGGTACAAAGTTAAATAAGTTGATGTATGAAGGTAATAATTGGGATAATTTTTGAAAAATGCACATATTTTTGTTGGCCAAAAGAAAATGGAAAGTGCATAAATTTTTATGGGACGGAGGGAGTATATACACTTTTTTTTATGGGACGGACGAAAATGGAAATTGCACATATTTTATAGGACGGATGAGTATATACTCCCTTTATTCAACAATAGTGCATATTTTTAATATCTTATTCTAATTATTACGTTTTCTAAAATGGAAATATCGTTATTTCCACTTTATCCTTCATTTTATTATATTTATTATCTACTCAATATTTTTATTTTAATATATCTTTATTAAAATCAATGATTTCTCATAAATCCGTTATAAACCTCATGGCCTTCATTTTCTAAATTGGGAAGTGCACATATATCCGTTATAAACCTCACTATCCATATTTTTAAGGGATGGACTAAATTGGGAGGTGCACATATGAGTGACTAATAACATCACGCATAGATTACCTTAATTTTAGGCTTTGTTAACCAAAACTGTCATTTATTTCCATATTATCAGTACCTAATAAAGTGTTACTCCCCCATCCCATACAAATATGAGCAAATTGATGTGGCACAGAAATTAATGCAAAATTGGTAAAATAATAGAGAGGAAGAAAATGTTAATTAAAGTACTGTTAGTGGATAGCGAGATCCATATTATTAGTAGTGTTTAATAGTGGTACAAAGTTAAATAAGTTGATGTATGAAGGTAATAATTGGGATAATTTTTGAAAAATGCACATATTTTTGTTGGCCAAAAGAAAATGGAAAGTGCATAAATTTTTATGGGACGGAGGGAGTATATACACTTTTTTTTATGGGACGGACGAAAATGGAAATTGCACATATTTTATAGGACGGATGAGTATATACTCCCTTTATTCAACAATAGTGCATATTTTTAATATCTTATTCTAATTATTACGTTTTCTAAAATGGAAATATCGTTATTTCCACTTTATCCTTCATTTTATTATATTTATTATCTACTCAATATTTTTATTTTAATATATCTTTATTAAAATCAATGATTTCTCATAAATCCGTTATAAACCTCATGGCCTTCATTTTCTAAATTGGGAAGTGCACATATATCCGTTATAAACCTCACTATCCATATTTTTAAGGGATGGACTAAATTGGGAGGTGCACATATGAGTGACTAATAACATCACGCATAAATTACCTTAATTTTAGGCTTTGTTAACCAAAACTGTCATTTATTTCCATATTATCAGTACCTAATAAAGTGTTACTCCCCCATCCCATACAAATATGAGCAAATTGACGTGGCACAGAAATTAATGCAAAATTGGTAAAATAATAGAGAGGAAGAAAATGTTAATTAAAGTACTGTTAGTGGATAGCGAGATCCATATTATTAGTAGTGTTTAATAGTGGTACAAAGTTAAATAAGTTGATGTATGAAGGTAATAATTGGGATAATTTTTGAAAAATGCACATATTTTTGTTGGCCAAAAGAAAATGGAAAGTGCATAAATTTTTATGGGACGGAGGGAGTATATACACTTTTTTTTATGGGACGGACGAAAATGGAAATTGCACATATTTTATAGGACGGATGAGTATATACTCCCTTTATTCAACAATAGTGCATATTTTTAATATCTTATTCTAATTATTACGTTTTCTAAAATGGAAATATCGTTATTTCCACTTTATCCTTCACTTTATTATATTTATTATCTACTCAATATTTTTATTTTAATATATCTTTATTAAAATCAATGATTTCTCATAAATCCGTTATAAACCTCATGGCCTTCATTTTCTAAATTGGGAAGTGCACATATATCCGTTATAAACCTCACTATCCATATTTTTAAGGGATGGACTAAATTGGGAGGTGCACATATGAGTGACTAATAACATCACGCATAGATTACCTTAATTTTAGGCTTTGTTAACCAAAACTGTCATTTATTTCCATATTATCAGTACCTAATAAAGTGTTACTCCCCCATCCCATACAAATATGAGCAAATTGACGTGGCACAGAAATTAATGCAAAATTGGTAAAATAATAGAGAGGAAGAAAATGTTAATTAAAGTACTGTTAGTGGATAGCGAGATCCATATTATTAGTAGTGTTTAATAGTGGTACAAAGTTAAATAAGTTGATGTATGAAGGTAATAATTGGGATAACTTTCCAAAAATGGAATGCACATATTTTTGTTGGCCAAAAGAAAATGGAAAGTGCATAAACAATAGTGCATATTTTTAATATCTTATTCTAATTATTACGTTTTCTAAAATGGAAATATCGTTATTTCCACTTTATCCTTCATTTTATTATATTCATTGTCTATTCAATATTTTTATTTAATATATCTTTATTAAAATCAATGATTTCTCATAAATCCGTTATAAACCTCACGGCCTTCATTTTCTAAATTGGGAAGTGCACATATATCCGTTATAAACCTCACTATCCATATTTTTAAGGTATGGACTAAATTGGGAGGTGCACATATGAGTGACTAATAACACACGCATAAATTACCTTAATTTTAGGCTTTGTTAACCAAAACTGTCATTTATTTCCATATTATCAGTACCTAATAAAGTGTTACTCCCCCATCCCATACAAATATGAGCAAATTGATGTGGCACAGAAATTAATGCAAAATTGGTAAAATAATAGAGACGAAGAAAATGTTAATTAAAGTACTGTTAGTGGATAGCGAGATCCATATTATTAGTAGTGTTTAATAGTGGTACAAAGTTAAATAAGTTGATGTATGAAGGTAATAATTGGGATAATTTTTGAAAAATGCACATATTTTTGTTGGCCAAAAGAAAATGGAAAGTGCATAAATTTTTATGGGACGGAGGGAGTATATACACTTTTTTTATGGGACGGACGAAAATGGAAATTGCACATATTTTATAGGACGGATGAGTATATACTCCCTTTATTCAACAATAGTGCATATTTTTAATATCTTATTCTAATTATTACGTTTTCTAAAATGGAAATATCGTTATTTCCACTTTATCCTTCATTTTATTATATTTATTATCTACTCAATATTTTTATTTTAATATATCTTTATTAAAATCAATGATTTCTCATAAATCCGTTATAAACCTCATGGCCTTCATTTTCTAAATTGGGAAGTGCACATATATCCGTTATAAACCTCACTATCCATATTTTTAAGGGATGGACTAAATTGGGAGGTGCACATATGAGTGACTAATAACATCACGCATAGATTACCTTAATTTTAGGCTTTGTTAACCAAAACTGTCATTTATTTCCATATTATCAGTACCTAATAAAGTGTTACTCCCCCATCCCATACAAATATGAGCAAATTGACGTGGCACAGAAATTAATGCAAAATTGGTAAAATAATAGAGAGGAAGAAAATGTTAATTAAAGTACTGTTAGTGGATAGCGAGATCCATATTATTAGTAGTGTTTAATAGTGGTACAAAGTTAAATAAGTTGATGTATGAAGGTAATAATTGGGATAACTTTCCAAAAATGGAATGCACATATTTTTGTTGGCCAAAAGAAAATGGAAAGTGCATAAACAATAGTGCATATTTTTAATATCTTATTCTAATTATTACGTTTTCTAAAATGGAAATATCGTTATTTCCACTTTATCCTTCATTTTATTATATTCATTGTCTATTCAATATTTTTATTTTAATATATCTTTATTAAAATCAATGATTTCTCATAAATCCGTTATAAACCTCACGGCCTTCATTTTCTAAATTGGGAAGTGCACATATATCCGTTATAAACCTCACTATCCATATTTTTAAGGTATGGACTAAATTGGGAGGTGCACATATGAGTGACTAATAACATCACGCATAAATTACCTTAATTTTAGGCTTTGTTAACCAAAACTGTCATTTATTTCCATATTATCAGTACCTAATAAAGTGTTACTCCCCCATCCCATACAAATATGAGCAAATTGATGTGGCACAGAAATTAATGCAAAATTGGTAAAATAATAGAGAGGAAGAAAATGTTAATTAAAGTACTGTTAGTGGATAGCGAGATCCATATTATTAGTAGTGTTTAATAGTGGTACAAAGTTAAATAAGTTGATGTATGAAGGTAATAATTGGGATAACTTTCCAAAAATGGAATGCACATATTTTTGTTGGCCAAAAGAAAATGGAAAGTGCATAAACAATAGTGCATATTTTTAATATCTTATTCTAATTATTACGTTTTCTAAAATTGAAATATCGTTATTTCCACTTTATCCTACATTTTATTATATTCATTGTCTATTCAATATTTTTATTTTAATATATCTTTATTAAAATCAATGATTTCTCATAAATCCGATATAAACCTCACGGCCTTCATTTTCTAAATTGGGAAGTGCACATATATCCGTTATAAACCTCACTATCCATATTTTTAAGGTATGGACTAAATTGGGAGGTGCACATATGAGTGACTAATAACATCACGCATAAATTACCTTAATTTTAGGCTTTGTTAACCAAAACTGTCATTTATTTCCATATTATCAGTACCTAATAAAGTGTTACTCCCCCATCCCATACAAATATGAGCAAATTGATGTGGCACAGAAATTAATGCAAAATTGGTAAAATAATAGAGAGGAAGAAAATGTTAATTAAAGTACTGTTAGTGGATAGCGAGATCCATATTATTAGTAGTGTTTAATAGTGGTACAAAGTTAAATAAGTTGATGTATGAAGGTAATAATTGGGATAATTTTTGAAAAATGCACATATTTTTGTTGGCCAAAAGAAAATGGAAAGTGCATAAATTTTTATGGGACGGAGGGAGTATATACACTTTTTTTTATGGGACGGACGAAAATGGAAATTGCACATATTTTATAGGACGGATGAGTATATACTCCCTTTATTCAACAATAGTGCATATTTTTAATATCTTATTCTAATTATTACGTTTTCTAAAATGGAAATATCGTTATTTCCACTTTATCCTTCACTTTATTATATTTATTATCTACTCAATATTTTTATTTTAATATATCTTTATTAAAATCAATGATTTCTCATAAATCCGTTATAAACCTCATGGCCTTCATTTTCTAAATTGGGAAGTGCACATAAATCCGTTATAAACCTCACTATCCATATTTTTAAGGGATGGACTAAATTGGGAGGTGCACATATTAGTGACTAATAACATCACGCATAGATTACCTTAATTTTAGGCTTTGTTAACCAAAACTGTCATTTATTTCCATATTATCAGTACCTAATAAAGTGTTACTCCCCCATCCCATACAAATATGAGCAAATTGACGTGGCACAGAAATTAATGCAAAATTGGTAAAATAATAGAGAGGAAGAAAATGTTAATTAAAGTACTGTTAGTGGATAGCGAGATCCATATTATTAGTAGTGTTTAATAGTGGTACAAAGTTAAATAAGTTGATGTATGAAGGTAATAATTGGGATAACTTTCCAAAAATGGAATGCACATATTTTTGTTGGCCAAAAGAAAATGGAAAGTGCATAAACAATAGTGCATATTTTTAATATCTTATTCTAATTATTACGTTTTCTAAAATGGAAATATCGTTATTTCCACTTTATCCTTCATTTTATTATATTCATTGTCTATTCAATATTTTTATTTTAATATATCTTTATTAAAATCAATGATTTCTCATAAATCCGTTATAAACCTCACGGCCTTCATTTTCTAAATTGGGAAGTGCACATATATCCGTTATAAACCTCACTATCCATATTTTTAAGGTATGGACTAAATTGGGAGGTGCACATATGAGTGACTAATAACACACGCATAAATTACCTTAATTTTAGGCTTTGTTAACCAAAACTGTCATTTATTTCCATATTATCAGTACCTAATAAAGTGTTACTCCCCCATCCCATACAAATATGAGCAAATTGATGTGGCACAGAAATTAATGCAAAATTGGTAAAATAATAGAGACGAAGAAAATGTTAATTAAAGTACTGTTAGTGGATAGCGAGATCCATATTATTAGTAGTGTTTAATAGTGGTACAAAGTTAAATAAGTTGATGTATGAAGGTAATAATTGGGATAATTTTTGAAAAATGCACATATTTTTGTTGGCCAAAAGAAAATGGAAAGTGCATAAATTTTTATGGGACGGAGGGAGTATATACACTTTTTTTTATGGGACGGACGAAAATGGAAATTGCACATATTTTATAGGACGGATGAGTATATACTCCCTTTATTCAACAATAGTGCATATTTTTAATATCTTATTCTAATTATTACGTTTTCTAAAATGGAAATATCGTTATTTCCACTTTATCCTTCATTTTATTATATTTATTATCTACTCAATATTTTTATTTTAATATATCTTTATTAAAATCAATGATTTCTCATAAATCCGTTATAAACCTCATGGCCTTCATTTTCTAAATTGGGAAGTGCACATATATCCGTTATAAACCTCACTATCCATATTTTTAAGGGATGGACTAAATTGGGAGGTGCACATATGAGTGACTAATAACATCACGCATAGATTACCTTAATTTTAGGCTTTGTTAACCAAAACTGTCATTTATTTCCATATTATCAGTACCTAATAAAGTGTTACTCCCCCATCCCATACAAATATGAGCAAATTGACGTGGCACAGAAATTAATGCAAAATTGGTAAAATAATAGAGAGGAAGAAAATGTTAATTAAAGTACTGTTAGTGGATAGCGAGATCCATATTATTAGTAGTGTTTAATAGTGGTACAAAGTTAAATAAGTTGATGTATGAAGGTAATAATTGGGATAACTTTCCAAAAATGGAATGCACATATTTTTGTTGGCCAAAAGAAAATGGAAAGTGCATAAACAATAGTGCATATTTTTAATATCTTATTCTAATTATTACGTTTTCTAAAATGGAAATATCGTTATTTCCACTTTATCCTTCATTTTATTATATTCATTGTCTATTCAATATTTTTATTTTAATATATCTTTATTAAAATCAATGATTTCTCATAAATCCGTTATAAACCTCACGGCCTTCATTTTCTAAATTGGGAAGTGCACATATATCCGTTATAAACCTCACTATCCATATTTTTAAGGTATGGACTAAATTGGGAGGTGCACATATGAGTGACTAATAACATCACGCATAAATTACCTTAATTTTAGGCTTTGTTAACCAAAACTGTCATTTATTTCCATATTATCAGTACCTAATAAAGTGTTACTCCCCCATCCCATACAAATATGAGCAAATTGACGTGGCACAGAAATTAATGCAAAATTGGTAAAATAATAGAGAGGAAGAAAATGTTAATTAAAGTACTGTTAGTGGATAGCGAGATCCATATTATTAGTAGTGTTTAATAGTGGTACAAAGTTAAATAAGTTGATGTATGAAGGTAATAATTGGGATAACTTTCCAAAAATGGAATGCACATATTTTTGTTGGCCAAAAGAAAATGGAAAGTGCATAAACAATAGTGCATATTTTTAATATCTTATTCTAATTATTACGTTTTCTAAAATGGAAATATCGTTATTTCCACTTTATCCTTCATTTTATTATATTCATTGTCTATTCAATATTTTTATTTTAATATATCTTTATTAAAATCAATGATTTCTCATAAATCCGTTATAAACCTCACGGCCTTCATTTTCTAAATTGGGAAGTGCACATATATCCGTTATAAACCTCACTATCCATATTTTTAAGGTATGGACTAAATTGGGAGGTGCACATATGAGTGACTAATAACATCACGCATAGATTACCTTAATTTTAGGCTTTGTTAACCAAAACTGTAATTTATTTCCATATTATCAGTACCTAATAAAGTGTTACTCCCCCATCCCATACAAATATGAGCAAATTGATGTGGCACAGAAATTAATGCAAAATTGGTAAAATAATAGAGAGGAAGAAAATGTTAATTAAAGTACTGTTAGTGGATAGCGAGATCCATATTATTAGTAGTGTTTAATAGTGGTACAAAGTTAAATAAGTTGATGTATGAAGGTAATAATTGGGATAACTTTCCAAAAATGGAATGCACATATTTTTGTTGGCCAAAAGAAAATGGAAAGTGCATAAATTTTTATGGGACGGAGGGAGTATATACACTTTTTTTTATGGGACGGACGAAAATGGAAATTGCACATATTTTATAGGACGGATGAGTATATACTCCCTTTATTCAACAATAGTGCATATTTTTAATATCTTATTCTAATTATTACGTTTTCTAAAATGGAAATATCGTTATTTCCACTTTATCCTTCACTTTATTATATTTATTATCTACTCAATATTTTTATTTTAATATATCTTTATTAAAATCAATGATTTCTCATAAATCCGTTATAAACCTCATGGCCTTCATTTTCTAAATTGGGAAGTGCACATATATCCGTTATAAACCTCACTATCCATATTTTTAAGGGATGGACTAAATTGGGAGGTGCACATATGAGTGACTAATAACATCACGCATAGATTACCTTAATTTTAGGCTTTGTTAACCAAAACTGTAATTTATTTCCATATTATCAGTACCTAATAAAGTGTTACTCCCCCATCCCATACAAATATGAGCAAATTGACGTGGCACAGAAATTAATGCAAAATTGGTAAAATAATAGAGAGGAAGAAAATGTTAATTAAAGTACTGTTAGTGGATAGCGAGATCCATATTATTAGTAGTGTTTAATAGTGGTACAAAGTTAAATAAGTTGATGTATGAAGGTAATAATTGGGATAACTTTCCAAAAATGGAATGCACATATTTTTGTTGGCCAAAAGAAAATGGAAAGTGCATAAACAATAGTGCATATTTTTAATATCTTATTCTAATTATTACGTTTTCTAAAATGGAAATATCGTTATTTCCACTTTATCCTTCATTTTATTATATTCATTGTCTATTCAATATTTTTATTTTAATATATCTTTATTAAAATCAATGATTTCTCATAAATCCGTTATAAACCTCACGGCCTTCATTTTCTAAATTGGGAAGTGCACATATATCCGTTATAAACCTCACTATCCATATTTTTAAGGGATGGACTAAATTGGGAGGTGCACATATGAGTGACTAATAACATCACGCATAGATTACCTTAAATTTAGGCTTTGTTAACCAAAACTGTCATTTATTTCCATATTATCAGTACCTAATAAAGTGTTACTCCCCCATCCCATACAAATATGAGCAAATTGATGTGGCACAGAAATTAATGCAAAATTGGTAAAATAATAGAGAGGAAGAAAATGTTAATTAAAGTACTGTTAGTGGATAGCGAGATCCATATTATTAGTAGTGTTTAATAGTGGTACAAAGTTAAATAAGTTGATGTATGAAGGTAATAATTGGGATAACTTTCCAAAAATGGAATGCACATATTTTTGTTGGCCAAAAGAAAATGGAAAGTGCATAAACAATAGTGCATATTTTTAATATCTTATTCTAATTATTACGTTTTCTAAAATGGAAATATCGTTATTTCCACTTTATCCTTCATTTTATTATATTCATTCTCTACTCAATATTTTTATTTTAATATATCTTTATTAAAATCAATGATTTCTCATAAATCCGTTATAAACCTCACGGCCTTCATTTTCTAAATTGGGAAGTGCACATATATCCGTTATAAACCTCACTATCCATATTTTTAAGGGATGGACTAAATTGGGAGGTGCACATATGAGTGACTAATAACATCACGCATAGATTACCTTAAATTTAGGCTTTGTTAACCAAAACTGTCATTTATTTCCATATTATCAGTACCTAATAAAGTGTTACTCCCCCATCCCATACAAATATGAGCAAATTGACGTGGCACAGAAATTAATGCAAAATTGGTAAAATAATAGAGAGGAAGAAAATGTTAATTAAAGTACTGTTAGTGGATAGCGAGATCCATATTATTAGTAGTGTTTAATAGTGGTACAAAGTTAAATAAGTTGATGTATGAAGGTAATAATTGGGATAACTTTCCAAAAATGGAATGCACATATTTTTGTTGGTCAAAAGAAAATGGAAAGTGCATAAACAATAGTGCATATTTTTAATATCTTATTCTAATTATTACGTTTTCTAAAATGGAAATATCGTTATTTCCACTTTATCCTTCATTTTATTATATTCATTGTCTATTCAATATTTTTATTTTAATATATCTTTATTAAAATCAATGATTTCTCATAAATCCGTTATAAACCTCACGGCCTTCATTTTCTAAATTGGGAAGTGCACATATATCCGTTATAAACCTCACTATCCATATTTTTAAGGTATGGACTAAATTGGGAGGTGCACATATGAGTGACTAATAACATCACGCATAAATTACCTTAATTTTAGGCTTTGTTAACCAAAACTGTCATTTATTTCCATATTATCAGTACCTAATAAAGTGTTACTCCCCCATCCCATACAAATATGAGCAAATTGATGTGGCACAGAAATTAATGCAAAATTGGTAAAATAATAGAGAGGAAGAAAATGTTAATTAAAGTACTGTTAGTGGATAGCGAGATCCATATTATTAGTAGTGTTTAATAGTGGTACAAAGTTAAATAAGTTGATGTATGAAGGTAATAATTGGGATAACTTTCCAAAAATGGAATGCACATATTTTTGTTGGCCAAAAGAAAATGGAAAGTGCATAAATTTTTATGGGACGGAGGGAGTATATACACTTTTTTTTATGGGACGGACGAAAATAGAAATTGCACATATTTTATAGGACGGATGAGTATATACTCCCTTTATTCAACAATAGTGCATATTTTTAATATCTTATTCTAATTATTACGTTTTCTAAAATGGAAATATCGTTATTTCCACTTTATCCTTCATTTTATTATATTCATTCTCTACTCAATATTTTTATTTTAATATATCTTTATTAAAATCAATGATTTCTCATAAATCCGTTATAAACCTCACGGCCTTCATTTTCTAAATTGGGAAGTGCACATATATCCGTTATAAACCTCACTATCCATATTTTTAAGGGATGGACTAAATTGGGAGGTGCACATATGAGTGACTAATAACATCACGCATAGATTACCTTAATTTTAGGCTTTGTTAACCAAAACTGTCATTTATTTCCATATTATCAGTACCTAATAAAGTGTTACTCCCCCATCCCATACAAATATGAGCAAATTGATGTGGCACAGAAATTAATGCAAAATTGGTAAAATAATAGAGAGGAAGAAAATGTTAATTAAAGTACTGTTAGTGGATAGCGAGATCCATATTATTAGTAGTGTTTAATAGTGGTACAAAGTTAAATAAGTTGATGTATGAAGGTAATAATTGGGATAATTTTTGAAAAATGCACATATTTTTGTTGGCCAAAAGAAAATGGAAAGTGCATAAATTTTTATGGGACGGAGGGAGTATATACACTTTTTTTTATGGGACGGACGAAAATGGAAATTGCACATATTTTATAGGACGGATGAGTATATACTCCCTTTATTCAACAATAGTGCATATTTTTAATATCTTATTCTAATTATTACGTTTTCTAAAATGGAAATATCGTTATTTCCACTTTATCCTTCATTTTATTATATTTATTATCTACTCAATATTTTTATTTTAATATATCTTTATTAAAATCAATGATTTCTCATAAATCCGTTATAAACCTCATGGCCTTCATTTTCTAAATTGGGAAGTGCACATATATCCGTTATAAACCTCACTATCCATATTTTTAAGGGATGGACTAAATTGGGAGGTGCACATATGAGTGACTAATAACATCACGCATAGATTACCTTAATTTTAGGCTTTGTTAACCAAAACTGTCATTTATTTCCATATTATCAGTACCTAATAAAGTGTTACTCCCCCATCCCATACAAATATGAGCAAATTGACGTGGCACAGAAATTAATGCAAAATTGGTAAAATAATAGAGAGGAAGAAAATGTTAATTAAAGTACTGTTAGTGGATAGCGAGATCCATATTATTAGTAGTGTTTAATAGTGGTACAAAGTTAAATAAGTTGATGTATGAAGGTAATAATTGGGATAACTTTCCAAAAATGGAATGCACATATTTTTGTTGGCCAAAAGAAAATGGAAAGTGCATAAACAATAGTGCATATTTTTAATATCTTATTCTAATTATTACGTTTTCTAAAATGGAAATATCGTTATTTCCACTTTATCCTTCATTTTATTATATTCATTGTCTATTCAATATTTTTATTTTAATATATCTTTATTAAAATCAATGATTTCTCATAAATCCGTTATAAACCTCACGGCCTTCATTTTCTAAATTGGGAAGTGCACATATATCCGTTATAAACCTCACTATCCATATTTTTAAGGTATGGACTAAATTGGGAGGTGCACATATGAGTGACTAATAACATCACGCATAAATTACCTTAATTTTAGGCTTTGTTAACCAAAACTGTCATTTATTTCCATATTATCAGTACCTAATAAAGTGTTACTCCCCCATCCCATACAAATATGAGCAAATTGATGTGGCACAGAAATTAATGCAAAATTGGTAAAATAATAGAGAGGAAGAAAATGTTAATTAAAGTACTGTTAGTGGATAGCGAGATCCATATTATTAGTAGTGTTTAATAGTGGTACAAAGTTAAATAAGTTGATGTATGAAGGTAATAATTGGGATAACTTTCCAAAAATGGAATGCACATATTTTTGTTGGCCAAAAGAAAATGGAAAGTGCATAAATTTTTATGGGACGGAGGGAGTATATACACTTTTTTTTATGGGACGGACGAAAATGGAAATTGCACATATTTTATAGGACGGATGAGTATATACTCCCTTTATTCAACAATAGTGCATATTTTTAATATCTTATTCTAATTATTACGTTTTCTAAAATGGAAATATCGTTATTTCCACTTTATCCTTCATTTTATTATATTCATTCTCTACTCAATATTTTTATTTTAATATATCTTTATTAAAATCAATGATTTCTCATAAATCCGTTATAAACCTCACGGCCTTCATTTTCTAAATTGGGAAGTGCACATATATCCGTTATAAACCTCACTATCCATATTTTTAAGGGATGGACTAAATTGGGAGGTGCACATATGAGTGACTAATAACATCACGCATAGATTACCTTAATTTTAGGCTTTGTTAACCAAAACTGTCATTTATTTCCATATTATCAGTACCTAATAAAGTGTTACTCCCCCATCCCATACAAATATGAGCAAATTGATGTGGCACAGAAATTAATGCAAAATTGGTAAAATAATAGAGAGGAAGAAAATGTTAATTAAAGTACTGTTAGTGGATAGCGAGATCCATATTATTAGTAGTGTTTAATAGTGGTACAAAGTTAAATAAGTTGATGTATGAAGGTAATAATTGGGATAACTTTCCAAAAATGGAATGCACATATTTTTGTTGGCCAAAAGAAAATGGAAAGTGCATAAATTTTTATGGGACGGAGGGAGTATATACACTTTTTTTTATGGGACGGACGAAAATGGAAATTGCACATATTTTATAGGACGGATGAGTATATAATCCCTTTATTCAACAATAGTGCATATTTTTAATATCTTATTCTAATTATTACGTTTTCTAAAATGGAAATATCGTTATTTCCACTTTATCCTTCATTTTATTATATTCATTATCTACTCAATATTTTTATTTTAATAGTATATCTTTATTAAAATCAATGATTTCTCATAAATACGTTATAAACCTCACGGCCTTCATTTTCTAAATTGGGAAGTGCACATAAATCCGTTATAAACCTCACTATCCATATTTTTAAGGGATGGACTAAATTGGGAGGTGCACATATGAGTGACTAATAACATCACGCATAGATTACCTTAATTTTAGGCTTTGTTAACCAAAACTGTCATTTATTTCCATATTATCAGTACCTAATAAAGTGTTACTCCCCCATCCCATACAAATATGAGCAAATTGATGTGGCACAGAAATTAATGCAAAATTGGTAAAATAATTGAGAGGAAGAAAATGTTAATTAAAGTACTGTTAGTGGATAGCGAGATCCATATTACTAGTAGTGTTTAATAGTGGTACAAAGTTAAATAAGTTGATGTATGAAGGTAATAATTGGGATAATTTTTGAAAAATGCACATATTTTTGTTGGCCAAAAGAAAATGGAAAGTGCTTAAATTTTTATGGGATGGAGGGAGTATATACACTTTTTTTTATGGGACGGATGAAAATGGAAATTGCACATATTTTATAGGACGGATGAGTATATACTCCCTTTATTCAACAATAGTGCATATTTTTAATATCTTATTCTAATTATTACGTTTTCTAAAATGGAAATATCGTTATTTCCACTTTATCCTTCATTTTATTATATTTATTATCTACTCAATATTTTTATTTTAATATATCTTTATTAAAATCAATGATTTCTCATAAATCCGTTATAAACCTCATGGCCTTCATTTTCTAAATTGGGAAGTGCACATATATCCGTTATAAACCTCACTATCCATATTTTTAAGGGATGGACTAAATTGGGAGGTGCACATATGAGTGACTAATAACATCACGCATAGATTACCTTAATTTTAGGCTTTGTTAACCAAAACTGTCATTTATTTCCATATTATCAGTACCTAATAAAGTGTTACTCCCCCATCCCATACAAATATGAGCAAATTGACGTGGCACAGAAATTAATGCAAAATTGGTAAAATAATAGAGAGGAAGAAAATGTTAATTAAAGTACTGTTAGTGGATAGCGAGATCCATATTATTAGTAGTGTTTAATAGTGGTACAAAGTTAAATAAGTTGATGTATGAAGGTAATAATTGGGATAACTTTCCAAAAATGGAATGCACATATTTTTGTTGGCCAAAAGAAAATGGAAAGTGCATAAACAATAGTGCATATTTTTAATATCTTATTCTAATTATTACGTTTTCTAAAATGGAAATATCGTTATTTCCACTTTATCCTTCATTTTATTATATTCATTGTCTATTCAATATTTTTATTTTAATATATCTTTATTAAAATCAATGATTTCTCATAAATCCGTTATAAACCTCACGGCCTTCATTTTCTAAATTGGGAAGTGCACATATATCCGTTATAAACCTCACTATCCATATTTTTAAGGTATGGACTAAATTGGGAGGTGCACATATGAGTGACTAATAACATCACGCATAAATTACCTTAATTTTAGGCTTTGTTAACCAAAACTGTCATTTATTTCCATATTATCAGTACCTAATAAAGTGTTACTCCCCCATCCCATACAAATATGAGCAAATTGACGTGGCACAGAAATTAATGCAAAATTGGTAAAATAATAGAGAGGAAGAAAATGTTAATTAAAGTACTGTTAGTGGATAGCGAGATCCATATTACTAGTAGTGTTTAACAGTGGTACAAAGTTAAATAAGTTGATGTATGAAGGTAATAATTGGGATAACTTTCCAAAAATGGAATGCACATATTTTTGTTGGCCAAAAGAAAATGGAAAGTGCATAAATTTTTATGGGACGGAGGGAGTATATACACTTTTTTTTATGGGACGGACGAAAATGGAAATTGCACATATTTTATAGGACGGATGAGTATATACTCCCTTTATTCAACAATAGTGCATATTTTTAATATCTTATTCTAATTATTACGTTTTCTAAAATGGAAATATCGTTATTTCCACTTTATCCTTCATTTTATTATATTCATTCTCTACTCAATATTTTTATTTTAATATATCTTTATTAAAATCAATGATTTCTCATAAATCCGTTATAAACCTCACGGCCTTCATTTTCTAAATTGGGAAGTGCACATATATCCGTTATAAACCTCACTATCCATATTTTTAAGGGATGGACTAAATTGGGAGGTGCACATATGAGTGACTAATAACATCACGCATAGATTACCTTAATTTTAGGCTTTGTTAACCAAAACTGTCATTTATTACAATATTATCAGTACCTAATAAAGTGTTACTCCCCCATCCCATACAAATATGAGCAAATTGACGTGGCACAGAAATTAATGCAAAATTGGTAAAATAATAGAGAGGAAGAAAATGTTAATTAAAGTACTGTTAGTGGATAGCGAGATCCATATTACTAGTAGTGTTTAACAGTGGTACAAAGTTAAATAAGTTGATGTATGAAGGTAATAATTGGGATAACTTTCCAAAAATGGAATGCACATATTTTTGTTGGCCAAAAGAAAATGGAAAGTGCATAAATTTTTATGGGACGGAGGGAGTATATACACTTTTTTTTATGGGACGGACGAAAATGGAAATTGCACATATTTTATAGGACGGATGAGTATATACTCCCTTTATTCAACAATAGTGCATATTTTTAATATCTTATTCTAATTATTACGTTTTCTAAAATGGAAATATCGTTATTTCCACTTTATCCTTCATTTTGTTATATACATTGTCCACTCAATATTTTTATTTAATATATCTTTATTAAAATCAATGATTTCTCATAAATCCGTTATAAACCTCACGGCCTTTATTTTCTAAATTGGGAAGTGCACATATATCCGTTATAAACCTCACTATCCATATTTTTAAGGGATGGACTAAATTGGGAGGTGCACATATGAGTGACTAATAACATCACGCATAGATTACCTTAATTTTAGGCTTTGTTAACCAAAACTGTCATTTATTACAATATTATCAGTACCTAATAAAGTGTTACTCCCCCATCCCATACAAATATGAGCAAATTGATGTGGCACAGAAATTAATGCAAAATTGGTAAAATAATAGAGAGGAAGAAAATGTTAATTAAAGTACTGTTAGTGGATAGCGAGATCCATATTATTAGTAGTGTTTAATAGTGGTACAAAGTTAAATAAGTTGATGTATGAAGGTAATAATTGGGATAACTTTCCAAAATGGAATGCACATATTTTTGTTAGCCAAAAGAAAATGGAAAGTGCATAAATTTTTATGGGACGGAGGGAGTATATACACTTTTTTTTATGGGACGGACGAAAATGGAAATTGCACATATTTTATAGGACGGATGAGTATATACTCCCTTTATTCAACAATAGTGCATATTTTTAATATCTTATTCTAATTATTACGTTTTCTAAAATGGAAATATCGTTATTTCCACTTTATCCTTCATTTTATTATATTCATTGTCTACTCAATATTTTTATTTTAATATATCTTTATTAAAATCAATGATTTCTCATAAATCCGTTATAAACCTCATGGCCTTCATTTTCTAAATTGGGAAGTGCACATATATCCGTTATAAACCTCACTATCCATATTTTTAAGGGATGGACTAAATTGGGAGGTGCACATATGAGTGACTAATAACATCACGCATAGATTACCTTAATTTTAGGCTTTGTTAACCAAAACTGTCATTTATTACAATATTATCAGTACCTAATAAAGTGTTACTCCCCCATCCCATACAAATATGAGCAAATTGATGTGGCACAGAAATTAATGCAAAATTGGTAAAATAATAGAGAGGAAGAAAATGTTAATTAAAGTACTGTTAGTGGATAGCGAGATCCATATTATTAGTAGTGTTTAATAGTGGTACAAAGTTAAATAAGTTGATGTATGAAGGTAATAATTGGGATAACTTTCCAAAATGGAATGCACATATTTTTGTTGGCCAAAAGAAAATGGAAAGTGCATAAATTTTTATGGGACGGAGGGAGTATATACACTTTTTTTTATGGGACGGACGAAAATGGAAATTGCACATATTTTATAGGACGGATGAGTATATACTCCCTTTATTCAACAATAGTGCATATTTTTAATATCTTATTCTAATTATTACGTTTTCTAAAATGGAAATATCGTTATTTCCACTTTATCCTTCATTTTATTATATTCATTCTCTACTCAATATTTTTATTTTAATATATCTTTATTAAAATCAATGATTTCTCATAAATCCGTTATAAACCTCACGGCCTTCATTTTCTAAATTGGGAAGTGCACATATATCCGTTATAAACCTCACTATCCATATTTTTAAGGGATGGACTAAATTGGGAGGTGCACATATGAGTGACTAATAACATCACGCATAGATTACCTTAAATTTAGGCTTTGTTAACCAAAACTGTCATTTATTTCCATATTATCAGTACCTAATAAAGTGTTACTCCCCCATCCCATACAAATATGAGCAAATTGATGTGGCACAGAAATTAATGCAAAATTGGTAAAATAATAGAGAGGAAGAAAATGTTAATTAAAGTACTGTTAGTGGATAGCGAGATCCATATTACTAGTAGTGTTTAACAGTGGTACAAAGTTAAATAAGTTGATGTATGAAGGTAATAATTGGGATAACTTTCCAAAAATGGAATGCACATATTTTTGTTGGCCAAAAGAAAATGGAAAGTGCATAAATTTTTATGGGACGGAGGGAGTATATACACTTTTTTTTATGGGACGGACGAAAATGGAAATTGCACATATTTTATAGGACGGATGAGTATATACTCCCTTTATTCAACAATAGTGCATATTTTTAATATCTTATTCTAATTATTACGTTTTCTAAAATGGAAATATCGTTATTTCCACTTTATCCTTCATTTTGTTATATACATTGTCCACTCAATATTTTTATTTAATATATCTTTATTAAAATCAATGATTTCTCATAAATCCGTTATAAACCTCACGGCCTTCATTTTCTAAATTGGGAAGTGCACATATATCCGTTATAAACCTCACTATCCATATTTTTAAGGGATGGACTAAATTGGGAGGTGCACATATGAGTGACTAATAACATCACGCATAGATTACCTTAATTTTAGGCTTTGTTAACCAAAACTGTCATTTATTACAATATTATCAGTACCTAATAAAGTGTTACTCCCCCATCCCATACAAATATGAGCAAATTGATGTGGCACAGAAATTAATGCAAAATTGGTAAAATAATAGAGAGGAAGAAAATGTTAATTAAAGTACTGTTAGTGGATAGCGAGATCCATATTATTAGTAGTGTTTAATAGTGGTACAAAGTTAAATAAGTTGATGTATGAAGGTAATAATTGGGATAACTTTCCAAAATGGAATGCACATATTTTTGTTGGCCAAAAGAAAATGGAAAGTGCATAAATTTTTATGGGACGGAGGGAGTATATACACTTTTTTTTATGGGACGGACGAAAATGGAAATTGCACATATTTTGTAGGACGGATGAGTATATACTCCCTTTATTCAACAATAGTGCATATTTTTAATATCTTATTCTAATTATTACGTTTTCTAAAATGGAAATATCGTTATTTCCACTTTATCCTTCATTTTATTATATTCATTGTCTACTCAATATTTTTATTTTAATATATCTTTATTAAAATCAATGATTTCTCATAAATCCGTTATAAACCTCACGGCCTTCATTTTCTAAATTGGGAAGTGCACATATATCCGTTATAAACCTCACTATCCATATTTTTAAGGGATGGACTAAATTGGGAGGTGCACATATGAGTGACTAATAACATCACGCATAGATTACCTTAATTTTAGGCTTTGTTAACCAAAACTGTCATTTATTTCCATATTATCAGTACCTAATAAAGTGTTACTTCCCCATCCCATACAAATATGAGCAAATTGACGTGGCACAGAAATTAATGCAAAATTGGTAAAATAATAGAGAGGAAGAAAATGTTAATTAAAGAACTGTTAGTGGATAGCGAGATCCATATTATTAGTAGTGTTTAACAGTGGTACAAAGTTAAATAAGTTGATGTATGAAGGTAATAATTGGGATAACTTTCCAAAAATGGAATGCACATATTTTTGTTGGCCAAAAGAAAATGGAAAGTGCATAAATTTTTATGGGACGGAGGGAGTATATACACTTTTTTTTATGGGACGGACGAAAATGGAAATTGCACATATTTTATAGGACGGATGAGTATATACTCCCTTTATTCAACAATAGTGCATATTTTTAATATCTTATTCTAATTATTACGTTTTCTAAAATGGAAATATCGTTATTTCCACTTTATCCTTCATTTTATTATATTCATTATCTACTCAATATTTTTATTTTAATATATCTTTATTAAAAACAATGATTCTCATAAATCCGTTATAACCTCACGGCCTTCATTTTCTAAATTGGGAAGTGCACATATATCCGTTATAAACCTCACTATCCATATTTTTAAGGGATGGACTAAATTGGGAGGTGCACATATGAGTGACTAATAACATCACGCATAGATTACCTTAATTTTAGGCTTTGTTAACCAAAACTGTCATTTATTACAATATTATCAGTACCTAATAAGTGTTACTCCCCCATCCCATACAAATATGAGCAAATTGATGTGGCACAGAAATTAATGCAAAATTGGTAAAATAATAGAGAGGAAGAAAATGTTAATTAAAGTACTGTTAGTGGATAGCGAGATCCATATTATTAGTAGTGTTTAATAGTTGGTACAAAGTTAAATAAGTTGATGTATGAAGGTAATAATTGGGATAACTTTCCAAAATGGAATGCACATATTTTTGTTGGCCAAAAGAAAATGGAAAGTGCATAAATTTTTATGGGACGGAGGGAGTATATACACTTTTTTTTATGGGACGGACGAAAATGGAAATTGCACATATTTTATAGGACGGATGAGTATATACTCCCTTTATTCAACAATAGTGCATATTTTTAATATCTTATTCTAATTATTACGTTTTCTAAAATGGAAATATCGTTATTTCCACTTTATCCTTCATTTAATATATTCATTGTCTACTCAATATTTTTATTTTAATATATCTTTATTAAAATCAATGATTTCTCATAAATCCGTTATAAACCTCACGGCCTTCATTTTCTAAATTGGGAAGTGCACATATATCCGTTATAAACCTCACTATCCATATTTTTAAGGGATGGACTAAATTGGGAGGTGCACATATGAGTGACTAATAACATCACGCATAGATTACCTTAATTTTAGGCTTTGTTAACCAAACTGTCATTTATTTCCATATTATCAGTACCTAATAAAGTGTTACTTCCCCATCCCATACAAATATGAGCAAATTGACGTGGCACAGAAATTAATGCAAATTGGTAAAACAATAGAGAGGAAGAAAATGTTAATTAAAGAACTGTTAGTGGATAGCGAGATCCATATTATTAGTAGTGTTTAACAGTGGTACAAAGTTAAATAAGTTGATGTATGAAGGTAATAATTGGGATAACTTTCCAAAAATGGAATGCACATATTTTTGTTGGCCAAAAGAAAATGGAAAGTGCATAAATATTTATGGGACGGAGGGAGTATATACACTTTTTTTATAGGACGGACGAAAATAGAAATTGCACATATTTTATAGGACGGATGAGTATATACTCCCTTTATTCAACAATAGTGCATATTTTTAATATCTTATTCTAATTATTACGTTTTCTAAAATGGAAATATCGTTATTTCCACTTTATCCTTCATTTTATTATATTCATTATCTACTCAATATTTTTATTTTAATATATCTTTATTAAAAACAATGATTTCTCATAAATCCGTTATAAACCTCACGCCTTCATTTTCTAAATTGGGAAGTGCACATATATCCGTTATAAACCTCACTATCCATATTTTTAAGGGATGGACTAAATTGGGAGGTGCACATATGAGTGACTAATAACATCACGCATAGATTACCTTAATTTTAGGCTTTGTTAACCAAAAACTGTCATTTATTACAATATTATCAGTACCTAATAAAGTGTTACTCCCCCATCCCATACAAATATGAGCAAATTGATGTGGCACAGAAATTAATGCAAAATTGGTAAAATAATAGAGAGGAAGAAAATGTTAATTAAAGTACTGTTAGTGGATAGCGAGATCCATATTATTAGTAGTGTTTAATAGTGGTACAAAGTTAAATAAGTTGATGTATGAAGGTAATAATTGGGATAACTTTCCAAAATGGAATGCACATATTTTTGTTGGCCAAAAGAAAATGGAAAGTGCATAAATTTTTATGGGACGGAGGGAGTATATACACTTTTTTTTATGGGACGGACGAAAATGGAAATTGCACATATTTTATAGGACGGATGAGTATATACTCCCTTTATTCAACAATAGTGCATATTTTTAATATCTTATTCTAATTATTACGTTTTCTAAATGGAAATATCGTTATTTCCACTTTATCCTTCATTTTAGTATATACATTGTCCACTCAATATTTTTATTTAATATATCTTTATTAAAATCAATGATTTCTCATAAATCCGTTATAAACTCACGGCCTTCATTTTCTAAATTGGGAAGTGCACATATATCCGTTATAACCTCACTATCCATATTTTTAAGGGATGGACTAAATTGGGAGGTGCACATATGAGTGACTAATAACATCACGCATAGATTACCTTAATTTTTAGGCTTTGTTAACCAAAAACTGTCATTTATTACAATATTATCAGTACCTAATAAAGTGTTACTCCCCCATCCCATACAAATATGAGCAAATTGATGTGGCACAGAAAATTAATGCAAATTGGTAAAATAATAGAGAGGAAGAAATGTTAATTTAAAGTACTGTTAGTGGATAGCGAGATCCATATTATTAGTAGTGTTTAATAGTGGTACAAAGATTAAATAAGTTGATGTATGAAGGTAATAATTGGGATAACTTTCCAAAATGGAATGCACATATTTTGTTGGCCAAAAGAAAATGGAAAGTGCATAAATTTTTATGGGACGGAGGGAGTATATACACTTTTTTTATGGGACGGACGAAAATGGAAATTGCACATATTTTGATAGGACGGATGAGTATATACTCCCTTTATTCACAATAGTGCATATTTTTAATATCTTATTCTAATTATTACGTTTTCTAAAATGGAAATATCGTTATTTCCACTTTATCCTTCATTTTATTATATTCATTGTCTACTCAATATTTTTATTTTAATATATCTTTATTAAAAATCAATGATTTCTCATAAATCCGTTATAAACCTCACGGCCTTCATTTTCTAAATTGGGAAGTGCACATATATCCGTTATAAACCTCACTATCCATATTTTTAAGGGATGGACTAAATTGGGAGGTGCCACATATGAGTGACTAATAACATCACGCATAGATTACCTTAATTTTAGGCTTTGTTAACCAAAACTGTCATTTATTTCCATATTATCAGTACCTAATAAAGTGTTACTTCCCCATCCCATACAAATATGAGCAAATTGACGTGGCACAGAAATTAATGCAAAATTGGTAAAATAATAGAGAGGAAGAAAATGTTAATTAAAGAACTGTTAGTGGATAGCGAGATCCATATTATTAGTAGTGTTTAACAGTGGTACAAAGTTAAATAAGTTGATGTATGAAGGTAATAATTGGGATAACTTTCCAAAAATGGAATGCACATATTTTTGTTGGCCAAAAGAAAATGGAAAGTGCATAAATTTTTATGGGACGGAGGGTAGTATATACACTTTTTTTTATGGGACGGACGAAAATGGAAATTGTACATATTTATAGGACGGATGAGTATATACTCCCTTTATTCAACAATAGTGCATATTTTTAATATCTTATTCTAATTATTACGTTTTCTAAAATGGAAATATCGTTATTTCCACTTTATCCCTTCATTTTATTATATTCATTATCTACTCAATATTTTTATTTTAATATATCTTTATTAAAAACAATGATTTCTCATAAATCCGTTATAAACCTCACGGCCTTCATTTTCTAAATTGGGAAGTGCACATATATCCGTTATAAACCTCACTATCCATATTTTTAAGGGATGGACTAAATTGGGAGGTGCACATATGAGTGACTAATAACATCACGCATAGATTACCTTAATTTTAGGCTTTGTTAACCAAAACTGTCATTTATTACAATATTATCAGTACCTAATAAAGTGTTACTCCCCCATCCCATACAAATATGAGCAAATTGATGTGGCACAGAAATTAATGCAAAATTGGTAAAATAATAGAGAGGAAGAAAATGTTAATTAAAGTACTGTTAGTGGATAGCGAGATCCATATTATTAGTAGTGTTTAATAGTGGTACAAAGTTAAATAAGTTGATGTATGAAGGTAATAATTGGGATAACTTTCCAAAATGGAATGCACATATTTTTGTTGGCCAAAAGAAATGGAAAGTGCATAAATTTTTATGGGACGGAGGGAAGTATATACACTTTTTTTATGGGACGGACGAAAATGGAAATTGCACATATTTTATAGGACGGATGAGTATATACTCCCTTTATTCAACAATAGTGCATATTTTTAATATCTTATTCTAATTATTACGTTTTCTAAATGGAAATATCGTTATTTCCACTTTATCCTTCATTTTAATATATTCATTGTCTACTCAATATTTTATTTTAATATATCTTATTAAAATCAATGATTTCTCATAAATCCGTTATAAACCTCACGGCCTTCATTTTCTAAATTGGGAAGTGCACATATATCCGTTATAAACCTCACTATCCATATTTTTAAGGGATGGACTAAATTGGGAGGTGCACATATGAGTGACTAATAACATCACGCATAGATTACCTTAATTTTAGGCTTTGTTAACCAAAACTGTCATTTATTTCCATATTATCAGTACCTAATAAAGTGTTACTTCCCCATCCCATACAAATATGAGCAAATTGACGTGGCACAGAAATTAATGCAAAATTGGTAAAACAATAGAGAGGAAGAAAATGTTAATTAAAGAACTGTTAGTGGATAGCGAGATCCATATTATTAGTAGTGTTTAACAGTGGTACAAAGTTAAATAAGTTGATGTATGAAGGTAATAATTGGGATAACTTTCCAAAAATGGAATGCACATATTTTTGTTGGCCAAAAGAAAATGGAAAGTGCATAAATATTTATGGGACGGAGGGAGTATATACACTTTTTTTTATAGGACGGACGAAAATAGAAATTGCACATATTTTATAGGACGGATGAGTATATACTCCCTTTATTCAACAATAGTGCATATTTTTAATATCTTATTCTAATTATTACGTTTTCTAAAATGAAATATCGTTATTTCCACTTTATCCTTCATTTTATTATATTCATTATCTACTCAATATTTTTATTTTAATATATCTTTATTAAAAACAATGATTTCTCATAAATCCGTTATAAACCTCACGGCCTTCATTTTCTAAATTGGGAAGTGCACATATATCCGTTATAAACCTCACTATCCATATTTTTAAGGGATGGACTAAATTGGGAGGTGCACATATGAGTGACTAATAACATCACGCATAGATTACCTTAATTTTAGGCTTTGTTAACCAAAACTGTCATTTATTACAATATTATCAGTACCTAATAAAGTGTTACTCCCCCATCCCATACAAATATGAGCAAATTGATGTGGCACAGAAATTAATGCAAAATTGGTAAAATAATAGAGAGGAAGAAAATGTTAATTAAAGTACTGTTAGTGGATAGCGAGATCCATATTATTAGTAGTGTTTAATAGTGGTACAAAGTTAAATAAGTTGATGTATGAAGGTAATAATTGGGATAACTTTCCAAAATGGAATGCACATATTTTTGTTGGCCAAAAGAAAATGGAAAGTGCATAAATTTTTATGGGACGGAGGGAGTATATACACTTTTTTTTATGGGACGGACGAAAATGGAAATTGCACATATTTTGTAGGACGGATGAGTATATACTCCCTTTATTCAACAATAGTGCATATTTTTAATATCTTATTCTAATTATTACGTTTTCTAAAATGGAAATATCGTTATTTCCACTTTATCCTTCATTTTATTATATTCATTGTCTACTCAATATTTTTATTTTAATATATCTTTATTAAAATCAATGATTTCTCATAAATCCGTTATAAACCTCACGGCCTTCATTTTCTAAATTGGGAAGTGCACATATATCCGTTATAAACCTCACTATCCATATTTTTAAGGGATGGACTAAATTGGGAGGTGCACATATGAGTGACTAATAACATCACGCATAGATTACCTTAATTTTAGGCTTTGTTAACCAAAACTGTCATTTATTTCCATATTATCAGTACCTAATAAAGTGTTACTTCCCCATCCCATACAAATATGAGCAAATTGACGTGGCACAGAAATTAATGCAAAATTGGTAAAATAATAGAGAGGAAGAAAATGTTAATTAAAGAACTGTTAGTGGATAGCGAGATCCATATTATTAGTAGTGTTTAACAGTGGTACAAAGTTAAATAAGTTGATGTATGAAGGTAATAATTGGGATAACTTTCCAAAAATGGAATGCACATATTTTTGTTGGCCAAAAGAAAATGGAAAGTGCATAAATTTTTATGGGACGGAGGGAGTATATACACTTTTTTTTATGGGACGGACGAAAATGGAAATTGCACATATTTTATAGGACGGATGAGTATATACTCCCTTTATTCAACAATAGTGCATATTTTTAATATCTTATTCTAATTATTACGTTTTCTAAAATGGAAATATCGTTATTTCCACTTTATCCTTCATTTTAATATATTCATTGTCTACTCAATATTTTTATTTTAATATATCTTTATTAAAATCAATGATTTCTCATAAATCCGTTATAAACCTCACGGCCTTCATTTTCTAAATTGGGAAGTGCACATATATCCGTTATAAACCTCACTATCCATATTTTTAAGGGATGGACTAAATTGGGAGGTGCACATATGAGTGACTAATAACATCACGCATAGATTACCTTAATTTTAGGCTTTGTTAACCAAAACTGTCATTTATTTCCATATTATCAGTACCTAATAAAGTGTTACTTCCCCATCCCATACAAATATGAGCAAATTGACGTGGCACAGAAATTAATGCAAAATTGGTAAAACAATAGAGAGGAAGAAAATGTTAATTAAAGAACTGTTAGTGGATAGCGAGATCCATATTATTAGTAGTGTTTAACAGTGGTACAAAGTTAAATAAGTTGATGTATGAAGGTAATAATTGGGATAACTTTCCAAAAATGGAATGCACATATTTTTGTTGGCCAAAAGAAAATGGAAAGTGCATAAATATTTATGGGACGGAGGGAGTATATACACTTTTTTTTATAGGACGGACGAAAATAGAAATTGCACATATTTTATAGGACGGATGAGTATATACTCCCTTTATTCAACAATAGTGCATATTTTTAATATCTTATTCTAATTATTACGTTTTCTAAAATGGAAATATCGTTATTTCCACTTTATCCTTCATTTTATTATATTCATTATCTACTCAATATTTTTATTTTAATATATCTTTATTAAAAACAATGATTTCTCATAAATCCGTTATAAACCTCACGGCCTTCATTTTCTAAATTGGGAAGTGCACATATATCCGTTATAAACCTCACTATCCATATTTTTAAGGGATGGACTAAATTGGGAGGTGCACATATGAGTGACTAATAACATCACGCATAGATTACCTTAATTTTAGGCTTTGTTAACCAAAACTGTCATTTATTTCCATATTATCAGTACCTAATAAAGTGTTACTTCCCCATCCCATACAAATATGAGCAAATTGACGTGGCACAGAAATTAATGCAAAATTGGTAAAATAATAGAGAGGAAGAAAATGTTAATTAAAGAACTGTTAGTGGATAGCGAGATCCATATTATTAGTAGTGTTTAACAGTGGTACAAAGTTAAATAAGTTGATGTATGAAGGTAATAATTGGGATAACTTTCCAAAAATGGAATGCACATATTTTTGTTGGCCAAAAGAAAATGGAAAGTGCATAAATATTTATGGGACGGAGGGAGTATATACACTTTTTTTTATAGGACGGACGAAAATAGAAATTGCACATATTTTATAGGACGGATGAGTATATACTCCCTTTATTCAACAATAGTGCATATTTTTAATATCTTATTCTAATTATTACGTTTTCTAAAATGGAAATATCGTTATTTCCACTTTATCCTTCATTTTATTATATTCATTATCTACTCAATATTTTTATTTTAATATATCTTTATTAAAAACAATGATTTCTCATAAATCCGTTATAAACCTCACGGCCTTCATTTTCTAAATTGGGAAGTGCACATATATCCGTTATAAACCTCACTATCCATATTTTTAAGGGATGGACTAAATTGGGAGGTGCACATATGAGTGACTAATAACATCACGCATAGAT
The DNA here is from genome assembly GCF_004379255.2 of Salvia splendens. NCBI lineage: Eukaryota > Viridiplantae > Streptophyta > Magnoliopsida > Lamiales > Lamiaceae > Salvia > Salvia splendens. Next base: position 19,449,688 of record NC_056039.1, read on the forward strand.
TACCTTAATTTTAGGCTTTGTTAACCAAAACACAAAGAAATCAAGATAAAAAACTTAACCATTACCACCTACGCCACTCAAATAATTGAAGAAACTATAATTGTAACAGATTTCCAACAACTCATTTAATTGTGACACCTGATAAAGTTTTACTCCTAAGGACCCTTAAATTTGTCACTTTTTACTATTTTTATAATCCGGTTGATTGGAATACAATTTTTTTTTACCTAATTAAATAGTACTATATGTACTGTCATGACTTTGATTAAATAATTAAATAAATATTATAGGAGTATAATATTTGCTATGTTAGCGATCATGTCAGGCCGTTTATTCTTTAGCCACACACCATTTTCTAAAATAAAATACGTCACTTTGTATTACTCCTATATTTGACATGTCATACAATTTCTCGAGGTTTCAGGAATTGGCGGCGGGATGTCCCACGAAAAAGGTAGACGAATTTTATCGAATTTGTCTTCTGTGTGCTGATATTCTTTGATTTCTTGTCAAGAATTTTCTATTTTTAAAGGAAAAAAGAAAATGAAGGCCGTGAGGTTTATAACGGATTTACGAGAAATCATTGATTTTAATAAAGATATGTTAAAATAAAATATTGAGTACAGAATAAATATAATAAAATGAAGGATAAAGTGGAAATAACTATATTTCCATTTTAGAAAATGTAAAATTAGAATAAGATATTAAAAATATGCACTATTGTTGAATAAAGGGAGTATATACTTCTCCGTATTATAAAAATATGTGCAATTTCCATTTTCGTCCTTCCCATAAAAAAAGTGTATATACTCCCTCAGTCCCATAAAAATTTATGCACTTTCCATTTTCTTTAGGCCCACAAAAATTTGTGCATTCCATTTTTGGAAAGTTATCCCAATTATTACCTTCATACATCAACTTATTTACAATTTGTACCATTATTAAACACTACTAATAATATGGATCTCGCTATCCACTAATAGTACTTTAATTAACATTTTCCTCCCCTCTATTATTTTACCAATTTTGCATTAATTTATGTGCCACATCAATTTGCTTATATTTTTATGGGATGGGGGAGTAACACTTTATTAGATACTGATAATATGGAAATAAATGACAGTTTTGGTTAACAAAACCTAAAATTAAGGTAATTAATGCATGAGGTTATTAGTCACTCATATGTGCACTTCCCAATTTAGTCCATCCCTTAAAAATATGGATAGTTTCCTTTTATGGAATGTTGTTCCTAACTTAATACTCATATATATCAATTTATTTACAACTTATACCACTATGACGCATCATTACAAATCATTAAACACTAATCCTCCCATGCTTACCAATTGTGCATTAATTTATGTGTTATAATTTCATTGATACTATAAGTACTTCATTCTTTAAAAAATAAATTAGTTTCATTGATAAACAATGCAGTTTTAATCCAAGATAAATATAATTTCACTGAAATACTATATATGTTGCATCTTCCAATAAAATTTTGATGGACAACTTTTTTTAGAAACCTATTCGACCACAATACCTAGATAAAAGCAGTAAAGTTTAGAAATTTAAATAAACAAACTTCCTCGTCAACTCCCACACACAAAGAAATCAAGATAAAAAACTTAACCATTACCACCTACTCCACTCAGCCTCTCAACCCCTCTCGAAACCTCAAATAATTGAAGAAACTATAATTGTAACAGATTTCCAATAACTCATTTAATTGTGACACCTGATAAAGTTTTACTCCTAAGGACCCTTAAATTTGTCACATTTTACTATTTTTATAATCCGGTTGATTGGAATACAATTTTTTTACCTAATTAAATAGTACTATATGTACTATCATGACTTTGATTAAATAATTAAATAAATATTGTAGGAGTATAATATTTGCTATGTTGGCGATCACGTCAGGCCGTTTATTCTTTAGCCACATGCCATTTTCTAAAATAAAATACGTCACTTTGTATTACTCCTATATTTTACATGTCATACAATTTCTCGAGGTTTCAGGAATTGGCGGCGGGATGTCCCACGAAAAAGGTAGACGAATTTTATCGAATTTGTCTTCTGTGTGCTGATATTCTTTGATTTCTTGTCAAGAATTTTCTATTTTTAAAGCAAAAAAGAAAATGAAGGCCGTGAGGTTTATAACGGATTTACGAGAAATCATTGATTTTAATAAAGATATTTTAAAATAAAATATTGAGTACAGAATAAATATAATAAAATGAAGGATAAAGTGGAAATAACTATATTTCCATTTTAGAAAATGTAATAATTAGAATACGATATTAAAAATATGCACTATTGTTGAATAAAGGGAGTATATACTCATCCGTATTATAAAAATATGTGCAATTTCCATTTTCGTCCTTCCCATAAAAAAAGTGTATATACTCCCTCAATCCCATAAAAATTTATGCACTTTCCATTTTCTTTAACCCACAAAAATTTGTGCATTCCATTTTTGGAATGTTATCCCAATTATTACCTTCATACATCAACTTATTTACAATTTGTACCACTATTAAACACTACTAATAATATGGATCTCACTAACCACTAATAGTACTTTAATTAACATTTTCCTCCCCTCTATTATTTTACCAATTTTGCATAATTTCTGTGCCACATCAATTTGCTCATATTTTTATGGGATGGGGGAGTAACACTTTATTAGATAATGATAATATGAAAATAAATGACAGTTTTGGTTAACAAAACCTAAAATTAAGGTAATTAATGCCTGATGTTATTAGTCACTCATATGTGCACTTCCCAATTTAGTCCATCCCTTAAAAATATGGATAGTTTCCTTTTATGGAAAGTTGTTCCTAACTCAATACCCATATATATCAATTTATTTACAACTTATACCACTATGACGCATCATTACAAATCATTAAACACTAATCCTCCCATGCTTACCAATTGTGCATTAATTTATGTGTTATAATTTCATTGATACTATAAGTACTTCATTCTTTAAAAAATAAATTAGTTTCATTGATAAACAATGCAGTTTTAATCCAAGATAAATATAATTTCACTGAAATACTATATATGTTGCATCTTCCAATAAAATTTTGATGGACAACTTTTTTTAGAAACCTATTCGACCACAATACCTAGATAAAAGCAGTAAAGTTTCGAACTTTAAATAAACAAACTTCCTCGTCAACTCCCACACACAAAGAAATCAAGATAAAAAACTTAACCATTACCACCTACGCCACTCAAATAATTGAAGAAACTATAATTGTAACAGATTTCCAACAACTCATTTAATTGTGACACCTGATAAAGTTTTACTCCTACGGACCCTTAAATTTGTCACTTTTTACTATTTTTATAATCCGGTTGATTGGAATACAATATTTTTTACCTAATTAAATAGTACTATATGTACTGTCATGACTTTGATTAAATAATTAAATAAATATTGTAGGAGTATAATATTTGCTATGTTGGCGATCACGTCAGGCCGTTTATTCTTTAGCCACACGCCATTTTCTAAAATAAAATACGTCACTTTGTATTACTCCTATATTTGACATGTCATACAATTTCTCGAGGTTTCAGGAATTGGCGGCGGGATGTCCCACGAAAAAGGTAGACGAATTTTATCGAATTTGTCTTCTGTGTGCTGATATTCTTTGATTTCATGTCAAGAATTTTCTATTTTTAAAGCAAAAAAGAAAATGAAGGCCGTGAGGTTTATAACGGATTTACGAGAAATCATTGATTTTAATAAAGATATGTTAAAATAAAATATTGAGTACAGAATAAATATAATAAAATGAAGGATAAAGTGGAAATAACTATATTTCCATTTTAGAAAATGTAATAATTAGAATAAGATATTAAAAATATGCACTATTGTTGAATAAAGGGAGTATATACTCCTCCGTATTATAAAAATATGTGCAATTTCCATTTTCGTCCTTCCCATAAAAAAAGTGTATATACTCCCTCAGTCCCATAAAAATTTATGCACTTTCCATTTTCTTTAGGCCCACAAAAATTTGTGCATTCCATTTTTGGAAAGTTATCCCAATTATTACCTTCATACATCAACTTATTTACAATTTGTACCATTATTAAACACTACTAATAATATGGATCTCGCTATCCACTAATAGTACTTTAATTAACATTTTCCTCCCCTCTATTATTTTACCAATTTTGCATTAATTTATGTGCCACATCAATTTGCTCATATTTTTATGGGATGGGGGAGTAACACTTTATTAGATACTGATAATATGGAAATAAATGACAGTTTTGGTTAACAAAACCTAAAATTAAGGTAATTAATGCGTGAGGTTATTAGTCACTCATATGTGCACTTCCCAATTTAGTCCATCCCTTAAAAATATGGATAGTTTCCTTTTATGGAAAGTTGTTCCTAACTTAATACCCATATATATCAATTTATTTACAACTTATACCACTATGACGCATCATTACAAATCATAAAACACTAATCCTCCCATGCTTACCAATTGTGCATTAATTTATGTGTTATAATTTCATTGATACTATAAGTACTTCATTCTTTAAAAAATAAATTAGTTTCATTGATAAACAATGCAGTTTTAATCCAAGATAAATATAATTTCACTGAAATACTATATATGTTGCATCTTCCAATAAAATTTTGATGGACAACTTCTTTTAGAAACCTATTCGACCACAATACCTAGATAAAAGCAGTAAAGTTTTGAACTTTAAATAAACAAACTTCCTCGTCAACTCCCACACACAAAGAAATCAAGATAAAAAACTTAACCATTACCACCTACTCCACTCAGCCTCTCAACCCCTATCGAAACCTCAAATAATTGAAGAAACTATAATTGTAACAGATTTCCAATAACTCATTTAATTGTGACACCTGATAAAGTTTTACTCCTACGGACCCTTAAATTTGTCACTTATTACTATTTTTATAATCCGGTTGATTGGAATACAATATTTTTTACCTAATTAAATAGTACTATATGTACTGTCATGACTTTGATTAAATAATTAAATAAATATTGTAGGAGTATAATATTTGCTATGTTGGCGATCACGTCAGGCCGTTTTTCTTTAGCCACACGCCATTTTCTAAAATAAAATACGTCACTTTGTATTACTCCTATATTTGACATGTCATACAATTTCTCGAGGTTTCAGGAATTGGCGGCGAGATGTCCCACGAAAAAGGTAGACGAATTTTATTGAATTTGTCTTCTGTGTGCTGATATTCTTTGATTTCATGTCAAGAATTTTCTATTTTTAAAGCAAAAAAGAAAATGAAGGCCGTGAGGTTTATAACGGATTTACGAGAAATCATTGATTTTAATAAAGATATGTTAAAATAAAATATTGAGTACAGAATAAATATAATAAAATGAAGGATAAAGTGGAAATAACTATATTTCCATTTTAGAAAATGTAATAATTAGAATAAGATATTAAAAATATGCACTATTGTTGAATAAAGGGAGTATATACTCCTCCGTATTATAAAAATATGTGCAATTTCCATTTTCGTCCTTCCCATAAAAAAAGAGTATATACTCCCTCAGTCCCATAACTCTTAATATTTGGGTTTACTTGGTCAGCAAGAAAACTATTTCAAACCAATTGACCTACAAACTTTCATCGCACGATCTCTGTTGGAAAATAGCATCAAGATTGGATCATTTTGGTCTATATAACATCATAGTAATTATCATATCTTAAAAGCTTGTTTCATAAGATAACTCTTATATATGCGTTACTTGGCCAACAAGCAAACCTTTTGAATCGAAACTGCCGACACACATGCATTGTGTGTGTGGTACATAACGTAATGGCATCGAAGAAAAGATCATTTTGGAAAATAGAGCATAATAATCATTTTTGTCTCGTGGAAGTTCATTTAAAATATAACTCTTAATATTTGGGTATACTTGGTCAGCAAGGAAACTATTTCAAACCAATTGACCTACAAACTTTCATCGCACGATCTCAGTTAGAAAAGAGCATCAAGATAGGATCATTTTGGTCTATTTAACATCATAGTAATTGTCATATCTTAAAAGTTAGTTTCATAAGATAACTCTTATATATGCGTTACTTGGCCAACAATCAAACCTTTTGAATCGAAACTGCCGACACACATGCATTGTGTGTGTGGTATATAACGTAATGGTATCGAAGACAAGATCATTTTGGAAAATAGAGCATAATAATCATTGTTGTCTCGTGGAAGCTCATTTAAAACATAACTCTTAATATTTGGGTTTACTTGGTCAACAAGAAAACTATTTCAAACCAATTGACCTACAAACTTTCATCGCACGATCTTTGCTAGAAAATAGCATCAAGATAATATCTTTTTGGTCTATTTAACATCATAGTAATTGTCATATCTTAAAAGCTTGTTTCGTAAGATAATTCTTATATATGCGTTACTTGGCCAACAATCAAACCTTTTGAATCGAAACTGCTGACACACATGCATTGTATGGGTGGTATATAACGTAATGGCATCAAAGACAAGATCATTTTGGAAAATAGAGCATAATAATCATTGTTATCTCGTGGAAGTTCATTTAAACCATAACTCTTAATATTTGGGTTTACTTGGTCAGCAAGAAAACTACTTCAAACCAATCGACCTACAAACTTTCATCGCACTATCTCTGTTGGAAAATAGCATCAAGATTGGATCATTTTGGTCTATATAACATCATAGTAATTGTCATATCTTAAAAGCTTGTTTCATAAGATAACTCTTATATATGCGTTACTTGGCCAACAAGCAAACCTTTTGAATCGAAACTGCCGACACACATGCATTGTGTGAGTGGTACATAACGTAATGGCATCGAAGAAAAGATCATTTTCGAAAATAGAGCATAATAATCATTTTTGTCTCAGGGAAGTTCATTTAAAATATAACTCTTAATATTTGGGTATACATGGTTAGCAAGGAAACTATTTCAAACCAATTGACCTACAAACTTTCATCGCACGATCTCTGCTAGAAAATAGCATCAAGATAATATCTTTTTGGTCTATTTAACATCGTAGTAATTGTCATATCTTAAAAGCTTGTTTCGTAAGATAATTCTTATATATGCGTTACTTGGCCAACAATCAAACCTTTTGAATCCAAACTGCTGACACACATGCATTGTGCGGGTGGTATATAACGTAATGGCATCGAAGACAAGATCATTTTGGAAAATAGAGCATAATAATCATTGTTGTCTCGTGGAAGTTCATTTAAACCATAACTCTTAATATTTGGGTTTACTTGGTCAGCAAGAAAACTATTTCAAACCAATTGACCTACAAACTTTCATCGCACGATCTCTGTTGGAAAATAGCATCAAGATTGAATCATTTTGGTCTATATAACATCATAGTAATAGTCATATCTTAAAAGCTTATTTCATAAGATAACTCTTATCTATGCGTTACTTAGCCAACAAGCAAACCATTTGAATCGAAACTGCCGACACACATGCATTGTGTGTGTGGTACATAACGTAATGGCATCGAAGAAAAGATCATTTTGGAAAATAGAGCATAATAATCATTTTTCTCTCGTGGAAGTTCATTTAAAATATAACTCTTAATATTTGGGTCTACATGGTTAGCAAGGAAACTATTTCAAACCAATTGACCTACAAACTTTCATCGCACGATCTCTATTAGAAAATAGCATCAAGATAGGATCATTTTGATCTATTTAACATCATAGTAATTGTCATATCTTATAAGCTTGTTTCATAAGATAACTCTTATATATGCGTTACTTGGCCAACAATCAAACCTTTTGAATCGAAACTGCTGACACACATGCATTGTGTGTGTGTGGTATATAACGTAATAGCATCGAAGACAAGATCATTTTGGAAAATAGAGCATAATAATCAGTGTTGTCCCGCGGAAGTTCATTTAAACCATAACTCTTAATATTTGGGTTTACTTGGTCAGCAAGAAAACTATTTCAAATCAATTGACCTACAAACTTTCATCGCACGATCTCTGCTAGAAAATATCATCAAGATAATATCTTTTTGGTCTATTTAACATCATAGTAATTGTCATATCTTAAAAGCTTGTTTCATAAGATAACTCTTATATATGCGTTACTTGGCCAACAATCAAACCTTTTGAATCGAAACTGCCGACACACATGCATTGTGTGTGTGGTATATAATGTAATGGCATCGAAGACAAGATCATTTTGAAAAATAGAGCATAACAATCATTGTTGTCTCGTGGAAGTTCATTTAAACCATAACTCTTAATATTTGGGTTTACTTGGTCAGCAAGAAAACTATTTCAAACCAATTGACCTACAAACTTTCATCGCACGATCTCTGTTGGAAAATAGCATCAAGATTGAATCATTTTGGTCTATATAACATCATAGTAATTGTCATATCTTAAAAGCTTATTTCATAAGATAACTCTTATCTATGCGTTACTTAGCCAACAAGCAAACCATTTGAATCGAAACTGCCGACACACATGCATTGTGTGTGTGGTACATAACGTAATGGCATCGAAGAAAAGATCATTTTGGAAAATAGAGCATAATAATCATTTTTCTCTCGTGGAAGTTCATTTAAAATATAACTCTTAATATTTGGGTCTACATGGTTAGCAAGGAAACTATTTCAAACCAATTGACCTACAAACTTTCATCGCACGATCTCTATTAGAAAATAGCATCAAGATAGGATCATTTTGATCAATTTACATCATAGTAATTGTCATATCTTATAAGCTTGTTTCATAAGATAACTCTTATATATGCGTTACTTGGCCAACAATCAAATCTTTTGAATCGAAACTGCTAACACACATGCATTGTGTGTGTGTGGTATATAACGTAATAGCATCGAAGACAAGATCATTTTGGAAAATAGAGCATAATAATCAGTGTTGTCCCGCGGAAGTTCATTTAAACCATAACTCTTAATATTTGGGTTTACTTGGTCAGCAAGAAAACTATTTCAAAACAATTGACCTACAAACTTTCATCGCACGATCTCTGCTAGAAAATATCATCAAGATAATATCTTTTTGGTCTATTTAACATCATAGTAATTGTCATATCTTAAAAGCTTGTTTCATAAGATAACTCTTATATATGCGTTACTTGGCCAACAATCAAACCTTTTGAATCGAAACTGCCGACACACACGCATTGTGTGTGTGGTATATAATGTAATGGCATCGAAGACAAGATCATTTTGAAAAATAGAGCATAATAATCATTGTTGTCTCGTGGAAGTTCATTTAAACCATAACTCTTAATATTTGGGTTTACTTGGTCAGCAAGAAAACTATTTCAAACCAATTGACCTACAAACTTTCATCGCACGATCTCTATTGGAAAATAGCATCAAGATTGAATCATTTTGGTCTATATAATATCATAGTAATTGTCATATCTTAAAAGCTTGTTTCATAAGATAACTCTTATCTATGCGTTACTTAGCCAACAAGCAAACCATTTGAATCGAAACTGCCGACACACATGCATTGTGTGTGTGGTACATAACGTAATGGCATCGAAGAAAAGATCATTTTGGAAAATAGAGCATAATAATCATTTTTGTCTCGTGGAAGTTCATTTAAAATATAACTCTTAATATTTGGGTCTACATGGTTAGCAAGGAAACTATTTCAAACCAATTGACCTACAAACTTTCATCGCACGATCTCTACTAGAAAATAGCATCAAGATAGGATCATTTTGATCTATTTAACATCATAGTAATTGTCATATCTTATAAGCTTGTTTCATAAGATAACTCTTATATATGCGTTACTTGGCCAACAATCAAACCTTTTGAATCGAAACTGCTGACACACATGCATTGTGTGTGTGTGGTATATAACGTAATAGCATCGAAGACAAGATCATTTTGGAAAATAGAGCATAATAATCAGTGTTGTCCCGTGGAAGTTCATTTAAACCATAACTCTTAATATTTGGGTTTACTTGGTCAGCAAGAAAACTATTTCAAATCAATTGACCTACAAACTTTCATCGCACGATCTCTGCTAGAAAATATCATCAAGATAATATCTTTTTGGTCTATTTAACATCATAGTAATTGTCATATCTTAAAAGCTTGTTTCATAAGATAACTCTTATATATGCGTTACTTGGCCAACAATCAAACCTTTTGAATCGAAACTGCCGACACACATGCATTGTGTGTGTGGTATATAACGTAATGGCATCGAAGACAAGATCATTTTGAAAAATAGAGCATAATAATCATTGTTGTCTCGTGGAAGCTCATTTAAAACATAACTCTGAATATTTGGGTTTACTTGGCCAGCAAGAAAACTATTTCAAACCGATTGACCTACAAACTTTCATCGCACGATTTCCTTAATACTTTACAAGAAATGGGAATGGCAAAAATTGCTTATAGGTACAATGGAATTTCTGAAAAAGAAGCTTGTATCCTTCTTGTTAATGGTTTTTAATTGGCCGGATAATGCCTTAGATCTTGGAAGCAAGGAACAAATTTTAAACCATGTTGTGAGTATTGAAGACCAAGACGGAGAAATAAAAGAAACAAGCGATGCTTGTGACTTCCTGGTAGTCACTATTTCAATGTATTTTATAGGAAACCCAAGAGAGGAATATAATAGTTCTTCTATTGTCCTGACCAATCTTAGATGCCCCTCCTTATCTGATTATAGGTGGTATAAAGATGTCTTCATAACACAGGTTCTCAAAAGGAATGATTGCAATCAAGCTTTCTGGAAAGAAAGGTTCATTGCAGGATTACCCAAACTTTTTAGTGAAAGAATAATACAGAAAATCAAAGATGATATAGATTCTGAGAATATTCCTTTTGAAAATATTACGTTCGGGCAATTATTTGCTTTCATCAAAAAAGAAGGCTTAGCCCTATGTATGGAAATAAAAATACAAAACAAATATAGAAAAGATAAACAAAAAGAGAAGAGTGAATTAGGATGCTTCTGCGAGATGTTTGGGATTGAAAAGATTGAAGCCCCTTCTTCTAGAATTAAAAGGAAGAATAGAAAGTTTAAAAAAGAATCAAAAGTCTGAATATAAACCTTACAAAAATAAATTTAGGAGAACAAAACCTAAAAGAACTTATAAACCGACCAATGATAAGGGGAAAAGTGATATAAAATGTTGGTATTGTAAAAAATTAGGACACACTGGAGAACAATGTTGGAAGAAAAAGAAGAAGAACATTAGACTAATAAGCAAACAAATCAATAATCTTTTAAGAGAAAAGGATAACTCTTCTAACTCAGAAAGTGAATCCAATCAAGAAATGGAAGAGATGCTAAATACCTCTGACGAAAGTGATTATCATAGTAGTTTTGAACATGAAAAAGATATTTGCAAAAATTGTATCCAAGTCATCTCTAAAGAAAAGAAAGAAGTCATCTTTGACCTTATCCAAGAAATCCCAGATACCGATATAAGAGATAATTACCTTAATAAATTAAAAGATTTACTTCTTGAAGAACCTTCTACTTCCAAAAAGATAAACATCAGTGAACAATTTAGTCTGAATAAACTTTGGGACAAATATCCCTATCAAAGCATATCTAAACAAATAACAACAAAAGACCTCTAGAGTGAAATTAATAGTGAAATTAATAGCCTTAAAAAACAAATCAATAAAGAATTTTATGAATTAAAAGAAAAGGACTTTGAAATAGAAACAAGACTCTCTATTATTGAAAATAATAAAGAAATTGGTAACTGGAAGGATCTTGATCCAGAAAATAATTCTATAAAAGTCATCCGAGAAATTGAATATCAAAAATGGCATATTAATATCACCCTTGCTGTTAATGACTTCAAAACCAGTATTATGGCCCTAGTTGATTCAGGAGCTGACCATAATATTATCAGAGAAGGAATAGTCCCTACTAAGTATTGTGAAAAATCCAAAGAAAAACTTTATACTGCTAACAATAACCTACTAAAAATTAAATACAAACTCTCTAAAGCTCATATTTGTAATAATGGCTACTGTTTCAAGAATAACTTTACTATTGTTGAAGATATCACATATAATATGATTCTTGGAACGCCTTTCCTAACTCAAATTTATCCTTTCTATGTCAGTGATAGTGGTATTACCACCAAAGTTCAGGGAAGAGAAATAAATTTTAAATTCATCTCTCCCATTAAAAAGCAAGAAATTCTTAATCTTCAGAATAACTCTATATTTAGACAAATTAATAATATTACCCAAAAACGAAAACAAATTAATTTTCTAAAAGAAGAATTACCTTTTCAAAGAATTGAAGACCAACTTAGAACTCCTAAGATCATATCAAAGATTAAAGAAATCGAAAATAACTTTGTCAAACGAGTTTGTAATGAAATACCTAATGCCTTCTGGGATACAAAGCACCATGTCATTGAACTACCTTATGAAAAGGGTTTCAATGAAGATAATATCCCGACAAAATCAAGACCTATCCAAATGAACCAATAACTCTTAGAAATTTGTAAAAAGGAGATTAAAGAATTATTAGATAAAAAACTTATAAGACCTTCAAAATCTCCTTGGAGTTGTTCTGCCTTCTATGTAATTAAACAAGCAGAGCTTGAAAGAGGAACACCTAGGCTAGTCATAAATTACAAACCTCTTAATAAAGTTCTACAGTGGATTAGGTACCCTATCCCCAACAAAAGGGATTTAATAGGAAGACTCTTTAATGCTAAGATTTTTTCCAAATTTGACCTTAAGTCTGGATTTTGGCAAATCCAAATCTCTGAAAAAGATAGATATAAAACAACCTTCACAATTCCTTTCGGACATTATGAATGGAATGTCATGCCTTTTGGCCTAAAAAATGCCCCTTCAGAATTTCAAAAAATCATGAATGTATCATGAATCCTCTTAGTCATTTTAGTATTGTCTATATCGATGATATTTTAATCTTCTCCCAAGATATTGATCAACATATCAAACATTTGGACACTCTCTTAAAAACCATAGAAAAAAATGGATTAGCTATATCCACCCCCAAATTAAAATTATTCCAAACCAATGTTATATTTTTAGGACATGAAATTAGCAAAGGAACTTTCAAACCTATTAGTAGGTCGATTTCCTTTACAGATAAATTCCCTGATGAAATCAAAGATAAAAATCAATTACAGAGATTCTTAGGATGCATGAAATACATTTCAGACTTTTTCCCTAATCTTAGGGAGACCTGTAAACCTCTTTACCAAAGGCTTAGGAAAGACCCCCCTAATTGGACAGAAGAACACACTAATATTATCAAAACCATAAAACAAGAAGTAAAAACTCTTCCGTGCTTAGGCATCCCCAATCCAAAAGCCTTTATGATCATAGAAACAGATGCCTCAAATCTAGGTTATGGAGGAATTTTAAAACAAAAAATTAATTCAAAAGAACAATTAGTTAGATACCACTCGGGAATCTGGAATAATACACAGATAAATTATTTCGTTATCAAAAAAGAAATTTTATCCATAGTTTTATGCATTTCAAAATTTCAAGATGACCTTTACAATAAAAAGTTCTTACTCAGAATAGATTGCAAATCAGCAAAAGAAGTTCTTACGAAAGATGTTCAAAATATTGTTTCAAAACAAATATTTGCCAGATGGCAAGCTATTCTTTTTGTTTTTGATTTTGAAATTGAATTTATAAAAGGAGAAAACAATTCTCTACCTGATTTTCTAACTAGAGAATTTTTACAAGGGAACAGTAATGGACTCTACAAGGAAGAAAATACAAAGTGCTAAAGACTATGAAGTCTTCTCTTCAAAACTTACCTCAAAAGCCCTTGTTTCACCCACAACTCCTGTCACTCCTCAAAAATCCAATCAAATTATCCCAAACAGATTCTCTCCAATCCAAAATATACAAGAAATTCCTTATAAAACGGTTCTTGCTTCAATCCTGCCAAAACCCACTAATATCCAAATCCCAAACACTCCTGAGGTATACAAATATACTGCCAAAGATTGGCATGATGATTGTGGGATGACTTCTTTTTCTGAATATCCAGCGACTCTTTCTCAAAAAGATTTTATCAGAAATCATTTTCCAAATCCTTCCCAATTTTGGGAATCCGACGATCGTTTGAAAGATCAAAAGTATTATGAGTTTATTCTAGTGGATTCTGATTCCGTAGAAATAACTCATAATTACGATAGATCTAAAGAAATTGAATACTCAAAATGTGTTATCAAAAGAGTACATACTCTCACCACTTTTGGTGGTCAAAATGAATTCAAAATATTCCCAGTCAACCACCCAGCTCAGGGGTATAATTACATTGATTATAAGAATGCTTGGTTTAGAGCTTTTCTAGTTAGACCCTTCAACCACTCTTGGTTCATAACTTTCCACCACAACTGTGATAAACAACCTCCTGTCAGGTTTGTTGATTGGTGGAGAAAAATGGGGTCTTCTGTCCAAATTCTTCCTCTTCAAATTCAAGAAGGTTTTAAGGTCTTTGCAGAGTTTTCAACTCTAAAAAATTATCAAAAGTTCATCATCTTCCACGCTGAATTCAAGATTCCTTGGATTTTTGCATGGGATTTCAATTTTGAAAAAATTTATCCAGACCCTACCCCTTATTCTTTGACAAGGGTCTATAAAGTCAAATGGTGGTCGAGGTTCCAAAATCATATTGGAACTGAACTGGCCGTTAGGCATTTTTTAAACACTGGTGAAAAAGTTGTTTATCAAAAAAATGATAAAGGAAAAGAAAAAACAGGAACAGCCAAGAAGGCCAGCAGTCCAGAACCGAAAATTGAAAGTTATATGGATCATCTTCCAGATAATATCAAGAAAGAATTTTTTGAATATCTGGCGCAAAAGTCTGTCTCTTCAAGATCAAAATCTGAAGAATCTGTCTCCTCAGACCCTATAAGGGATCAAGACCCTTATGAATTTTAAATTTTCAGGGAAACAGCGATCAAAGAGCAAAACAGAAGAATCAAGATTATCCTCATAATACTTGCTGCATAGATATGCCGAGAAGAAACGGCTTATATAATAATGATTATGGTATAGAAATAAAAAGATTAGAAGCAGAAATCAGAGAGCAAAGAAGAAGGATCAGAGCTTTCCATAAAATTAGACGGAGCAGAAGCAAATCTTTTTGTTGTTGGGATAATGATGAAGATTGGCAAAGAGAGCAAATTATTGAAGGATGCAAAAGGAGAATTAGAATTATCCATATAATACTTGCTGCTTAGCGGACAAAACCAATGCCTCAAAATTCAAAATCAAAAGTTACCACAAGATCAAAAGCGGTCATGCCACAATTCCCAAGAGAATTCACAAAAGAACAAAAGTTGCCTCCAAGGGGACCACCACTTCTCAAGATGATCAACACGTAGCATTTAGTGTAATCTTCTACAATATAATAATGTTGTAATAGTTAGGAAAGTTTTCCTATAAATAGCTTGTAAATCTAAGAGGAAAAGGCACACCGGTCTTAGAGTTTTCAGACCATTGCTCTCTTCCTCCTCCCTCTGTAACCCTTAAAGTTTTAAGCCAAGTTAGTTTTCAAAACTCATACTTTGTCTTATTTACTATCTTTCATATTGCCTAGTTTATCATGTTTAATCAATACACCATCCAAGTGGAGACCATTTTGATATACTTGCCCAGCTGCAAGATGATCTTGGTGGATTTTCCATTGGATTTCAATACTGTGGAAACCATTTTGATATACTTGCCCAGCTGCAAGATGATCTCGGTGGATTTTCCATACGTTATTTACTTGTCATCTTATCTCTTCATTCATATTTCGTATTCAAATAACGGAATAATTAATCTGGGAATGATCATAACAAGTGGTATCAGAGCCCAGGTGGCTATGGGTTGTGCCTGGATGAGCCCCGGTTAGGGTCGGGCCCTGAAGGACTCAAAGTTAGAGTCGGACCCAGGATGACCCAGGGGCCAGGGCTGGAACGACCCATGTTCGTATCGACTGCGTTCCCGATGTGGTCTCGGTTTGAGGGGAGGTTTGTTGGGGTACAAACACAATACACACTATATAAAATACATACATTGTATAATACACATCTTCGGTCAAAATACACACATAAACAAAAAATACACACACATGCACACATTTCCCAAAAAATACACACAATGCACACCTTACACACAAAGTAGCCATAATGCACACACTCCACACTACTTGCACACAGTGCACACTATATAAAATACATAAATTGCATATAAACACACTATTCAAAATATTAACAAACACTGTACACATCCCGATCAAAATACGCAAAATGCACAAAATGCACACTACATACATTACACACAACATACACTATACAAAATACACACACTATACACAAATAAATAGAAAATACATAAACTTAACACAAAAAACACACATTGCATATATTGCACATAATACACACGTTACTGAAAATATAAACACACACTATACACAAAGCACGCACAATACATGCACAAAATATATTCACTACACACAATACCCGTAACACACTATAATATTCATATACGAGAACTACATATGTAGCACTATAAACACATTATATAAAACATAAATGCACTAAAATCATACACACAAAATACGAACTGTATTCAAAATACACACTACACAAAATACACAATTTCCACACATACACGGACATCCCAAACAATGCATACTTTATGCACAAAGTACACACAATCCACATACTCCAATCTTCATACATTGTAAAAATACAAATTACTCAAAATACATACATTGCATAAAATAGACACACTATACACATCCCTGGTCAAAATACAAACATTAATAATAAAATACACACAATAAACACGAAAAACACACATCGCAAAAATACATACATTGCATAAATACATAAACTATACCAAATATAAATAAACACAATACACATCCCCGATCCAAACACACATTATAAATAAATTACATACATTAAACACAAAATACACATAGACACACTTCCCACACATAAACACACACTAAACACATCTCTAGTAAAAAATACACACACTAATAATAAAATACATAGATTAAACACAAAATACACAATTCACACACAGACACACTCCACAGCATGCATTGAACACAATACACTTAATAAAAAATACAAACATTACGCTACACATATACACTATCCGCGAATATATATACAATACAGACACCGCACAATCTATTCAAACACATTATAAACATAAAGATACACATAGGGAAAATAAACTATAAACAGTACATACATTGCACACAATACGAACTGTATTCAAAATATACACCGTGTGCAGAGACTCTATATATAAAGAATACACACTGTACACGCACCATACACACACTATACACGCACCACCACACTAAATACAAAATGCACACACTTAACACATAGACACACTTCCCACAAAATACACAGAAACACACACACTTACCACAAAATACACACAATGCACACTTTACACACAATACACACTATATAAAATACATACATTGTATAATACACATCTTCGGTCAAAATACACACATAAACAAAAAATACACACACATGCACACATTTCCCAAAAAATACACACAATGCACACCTTACACACAAAGTAGACATAATGCACACACTCCACCCTACTTGCACACAGTACACACTATATAAAATACATAAATTGCATATAAACACACTATTCAAAATATTAACAAACACTGTACACATCCCGATCAAAATACGCAAAATGCACAAAATGCACACTACATACATTACACACAACATACACTATACAAAATACACACACTATACACAAATAAATAGAAAATACATAAACTTAACACAAAAAACACACATTGCATATATTGCACATAATAAACAAGTTACTGAAAATATAAACACACACTATGCACAAAGCACGCACAATACATGCACAAAATATATTCACTACACACAATACCCGTAACACACTATAATATTCATATACGAGAACTACATATGTAGCACTATAAACACATTATATAAAACATAAATGCACTAAAATCATACACACAAAATACGAACTGTATTCAAAATACACACTACACAAAATACACAATTTCCACACATACACGGACATCCCAAACAATGCATACTTTATGCACAAAGTACACACAATCCACATACTCCAATCTTCATACATTGTAAAAATACAAATTACTCAAAATACATACATTGCATAAAATAGACACACTATACACATCCCTGGTCAAAATACAAACATTAATAATAAAATACACACAATAAACACGAAAAACACACATCGCAAAAATACATACATTGCATAAATACATAAACTATACCAAATATAAATAAACACAATACACATCCCCGATCCAAACACACATTATAAATAAATTACATACATTAAACACAAAATACACATAGACACACTTCCCACACATAAACACACACTAAACACATCTCTAGTAAAAAATACACACACTAATAATAAAATACATAGATTAAACACAAAATACACAATTCACACACAGACACACTCCACAGCATGCATTGAACACAATACACTTAATAAAAAATACAAACATTACGCTACACATATATACACTATCCGCGAATATATATATACAATACAGACACCGCACAATCTATTCAAACACATTATAAACATAAAGATACACATAGGGAAAATAAACTATAAACAGTACATACATTGCACACAATACGAACTGTATTCAAAATATACACCGTGTGCAGAGACTCTATATATAAAGAATACACACTGTACACGCACCATACACACACTATACACGCACCACCACACTAAATACAAAATGCACACACTTAACACATAGACACACTTCCCACAAAATACACAGAAACACACACACTTACCACAAAATACACACAATGCACACTTTACACACAATACACACTATATAAAATACATACATTGTATAATACACATCTTCGGTCAAAATACACACATAAACAAAAAATACACACACATGCACACATTTCCCAAAAAATACACACAATGCACACCTTACACACAAAGTAGACATAATGCACACACTCCACCCTACTTGCACACAGTACACACTATATAAAATACATAAATTGCATATAAACACACTATTCAAAATATTAACAAACACTGTACACATCCCGATCAAAATACGCAAAATGCACAAAATGCACACTACATACATTACACACAACATACACTATACAAAATACACACACTATACACAAATAAATAGAAAATACATAAACTTAACACAAAAAACACACATTGCATATATTGCACATAATAAACAAGTTACTGAAAATATAAACACACACTATGCACAAAGCACGCACAATACATGCACAAAATATATTCACTACACACAATACCCGTAACACACTATAATATTCATATACGAGAACTACATATGTAGCACTATAAACACAATATATAAAACATAAATGCACTAAAATCATACACACAAAATACGAACTGTATTCAAAATATACACTACACAAAATACATAATTTCCACACATACACGGACATCCCAAACAATGCATACTTTATGCACAAAGTACACACAATCCACATACTCCAAACTTCATAGATTGTAAAAATACAAATTACTCAAAATACATACATTGCATAAAATAGACACACTATACACATCCCTGGTCAAAATACAAACATTAATAATAAAATACACACAATAAACACGAAAAACACACATCGCAAAAATACATACATTGCATAAATACATAAACTATACCAAATATAAATAAACACAATACACATCCCCGATCCAAACACACATTATAAATAAATTACATACATTAAACACAAAATACACATAGACACACTTCCCACACATAAACACACACTAAACACATCTCTAGTAAAAAATACACACACTAATAATAAAATACATAGATTAAACACAAAATACACAATTCACACACAGACACACTCCACAGCATGCATTGAACACAATACACTTAATAAAAAATACAAACATTACGCTATACATATACACTATCCGCGAATATATATATACAATACAGACACCGCACAATCTATTCAAACACATTATAAACATAAAGATACACATAGGGAAAATAAACTATAAACAGTACATACATTGCACACAATACGAACTGTATTCAAAATATACACCGTGTGCAGAGACTCTATATATAAAGAATACACACTGTACACGCACCATACACACACTATACACGCACCACCACACTAAATACAAAATGCACACACTTAACACATAGACACACTTCCCACAAAATACACAGAAACACACACACTTACCACAAAATACACACAATGCACACTTTACACACAATACACACTATATAAAATACATACATTGTATAATACACATCTTCGGTCAAAATACACACATAAACAAAAAATACACACACATGCACACATTTCCCAAAAAATACACACAATGCACACCTTACACACAAAGTAGACATAATGCACACACTCCACACTACTTGCACACAGTACACACTATATAAAATACATAAATTGCATATAAACACACTATTCAAAATATTAACAAACACTGTACACATCCCGATCAAAATACGCAAAATGCACAAAATGCACACTACATACATTACACACAACATACACTATACAAAATACACACACTATACACAAATAAATAGAAAATACATAAACTTAACACAAAAAACACACATTGCATATATTGCACATAATACACACGTTACTGAAAATATAAACACACACTATACACAAAGCACGCACAATACATGCACAAAATATATTCACTACACACAATACCCGTAACACACTATAATATTCATATACGAGAACTACATATGTAGCACTATAAACACATTATATAAAACATAAATGCACTAAAATCATACACACAAAATACGAACTGTATTCAAAATACACACTACACAAAATACACAATTTCCACACATACACGGACATCCCAAACAATGCATACTTTATGCACAAAGTACACACAATCCACATACTCCAATCTTCATACATTGTAAAAATACAAATTACTCAAAATACATACATTGCATAAAATAGACACACTATACACATCCCTGGTCAAAATACAAACATTAATAATAAAATACACACAATAAACACGAAAAACACACATCGCAAAAATACATACATTGCATAAATACATAAACTATACCAAATATAAATAAACACAATACACATCCCCGATCCAAACACACATTATAAATAAATTACATACATTAAACACAAAATACACATAGACACACTTCCCACACATAAACACACACTAAACACATCTCTAGTAAAAAATACACACACTAATAATAAAATACATAGATTAAACACAAAATACACAATTCACACACAGACACACTCCACAGCATGCATTGAACACAATACACTTAATAAAAAATACAAACATTACGCTACACATATACACTATCCGCGAATATATATATACAATACAGACACCGCACAATCTATTCAAACACATTATAAACATAAAGATACACATAGGGAAAATAAACTATAAACAGTACATACATTGCACACAATACGAACTGTATTCAAAATATACACCGTGTGCAGAGACTCTATATATAAAGAATACACACTGTACACGCACCATACACACACTATACACGCACCACCACACTAAATACAAAATGCACACACTTAACACATAGACACACTTCCCACAAAATACACAGAAACACACACACTTACCACAAAATACACACAATGCACACTTTACACACAATACACACTATATAAAATACATACATTGTATAATACACATCTTCGGTCAAAATACACACATAAACAAAAAATACACACACATGCACACATTTCCCAAAAAATACACACAATGCACACCTTACACACAAAGTAGACATAATGCACACACTCCACCCTACTTGCACACAGTACACACTATATAAAATACATAAATTGCATATAAACACACTATTCAAAATATTAACAAACACTGTACACATCCCGATCAAAATACGCAAAATGCACAAAATGCACACTACATACATTACACACAACATACACTATACAAAATACACACACTATACACAAATAAATAGAAAATACATAAACTTAACACAAAAAACACACATTGCATATATTGCACATAATAAACAAGTTACTGAAAATATAAACACACACTATGCACAAAGCACGCACAATACATGCACAAAATATATTCACTACACACAATACCCGTAACACACTATAATATTCATATACGAGAACTACATATGTAGCACTATAAACACATTATATAAAACATAAATGCACTAAAATCATACACACAAAATACGAACTGTATTCAAAATACACACTACACAAAATACACAATTTCCACACATACACGGACATCCCAAACAATGCATACTTTATGCACAAAGTACACACAATCCACATACTCCAATCTTCATACATTGTAAAAATACAAATTACTCAAAATACATACATTGCATAAAATAGACACACTATACACATCCCTGGTCAAAATACAAACATTAATAATAAAATACACACAATAAACACGAAAAACACACATCGCAAAAATACATACATTGCATAAATACATAAACTATACCAAATATAAATAAACACAATACACATCCCCGATCCAAACACACATTATAAATAAATTACATACATTAAACACAAAATACACATAGACACACTTCCCACACATAAACACACACTAAACACATCTCTAGTAAAAAATACACACACTAATAATAAAATACATAGATTAAACACAAAATACACAATTCACACACAGACACACTCCACAGCATGCATTGAACACAATACACTTAATAAAAAATACAAACATTACGCTACACATATACACTATCCGCGAATATATATATACAATACAGACACCGCACAATCTATTCAAACACATTATAAACATAAAGATACACATAGGGAAAATAAACTATAAACAGTACATACATTGCACACAATACGAACTGTATTCAAAATATACACCGTGTGCAGAGACTCTATATATAAAGAATACACACTGTACACGCACCATACACACACTATACACGCACCACCACACTAAATACAAAATGCACACACTTAACACATAGACACACTTCCCACAAAATACACAGAAACACACACACTTACCACAAAATACACACAATGCACACTTTACACACAATACACACTATATAAAATACATACATTGTATAATACACATCTTCGGTCAAAATACACACATAAACAAAAAATACACACACATGCACACATTTCCCAAAAAATACACACAATGCACACCTTACACACAAAGTAGACATAATGCACACACTCCACACTACTTGCACACAGTACACACTATATAAAATACATAAATTGCATATAAACACACTATTCAAAATATTAACAAACACTGTACACATCCCGATCAAAATACGCAAAATGCACAAAATGCACACTACATACATTACACACAACATACACTATACAAAATACACACACTATACACAAATAAATAGAAAATACATAAACTTAACACAAAAAACACACATTGTGTAATACCCCGTCTTTTTCCACCGTTTTATTTATTCTAGAAAGTACGACTCACTTGAAAAATTTTCACCTTTGTTTCCTTATTGAAAAAAAGGAATACATATTTGGACCTACTAAATTTATTCTTTTACAAGTCCAACTGATTTTCTTGAGGAAGCCCATTTATTCTTTTGAGCCCTGATTCAACTTCATTATTTTAATGCAAATTCAACCCAATTAATTCCCAAATTTTGCAGTGTGTTTGTTGTCAAATCTGTTCCACAAAATCCGGCCGCTGGAGAGAACAAATCGGTTTCTACTCCCCATTCAAAGAAATCGATTTCTGCACATATATCTACCCATGACCCCACGTTCATCACCCCCAACCATTCAATCAACATCATCCCACTAATCTGTTGGATCAAAACTCCATCGCAATCAGCTTGCGAAATGGAAATCAGACAATCCAATTTGATAAAACCCAAAAGGTGTCTTTTACTATTTTCTGTGGGTTTTTTTTTCAAGTGGGAGAATTGTCTTTGATGGGAGATGATAGCCAGAGCTGCAGCAGCCGGCAATTCGAGTGGTCGCCGCTTCAAACCCGCAAAAGGCGCCAGAAAATTTTAGTCTTTCATGAAGTGTTGCATAGGTTGAGAGAATTGGATATTGAAGAGGCTTCTGAACCGGAGAAGGAGAAGAGAATTCTGGCAGTCCGACGAAGTGATTCACGGAGATGTAGCGACGCTAAGTTGAGGTTGTTTAGCGGGTCGTGGAGAGAGCGAATAGCAGCAACAGCGGCGGCACCGACGCTCACCACAAGGATGGCGACAACGGCGAGTCCTTTGACGGATGCGACGGCGGAGAGCGATGGAATGCACATATTTTTGTTGGCCAAAAGAAAATGGAAAGTTTCCATTTATGCACTTTCCATTTTCTTTTGGCCAACATAATGCATGTGTATCGGCAGTTTCGATTCAAAAGGTTTGCCTGTTGGCCAAGTAACACATATATAAGAGTTATATTATGAAACAAGCTTTTAAGATATGACAATTACTATGATGTTATATAGACCAAAATGATCCAATCTTGATGCTATTTTCCAACAGAGATCGTGCGATGAAAGTTTGTAGGTCAATTGGTTTGAAGTAGGTTTCTTGCTGACCAAGTAAACCCAAATATTAAGAGTTATGGTTTAAATGAACTTCCACGAGACAACAATGATTATTATGCTCTATTTTCCAAAATGATCTAGTCTTCGATACCATTACGTTATATACCACACACACAATGCATGTGTGTCAGCAGTTCGATTCAAAAGGTTTGATTGTTGGCCAAGTAACGCATATATAAGAATTATCTTACGAAACAAGCTTTTAAGATATGACAATTACTATGATGTTAAATAGACCAAAATGATATTATCTTGATGCTATTTTCTAGCAGAGATCGTGCGATGAAAGTTTGTAGGTCAATTGGTTTGAAATAGTTTTCTTGCTGGCCAAGTAAACCCAAATATTAAGAGTTATGTTTTAAATGAGCTTCCACGAGACAACAATGATTATTATGCTCTATTTTTCAAAATGATCTTGTCTTCGATGCCATTACGTTATATACCACACACACAATGCATGTGTGTCGGCAGTTTCGATTCAAAAGGTTTGATTGTTGGCCAAGTAACGCATATATAAGAGTTATCTTATGAAACAAGCTTTTAAGATATGACAATTACTATGATGTTAAATAGACCAAAAAGATATTATCTTGATGCTATTTTCTAGCAGAGATCGTGCGATGAAAGTTTGTAGGTCAATTGATTTGAAATAGTTTTCTTGCTGACCAAGTAAACCCAAATATTAAGAGTTATGGTTTAAATGAACTTCCACGGGACAACACAGATTATTATGCTCTATTTTCCAAAATGATCTTGTCTTCGATGCTATTACGTTATATACCACACACACACAATGCATGTGTGTCAGCAGTTTCGATTCAATAGGTTTGATTGTTGGCCAAGTAACGCATATATAAGAGTTATTTTATGAAACAAGCTTATAAGATATGACAATTACTATGATGTTAAATAGATCAAAATGATCCTATCTTGATGCTATTTTCTAACAGAGATGGTGCGATGAAAGTTTGTAGGTCAATTGGTTTGAAATAGTTTCCTTGCTAACCATGTAGACCCAAATATTAAGAGTTATATTTTAAATGAACTTCCACGAGACAAAAATGATTATTATGCTCTATTTTCCAAAATGATCTTTTCTTCGATGCCATTACGTTATGTACCACACACACAATGCATGTGTGTCGGCAGTTTCGATTCAAATGGTTTGCTTGTTGGCTAAGTAACGCATACATAAGAGTTATCTTATGAAACAAGCTTTTAAGATATGACAATTACTATGATGTTATATAGACCAAAATGATTCAATCTTGATGCTATTTTCCAACAGAGATCGTGCGATGAAATTTTGTAGGTCAATTGGTTTGAAATAGTTTTCTTGCTAACCAAGTAAACCCAAATATTAAGAGTTATGGTTTAAATGAACTTCCACGAGACAACAATGATTATTATGCTCTATTTTCCAAAATGATCTTGTCTTCGATGCCATTACGTTATATACCACCCGCACAATGCATGTGTGTCAGCAGTTTCGATTCAAAAGGTTTGATTGTTGGCCAAGTAACGCATATATAAGAATTATCTTACGAAACAAGCTTATAAGATATGACAATTACTATGATGTTAAATAGATCAAAATGATCCTATCTTGATGCTATTTTCTAGCAGAGATCGTGCGATGAAAGTTTGTAGGTCAATTGGTTTGAAATAGTTTCCTTGCTGACCATGTATACCCAAATATTAAGAGTTATATTTTAAATGAAGTTCCACGAGACAAAAATGATTATTATGCCCTATTTTCCAAAATGATCTTTTCTTCGATGCCATTACGTTATGTACCACACACACAATGCATGTGTGTCGGCAGTTTCGATTCAAAAGGTTTGCTTGTTGGCTAAGTAACGCATATATAAGAGTTATCTTATGAATAAAGCTTTTAAGATATGACAATTACTATGATGTTATATAGACCAAAATGATCCAATCTTGATGCTATTTTCCAACAGAGATCGTGCGATGAAAGTTTGTAGGTCAATTGGTTTGAAATAGTTTTCTTGCTGACCAAGTAAACCCAAATATTAAGAGTTATGGTTTAAATGAACTTCCACGAGACAACAATGATTATTATGCTCTATTTTCCAAAATGATCTTTTCTTCGATGCCTATCGCTTGTGACTTCCTGGTAGTCACTATTTCAATGTATTTTATAGGAAACCCAAGAGAGGAATATAATAGTTCTTCTATTGTCCTGACCAATCTTAGATGCCCCTCCTTATCTGATTATAGGTGGTATAAAGATGTCTTCATAACACAGGTTCTCAAAAGGAATGATTGCAATCAAGTTTTCTGGAAAGAAAGGTTCATTGCAGGATTACCCAAACTTTTTAGTGAAAGAATAATACAGAAAATCAAAGATGATATAGATTCTGAGAATATTCCTTTTGAAAATATTACGTTCGGGCAATTATTTGCTTTCATCAAGAAAGAAGGCTTAGCCCTATGTATGGAAATAAAAATATAAAACAAATATAGAAAAGATAAACAAAAAGAGAAGAGTGAATTAGGATGCTTCTGTGAGATGTTTGGGATTGAAAAGATTGAAGCCCCTTCTTCTAGAATTAAAAGGAAGAATAGAAAGTTTAAAAAAGAATCACAAAAGTCTGAATATAAACCTTACAAAAATAAATTTAGGAGAACAAAACCTAAAAGAACTTATAAACCGACCAATGATAAGGGGAAAAGTGATATAAAATGTTGGTATTGTAAAAAATTAGGACACACTGAAGAACAATGTTGGAAGAAAAAGAAGAAGAACATTAGACTAATAAGCAAACAAATCAATAATCTTTTAAGAGAAAAGGATAACTCTTCTAACTCAGAAAGTGAATCCAATCAAGAAATGGAAGAGATGCTAAATACCTCTGACGAAAGTGATTATCATAGTAGTTTTGAACATGAAAAAGATATTTGCAAAAATTGTATCCAAGTCATCTCTAAAGAAAAGAAAGAAGTCATCTTTGACCTTATCCAAGAAATCCCAGATACCGATATAAGAGATAATTACCTTAATAAATTAAAAGATTTACTTCTTGAAGAACCTTCTACTTCCAAAAAGATAAACATCAGTGAACAATTTAGTCTGAATAAACTTTGGGACAAATATCCCTATCAAAGCATATCTAAACAAATAACAACAAAAGACCTCCAGAGTGAAATTAATAGCCTTAAAAAACAAAACAATAAAGAATTTTATGAATTAAAAGAAAAGGACTTTGAAATAGAAACAAGACTCTCTATTATTGAAAATAATAAAGAAATTGGTAACTGGAAGGATCTTGAACCAATAACTCTTAGAAATTTGTAAAAAGGAGATTAAAGAATTATTAGATAAAAAACTTATAAGACCTTCAAAATCTCCTTGGAGTTGTTCTTCCTTCTATGTAATTAAACAAGCAGAGCTTGAAAGAGGAACACCTAGGCTAGTCATAAATTACAAACCTCTTAATAAAGTTCTACAGTGGATTAGGTACCCAATCCCCAACAAAAGGGATTTAATAGGAAGACTCTTTAATGCTAAGATTTTTTCCAAATTTGACCTTAAGTCTGGATTTTGGCAAATCCAAATCTCTGAAAAAGATAGATATAAAACAACCTTCACAATTCCTTTCGGACATTATGAATGGAATGTCATGCCTTTTGGCCTAAAAAATGCCCCTTCAGAATTTCAAAAAATCATGAATGATATCATGAATCCTCTTAGTCATTTTAGTATTGTCTATATCGATGATATTTTAATCTTCTCCCAAGATATTGATCAACATATCAAACATTTGGACACTCTCTTAAAAACCATAGAAAAAAATGGATTAGCTATATCCACCCCCAAATTAAAATTATTCCAAACCAATGTTAGATTTTTAGGACATGAAATTAGCAAAGGAACTTTCAAACCTATTAGTAGGTCGATTTCCTTTACAGATAAATTCCCTGATGAAATCAAAGATAAAAATCAATTACAGAGATTCTTAGGATGCATGAAATACATTTCAGACTTTTTCCCTAATCTTAGGGAGACCTGTAAACCTCTTTACCAAAGGCTTAGGAAAGACCCCCCTAATTGGCAGAAGAACACACTAATATTATCAAAACCATAAAACAAGAAGTAAAAACTCTTCCGTGCTTAGGCATCCCCAATCCAAAAGCCTTTATGATCATAGAAACAGATGCCTCAAATCTAGGTTACGGAGGAATTTTAAAACAAAAAATTAATTCAAAAGAACAATTAGTTAGATACCACTCGGGAATCTGGAATAATACACAGATAAATTATTCCGTTATCAAAAAAGAAATTTTATCCATAGTTTTATGCATTTCAAAATTTCAAGATGACCTTTACAATAAAAAGTTCTTACTCAGAATAGATTGCAAATCAGCAAAAGAAGTTCTTACGAAAGATGATCAAAATATTGTTTCAAAACAAATATTTGCCAGATGGCAAGCTATTCTTTCTGTTTTTGATTTTGAAATTGAATTTATAAAAGGAGAAAACAATTCTCTACCTGATTTTCTAACTAGAGAATTTTTACAAGGGAACAGTAATGGACTCTACAAGGAAGAAAATACAAAGTGCTAAAGACTATGAAGTCTTCTCTTCAAAACTTACCTCAAAAGCCCTTGTTTCACCCACAACTCCTGTCACTCCTCAAAAATCCAATCAAATTATCCCAAACAGATTCTCTCCAATCCAAAATATACCAGAAATTTCTTATAAAACGGTTCTTGCTTCAATCCTGCCAAAACCCACTAATATCCAAATCCCAAACACTCCTGAGGTATACAAATATACTGCCAAAGATTGGCATGATGATTGTGGGATGACTTCTTTTTCTGAATATCCAGCGACTCTTTCTCAAAAAGATTTTATCAGAAATCATTTTCCAAATCCTTCCCAATTTTGGGAATCCGACGATCGTTTGAAAGATCAAAAGTATTATGAGTTTATTCTAGTGGATTCTGATTCCGTAGAAATAACTCATAATTACGATAGATCTAAAGAAATTGAATACTCAAAATGTGTTATCAAAAGAGTACATACTCTCACCACTTTTGGTGGTCAAAATGAATTCAAAATATTCCCAGTCAACCACCCAGCTCAGGGGTATAATTACATTGATTATAAGAATGCTTGGTTTAGAGCTTTTCTAGTTAGACCCTTCAACCACTCTTGGTTCATAACTTTCCACCACAACTGTGATAAACAACCTCCTGTCTGGTTTGTTGATTGGTGGAGAAAAATGGGGTCTTCTATCCAAATTCTTCCTCTTCAAATTCAAGAAGGTTTTAAGGTCTTTGCAGAGTTTTCAACTCTAAAAAATTATCAAAAGTTCATCATCTTCCACGCTGAATTCAAGATTCCTTGGATTTTTGCATGGGATTTCAATTTTGAAAAAATTTATCCAGACCCTACCCCTTATTCTTTGACAAGGGTCTATAAAGTCAAATGGTGGTCGAGGTTCCAAAATCATATTGGAACTGAACTGGCCGTTAGGCATTTTTTAAACACTGGTGAAAAAGTGGTTTATCAAAAAATGATAAAGGAAAAGAAAAAACAGGAACAGCCAAGAAGGCCAGCAGTCCAGAACCGAAATTGAAAGTTATATGGATCATCTTCCAGATAATATCAAGAAAGAATTCTTTGAATATCTGGCGCAAAAGTCTGTCTCTTCAAGATCAAAATCTGAAGAATCTGTCTCCTCAGACCCTATAAGGGATCAAGACCCTTATGAATTTTAAATTTTCAGGGAAACATCGATCAAAGAGCAAAACAGAAGAATCAAGATTATCCACATAATACTTGCTGCATAGATATGCCGAGAAGAAACGGCTTATATAATAATGATTATGGTATAGAAATAAAAAGATTAGAAGCAGAAATCAGAGAGCAAAGAAGAAGGATCAGAGCTTTCCATAAAATTAGACGGAGCAGAAGCAAATCTTTTTGTTGTTGGGATAATGATGAAGATTGCCAAAGAGAGCAAATTATTGAAGGATGCAAAAGGAGAATTAGAATTATCCATATAATACTTGCTGCTTAGCGGACAAAACCAATGCCTCAAAATTCAAAATCAAAAGTTACCACAAGATCAAAAGTTGTCATGCCACAATTCCCAAGAGAATTCACAAAAGAACAAAAGTTGCCTCCAAGGGGACCACCACTTCTCAAGATGATCAACACGTAGCATTTAGTGTAATCTTCTACAATATAATAATGTTGTAATAGTTAGGAAAGTTTTCCTATAAATAGCTTGTAAATCTAAGAGGAAAAGGCACACCGGTCTTAGAGTTTTCAGACCATTGCTCTCTTCCTCCTCCCTCTGTAACCCTTAAAGTTTTAAGCCAAGTTAGTTTTCAAAACTCATACTTTGTCTTATTTACTATCTTTCATATTGCCTAGTTTATCATGTTTAATCAATACACCATCCAAGTGGAGACCATTTTGATATACTTGCCCAGCTGCAAGATGATCTTGGTGGATTTTCCATTGGATTTCAATACTGTGGAAACCATTTTGATATACTTGCCCAGCTGCAAGATGATCTCGGTGGATTTTCCATACGTTATTTACTTGTCATCTTATCTCTTCATTCATATTTCTTATTCAAATAACGGAATAATTAATCTGGGAATGATCCTAACAAGTGGTATCAGAGCCCAGGTGGCTATGGGTTGTGCCTGGATGAGCCCCGGTTAGGGTCGGGCCCTGAAGGACTCAAAGTTAGAGTCGGGCCCAGGATGACCCAGGGGCCAGGGCTGGAACGACCCATGTTCATATCGACTGCGTTCCCAATGTGGTCTCGGTTTGAGGGGAGGTTTGTTGGGGTACAAACTCATCCCACATCGGATGAGTAGGGGAAGTTGGAAGGTGTATATAATTCCTGTCCAACCCCAATTAGTTTGAGGCCTTTTGGGAGTGACCCAAAAACAAATCCGTGCGGGCTTGACCCAAAGCGGACAATATCAAACTAATGTTGCAGTCGACGATCCTAACAAGTGGTAGAGTTGACACACCCATTTACCTAGCTTTAAGAGACAAAAGACTGAAGAAATATCAAACGTCAATTTTAGCTATGGTCCAAACTAATATTTGTAATGGCCCAATATACTTCAATTGCTCCCCAAACTTTTCTGTTGATCTGACAGACCCCATGATTTTAGAATCCCTTGTTCTTGATATTCAGATACAGGGAAACGAGTTTCATAATTGCAAGAATTTTGCTGTCATGTTCAGAGTCTACCTTAGGCTTATGTCTTCGAACTTGAACCCTAAATTTAGTAAGAACCCTTTCGTGAAAGGAGAAACTATTCTCTTACAAGTAGATGCTGAACAATCCACGACATACACTCATAAACGCCTTAAATGGAATCAAATGACAATCCCAAGTCAGTTCATCATAAAAGAACCTCAATTCCCCAGTGATATTGAAAGGAGAGAACCATCTCAAATAATTGAAGAACCTGATGGTACTGTAACAGTTAAATTTGATAGGACAAATTCTTTCTCAAACTATAGTAGAAGTTTTAGATATGAGAATAGTAGAGCATCCTGTTCGGATATTCCTAGTCCCTCAGAGCGAAACTGGACGTTCAAAACACCTATACCACAGCCAAATTCCACGCCTGAAGAAAATATAGGTGATCCTTACTCACCCACTAGAAGTACTATGGTCATAACTCTTAATGAAGAATTTACCCCAGATATGGAGTATTTGAATAAAGAATTAAGTTCTCCTTTTTACAAAGAAAAAGAAAGATGGTTTAATAAATTAGATAATAAGATTAGAATCAAAATAAAGAATGAATGGATAAATGAAATGAAGAAAATAAAATCGAACTTTCTTTTTTATGATTTTATAGCAATATACCTCTCTTCAGAAGGATGGTATGATTGTTTCAAAAAACCTACCATTGAAGTTAATTCAAGTCTTATAAAAAAATGGTGTTTGTCAAGTAATGATACTATAATTTCGGCTGTTCATCCTCCTCTTCAATCTTTAAAAATTCAAACTTATAAAGGAGAAATTATTGCAGACCCTTTTAAACAAACTAAAAAGCCTAATGAAAAGGATCCTGCTGAAAACGAAGAATTACAGAGGATTATCCAGCAAAATAATTATTCAAACCAAATTCTTAACACTATTGCTAACCAATTAGATATTATTTCCTCCAAGAGTCCTTCACCAGTCAAACAGAGTATCCTGAACGATACTTCTAAACCTTTTTTTAAGAGTAACGATATTTTTAAAAATAAGAGTGTAACTTTTAACCCAAAGACAGAGAAATTATTAACAAAAATTTCTGAAAAACTTAGTGAGCCAAGTACCTCTAATACTAATGTCATCAGAGAAAATCATGAATCAAGTTCTGAACAAACAAGTCTTTCTTCTTCTGACACGGAGAATGATTCTGTTAAAAATTTAGAAGAAGTTTTCAAAAAATCTGATAACTCCCCCTTTAAGATAAACAGAATATTTAAAGGGAAAAGGTTTAACAGCAATAAAAATTATTACAATAGACCTTCACCTGCAGATATGCTTTATGAAGAAAGAGGACAATTTCATAAATCTAGTTATGATGGAAATGCAATAACAGAATGGAACATAGATGGAAAATCTGAATATGAAATCCTTAATACTTTACAAGAAATGGGAATGGCAAAAATTGCTTATAGGTACAATGGAATTTCTGAAAAAGAAGCTTGTATCCTTCTTGTTAATGGTTTTACCGGCCAATTAAAAATTGGTGGGATAATGCCTTAGATCTTGGAAGTAAGGAACAAATTTTAAACCATGTTGTGAGTATTGAAGACCAAGACGGAGAAATAAAAGAAACAAGCGATGCTTGTGACTTCCTGGTAGTCACTATTTCAATGTATTTTATAGGAAACCCAAGAGAGGAATATAATAGTTCTTCTATTGTCCTGACCAATCTTAGATGCCCCTCCTTATCTGATTATAGATGGTATAAAGATGTCTTCATAACACAGGTTCTCAAAAGGAATGAATGCAATCAAGCTTTCTGGAAAGAAAGGTTCATTGCAGGATTACCCAAACTTTTTAGTGAAAGAATAATACAGAAAATAAAAGATGATATAGATTCTGAGAATATTCCTTTTGAAAATATTACGTTCGGGCAATTATTTGCTTTCATCAAGAAAGAAGGCTTAGCCCTATGTATTGAAATAAAAATACAAAACAAATATAGAAAAGATAAACAAAAAGAGAAGAGTGAATTAGAGTGCTTCTGTGAGATGTTTGGGATTGAAAAGATTGAAGCCCCTTCTTCTAGAATTAAAAGGAAGAATAGAAAGTTTAAAAAAAAATCACAAAAGTCTGAATATAAACCTTACAAAAATAAATTTAGGAGAACAAAACCTAAAAGAACTTATAAACCGACCAATGATAAGGGGAAAAGTGATATAAAATGTTGGTATTGTAAAAAATTAGGACACACTGAAGAACAATGTTGGAAGAAAAAGAAGAAGAACATTAGACTAATAAGCAAACAAATCAATAATCTTTTAAGAGAAAAGGATAACTCTTCTAACTCAGAAAGTGAATCCAATCAAGAAATGGAAGAGATGCTAAATACCTCTGACGAAAGTGATTATCATAGTAGTTTTGAACATGAAAAAGATATTTGCAAAAATTGTATCCAAGTCATCTCTAAAGAAAAGAAAGAAGTCATCTTTGACCTTATCCAAGAAATCCCAGATACCGATATAAGAGATAATTACCTTAATAAATTAAAAGATTTACTTCTTGAAGAACCTTCTACTTCCAAAAAGATAAACATCAGTGAACAATTTAGTCTGAATAAACTTTGGGACAAATATCCCTATCAAAGCATATCTAAACAAATAACAACAAAAGACCTCCAGAGTGAAATTAATAGCCTTAAAAAACAAATCAATAAAGAATTTTATGAATTAAAAGAAAAGGACTTTGAAATAGAAACAAGACTCTCTATTATTGAAAATAATAAAGAATTGGTAGCTGGAAGGATCTTGATCCAGAAAATAATTCTATAAAAGTCATCCGAGAAATTGAATATCAAAAATGGCATATTAATATCACCCTTGCTGTTAATGACTTCAAAACCAGTATTATGGCCCTAGTTGATTCAGGAGCTGACCATAATATTATCAGAGAAGGAATAGTCCCTACTAAGTATTGTGACAAATCCAAAGAAAAGCTTTATACTGCTAACAATAACCTACTAAAAATTAAATACAAACTCTCTAAAGCTCATATTTGTAATAATGGCTACTGTTTCAAGAATATCTTTACTATTGTTGAAGATATCACATATAATATGATTCTTGGAACGCCTTTCCTAACTCAAATTTATCCTTTCTATGTCAGTGATAGTGGTATTACCACCAAAGTTCAGGGAAGAGAAATAAATTTTAAATTCATCTCTCCCATTAAAAAGCAAGAAATTCTTAATCTTCAGAATAACTCTATATTTAGACAAATTAATAATATTACCCAAAAACGAAAACAAATTAATTTTCTAAAAGAAGAATTACCTTTTCAAAGAATTGAAGACCAACTTAGAACTCCTAAGATCATATCAAAGATTAAAGAAATCGAAAATAACTTTATCAAACGAGTTTGTAATGAAATACCTAATGCCTTCTGGGATAGAAAGCACCATGTCATTGAACTACCTTATGAAAAGGGTTTCAATGAAGATAATATCCCGACAAAATCAAGACCTATCCAAATGAACCAAGAACTCTTAGAAATTTGTAAAAAGGAGATTAAAGAATTATTAGATAAAAAACTTATAAGACCTTCAAAATCTCCTTGGAGTTGTTCTGCCTTCTATGTAATTAAACAAGCAGAGCTTGAAAGAGGAACACCTAGGCTAGTCATAAATTACAAACCTCTTAATAAAGTTCTACAGTGGATTAGGTACCCTATCCCCAACAAAAGGGATTTAATAGGAAGACTCTTTAATGCTAAGATTTTTTCCAAATTTGACCTTAAGTCTGGATTTTGGCAAATCCAAATCTCTGAAAAAGATAGATATAAAACAACCTTCACAATTCCTTTCGGACATTATGAATGGAATGTCATGCCTTTTGGCCTAAAAAATGCCCCTTCAGAATTTGAAAAAATCATGAATGATATCATGAATCCTCTTAGTCATTTTAGTATTGTCTATATCGATGATATTTTAATCTTCTCCCAAGATATTGATCAACATATCAAACATTTGGACACTCTCTTAAAACCATAGAAAAAAATGGATTAGCTATATCCACCCCCAAATTAAAATTATTCCAAACCAATGTTAGATTTTTAGGACATGAAATTAGCAAAGGAACTTTCAAACCTATTAGTAGGTCGATTTCCTTTACAGATAAATTCCCTGATGAAATCAAAGATAAAAATCAATTACAGAGATTCTTAGGATGCATGAATTACATTTCAGACTTTTTCCCTAATCTTAGGGAGACCTGTAAACCTCTTTACCAAAGGCTTAGGAAAGACCCCCCTAATTAGACAGAAGAACACACTAATATTATCAAAACCATAAAACAAGAAGTAAAAACTCTTCCGTGCTTAGGCATCCCCAATCCAAAAGCCTTTATGATCATAGAAACAGATGCCTCAAATCTAGGTTATGGAGGAATTTTAAAACAAAAAATTAATTCAAAAGAACAATTAGTTAGATACCACTCGGGAATCTGGAATAATACACAGATAAATTATTCCGTTATCAAAAAAGAAATTTTATCCATAGTTTTATGCATTTCAAAATTTCAAGATGACCTTTACAATAAAAAGTTCTTACTCAGAATAGATTGCAAATCAGCAAAAGAAGTTCTTACGAAAGATGTTCAAAATATTGTTTCAAAACAAATATTTGCCCGATGGCAAGCTATTCTTTTTGTTTTTGATTTTGAAATTGAATTTATAAAAGGAGAAAACAATTCTCTACCTGATTTTCTAACTAGAGAATTTTTACAAGGGAACAGTAATGGACTCTACAAGGAAGAAAATACAAAGTGCTAAAGACTATGAAGTCTTCTCTTCAAAACTTACCTCAAAAGCCCTTGTTTCACCCACAACTCCTGTCACTCCTCAAAAATCCAATCAAATTATCCCAAACAGATTCTCTCCAATCCAAAATATACCAGAAAATCCTTATAAAACGGTTTTTGCTTCAAACCTGCCAAAACCCACTAATATCCAAATCCCAAACACTCCTGAGGTATACAAATATACTGCCAAAGATTGGCATGATGATTGTGGGATGACTTCTTTTTTTGAATATCCAACGACTCTTTCTCAAAAAGATTTTATCAGAAATCATTTTCCAAATCCTTCCCAATTTTGGGAATCCGACGATCGTTTGAAAGATCAAAAGTATTATGAGTTTATTCTAGTGGATTCTGATTCCGTAGAAATAACTCATAATTACGATAGATCTAAAGAAATTGAATACTCAAAATGTGTTATCAAAAGAGTTCATTGATTCATCAAAAAAAAAGAGTACATACTCTACCACTTTTGGTGGTCAAAATTAATTCAAAATATTCCCAGTCAACCACCCAGCTCAGGGGTATAATTACATTGATTATAAGAATGCTTGGTTTAGAGCTTTTCTAGTTAGACCCTTCAACCACTCTTGGTTCATAACTTTCCACCACAACTGTGATAAACAACCTCCGGTCTGGTTTGTTGATTGGTGGAGAAAAATGGGGTCTTCTATCCAAATTCTTCCTTTTCAAATTCAAGAAGGTTTTAAGGTCTTTGCAGAGTTTTCAACTCTAAAAAATTATCAAAAGTTCATCATCTTCCACGCTGAATTCAAGATTCCTTGGATTTTTGCATGGGATTTCAATTTTGAAAAAATTTATCCAGACCCTACCCCTTATTCTTTGACAAGGGTCTATAAAGTCAAATGGTGGTCGAGGTTCCAAAATCATATTGGAACTGAACTGGCCGTTAGGCATTTTTTAAACACTGGTGAAAAAGTTGTTTATCAAAAAAATGATAAAGGAAAAGAAAAAACAGGAACAGCCAAGAAGGCCAGCAGTCCAGAACCGAAAATTGAAAGTTATATGGATCATCTTCCAGATAATATCAAGAAAGAATTTTTTGAATATCTGGCGCAAAAGTCTGTCTCTTCAAGATCAAAATCTGAAGAATCTGTCTCCTCAGACCCTATAAGGGATCAAGACCCTTATGAATTTTAAATTTTCAGGGAAACAGCGATCAAAGAGCAAAACAGAAGAATCAAGATTTTCCACATAATACTTGCTGCATAGATATGCCGAGAAGAAACGGCTTATATAATAATGATTACGGTATAGAAATAAAAAGATTAGAAGCAGGAATCAGAGAGCAAAGAAGAAGGATCAGAGCTTTCCATAAAATTAGACGGAGCAGAAGCAAATCTTTTTGTTTTTGGGATAATGATGAAGATTGGCAAAGAGAGCAAATTATTGAAGGATGCAAAAGGAGAATTAGAATTATCCATATAATACTTGCTGCTTAGCGGACAAAACCAATGCCTCAAAATTCAAAATCAAAAGTTACCACAAGATCAAAAGCTGTCATGCCACAATTCCCAAGAGAATTCACAAAAGAACAAAAGTTGCCTCCAAGGGGACCACCACTTCTCAAGATGATCAGCACGTAGCATTTAGTGTAATCATCTACAATATAATAATGTTGTAATAGTTAGGAAAGTTTTCCTATAAATAGCTTGTAAATCTAAGAGGAAAAGGCACACCGGTCTTAGAGTTTTCAGACCATTGCTCTCTTCCTCCTCCCTCTGTAACCCTTGAAGTTTTAAGCCAAGTTAGTTTTCAAAACTCATACTTTGTCTTATTTACTATCTTTCATATTGCCTAGTTTATCATGTTTAATCAATACACCATCCAAGTGGAGACCATTTTGATATACTTGCCCAGCTGCAAGATGATCTTGGTGGATTTTCCATTGGATTTCAATACTGTGGAAACCATTTTGATATACTTGCCCAGCTGCAAGATGATCTCGGTGGATTTTTCATACGTTATTTACTTGTCATCATATCTCTTCATTCATATTTCTTATTCAAATAACGGAATAATTAATCTGGGAATGATTCAAAGTGGTATCAGAGCCATTTCGATGGCGGTAATGTACATTAACCGGTTTTCTAGGTTTACTTGTCATGTAACTCAAAGCAGAATAGATTAGGACTATTTTAGATCTGAACCTAGTAAAAGAAGCTTTGGAATTCAGGATTGGTAAACTTGTAAATCGGTTGGTAAGCCTTGAATTTAGGTGTTCCACGTATAGTGTTCCCCTGCGACCAGCTTCTTTCTACTAAAACAGATCCTTTTAAAAACCCTTATCCCTCTGTTTGTCCATGGCCAGTAAATTGGTAAACCTGTTAAGACCCAAAACTGAAAAGAAATATGATAAAAATATTGTTTCAAGTAATGAGATTCATGCACCCATTAATTACTCAGATTGGAGTATCCCCAAAGAAAAGGTTGAAATTTTTTATAATATAGGACTTATAGATTTTAGGACTGCCTTTTCAATAAGGACTCATGAAGAAACTAGAAGTATCTTGCGCAAATCGGAAAGCTTTCCTCTCCTCAATAAAGATTCTATAAAAAATATATAGAAAAAGGCCATAGGTACGCCCATTTTGGTCTCGCCCAAGTTGCTGTCAAACCTTTAGTCCATATAGGAGTTGACACACCCATTTACCTAGCTTTATGAGACAAAAGACTGAAGAAATATCAAACGTCAATTTTAGCTATGGTCCAAACTAATATTTGTAATGGCCCAATATACTTCAATTGCTCCCCAAACTTTTCTGTTGATCTGACAGACCCCATGATTTTAGAATCCCTTGTTCTTGATATTCAGATACAAGGAAACGAGTTTCATAATTGCAAGAATTTTGCTGTCATGTTCAGAGTCTACCTTAGGCTTATGTCTTCGAACTTGAACCCTAAATTTAGTAAGAACCCTTTCGTGAAAGGAGAAACTATTCTCTTACAAGTAGATGCTGAACAATCCACGACATACACTCCTAAACGCCTTAAATGGAATCAAATGACAATCCCAAGTCAGTTCATCATAAAAGAACCTCAATTCCCCAGTGATATTGAAAGGAGAGAACCATCTCAAATAATTGAAGAACCTGATGGTACTGTAACAGTTAAATTTGATAGGACAAATTCTTTCTCAAACTATAGTAGAAGTTTTAGATATGAGAATAGTAGAGCATCCTGTTCGGATATTCCTAGTCCCTCAGAGCGAAACTGGACGTTCAAAACACCTATACCACAGCCAAATTCCACGTCTGAAGAAAATATAGGTGATCCTTACTCACCCACTAGAAGTACTATGGTCATAACTCTTAATGAAGAATTTACCCCAGATATGGAGTATTTGAATAAAGAATTAAGTTCTCCTTTTTACAAAGAAAAAGAAAGATGGTTTAATAAATTAGATAATAAGATTAGAATCAAAATAAAGAATGAATGGATAAATGAAATGAAGAAAATAAAATCGAACAATCTTTTTTATGATTTTATAGCAATATACCTCTCTTCAGAAGGATGGTATGATTGTTTCAAAAAACCTACCATTGAAGTTAATTCAAGTCTTATAAAAAAATGGTGTTTGTCAAGTAATGATACTATAATTTCGGCTGTTCATCCTCCTCTTCAATCTTTAAAAATTCAAACTTATAAAGGAGAAATTATTGCAGACCCTTTTAAACAAACTAAAAAGCCTAATGAAAAGGATCCTGCTGAAAACGAAGAATTACAGAGGATTATCCAGCAAAATAATTATTCAAACCAAATTCTTAACACTATTGCTAACCAATTAGATATTATTTCCTCCAAGAGTCCTTCACCAGTCAAACAGAGTATCCTGAACGATACTTCTAAACCTTTTTTTAAGAGTAATGATATTTTTAAAAATAAGAGTGTAACTTTTAACCCAAAGACAGAGAAATTATTAACAAAAATTTCTGAAAAACTTAGTGAGCCAAGTACCTCTAATACTAATGTCATCAGAGAAAATCATGAATCAAGTTCTGAACAAACAAGTCTTTCTTCTTCTGACACGGAGAATGATTCTGTTAAAAATTTAGAAGAAGTTTTCAAAAAATCTGATAACTCCCCCTTTAAGATAAACAGAATATTTAAAGGGAAAAGGTTTAGCAGCAATAAAAATTATTACAATAGACCTTCACCTGCAGATATGCTTTATGAAGAAAGAGGACAATTTCATAAATCTAGTTATGATGGAAATGCAATAACAGAATGGAACATAGATGGAAAATATGAATATGATATCCTTAATACTTTACAAGAAATGGGAATGGCAAAAATTGCTTATAGGTACAATGGAATTTCTGAAAAAGAAGCTTGTATCCTTCTTGTTAATGGTTTTTAATTGGCCGGATAATGCCTTAGATCTTGGAAGCAAGGAACAAATTTTAAACCATGTTGTGAGTATTGAAGACCAAGACGGAGAAATAAAAGAAACAAGCGATGCTTGTGACTTCCTGGTAGTCACTATTTCAATGTATTTTATAGGAAACCCAAGAGAGGAATATAATAGTTCTTCTATTGTCCTGACCAATCTTAGATGCCCCTCCTTATCTGATTATAGGTGGTATAAAGATGTCTTCATAACA
Source organism: Salvia splendens (assembly GCF_004379255.2). Classification (NCBI taxonomy): domain Eukaryota; kingdom Viridiplantae; phylum Streptophyta; class Magnoliopsida; order Lamiales; family Lamiaceae; genus Salvia; species Salvia splendens. The sequence continues at coordinate 19,491,153 of NC_056039.1, forward strand.
CAGGTTCTCAAAAGGAATGATTGCAATCAAGCTTTCTGGAAAGAAAGGTTCATTGCAGGATTACCCAAACTTTTTAGTGAAAGAATAATACAGAAAATCAAAGATGATATAGATTCTGAGAATATTCCTTTTGAAAATATTACGTTCGGGCAATTATTTGCTTTCATCAAAAAAGAAGGCTTAGCCCTATGTATGGAAATAAAAATACAAAACAAATATAGAAAAGATAAACAAAAAGAGAAGAGTGAATTAGGATGCTTCTGCGAGATGTTTGGGATTGAAAAGATTGAAGCCCCTTCTTCTAGAATTAAAAGGAAGAATAGAAAGTTTAAAAAAGAATCACAAAAGTCTGAATATAAACCTTACAAAAATAAATTTAGGAGAACAAAACCTAAAAGAACTTATAAACCGACCAATGATAAGGGGAAAAGTGATATAAAATGTTGGTATTGTAAAAAATTAGGACACACTGAAGAACAATATTGGAAGAAAAAGAAGAAGAACATTAGACTAATAAGCAAACAAATCAATAATCTTTTAAGAGAAAAGGATGACTCTTCTAACTCAGAAAGTGAATCCAATCAAGAAATGGAAGAGATGCTAAATACCTCTGACGAAAGTGATTATCATAGTAGTTTTGAACATGAAAAAGATATTTGCAAAAATTGTATCCAAGTCATCTCTAAAGAAAAGAAAGAAGTCATCTTTGACCTTATCCAAGAAATCCCAGATACCGATATAAGTGATAATTACCTTAATAAATTAAAAGATTTACTTCTTGAAGAACCTTCTACTTCCAAAAAGATAAACATCAGTGAACAATTTAGTCTGAATAAACTTTGGGACAAATATCCCTATCAAAGCATATCTAAACAAATAACAACAAAAGACCTCCAGAGTGAAATTAATAGTGAAATTAATAGCCTTAAAAGAAAAGGACTTTGAAATAGAAACAAGACTCTCTATTATTGAAAATAATAAAGAAAATGGTAACTGGAAGGATCTTGATCCAGAAAATAATTCTATAAAAGTCATCCGAGAAATTGAATATCAAAAATGGCATATTAATATCACCCTTGCTGTTAATGACTTCAAAACCAGTATTATGGCCCTAGTTGATTCAGGAGCTGACCATAATATTATCAGAGAAGGAATAGTCCCTACTAAGTATTGTGACAAATCCAAAGAAAAACTTTATACTGCTAACAATAACCTACTAAAAATTAAATACAAACTCTCTAAAGCTCATATTTGTAATAATGGCTACTGTTTCAAGAATATCTTTACTATTGTTGAAGATATCACATATAATATGATTCTTGGAACGCCTTTCCTAACTCAAATTTATCCTTTCTATGTCAGTGATAGTGGTATTACCACCAAAGTTCAGGGAAGAGAAATAAATTTTAAATTCATCTCTCCCATTAAAAAGCAAGAAATTCTTAATCTTCAGAATAACTCTATATTTAGACAAATTAATAATATTACCCAAAAACGAAAACAAATTAATTTTCTAAAAGAAGAATTACCTTTTCAAAGAATTGAAGACCAACTTAGAACTCCTAAGATCATATCAAAGATTAAAGAAATCGAAAATAACTTTGTCAAACGAGTTTGTAATTAAATACCTAATGCCTTCTGGGATAGAAAGCACCATGTCATTGAACTACCTTATGAAAAGGGTTTCAATGAAGATAATATCCAGACAAAATCAAGACCTATCCAAATGAACCAATAACTCTTAGAAATTTGTAAAAAGGAGATTAAAGAATTATTAGATAAAAAACTTATAAGACCTTCAAAATCTCCTTGGAGTTGTTCTGCCTTCTATGTAATTAAACAAGCTGGGCTTGAAAGAGGAACACCTAGGCTAGTCATAAATTACAAACCTCTTAATAAAGTTCTACAGTGGATTAGGTACCCTATCCCCAACAAAAGGGATTTAATAGGAAGACTCTTTAATGCTAAGATTTTTTCCAAATTTGACCTTAAGTCTGGATTTTGGCAAATCCAAATCTCTGAAAAAGATAGATATAAAACAGCCTTCACAGTTCCTTTCGGACATTATGAATGGAATGTCATGCCTTTTGGCCTAAAAAATGCCCCTTCAGAATTTCAAAAAATCATGAATGATATCATGAATCCTCTTAGTCATTTTAGTATTGTCTATATCGATGATATTTTAATCTTCTCCCAAGATATTGATCAACATATCAAACATTTGGACACTCTCTTAAAAACCATAGAAAAAAATGGATTAGCTATATCCACCCCCAAATTAAAATTATTCCAAACCAATGTTAGATTTTTAGGACATGAAATTAGCAAAGGAACTTTCAAACCTATTAGTAGGTCGATTTCCTTTACAGATAAATTCCCTGATGAAATCAAAGATAAAAATCAATTACAGAGATTCTTAGGATGCATGAATTACATTTCAGACTTTTTCCCTAATCTTAGGGAGACCTGTAAACCTCTTTACCAAAGGCTTAGGAAAGACCCCCCTAATTAGACAGAAGAACACACTAATATTATCAAAACCATAAAGCAAGAAGTAAAAACTCTTCCGTGCTTAGGCATCCCCAATCCAAAAGCCTTTATGATCATAGAAACAGATGCCTCAAATCTAGGTTATGGAGGAATTTTAAAACAAAAAATTAATTCAAAAGAACAATTAGTTAGATACCACTCGGGAATCTGGAATAATACACAGATAAATTATTCCGTTATCAAAAAAGAAATTTTATCCATAGTTTTATGCATTTCAAAATTTCAAGATGACCTTTACAATAAAAAGTTCTTACTCAGAATAGATTGCAAATCAGCAAAAGAAGTTCTTACGAAAGATGTTCAAAATATTGTTTCAAAACAAATATTTGCCCGATGGCAAGCTATTCTTTTTGTTTTTGATTTTGAAATTGAATTTATAAAAGGAGAAAACAATTCTCTACCTGATTTTCTAACTAGAGAATTTTTACAAGGGAACAGTAATGGACTCTACAAGGAAGAAAATACAAAGTGCTAAAGACTATGAAGTCTTCTCTTCAAAACTTACCTCAAAAGCCCTTGTTTCACCCACAACTCCTGTCACTCCTCAAAATCCAATCAAATTATCCCAAACAGATTCTCTCCAATCCAAAATATACCAGAAAATCCTTATAAAACGGTTTTTGCTTCAAACCTGCCAAAACCCACTAATATCCAAATCCCAAACACTCCTGAGGTATACAAATATACTGCCAAAGATTGGCATGATGATTGTGGGATGACTTCTTTTTCTGAATATCCAGCGACTCTTTCTCAAAAAGATTTTATCAGAAATCATTTTCCAAATCCTTCCCAATTTTGGGAATCCGACGATCGTTTGAAAGATCAAAAGTATTATGAGTTTATTCTAGTGGATTCTGATTCCGTAGAAATAACTCATAATTACAATAGATCTAAAGAAATTGAATACTCAAAATGTGTTATCAAAAGAGTTCATTGATTCATCAAAAAAAAAAGAGTACATACTCTCACCACTTTTGGTGGTCAAAATGATTTCAAAATATTCCCAGACAACCACCCAGCTCAGGGGTATAATTACATTGATTATAAGAATGCTTGGTTTAGAGCTTTTCTAGTTAGACCCTTCAACCACTCTTGGTTTATAACTTTCCACCACAACTGTGATAAACAACCTCCTGTCTGGTTTGTTGATTGGTGGAGAAAAATGGGGTCTTCTATCCAAATTCTTCCTCTTCAAATTCAAGAAGGTTTTAAGGTCTTTGCAGAGTTTTCAACTCTAAAAAATTATCAAAAGTTCATCATCTTCCACGCTGAATTCAAGATTCCTTGGATTTTTGCATGGGATTTCAATTTTGAAAAAATTTATCCAGACCCTACCCCTTATTCTTTGACAAGGGTCTATAAAGTCAAATGGTGGTCGAGGTTCCAAAATCATATTGGAACTGAACTGGTCGTTAGGCATTTTTTAAACACTGGTGAAAAAGTGGTTTATCAAAAAAATGATAAAGGAAAAGAAAAAACAGGAATAGCCAAGAAGGCCAGCAGTCCAGAACCGAAAATTGAAAGTTATATGGATCATCTTCCAGATAATATCAAGAAAGAATTCTTTGAATATCTGGCGCAAAAGTCTGTCTCTTCAAGATCAAAATCTGAAGAATCTGTCTCCTCAGACCCTATAAGGGATCAAGACCCTTATGAATTTTAAATTTTCAGGGAAACAGCGATCAAAGAGCAAAACAGAAGAATCAAGATTTTCCACATAATACTTGCTGCATAGATAAGCCGAGAAGAAACGGCTTATATAATAATGATTATGGTATAGAAATAAAAAGATTAGAAGCAGGAATCAGAGAGCAAAGAAGAAGGATCAGAGCTTTCCATAAAATTAGACGGAGCAGAAGCAAATCTTTTTGTTGTTGGGATAATGATGAAGATTGGCAAAGAGAGCAAATTATTGAAGGATGCAAAAGGAGAATTAGAATTATCCATATAATACTTGCTGCTTAGCGGACAAAACCAATGCCTCAAAATTCAAAATCAAAAGTTACCACAAGATCAAAAGTTGTCATGCCACAATTCCCAAGAGAATTCACAAAAGAACAAAAGTTGCCTCCAAGGGGACCACCACTTCTCAAGATGATCAGCACGTAGCATTTAGTGTAATCTTCTACAATATAATAATGTTGTAATAGTTAGGAAAGTTTTCCTATAAATAGCTTGTAAATCTAAGAGGAAAAGGCACACCGGTCTTAGAGTTTTCAGACCATTGCTCTCTATTATTGAAAATAATAAAGAAATTGGTAACTGGAAGGATCTTGATCCAGAAAATAATTCTATAAAAGTCATCCGAGAAATTGAATATCAAAAATGGCATATTAATATTACCCTTGCTGTTAATGACTTCAAAACCAGTATTATGGCCCTAGTTGATTCAGGAGCTGACCATAATATTATCAGAGAAGGAATAGTCCCTACTAAGTATTGTGACAAATCCAAAGAAAAACTTTATACTGCTAACAATAACCTACTAAAAATTAAATACAAACTCTCTAAAGCTCATATTTGTAATAATGGCTACTGTTTCAAGAATATCTTTACTATTGTTGAAGATATCACATTTAATATGATTCTTGGAACGCCTTTCCTAACTCAAATTTATCCTTTCTATGTAAGTGATAGTGGTATTACCACCAAAGTTCAGGGAAGAGAAATAAATTTTAAATTCATCTCTCCCATTAAAAAGCAAGAATGTCACGACCGCACTTTGCCAAGGATAGCAAAAGCGGATAAATCGCAACTAATAAAGGGATTTAAAGAAATATGGAAGAAATGAAGATAGAACTTGCACATTGAAAAGTCAAACAATATGATAGATAAGATCCAAGTATTCGATTACAAGGATTTGAATAACAATGGCATTTCATCAAAATGAATCAGAGTTTCGATGATGAGAGTTCACTATACTCTCTTAACAAACTACAGCGGAAAAAGTCCAGAAAACGACTTCGCGTATGAAGACACGAAGCGTCGAGAGATCCACACTTATTTACTTAAGTAGCATCGACTCTGATCAGCACGCCTCCACCCTATTGCTTAATCTGCACATTTATAAATACATGCAGGGCTGAGTACAGGAGTACTCAGTGGGCACTTGCCAAAAACAAAACATACAATATAAGTTGTCATCCATCAACAGTATCACACGGGGGTTTTCTTAAAAGGCCCGAGCATACTAAATTCTTTTGTGATTTTAAAAGTCCGATTTCAATCTAAGTTCTTGATGTATTCCTCCATGTCTGAGAATCCAGTGGGCCGTGAAGGTGGCCGCCTTCACAAGCACCCTCGCCGGCCAGCCTCTCTCTTGGATGGCTCACAGCGCTCGCGCACGTAACTCCGAATAGGATTTGCGGTCCTATTGGAAAATGGCTCACAGCCCTCGCGCACGTAACTCCGAATAGGATTTGCGGTCCTATTGGAAAATGGCTCACAGCCCTCGCGCACGTAACTCCGAATAGGATTTGCGGTCCTATTGGAAATTCTCCGAATGTGAGATCTTCCCACAGTTCCTTGTGGTGACTCCTTCGGTCGTTCGCTTTTACTTTCAGGTATAACCTTCTACTGTCATACTCTGTTTTCGTGCGTTTACGATCTTGATCCTGAGGTTGGCACTTCTACCCAAGTGGAAATTCTCTCTCCCACCTTCTCGGGCGCTCGCTCTACCTCTAGGCTCAATCTATCAAGTTCTTGCAGTATTCCTCTTCCCTTTTAAGGCTGCTAACCATGTTTGAGTTTCGTGGTTCAGCGTATCGGCCACTACGTTAGCCTTGCTCGGATAGTGATTTACGCTACAGTCGCAGTCTTTTGCTAACTTTAGACATTCAATCTATCGTATGCCTAAATCCTTTCGTATGTAGATTATGCCAGCCCCTTCTAGATCATGCGTTGGGTATTTCAGCTTATGCGGCCTGAGCTGCCATGATGCATAATTGATCTCTCTGCCCCTTCCGCGTCTAGCCATGGCCAGGCCAACCCCTTTAGTGCGTCGGTGCCGACGATGTAGCTATTTCGAGTTTTGCGGTAACTAGTGCTAGCACCATAGTTATCTTCTCTTCTAGTAGTTGCAAGCTCACTTTGCTCAGGGAGTCGTGAAATCTCGACCCTTTTCTCGAGCTTTTGAGTCATTGTCATCGCAATTTCATAGGATCCTTTGATAGCCTCCTACAGTGGTCTGTTACTGTGGTTCTACTCGGATTCCTTTCCGTTGCTACCATGTGTTCGAGGAAATTTGCTTCGTTAAGCCTGAACTCAAAACTTGCTAATCTTAGCATAGAGCTACTCGGCTCTTAACGTTTCTAGCGTAGTCCTCTATTTTCCTTAGTGTTTTCTTGCGTCCTTCAGATAGACAAATCTGTCACACAAAGCTAGAATAGGTTCTTTTTCAAGCGCCGGTTAAAATCATGATTCATTAGACCTTTAAGTGCAACTGGTATTTTGTAAGGTGCTCTTGTTATCGAGGCGGATCCGGGTTCTAGGTCTTATCTTGGATTCCACTTGTCTGTACCGTGGTATTATCGGTGGCATATCTGGAATTTACGGCGATGTCTACCATTTTCAAGTTCCCATTTGTCTTTCTCTAATCATTTAACGACTTAAAGCATCGAGATTATAGATTTTCGTCAGTGGCGTGGTCTTCCGCCAGCCAGTCCATTTCTAGTATTATGGCAACGTTTCGAAATTGTGAACCCTTAACTTGGAGTCTTTCTCGGTGAATTCTATGTTCAAGCAAATTTTCGTACTATTTATAAGGCCTACTATGGTGAGGACACCTTTATCCTATGTTCAGCTTGATCGGTGGATATCTAAAGTGTCTACTCAAAATGCGGTTATGAGATGGGCATAGAAACTTGTATCCAACAGTATGATAATTGGTAAGTCGAGGGAACGTCCATACCTGCTAGGTTTCCTTGGTTCCCCTCTAGCCGTTCCTGCGTTAGGACATACTCTCGAGCCTGTGACAGGAGACCTTGCGGCTGCTGATAATTTGGCGGTGGCACTTGTGGATTTGCTCCAAGTTGTGTGTGTGGTGTCCGCAGTTCTGACTGAATTGTCGGGTGTGACCTCGTCCCGATTTCCAGGGGTTTTGTCGGACAATGTTTCTTAAAATGTCCACTCTGCCCACATGCAAAGCAAGCTCCTGTTCCCGCCTTGCATATCCCATAGTGCGTTCTATTGCACTCTGGGCAAACGGGGGGTTCTTGTTGATATTTCCTGACTGTTTTGGGGGTCGTTTGCCTCCCGAACCCTCGTGGCTTGTTCTGTTTTAGCCGAGCTTTCTTGGGCCCGAGTTGAGTCAGTTGTCCATTCAACTGTTTCTTGTTCCTAGGTGCTTGAGCCTGGACTTGGCGGAATGCGGTAGTGGTGACCGGTGCGGGTTCCTCCTTTGCTAAAGTAGATTCAACATATAGTGCTTCTCTTAGAGATTCAGGGTATGTCAACCTCCCGTGGCGAACCAACGCCATTCGAATTTCGTGCCTCAAACCGGCACGAAATTTCCTAGCCATTTTCTCATCAGTATCCACCTGCTCTGGTGCATATTTGGACATATCGCAGAGCAACCGATCGTAGTCTGTCACGGACATCGGTCCTTGTCTCAAGTTACAGAATTCCACTTCCTTTTCCCTTTGATAGTTCAGGGGAACATACTTATTATAAAACTCAGTCTTGAATTGTTCCCAAGTAGTCCCCTCCAATTGTCCTAGAGTTATTGTTTTCTTTCTCGCTTCCCACCACAAATCCGCAGATTCAGTCAGCTGGAATGATGCACATCTCAGTCGGTCTTTGTCCGGGAAACGTAGGAAGTCAAATAGGCGTTCTAGTGCCTTGACCCAAGTCTCAGCTTCTTTCGGGTCTCCCAAACCATTGAATACCGGCGGACACTGCTTTAGGAAAAGTTCCTCGATCCGACGATCTTGTGGTTGGGGCGGTGGCGGTGGTGTCACATCGCGCCACCATTCAGGACTCCCTCTCTCGAACGCTAGTATCATTTCGTGGCCTCGGCCTACGGGTCTTGCAACTCTTCCGGGTAGCATACTAATACATTAAGCACGGTTTTACCATTAAGCACTATGCCGGTGCGGAACGGACAAACTTATCAACAAACTAGAAACTAGAACACAACAACTTTATCGAGGCACACGATTTTCATAGCTACTGAAGGTTAGTATATCATTATATCAAACAAAATTGCCTCAGGAGGACTCTTACAAGGATTTCCCACATCGTATTCCCAAGTACGCGTCATAAGATTTCATACTGCAACACATCACCAAAAGCACTTAGTTGTTTTCCACATCACGGTTCGGGTCTTACGTGCTAACCAAAGCACGATTCACTATGAGGCATAAAGACTAATCCGAACGAATTCGTATTCTAGTGCATTTCTTTTGGTATAACTTTCACTTCTCCATAATTCACCATCAGAGTTTTTTTTAGGGAGGTCAGCCCAGGGCTTCCATCAAAACCATCATCGTAGTCCGAGTTGCGGTCAACTTGTGATCTAAAGCTTAAGGATCGAGTCGCGAACGTCTAAGTAGGGAAAGTCGTCTACTAAAGCCACTACAAGAAGTGATCTAAAATTCATCGTAAGCTAAGTCCATTTTTCTTAGACCGTCGTTCTACAAGATTCGTGTGACGCGGTAGGATTAACGATCTCCCAAGCATGGTAATGCAGTTCGGTTGGGCGAGGATCTACCGTGTGCTATTCCCTTATAGCACTGTTCCTCATTCTCTCTTCCTCGACCTCTGCCCTCTCATGCTTCCTGCATCGGGCGTTGGTCCTTCTTAGGTGTTATGTCTTGTCGCCGCACATCACGTCCTTTCTTACTAACGTATCTAGTATTGCTTATAATCATCGCTCAGGGAAGCGGTAGTAAGAATTCGTTCGAGTCCTACAGTTCGAGTTATGAAAAGATTTCGCAAAAACATTACTCTTGTCACTGAATTTTTTTTTTCAAAAAGTTTTCACTTGGTCCTCAAGACACCCCAAGAAACTGTTTTCTCAAAATTATGTCGAACACGTCGGGCTGGAGTGCTGATCTCGTCGGCTACTTGGTTTAGTCTAGCGAACAAGTCTAGACCATGACTGAAAGGAGTATTTGGATCTCAGAGCAGAAAAGAACTGAGGCTCTGATACCACTCTGTCACGACCGCACTTTGCCAAGGATAGCAAAAGCGGATAAATCGCAACTAATAAAGGGATTTAAAGAAATATGGAAGAAATGAAGATAGAACTTGCACATTGAAAAGTCAAACAATATGATAGATAAGATCCAAGTATTCGATTACAAGGATTTGAATAACAATGGCATTTCATCAAAATGAATCAGAGTTTCGATGATGAGAGTTCACTATACTCTCTTAACAAACTGCAGCGGAAAAAGTCCAGAAAACGACTTCGCGTATGAAGACACAAAGCGTCGAGAGATCCACACTTATTTACTTAAGTAGCATCGACTCTGATCAGCACGCATCCACCCTATTGCTTAATCTGCACATTTATAAATACATGCAGGGCTGAGTACAGGAATACTCAGTGGGCACTTGCCAAAAACAAAACATACAATATAAGTTGTCATCTATCAACAGTATCACACGGGGGTTTTCTTAAAAGGCCCGAGCATACTAAATTCTTTTGTGATCTTAAAAGTCCGATTTCAATCTAAGTTCTTGATGTATTCCTCCATGTCTGAGAATCCAGTGGGCCGTGAAGGTGGCCGCCTTCACAAGTACCCTCGCCGGCCAGCCTCTCTCTAGGATGGCTCACAGCGCTCGCGCACGTAACTCCGAATAGGATTTGCGGTCCTATTGGAAAATGGCTCACAGCCCTCGCGCACGTAACTCCGAATAGGATTTGCGGTCCTATTGGAAACCAAGTTTGTTACCAAGTTTTTGGCATCGCCAAACTCTCGGCATATAGTCCTCACAGACAGGTCTTGAAAACAAATATTTCATGGCATGACAACAACTTTAAAAGAAATGATCACATCTCCATTTTTGAGAAAAATGTATTTCATAACTTCAAAACATTTGCTTTATATCCACACTATATTGCTGGATATTAAAAGAAAGCCCACAATCATATCTTAAATAGAAAGCTCGTAAAATACTTAGTTACGAAAGCCCACCTCGTATGCTTATCTTCAATTAAATTCTTCGTTAGGCCTCACTTGCCCTTGAATATTTTCTCCCTTGAAAATAAATAGCGTAACACGCTAATTAGCACTTGAACTATTTCTCTGAAAAAGAATGCATGCATCCTACAGGATAGCATCTATCTCTTAGTCTCGGCTTATAGGTTTTCTCTTTAAATCCTAACTTGGCTTCACTGTTCTGCAGCACTTAATTATTTTCTTTACTTCTTTTGGAGAAATTCTATTTTCTCAATAAATATGGATTCTTAAAATCCCTCCTTAATTTCCTTCTTCTTCGGATTTTTCTTAAGGCTTCTTAAGATCTCTTAAGGCCGCCCATGGCGTCGCGGGGCGACGCCGGTCGGCCCTCGCTTCCCAAATTATAATATCTTCCTTCCTTGGAATAAATTATCCGGAAACTAATTTAATTAAGCTCCAAGCTCAATTTCTTAAATTAATTTCCCTCCACAAAATAATCTCCCAAATTCACTAATTAAATTAAGTAGCCCATTCCAATAAAATCTCATGGCCCAAAACCTTTTTAATTGGGAACAACCCATTCTTCCTAATTTATTTTCGGCCCATTCTCCTCTCAAAAGGCCCAACTTAAATAAATAAGGTCCATTCTCCTCTCTCTTTCTTTTATTAAATCTTGGCCCAAGTCACTTTATTAATGGAATGGCCCAACTAAAACAAATAAGGTGGCCCAACTAATTAATTCCAACAAAGCCCAACTCTTGGGGTCCAAAATACTCCCTTGCTGCCATCGTGAACTATCTCTCCCCCATTATTTCTCCCAAATCCTGAAATTGAAGAGGAAGAACAGCAGCGCCTCCCCCATCGCGCTCCCTCGCCGTCCGGCTTCGCCGGAGATCTACCGGCGTAGTCCCTCTCTAATTCGCCCATCCTCTCTCCTTTTCTCTTCGTTCCGGAAATCTCCCAAGTTTCCAATTTCCAAATGAAATCCCTAAAATTAGAGATGGAGGAGCAGCGGCGTCTCCCTTCTCTCTCACGGCTCTCCGCCGCTCACGCCCGCTCCCTCCGTTGAACGTCCTCCAACGAGTGCTCTCTCTCTCGGCGAGTCAGCAGTGGAGAGGAGGCGTCGCCTCCCTCCCACTTCCTCAGCCGCGGCCTGAAATTTCTCCACGGAAGTTTCCGGAGCTTCGCGGTCGCTGGAGTCTAGCGGGGAGTCCTCCTCGCTCCGCACCACCTCCGTCTCGCGCGCTGCCGCCCGGCGGCCTCTCAGTCCAGAAGCTAAGTCCCTTCCCCCTTTCCCCCATTTACTCGTCAATTATCGAGTTATGCATCAGCTTGGTATTGCTTTGTTATCTCAAATCCTTGTTCTTGTGATTTTTGTGCTTTGAGGGGAAGTTGGGCAGTAGCTTTGTGGTATTGGGATTCTTGGCTATGTGTTATGACTTTACATATGCATTTGGGAGCATTGGCTCACTGTAGCTTTGGTTCTGCATATGTTCACTGGGGAATACTTGGTGGATTTGCTACTGTTCTATTTTCATACTTGTTGTAGGGATCCTTATGAGGAGTTCTATGTTCTTGTGCTATCCGACCATTCTATATGATGCAAAAGAGGGTGTTGTCGAGGGGATTACCTTGCTCGGTGATTACCTTCGGTCCTTGGCTGCCCCTTGACTGCCGTCGCTCCTCACTCCGTCGCCCTTCACTCCGTCGCACTCCCTTGCCTTGCGAGAATTTGGCAGGAAAACTGAGTGTGGAGTGGGGAGGGAGGCGGTGGTATTTATAGGCAAAATGCCTTGGCCTCTTGTGGCAGAATCTTGGGCATTGAGCTCCTAATTTTGGTTATAAGCTCAGCTCTCTTTCTAAGCTTCATAGTCATGTTGTTTATACTATTTTGGTGAAATTCTTGAGGGGAGGAAGTCTTTCCTTGACTTTCCCTTGAGTCTCGATAGGGGAAATTCTTTGTATCAATTTTTGGCTTGTGTTTGGCTCCTCTTACTTGGTGGCAGTTGGTCTTGATTCCCATTTGGTGTAAGTTGAGAGTGGTCAACTATGGCTGTCCTCACAGCTGAAAACCGCAGCCTCTTGGCTGCCTATTACTCCTACTATCTTAGTTGAGCTTGTCTCTCCTCTTCCCTTTCTTATGTGTTAAAAATTTGACACCCTTTTTGGTGTAATTTTTTTGTAGGTGAGGTGGCTGCTCCTTAGAGCTACATGGGGCCATATTTTCGAGAAAGATGGAGAGAAGATTGAGGAGGGGTAGAAGATCTCCTATTGTAGCTCCTTTGACCAAAGCAACCTTAACTTTTATCTAAGTTTTTGCTACTACAATTCCAATAGAGTAGGATTAGCTACTACTTCATTCCCCTCCTTGGAAGGGTCTCCTATGCTTGAATAGGAACCTTACTCGTAGCTTCATTCATCCAATTGTGTAGCTTGTTTTGTATTTTACTGCTCTCATATATGTTCCAAAATTTTCTAATAAGAGTATTTCATTTACTTTTATCCTTGAAGTAAATTTATTTGCACTTTGATTCCAAATATCTCTTCGTCCAAATTTTTTTTATACTCTAAAAATTCGTGCACGAAAACTCGGGGTGTTACAAAGAAATTCTTAATCTTCAGAATAACTCTATATTTAGACAAATTAATAATATTACCCAAAAACGAAAACAAATTAATTTTCTAAAAGAAGAATTACCTTTTCAAAGAATTGAAGACCAACTTAGAACTCCTAAGATCATATCAAAGATTAAAGAAATCGAAAATAACTTTGTCAAACGAGTTTGTAATGAAATACCTAATGCCTTCTGGGATAGAAAGCACCATGTCATTGAACTACCTTATGAAAAGGGTTTCAATGAAGATAATATCCCGACAAAATCAAGACCTATCCAAATGAACCAAGAACTCTTAGAAATTTGTAAAAAGGAGATTAAAGAATTATTAGATAAAAAACTTATAAGACCTTCAAAATCTCCTTGGAATTGTTCTGCCTTCTATGTAATTAAACAAGCAGAGCTTGAAAGAGGAACACCTAGGCTAGTCATAAATTACAAACCTCTTAATAAAGTTCTACAGTGGATTAGGTACCCTATCCCCAACAAAAGGGATTTAATAGGAAGACTCTTTAATGCTAAGATTTTTTCCAAATTTGACCTTAAGTCTGGATTTTGGCAAATCCAAATCTCTGAAAAAGATAGATATAAAACAGCCTTCACAGTTCCTTTCGGACATTATGAATGGAATGTCATGCCTTTTGGCCTAAAAAATGCCCCTTCAGAATTTCAAAAAATCATGAATGATATCATGAATCCTCTTAGTCATTTTAGTATTGTCTATATCGATGATATTTTAATCTTCTCCCAAGATATTGATCAACATATCAAACATTTGGACACTCTCTTAAAAACCATAGAAAAAAATGGATTAGCTATATCCACCCCCAAATTAAAATTATTCCAAACCAATGTTAGATTTTTAGGACATGAAATTAGCAAAGGAACTTTCAAACCTATTAGTAGGTCGATTTCCTTTACAGATAAATTCCCTGATGAAATCAAAGATAAAAATCAATTACAGAGATTCTTAGGATGCATGAATTACATTTCAGACTTTTTCCCTAATCTTAGGGAGACCTGTAAACCTCTTTACCAAAGGCTTAGGAAAGACCCCCCTAATTGGACAGAAGAACACACTAATATTATCAAATGTGTGGATTTCTTTGTGTGTGAGAGTTGACGAGGAAGTTTGTTTATTTAAAGTTCAAAACTTTACTGCTTTTACCTAGGTATTGTGGTCGAATAGGTTTCTAAAAAAAGTTGTCCATCAAAATTTTATTGGAAGAGGCAACATATATAGTATTTCAATGAAATTATATTTATCTTGGATTAAAACTGCATTGTTTATCAATGAAACTAATTTATTTTTTAAAGAAGGAAGTACTTACAGTATCAATGAAATTATAACACAGAAATTAATGCACAATTGGTAAGCATGGGAGGATTAGTGTTTAATGATTTGTAATGATGCGTCATAGTGGTATAAGTTGTAAATAAATTGATATATATGAGTATTGAGTTAGGAACAACTTTCCATAAAAGGAAACTATCCATATTTTAAGGGATGGACTAAATTGGGAAGTGCACTGTGAGTGAATAATAACATCACACATTAATTACCTTAATTTTAGGCTTTGTTAACCAAAACTATCATTTATTTCCATATTATCAGTACCTAATTAAGTGTTACTCCCCCATCCCATACAAATATGAGCAAATTGACGTGGCACAGAAATTAATGCAAAATTGGTAAAAGATATGCTTTATGAAGAAAGAGGACAATTTCATAAATCAAGTTATGATGGAAATGCAATAACAGAATGGAACATAGATGGAAAATCTGAATATGAAATCCTTAATACTTTACAAGAAATGGGAATGGCAAAAATTGCTTATAGGTATAATGGAATTTCTGAAAAAGAAGCTTGTATCCTTCTTGTTAATGGTTTTACCGGCCAATTAAAAAATTGGTGGGATAATGCCTTAGATCTTGGAAGCAAGGAACAAATTTTAAACCATGTTGTGAGTATTGAAGACCAAGACGGAGAAATAAAAGAAACAAGCGATGCTTGTGACTTCCTGGTAGTCACTATTTCAATGTATTTTATAGGAAACCCAAGAGAGGAATATAATAGTTCTTCTATTGTCCTGACCAATCTTAGATGCCCCTCCTTATCTGATTATAGGTTGTATAAAGATGTCTTCATAACACAGGTTCTCAAAAGGAATGATTGCAATCAAGCTTTCTGGAAAGAAAGGTTCATTGCAGGATTACCCAAACTTTTTAGTGAAAGAATAATACAGAAAATCAAAGATGATATAGATTCTGAGAATATTCCTTTTGAAAATATTACGTTCGGGCAATTATTTGCTTTCATCAAGAAAGAAGGCTTAGCCTTATGTGTGGAAATAAAAATACAAAACAAATATAGAAAAGATAAACAAAAAGAGAAGAGTGAATTAGGATGCTTCTGCGAGATGTTTGGGATTGAAAAGATTGAAGCCCCTTCTTCTAGAATTAAAAGGAAGAATAAAAAGTTTAAAAAAGAATCACAAAAGTCTGAATATAAACCTTACAAAAATAAATTTAGGAGAACAAAACCTAAAAGAACTTATAAACCGACCAATGATAAGGGGAAAAGTGATATAAAATGTTGGTATTGTAAAAAATTAGGACACACTGAAGAACAATGTTGGAAGAAAAAGAAGAAGAACATTAGACTAATAAGCAAACAAATCAATAATCTTTTAAGAGAAAAGGATAACTCTTCTAACTCAGAAAGTGAATCCAATCAAGAAATGGAAGAGATGCTAAATACCTATGACGAAAGTGATTATCATAGTAGTTTTGAACATGAAAAAGATATTTGCAAAAATTGTATCCAAGTCATCTCTAAAGAAAAGAAAGAAGTCATCTTTGACCTTATCCAAGAAATCCCAGATACCGATATAAGAGATAATTACCTTAATAAATTAAAAGATTTACTTCTTGAAGAACCTTCTACTTCCAAAAAAGATAAACATCAGTGAACAATTTAGTCTGAATAAACTTTGGGACAAATATCCCTATCAAAGCATATCTAAACAAATAACAACAAAAGACCTCCAGAGTGAAATTAATAGCCTTAAAAAACAATCAATAAAGAATTTTATGAATTAAAAGAAAAGGACTTTGAAATAGAAACAAGACTCTCTATTATTGAAAATAATAAAGAAATTGGTAACTGGAAGGATCTTGATCCAGAAAATAATTCTATAAAAGTCATCCGAGAAATTGAATATAAAAAATGGCATATTAATATCACCCTTGCTGTTAATGACTTCAAAACCAGTATTATGGCCCTAGTTGATTCAAGAGCTTACCATAATATTATCAGAGAAGGAATAGTCCCTACTAAGTATTGTGACAAATCCAAAGAAAAACTTTATACTGCTAACAATAACCTACTAAAAATTAAATACAAACTCTCTAAAGCTCATATTTGTAATAATGGCTAATGTTTCAAGAATATCTTTACTATTGTTGAAGATATCACATATAATATGATTCTTGGAACGCCTTTCCTAACTCAAATTTATCCTTTCTATGTCAGTGATAGTGGTATTACCACCAAAGTTCAGGGAAGAGAAATAAATTTTAAATTCATCTCTCCCATTAAAAAGCAAGAAATTCTTAATCTTCAGAATAACTCTATATTTAGACAAATTAATAATATTACCCAAAAACGAAAACAAATTAATTTTCTAAAAGAAGAATTACCTTTTCAAAGAATTGAAGACCAACTTAGAACTCCTAAGATCATATCAAAGATTAAAGAAATCGAAAATAACTTTGTCAAACGAGTTTGTAATGAAATACCTAATGCCTTCTGGGATAGAAAGCACCATGTCATTGAACTACCTTATGAAAAGGGTTTCAATGAAGATAATATCCCGACAAAATCAAGACCTATCCAAATGAACCAAGAACTCTTAGAAATTTGTAAAAAGGAGATTAAAGAATTATTAGATAAAAAACTTATAAGACCTTCAAAATCTCCTTGGAATTGTTCTGCCTTCTATGTAATTAAACAAGCAGAGCTTGAAAGAGGAACACCTAGGCTAGTCATAAATTACAAACCTCTTAATAAAGTTCTACAGTGGATTAGGTACCCTATCCCCAACAAAAGGGATTTAATAGGAAGACTCTTTAATGCTAAGATTTTTTCCAAATTTGACCTTAAGTCTGGATTTTGGCAAATCCAAATCTCTGAAAAAGATAGATATAAAACAGCCTTCACAGTTCCTTTCGGACATTATGAATGGAATGTCATGCCTTTTGGCCTAAAAAATGCCCCTTCAGAATTTCAAAAAATCATGAATGATATCATGAATCCTCTTAGTCATTTTAGTATTGTCTATATCGATGATATTTTAATCTTCTCCCAAGATATTGATCAACATATCAAACATTTGGACACTCTCTTAAAAACCATAGAAAAAAATGGATTATCTATATCCACCCCAAATTAAAATTATTCCAAACCAATGTTAGATTTTTAGGACATGAAATTAGCAAAGGAACTTTTAAACCTATTAGTAGGTCGATTTCCTTTACAGATAAATTCCCTGATGAAATCAAAGATAAAAATCAATTACAGAGATTCTTAGGATGCATGAATTACATTTCAGACTTTTTCCCTAATCTTAGGGAGACCTGTAAACCTCTTTACCAAAGACCGATAAGAATAGGGATTTGAAATGATACAAATTCCTCTTCATTCTGTTGTGCTCATCGAAATAACTGCCTAAGCATACTTTTTTGGATCCAAACTTCTTTGTGTCTTCTTCTTTGTGGCTCCTCTCCTCTTTTACGAATCTACAACTCTCTTTACTTACTGAGCGAAACTCCACCCATATCCCTACTAGTGGTTATTCATTATTTTCCATTCTATCATTTGTTTGACAGCTTAAACTAGGCTCCCCTTTAGATATAGATAGGTTTTTGCTTTTTTTATCAAGATAGGTCAAGGGCGCGTCGGAACGGCCGGTAGCTGCTTAGTCTCATCCGACTTAAATAAAAGTTTCCTTGTACTGTTTTTTTTCTTTGAAAAAAAAAAGAAGGAAGGGGGTCGATATAGGCTCCTTTCCTTCTACTGCATAGCTGCGCTAGCAGGTACTACGAGCCCTCTGTCCCACGCATCTAACCAGCTCGCGTGGTTCACCGGTTCCACCGAAAACTCTCATTTGTTTGTTGAAGCGGAGCATAGTGCGCTTTAGGCGCCGAGCGAGAAATGTCTCTTCTTTCGTTTCGGGTTATTCACTGATCTGAAACTTAGCACTTCTTTTCTTATTGATTCCAAGGGCGGCGGCATTCTTGAATGAAGTCTATCCGAACCAAATTAGCAATTCTCAGATCAGGCTAGGCCTCTCCAGCTGAGCGGGGCGCCGGGACCCTGGATGCGCTAGCGATTGGCACATAGGGGAGTGGTTGCCCGGGTTTCTCGGCCTGGTATCCTGCACCTCGCGTTCATGATATCTACATTCAACTGTGCCCCGGAGACACGGTCGAAGCACGCCCGCCCAGTGTGCTTCTTTCACGACATGCTCTAGTCCTGGGTGTCTTTCAGTGGTCTTCTAGCCTTAGAATAAGAATAGAAGAAGTCGTGTCCGCCCCGGACATCCGCAACGTCCTCCCACGCCCTTTTCTATTTCAAATCTGGGACAAACTGAAGGAAAAGACTGACCCATTCGGTGACTTTCCTTTCGCGGTCGCCCTCACTGAACCAACTTGAATCTGAACTACGATTCAGATCAAGTCTTACCGAAATTGGATTTCCTTTTCGTGCCATACGTACTTAGACTTTCCTTTTTTCTTCCCGGTCCAATATTTGTGCTCGAAGGTCTTCGTTTCCGTGTATCTGATCTCCTCTGCTCTTACTGAACCTACCCACAAAATAAAAAAGCAAAAAGAAAGAAGAGAAATTTTGCCATGTTTCCTGAGAGAGGCCGCCTTCTCTCAGGCCAGCAGTCTTCGACTTCTAGTCGACTGCTTTATGACGGGCTTCCCTGTTTCCTGGGCTCTGCTCGCTTCGTCTACGCTCCGACCCTAAATAATTGAAAAACGAGATTTCCTTGCCCATTTAAAACTTGTGGTCAAAAAGGCAATCAATCGAAAAAAATGGAAATAGTGATTCAAGGTCTAGATGGATCCCTATCTTTATCTCTATCCACGAAGATACCTATCTATATGGATAGAGATCTATCTATGAATAGATCTAGACTATCCTCTATCCGGATAGATATGTCCCTTATGAGCGACTACGCCGATCTTTATATGTTTTGGCCACGTTCGTTTCCGCTCCAAAGAAGAAGGTTTGGATCTTTCAATCTTATGTCGTGAGGGATGTGACCTATGTTAGGTCCATAAGATACCACAGCTTTTGGTGTTCTATGATTCACCTCCGAATAATGAGTAGGTAGTTCTATTCTTTTGATTTTTCTATTCTTTCTTTTTCTATTCATAGTAAACTGATGGGGGGATGCGGAGCAATAGGTCGAATTACTATATAAAGAAGAGTTGTAAACTATAGGATTTCTTGTTTGAGTAGGAATATGAATATTTCGGTTTTTCTCGTTCCTTCTCTTCGATAAGAATAGGGATTTGAAATGATACAAATTCCTTAGGATTAGGAAAGACCCCCCTAATCCTAAGCCTTTGGTAAAGAGGTTTACAGGTCTCCCTAAGATTAGGGAAAAAGTCTGAAATGTAATTCATGCATCCTAATAATCTCTGTAATTGATTTTTATCTTTGATTTCATCAGGGAATTTATCTGTAAAGGAAATCGACCTACTAATAGGTTTGAAAGTTCCTTTGCTAATTTCATGTCCTAAAAATCTAACATTGGTTTGGAATAATTTTAATTTGGGGGTGGCTATAGCTAATCCATTTTTTTCTATGGTTTTTAAGAGAGTGTCCAAATGTTTGATATGTTGATCAATATCTTGGGAGAAGATTAAAATATCATCGATATAGACAATACTAAAATGACTAAGAGGATTCATGATATCATTCATGATTTTTTGAAATTCTGAAGGGGCATTTTTTAGGCCAAAAGGCATGACATTCCATTCATAATGTCCGAAAGGAACTGTGAAGGCTGTTTTATATCTATCTTTTTCAGAGATTTGGATTTGCCAAAATCCAGACTTAAGGTCAAATTTGGAAAAAATCTTAGCATTAAAGAGTCTTCCTATTAAATCCCTTTTGTTGGGGATAGGGTACCTAATCCACTGTAGAACTTTATTAAGAGGTTTGTAATTTATGACTAGCCTAGGTGTTCCTCTTTCAAGCTCTGCTTGTTTAATTACATAGAAGACAGAACAACTCCAAGGAGATTTTGAAGGTCTTATAAGTTTTTTATCTAATAATTCTTTAATCTCCTTTTTACAAATTTCTAAGAGTTCTTGGTTCATTTGGATAGGTCTTGATTTTGTCGGGATATTATCTTCATTGAAACCCTTTTCATAAGGTAGTTCAATGACATGGTGCTTTCTATCCCAGAAGGCATTAGGTATTTCATTACAAACTCATTTGACAAAGTTATTTTCGATTTCTTTAATCTTTGATATGATCTTAGGAGTTCTAAGTTGGTCTTCAATTCTTTGAAAAGGTAATTCTTCTTTTAGAAAATTAATTTGTTTTCATTTTTGGGTAATATTATTAATTTGTCTAAATATAGAGTTATTCTGAAGATTAAGAATTTCTTGCTTTTTAATGGGAGAGATGAATTTAAAATTTATTTCTCTTCCCTGAACTTTGGTGGTAATACCACTATCACTGACATAGAAAGGATAAATTTGAGTTAGGAAAGGCGTTCCAAGAATCATATTATATGTGATATCTTCAACAATAGTAAAGATATTCTTGAAACAGTAGCCATTATTACAAATATGAGCTTTAGAGAGTTTGTATTTAATTTTTAGTAGGTTATTGTTAGCAGTATAAAGTTTTTCTTTGGATTTGTCACAATACTTAGTAGGGACTATTCCTTCTCTGATAATATTATGGTCAGCTCCTGAATCAACTAGGGCCATAATACTGGTTTTGAAGTCATTAACAGCAAGGGTGATATTAATATGCCATTTTTGATATTCAATTTCTCGGATGACTTTTATATAATTATTTTCTGGATCAAGATCCTTCCAGTTACCAATTTCTTTATTATTTTCAATAATAGAGAGTCTTGTTTCTATTTCAAAGTCCTTTTCTTTTAATTCATAAAATTCTTTATTGATTTGTTTTTTAAGGCTATTAATTTAACTCTGGAGGTCTTTTGTTGTTATTTGTTTAGATATGCTTTGATAGGGATATTTGTCCCAAAGTTTATTCAGACTAAATTGTTCACTGATGTTTATCTTTTTGGAAGTAGAAGGTTCTTCAAGAAGTAAATCTTTTAATTTATTAAGGTAATTATCTCTTATATCGGTATCTGGGATTTCTTGGATAAGGTCAAAGATGACTTCTTTCTTTTCTTTAGAGATGACTTGGATACAATTTTTGCAAATATCTTTTTCATGTTCAAAACTACTATGATAATCACTTTCGTCATAGGTATTTAGCATCTCTTCCATTTCTTGATTGGATTCACTTTCTGAGTTAGAAGAGTTATCCTTTTCTCTTAAAAGATTATTGATTTGTTTGCTTATTAGTCTAATGTTCTTCTTCTTTTTCTTCCAACATTGTTCTTCAGTGTATCCTAATTTTTTACAATACCAACATTTTATATCACTTTTCCCCTTATCATTGGTCGGTTTATAAGTTCTTTTAGGTTTTGTTCTCCTAAATTTATTTTTGTAAGGTTTATATTCAGACTTTTGTGATTCTTTTTTAAACTTTCTATTCTTCCTTTTAATTCTAGAAGAAGGGGCTTCAATCTTTTCAATCCCAAACATCTCGCAGAAGCATCCTAATTCACTCTTCTCTTTTTGTTTATCTTTTCTATATTTGTTTTGTATTTTTATTTCCATACATAGGGCTAAGCCTTCTTTCTTGATGAAAGCAAATAATTGCCCGAACGTAATATTTTCAAAAGGAATATTCTCAGAATCTATATCATCTTTGATTTTCTGTATTATTCTTTCACTAAAAAGTTTGGGTAATCCTACAATGAACCTTTCTTTCCAGAAAGCTTGATTGCAATCATTCCTTTTGAGAACCTGTGTTATGAAGACATCTTTATACCACCTATAATCATATAAGGAGGGGCATCTAAGATTGGTCAGGACAATAGAAGAACTATTATATTTCTCTCTTGGGTTTCCTATAAAATACATTGAAATAGTGACTACCAGGAAGTCACAAGCATCGCTTGTTTCTTTTATTTCTCCGTCTTGGTCTTCAATACTCACAACATGGTTTAAAATTTGTTCCTTGCTTCCAAGATCTAAGGCATTATCCCACCAATTTTTTAATTGGCCGGTAAAATCATTAACAAGAAGGATACAAGCTTCTTTTTCAGAAATTCCATTGTACCTATAAGCAATTTTTGCCATTCCCATTTCTTGTAAAGTATTAAGGATTTCATATTCAGATTTTCCATCTATGTTCCATTCTGTTATTGCATTTCCATCATAACTAGATTTATGAAATTGTCCTCTTTCTTCATAAAGCATATCTGCAGGTGAAGGTCTATTGTAATAATTTTTATTGTTGTTAAACCTTTTCCCTTTAAATATTCTGTTTATCTTAAAGGGGGAGTTATCAGATTTTTTGAAAACTTCTTCTAAATTTTTAAAAGAATCATTCTCCGTGTCAGAAGAAGAAAGACTTGTTTGTTCAGAACTTGATTCATGATTTTCTCTGATGACATTAGTATTAGAGGTACTTGGCTCACTAAGTTTTTCAGAAATTTTTGTTAATAATTTCTCTGTCTTTGGGTTAAAAGTTACACTCTTATTTTTAAAAATATCATTACTCTTAAAAAAAGGTTTAGAAGTATCGTTCAGGATACTCTGTTTGACTGGTGAAGGACTCTTGGAGGAAATAATATCTAATTGGTTAGCAATAGTGTTAAGAATTTGGTTTGAATAATTATTTTGCTGGATAATCCTCTGTAATTCTTCGTTTTCAGCAGGATCCTTTTCATTAGGCTTTTTAGTTTGTTTAAAAGGGTCTGCAATAATTTCTCCTTTATAAGTTTGAATTTTTAAAGATTGAAGAGGAGGATGAACAGCCGAAATTATAGTATCATTACTTGACAAACACCATTTTTTTATAAGACTTGAATTAACTTCAATGGTAGGTTTTTTGAAACAATCATACCATCCTTCTGAAGAGAGGTATATTGCTATAAAATCATAAAAAAGAAAGTTCGATTTTATTTTCTTCATTTCATTTATCCATTCATTCTTTATTTTGATTCTAATCTTATTATCTAATTTATTAAACCATCTTTCTTTTTCTTTGTAAAAAGGAGAACTTAATTCTTTATTCAAATACTCCATATCTGGGGTAAATTCTTCATTAAGAGTTATGACCATAGTACTTCTAGTGGGTGAGTAAGGATCACCTATATTTTCTTCAGACGTGGAATTTGGCTGTGGTATAGGTGTTTTGAATGTCCAGTTTCGCTCTGAGGGACTAGGAATATCCGAACAGGATGCTCTACTATTCTCATATCTAAAACTTCTACTATAGTTTGAGAAAGAATTTGTCCTATCAAATTTAACTGTTACAGTACCATCAGGTTCTTCAATTATTTGAGATGGTTCTCTCCTTTCAATATCACTGGGGAATTGAGGTTCTTTTATGATGAACTGACTTGGGATTGTCATTTGATTCCATTTAAGGCGTTTAGGAGTGTATGTCGTGGATTGTTCAGCATCTACTTGTAAGAGAATAGTTTCTCCTTTCACGAAAGGGTTCTTACTAAATTTAGGGTTCAAGTTCGAAGACATAAGCCTAAGGTAGACTCTGAACATGACAGCAAAATTCTTGCAATTATGAAACTCGTTTCCCTGTATCTGAATATCAAGAACAAGGGATTCTAAAATCATGGGGTCTGTTAGATCAACAGAAAAGTTTGGGGAGCAATTGAAGTATATTGGGCCATTACAAATATTAGTTTGGACCATAGCTAAAATTGACGTTTGATATTTCTTCAGTCTTTTGCCTCTTAAAGCTAGGTAAATGGGTGTGTCAACTCCTATATGGACTAAAGGTTTGACAGCAACTTGGGCGAGACCAAAATGGGCGTACCTATGGCCTTTTTCTATATATTTTTTTATAGAATCTTTATTGAGGAGAGGAAAGCTTTCCGATTTGCGCAAGATACTTCTAGTTTCTTCATGAGTCCTTATTGAAAAGGCGGTCCTAAAATCTATAAGTCCTATATTATAAAAATTTTCAACCTCTTCTTTGGGGATACTCCAATCTGAGTAATTAATGGGTGCATGAATCTCATTACTTGAAACAATATTTTTATCATATTTTTTTTCAGTTTTGGGTCTTAACAGGTTTACCAATTTACTGGCCATGGACAAACAGAGGGATAAGGGTTTTTAAAAGGATCTGTTTTAGTAGAAAGAAGCTGGTCGCAGGGGAACCTATACGTGGAACACCTAAATTCAAGGCTTACCAACCGATTTACAAGTTTACCAATCCTGAATTCCAACGCTTCTTTTACTAGGTTCAGATCTAAAATAGTCCTCATCTATTCTGCTTTGAGTTACATGACAAGTAAACCTAGAAGGAATACAATTTTTTTTACCTAATTAAATAGTACTATATATACCGTCATGACTTTGATTAAATAATTAAATAAATATTATAGGAGTATAATATTTGCTATGTTGGCGATCACGTCAGGCCGTTTATTCTTTAGCCACACACCATTTTCTAAAATAAAATACGTCACTTTGTATTACTCCTCTATTTGACATGTCATACAATTTCTCGAGGTTTCAGGAATTGGCGGCGGGATGTCCCACGAAAAAGGTAGACGAATTTTATCGAATTTGTCTTCTGTGTGCTGATATTCTTTGATTTCTTGTCAAGAATTTTATATTTTTAAAGCAAAAAAGAAAATGAAGGCCGCGAGGTTTATAACGGATTTATGAGAAATCATTGATTTTAATAAAGATATATTAAAATAAAAATATTGAGTAGAGAATGAATATAATAAAATGAAGGATAAAGTGGAAATAACGATATTTCCATTTTAGAAAACGTAATAATTAGAATAAGATATTAAAAATATGCACTATTGTTGAATAAAGGGAGTATATACTCATCCGTCCTATAAAAATATGTGCAATTTCCATTTTCGTCCGTCCCATAAAAAAAAGTGTATATACTCCCTCCGTCCCATAAAAATTTATGCACTTTCCATTTTCTTTTGGCCCACAAAAATATGTGCATTCCATTTTTGGAAAGTTATCCCAATTATTACCTTCATACATCAACTTATTTACACTTTGTACCCCTATTAAACACTACTAATAATATAGATCTCGCTATCCACTAACAGTACTTTAATTAACATTTTCCTCCTCTCTATTATTTTACCAATTTTGCATTAATTTCTGTGCCACGTCAATTTGCTCATATTTGTATGGGATGGGGGAGTAACACTTTATTAGGTATTGATAATATGGAAATATATGACAGTTTTGGTTAACAAAGCCTAAAATTAAGGTAATCTATGCGTGATGTTATTAGTCACTCATATGTGCACTTCTCAATTTAGTCCATCCCTTAAAAATATTGATAGTTTCCTTTTATGGAAAGTTGTTCTTAACTCAATACCCATATATATCAATTTATTTAAAACTTATACTACTATAACGCATCATTACAAATAATTAAACACTAATCATCCCATGCTTACCAATTGTGCATTAATTTATGTGTTATAATTTCATTGATACTATAAGTACTTCATTCTTTAAAAAATAAATTAGTTTCATTGATAAACAATGCAGTTTTAATCCAAGATAAATATAATTTCACTGAAATACTATATATGTTGCATCTTCCAATAAAATTTTGATGGACAACTTTTTTTAGAAACCTATTCGACCACAATACCTAGGTAAAAGCAGTAAAGTTTTGAACTTTAAATAAACAAACTTCCTCGTCAACTCCCACACACAAAGAAATCAAGATAAAAAACTTAACCATTACCACCTACGCCACTCAGCCTCTCAACCCCTCTCGAAACCTCAAATAATTGAAGAAACTATAATTGTAACAGATTTCCAATAACACATTTAATTGTGACACCTGATAAAGTTTTACTCCTACGGACCCTTAAATTTGTCACTTTTTACTATTTTTATAATCCGGTTGATTGGAATACAATTTTTTTTACCTAATTAAATAGTACTATATGTACTGTCGTAACTTTGATTAAATAATTAAATAAATATTATAGGAGTATAATATTTGCTATGTTGGCGATCACGTCAGGCCGTTTATTCTTTAGCCACACACCATTTTCTAAAATAAAATACGTCACTTTGTATTACTCCTATATTTGACATGTCATACATTTCTCGAGGTTTCAGGAATTGGCGGCGGGATGTCCCACGAAAAAGGTAGACGAATTTTATCGAATTTGTCTTCTGTGTGCTGATATTCTTTGATTTCTTGTCAAGAATTTTCTATATTTAAAGATAAAAGAAAATGAAGGCCGTGAGGTTTATAACGGATTTATGAGAAATCATTGATTTTAATAAAGATATATTAAAATAAAAATATTGAGTAGAGAATGAATATAATAAAATGAAGGATAAAGTGGAAATAACGATATTTCCATTTTAGAAAACGTAATAATTAGAATAAGATATTAAAAATATGCACTATTGTTGAATAAAGGGAGTATATACTCATCCGTCCTATAAAAATATGTGCAATTTCCATTTTCGTCCGTCCCATAAAAAAAAGTGTATATACTCCCTCCGTCCCATAAAAATTTATGCACTTTCCATTTTCTTTTGGCCCACAAAAATATGTGCATTCCATTTTTTGAAAGTTATCCCAATTATTACCTTCATACATCAACTTATTTACACTTTGTACCCCTATTAAACATCAATAATATGGATCTCGCTATCCACTAACAGTACTTTAATTAACATTTTCCTCCTCTCTATTATTGTACCAATTTTGCATTAATTTCTGTGCCACGTCAATTTGCTCATATTTGTATGGGATGGGGGAGTAACACTTTATTAGGTACTGATAATATGGAAATATATGACAGTTTTGGTTAACAAAGCCTAAAATTAAGGTAATCTATGCGTGATGTTATTAGTCACTCATATGTGCACTTCCCAATTTAGTCCATCCCTTAAAATATGGATAGTTTCCTTTTATGGAAAGTTGTTCCTAACTCAATAGTCATATATATCAATTTATTTACAACTTATACCACTATGACGCATCATTACAAATCATTAAACACTAATCCTCCCATGCTTGCCAATTGTGCATTAATTTATGTGTTATAATTTCATTGATACTATAAGTACTTCATTCTTTAAAAAATAAATTAGTTTCATTGATAAACAATGCAGTTTTATTCCAAGATAAATATAATTTCATTGAAATACTATATATGTTGCATCTTCCAATAAAATTTTGATGGACAACTTTTTTTAGAAACCTATTCGACCACAATACCTAGGTAAAAGCAGTAAAGTTTTGAACTTTAAATAAACAAACTTCCTCGTCAACTCCCACACACAAAGAAATCAAGATAAAAAACTTAACCATTACCACCTACGCCACTCAACCTCTCAACCCCTCTCGAAACCTCAAATAATTGAAGAAACTATAATTGTAACAGATTTCCAACAACTCATTTAATTGTGACATCTGATAAAGTTTTACTCCTACGGACCCTTAAATTTGTCACTTTTTACTATTTTTATAATCCGGTTGATTGGAATACAATTTTTTTTACCTAATTAAATAGTACTATATGTACTGTCATAACTTTGATTAAATAATTAAATAAATATTATAGGAGTATAATATTTGCTATGTTGGCGATCACGTCAGGCCGTTTATTCTTTAGCCACACACCATTTTCTAAAATAAAATACGTCACTTTGTATTACTCCTATATTTGACATGTCATACATTTCTCGAGGTTTCAGGAATTGGCGGCGGGATGTCCCACGAAAAAGGTAGACGAATTTTATCGAATTTGTCTTCTGTGTGCTGATATTCTTTGATTTCTTGTCAAGAATTTTCTATTTTTAAAGATAAAAAGAAAATGAAGGCCGTGAGGTTTATAACGGATTTATGAGAAATCATTGATTTTAATAAAGATATATTAAAATAAAAATATTGAGTAGAGAATGAATATAATAAATGAAGGATAAAGTGGAAATAACGATATTTCCATTTTAGAAAACGTAATAATTAGAATAAGATATTAAAAATATGCACTATTGTTGAATAAAGGGAGTATATACTCATCCGTCCTATAAAAATATGTGCAATTTCCATTTTCGTCCGTCCCACAAAAAAAAGTGTATATACTCCCTCCGTCCCATAAAAATTTATGCACTTTCCATTTTCTTTTGGCCAACAAAAATATGTGCATTCCATTTTTGGAAAGTTATCCCAATTATTACCTTCATACATCAACTTATTTAACTTTGTACCACTATTAAACATTACTAATAATATGGATCTCGCTATCCACTAACAGTACTTTAATTAACATTTTCTTCCTCTCTATTATTGTACCAATTTTGCATTAATTTCTGTGCCACGTCAATTTGCTCATATTTGTATGGGATGGGGGAGTAACACTTTATTAGGTACTGATAATATGGAAATAAATGACAGTTTTGGTTAACAAATCCTAAAATTAAGGTAATTAATGCATGATGTTATTAGTCACTCATAGTGCACTTCCCAATTTAGTCCATCCCTTAAAATATGGATAGTTTCCTTTTATGGAAAGTTGTTCCTAACTGATAAGGACAACCCAAGACAGCATGAGGAGGATTCACCCGCAGAGAGACAAGAGGCCGAAGCATCCCCTGAGATAAGGAAGCCGAGGCCACGGAAGAAGAACGCAGGCACGGCGGAGGCAAGATCATTGAGGCCGAGAGATCGCATCAAGCCACCCAAGAAGTTGGCGAATTACGTCGCAAAGTAGTGTGGAAATTACGCATAGTTATTTGTTTTCTTTTTATTTCATTGTTTTTCTGATTGTTTGAACTTGGGCCTTTCACGGTTTTTATTGTAATTGGGTCGGGCATTTTATAAGCACCGTTCGGGTTTTCTTAGTTGGTTCTTTCCCGAACGTATAGGTTAGGTCGAACCAACCCTAGGGTCTTAGTATAAATAGGGCTATTATTCATTTTGCGATATATCAATAAAATTCATATCTTTCTAGCCCAAATATTGTGCAACAAGAAACGCCTTGTTTTTGTGCTGACGACGAGAGATCCTCGCGTACAGCTTGTGACCTCCGAAACTTGCCGCTGATCCAGACCTCCTGGACACCGGAAGGACCCGGCTGTGTTTCTTGATCGGAAAGTAACCGACGTTAGGAGAGTCACTCTTATCACTAACTCAATACTCATATATCAATTTATTTACAACTTATACCACTATGACGCATCATTACAAATCATTAAACACTAATCCTCCCATGCTTACCAATTGTGCATTAATTTCTGTGTTATAATTTCATTGATACTGTAAATACTTCCTTCTTTAAAAAATAAATTAGTTTCATTGATAAACAATGCAGTTTTAATCCAAGATAAATATAATTTCATTGAAATACTATATATGTTGCATCTTCCAATAAAATTTTGATGGACAACTTTTTTTAGAAACCTATTCGACCACAATACCTAGGTAAAAGCAGTAAAGTTTTGAACTTTAAATAAACAAACTTCCTCGTCAACTCCCACACACAAAGAAATCAAGATTAAAAAAACTTAACCATTACCACCTACGCCATTCAGCCTCTCAACCCCTCTCGAAACCTCAAATAATTAAAGAAACTATAATTGTAACAGATTTCCAACAACTCATTTAATTGTGACACCTGATAAAGTTTTACTCCTACGGACCCTTAAATTTGTCACTTTTTACTATTTTTATAATCCGGTTGATTGGAATACAATTTTTTTTACCTAATTAAATAGTACTATATGTACTGTCATGACTTTGATTAAATAATTAAATAAATATTATAGGAGTATAATATTAGCTATGTTGGCGATCACGTCAGGCCGTTTATTCATTAGCCACACACCATTTTCTAAAATAAAATACGTCACTTTGTATTACTCCTATATTTGACATGTCATACAATTTCTTGATGTTTCAGGAATTGGCGGCGGGATGTCCCACGAAAAAGGTAGACGAATTTGACCGAATTTGTCTTCTGTGTGCTGATATTCTTTGATTTCTTGTCAAAAATTTTCTTTTTTTAAAGCAAAAATGAAAATGAAGGCCGTGAGGTTTATAACGGATTTATGAGAAATCATTGATTTTAATAAAGATATATTAAAATAAAAATATTGAGTAGAGAATGAATATAATAAAATGAAGGATAAAGTGGAAATAACGATATTTCCATTTTAGAAAACGTAATAATTAGAATAAGATATTAAAAATATGCACTATTGTTGAATAAAGGGAGTATATACTCCTCCGTCCTATAAAAATATGTGCAATTTCCATTTTCGTCCTTCCCATAAAAAAAGTTTATATACTCCCTCCGTCCCATAAAAATTTATGCACTTTCCATTTTCTTTTGGCCCACAAAAATATGTGCATTTCATTTTTGGAAAGTTATCCCAATTATTACCTTCATACATCAACTTATTTACACTTTGTACCCCTATTAAACACTACTAATAATATGGATCTCGATATCCACTAACAGTACTTTAATTAACATTTTCTTCATCTCTATTATTTTAACAATTTTGCATTAATTTATGTGCCACGTCAATTTGCACATATTTGTATGGGATGGGGGAGTAACACTTTATTAGGTACTGATAATATGGAAATAAATGACAGTTTTGGTTAACAAAGCCTAAAATTAAGGTAATTAATGCGTGATGTTATTAGTCACTCATAAAGCACTTCCCAATTTAGTCCATCCCTTAAAATATGGATAGTTTCCTTTTATGGAAAGTTGTTCCTAACTCAATACCCATATATATCAATTTATTTACAAATTATACCACTATGACGCATCATTACAAATCATTAAATACTAATCCTCCCATGCTTACCAATTGTGCATTAATTTCTGTGTTACAATTTCATTGATACTGTAAGTACTTCCTTCTTGAAAAAATAAATTAGTTTCATTGATAAACAATGCAGTTTTAATCCAAGATAAATATAATTTCATTGAAATACTATATATGTTGCATCTTCCAATAAAATTTTGATGGACAACTTATTTTAGAAACCTATTCGACCACAATACCTAGGTAAAAGCAGTAAAGTTTTGAACTTTAAATAAACAAACTTCCTCGTCAACTCCCACACACAAAGAAATCAAGATTAAAAAAACTTAACCATTACCACCTACACCATTCAGCCTCTCAACCCCTCTCGAAACCTCAAATAATTAAAGAAACTATAATTGTAACAGATTTCCAACAACTCATTTAATTGTGACACCTGATAAAGTTTTACTCCTACGGAACCTTAAATTTGTCACTTTTTACTATTTTTATAATCCGGTTGATTGGAATACAATTTTTTTTACCTAATTAAATAGTACTATATGTACTGTCATGACTTTGATTAAATAATTAAATAAATATTACAGGAGTATAATATTTGCTATGTTGGCGATCACGTCAGGCCGTTTATTCTTTAGCCACACACCATTTTCTAAAATAAAATACGTCACTTTGTATTACTCCTATATTTGACATGTCATACAATTTCTCGATGTTTCAGGAATTGGCGGCGGGATGTCCCACGAAAAAGGTAGACGAATTTGACCGAATTTGTCTTCTGTGTGCTGATATTCTTTGATTTCTTGTCAAAAATTTTCTATTTTTAAAGCAAAAAAGAAAATGAAGGCCCGTGAGGTTTATAACGGATTTATGAGAAATCATTGATTTTAATAAAGATATATTAAAATAAAAATATTGAGTAGAGAATGAATATAATAAAATGAAGGATAAAGTGGAAATAACGATATTTCCATTTTAGAAAACGTAATAATTAGAATAAGATATTAAAAATATGCACTATTGTTGAATAAAGGGAGTATATACTCCTTCGTCCTATAAAAATATGTGCAATTTCCATTTTCGTCCTTCCCATAAAAAAAGTTTATATACTCCCTCCGTCCCATAAAAATTTATGCACTTTCCATTTTCTTTTGGCCCACAAAAATATGTGCATTTCATTTTTGGAAAGTTATCCCAATTATTACCTTCATACATCAACTTATTTACACTTTGTACCCCTATTAAACACTACTAATAATATGGATCTCGCTATCCACTAACAGGACTTTAATTAACATTTTCTTCATCTCTATTATTTTAACAATTTTGCATTAATTTCTGTGCCACGTCAATTTGCTCATATTTGTATGGGATGGGGGAGTAACACTTTATTAGGTACTGATAATATGGAAATAAATGACAGTTTTGGTTAACAAAGCCTAAAATTAAGGTAATTAATGCGTGATGTTATTAGTCACTCATAGAGCACTTCCCAATTTAGTCCATCCCTTAAAATATGGATAGTTTCCTTTTATGGAAAGTTGCTCCTAACTCAATACCCATATATATCAATTTATTTACAAATTATACCACTATGACGCATCATTACAAATCATTAAATACTAATCCTCCCATGCTTACCAATTGTGCATTAATTTCTGTGTTACAATTTCATTGATACTGTAAGTACTTCCTTCTTTAAAAAATAAATTAGTTTCATTGATAAACAATGCAGTTTTAATCCAAGATAAATATAATTTCATTGAAATACTATATATGTTGCATCTTCCAATAAAATTTTGATGGACAACTTATTTTAGAAACCTATTCGACCACAATACCTAGGTAAAAGCAGTAAAGTTTTGAACTTTAAATAAACAAACTTCCTCGTCAACTCCCACACACAAAGAAATCAAGATTAAAAAAACATAACCATTACCACCTACGCCATTCAGCCTCTCAACCCCTCTCGAAACCTCAAATAATTAAAGAAACTATAATTGTAACAGATTTCCAACAACTCATTTAATTGTGACACCTGATAAAGTTTTACTCCTACGGACCCTTAAATTTGTCACTTTTTACTATTTTTATAATCCGGTTGATTGGAATACAATTTTTTTTACCTAATTAAATAGTACTATATGTACTGTCATGACTTTGATTAAATAATTAAATAAATATTATAGGAGTATAATATTTGCTATGTTGGCGATCACGTCAGGCCGTTTATTCTTTAGCCACACACCATTTTCTAAAATAAAATACGTCACTTTGTATTACTCCTATATTTGACATGTCATACAATTTCTCGATGTTTCAGGAATTGGCGGCGGGATGTCCCACGAAAAAGGTAGACGAATTTGACCGAATTTGTCTTCTGTGTGCTGATATTCTTTGATTTCTTGACAAAAATTTTCAATTTTTAAAGCAAAAAAGAAAATGAAGGCCGTGAGGTTTATAACGGATTTATGAGAAGTCATTGATTTTAATAAAGATATATTAAAATAAAAATATTGAGTAGAGAATGAATATAATAAAATGAAGGATAAAGTGGAAATAACGATATTTCCATTTTAGAAAACGTAATAATTAGAACAAGATATTAAAAATATGCACTATTGTTGAATAAAGGGAGTATATACTCATCCGTCCTATAAAAATATGTGCAATTTCCATTTTCGTCCGTCCCACAAAAAAAAGTGTATATACTCCCTCCGTCCCATAAAAATTTATGCACTTTCCATTTTCTTTTGGCCAACAAAAATATGTGCATTCCATTTTTGGAAAGTTATCCCAATTATTACCTTCATACATCAACTTATTTAACTTTGTACCACTATTAAACACTACTAATAATATGGATCTCGCTATCCACTAACAGTACTTTAATTAACATTTTCTACCTCTCTATTATTTTACCAATTTTACATTAATTTCTGTGCCACATCAATTTGCTCATATTTGTATGGGATGGGGGAGTAACACTTTGTTAGGTACTGATAGTATGGAAATAAATGACAGTTTTGGTTAACAAAGCCTAAAATTAAGGTAATCTATGCGTGATGTTATTAATCACTCATATGTGCACTTCCCAATTTAGTCCATCCCTTAAAAATATGGATAGTTTCCTTTTATGGAAAGTTGTTCCTAACTCAATACCCATATATATCAATTTATTTACAACTTATACCACTATGACGCATCATTACAAATCATTAAACACTAATCCTCCCATGCTTACCAATTGTGCATTAATTTATGTGTTATAATTTCATTGATACTATAAGTACTTCATTCTTTAAAAAATAAATTAGTTTCATTGATAAACAATGCAGTTTTAATCCAAGATAAATATAATTTCATTGAAATACTATATATGTTGCATCTTCCAATAAAATTTTGATGGACAACTTTTTTTAGAAACCTATTCGACCACAATACCTAGGTAAAAGCAGTAAAGTTTTGAACTTTAAATAAACAAACTTCCTCGTCAACTCCCACACACAAAGAAATCAAGATAAAAAAAACTTAACCATTACCACCTACGCCATTCAGCCTCTCAACCCCTCTCGAAACCTCAAATAATTGAAGAAACTATAATTGTAACAGATTTCCAACAACTCATTTAATTGTGACACCTGATAAAGTTTTACACCTACGGACCCTTAAATTTGTCACTTTTTACTATTTTTATAATCCGGTTGATTGGAATACAATTTTTTTTACCTAATTAAATAGTACTATATATACTGTCATGACTTTGATTAAATAATTAAATAAATATTATAGGAGTATAATATTTGCTATGTTGGCGATCACGTCAGGCCGTTTATTCTTTAGCCACACACCATTTTCTAAAATAAAATACGTCACTTTGTATTACTCCTATATTTGACATGTCATACAATTTCTCGATGTTTCATGAATTGGCGGCGGGATGTCCCACGAAAAAGGTAGACGAATTTGACCGAATTTGTCTTCTGTGTGCTAATATTCTTTCATTTCTTGTCAAGAATTTTCTATTTTTATAGCAAAAAAGAAAATGAAGGCCGTGAGGTTTATAACGGATTTATGAGAAGTCGTTGATTTTAATAAAGATATATTAAAATAAAAATATTGAGTAGAGAATGAATATAATAAAATGAAGGATAAAGTGGAAATAACGATATTTCCATTTTAGAAAACGTAATAATTAGAATAAGATATTAAAAATATGCACTATTGTTGAATAAAGGGAGTATATACTCCTTCGTCCTATAAAAATGTGTGCAATTTCCATTTTCGTCCTTCCCATAAAAAAAGTGTATATACTCCCTCCGTCCCATAAAAATTTATGCACTTTCCATTTTCTTTTGGCCCACAAAAATATGTGCATTTCATTTTTGGAAAGTTATCCCAATTATTACCTTCATACATCAACTTATTTACACTTTGTACCCCTATTAAACACTACTAATAATATGGATCTCGCTATCCACTAACAGGACTTTAATTAACATTTTCTTCATCTCTATTATTTTAACAATTTTGCATTAATTTCTGTGCCACGTCAATTTGCTCATATTTGTATGGGATGGGGGAGTAACACTTTATTAGGTACTG
This sequence comes from Salvia splendens, assembly GCF_004379255.2. Classification (NCBI taxonomy): domain Eukaryota; kingdom Viridiplantae; phylum Streptophyta; class Magnoliopsida; order Lamiales; family Lamiaceae; genus Salvia; species Salvia splendens. The sequence continues at coordinate 19,527,221 of NC_056039.1, forward strand.
ATAATATGGAAATAAATGACAGTTTTGGTTAACAAAGCCTAAAATTAAGGTAATTAATGCGTGATGTTATTAGTCACTCATAGAGCACTTCCCAATTTAGTCCATCCCTTAAAATATGGATAGTTTCCTTTTATGGAAAGTTGTTTCTAACTCAATACCCATATATATCAATTTATTTACAAATTATACCACTATGACGCATCATTACAAATCATTAAATACTAATCCTCCCATGCTTACCAATTGTGCATTAATTTCTGTGTTACAATTTCATTGATACTGTAAGTAGTTCCATTCTTTAAAAAATAAATTAGTTTCATTGATAAACAATGCAGTTTTAATCCAAGATAAATATAATTTCATTGAAATACTATATATGTTGCATCTTCCAATAAAATTTTGATGGACAACTTATTTTAGAAACCTATTCGACCACAATACCTAGGTAAAAGCAGTAAAGTTTTGAACTTTAAATAAACAAACTTCCTCGTCAACTCCCACACACAAAGAAATCAAGATTAAAAAAACTTAACCATTACCACCTACGCCATTCAGCCTCTAAACCCCTCTCGAAACCTCAAATAATTAAAGAAACTATAATTGTAACAGATTTCCAACAACTCATTTAATTGTGACACCTGATAAAGTTTTACTCCTACGGACCCTTAAATTTGTCACTTTTTACTATTTTTATAATCCGGTTGATTGGAATACAATTTTTTTTACCTAATTAAATAGTACTATATGTACTGTCATGACTTTGATTAAATAATTAAATAAATATTATAGGAGTATAATATTTGCTATGTTGGCGATCACGTCAGGCCGTTTATTCTTTAGCCACACACCATTTTCTAAAATAAAATACGTCACTTTGTATTACTCCTATATTTGACATGTCATACAATTTCTCGATGTTTCAGGAATTGGCGGCGGGATGTCCCACGAAAAAGGTAGACGAATTTGACCGAATTTGTCTTCTGTGTGCTGATATTCTTTGATTTCTTGACAAAAATTTTCAATTTTTAAAGCAAAAAAGAAAATGAAGGCCGTGAGGTTTATAACGGATTTATGAGAAGTCATTGATTTTAATAAAGATATATTAAAATAAAAATATTGAGTAGACAATGAATATAATAAAATGAAGGATAAAGTGGAAATAACGATATTTCCATTTTAGAAAACGTAATAATTAGAACAAGATATTAAAAATATGCACTATTGTTGAATAAAGGGAGTATATACTCATCCGTCCTATAAAAATATGTGCAATTTCCATTTTCGTCCGTCCCACAAAAAAAAGTGTATATACTCCCTCCGTCCCATAAAAATTTATGCACTTTCCATTTTCTTTTGGCCAACAAAAATATGTGCATTCCATTTTTGGAAAGTTATCCCAATTATTACCTTCATACATCAACTTATTTAACTTTGTACCACTATTAAACACTACTAATAATATGGATCTCGCTATCCACTAACAGTACTTTAATTAACATTTTCTTCCTCTCTATTATTTTACCAATTTTACATTAATTTCTGTGCCACATCAATTTGCTCATATTTGTATGGGATGGGGGAGTAACACTTTATTATGTACTGATAATATGGAAATAAATGACAGTTTTGGTTAACAAAGCCTAAAATTAAGGTAATTAATGCGTGATGTTATTAGTCACTCATAGAGCACTTCCCAATTTAGTCCATCCCTTAAAAATATGGATAGTTTCCTTTTATGGAAAGTTGTTCCTAACTCAATACCCATATATATCAATTTATTTACAAATTATACCACTATGACGCATCATTACAAATCATTAAATACTAATCCTCCCATGCTTACCAATTGTGCATTAATTTATGTGTTACAATTTCATTGATACTGTAAGTACTTCCCTTCTTTAAAAAATAAATTAGTTTCATTGATAAACAATGCAGTTTTAATCCAAGATAAATATAATTTCATTGAAATACTATATATGTTGCATCTTCCAATAAAATTTTGATGGACAACTTATTTTAGAAACCTATTCGACCACAATACCTAGGTAAAAGCAGTAAAGTTTTGAACTTTAAATAAACAAACTTCCTCGTCAACTCCCACACACAAAGAAATCAAGATTAAAAAAACTTAACCATTACCACCTACGCCATTCAGCCTCTCAACCCCTCTCGAAACCTCAAATAATTAAAGAAACTATAATTGTAACAGATTTCCAACAACTCATTTAATTGTGACACCTGATAAAGTTTTACTCCTACGGACCCTTAAATTTGTCACTTTTTACTATTTTTATAATCCGGTTGATTGGAATACAATTTTTTTTACCTAATTAAATAGTACTATATGTACTGTCATGACTTTGATTAAATAATTAAATAAATATTACAGGAGTATAATATTTGCTATGTTGGCGATCACGTCAGGCCGTTTATTCTTTAGCCACACACCATTTTCTAAAATAAAATACGTCACTTTGTATTACTCCTATATTTGACATGTCATACAATTTCTCGATGTTTCAGGAATTGGCGGCGGGATGTCTCACGAAAAAGGTAGACGAATTTGACCGAATTTGTCTTCTGTGTGCTGATATTCTTTGATTTCTTGTCAAAAATTTTCTATTTTTAAAGCAAAAAAGAAAATGAAGGCCCGTGAGGTTTATAATGGATTTATGAGAAATCATTGATTTTAATAAAGATATATTAAAATAAAAATATTGAGTAGAGAATGAATATAATAAAATGAAGGATAAAGTGGAAATAACGATATTTCCATTTTAGAAAACGTAATAATTAGAATAAGATATTAAAAATATGCACTATTGTTGAATAAAGGGAGTATATACTCCTCCGTCCTATAAAAATATGTGCAATTTCCATTTTCGTCCTTCCCATAAAAAAAGTTTATATACTCCCTCCGTCCCATAAAAATTTATGCACTTTCCATTTTCTTTTGGCCCACAAAAATATGTGCATTTCATTTTTGGAAAGTTATCCCAATTATTACCTTCATACATCAACTTATTTACACTTTGTACCCCTATTAAACACTACTAATAATATGGATCTCGCTATCCACTAACAGGACTTTAATTAACATTTTCTTCATCTCTATTATTTTAACAATTTTGCATTAATTTCTGTGCCACGTCAATTTGCTCATATTTGTATGGGATGGGGGAGTAACACTTTATTAGGTACTGATAATATGGAAATAAATGACAGTTTTGGTTAACAAAGCCTAAAATTAAGGTAATTAATGCGTGATGTTATTAGTCACTCATAGAGCACTTCCCAATTTAGTCCATCCCTTAAAATATGGATAGTTTCCTTTTATGGAAAGTTGTTCCTAACTCAATACCCATATATATCAATTTATTTACAAATTATACCACTATGACGCATCATTACAAATCATTAAATACTAATCCTCCCATGCTTACCAATTGTGCATTAATTTCTGTGTTACAATTTCATTGATACTGTAAGTACTTCCTTCTTTAAAAAATAAATTAGTTTCATTGATAAACAATGCAGTTTTAATCCAAGATAAATATAATTTCATTGAAATACTATATATGTTGCATCTTCCAATAAAATTTTGATGGACAACTTATTTTAGAAACCTATTCGACCACAATACCTAGGTAAAAGCAGTAAAGTTTTGAACTTTAAATAAACAAACTTCCTCGTCAACTCCCACACACAAAGAAATCAAGATTAAAAAAACTTAACCATTACCACCTACGCCATTCAGCCTCTCAACCCCTCTCGAAACCTCAAATAATTAAAGAAACTATAATTGTAACAGATTTCCAACAACTCATTTAATTGTGACACCTGATAAAGTTTTACTCCTACGGACCCTTAAATTTGTCACTTTTTACTATTTTTATAATCCGGTTGATTGGAATACAATTTTTTTTACCTAATTAAATAGTACTATATGTACTGTCATGACTTTGATTAAATAATTAAATAAATATTATAGGAGTATAATATTTGCTATGTTGGCGATCACGTCAGGCCGTTTATTCTTTAGCCACACACCATTTTCTAAAATAAAATACGTCACTTTGTATTACTCCTATATTTGACATGTCATACAATTTCTCGATGTTTCAGGAATTGGCGGCGGGATGTCCCACGAAAAAGGTAGACGAATTTGACCGAATTTGTCTTCTGTGTGCTGATATTCTTTGATTTCTTGACAAAAATTTTCAATTTTTAAAGCAAAAAAGAAAATGAAGGCCGTGAGGTTTATAACGGATTTATGAGAAGTCATTGATTTTAATAAAGATATATTAAAATAAAAATATTGAGTAGAGAATGAATATAATAAAATGAAGGATAAAGTGGAAATAACGATATTTCCATTTTAGAAAACGTAATAATTAGAACAAGATATTAAAAATATGCACTATTGTTGAATAAAGGGAGTATATACTCATCCGTCCTATAAAAATATGTGCAATTTCCATTTTCGTCCGTCCCACAAAAAAAAGTGTATATACTCCCTCCGTCCCATAAAAATTTATGCACTTTCCATTTTCTTTTGGCCAACAAAAATATGTGCATTCCATTTTTGGAAAGTTATCCCAATTATTACCTTCATACATCAACTTATTTAACTTTGTACCACTATTAAACACTACTAATAATATGGATCTCGCTATCCACTAACAGTACTTTAATTAACATTTTCTACCTCTCTATTATTTTACCTATTTTACCAATTTTACATTAATTTCTGTGCCACATCAATTTGCTCATATTTGTATGGGATGGGGGAGTAACACTTTGTTAGGTACTGATAGTATGGAAATAAATGACAGTTTTGGTTAACAAAGCCTAAAATTAAGGTAATCTATGCGTGATGTTATTAATCACTCATAGTGCACTTCCCAATTTAGTCCATCCCTTAAAATATGGATAGTTTCCTTTTATGGAAAGTTGTTCCTAACTCAATACTCATATATATCAATTTATTTACAACTTATACCAATATGACGCATCATTACAAATCATTAAACACTAATCCTCCCATGCTTACCAATTGTGCATTAATTTCTGTGTTATAATTTCATTGATACTGTAAGTACTTCATTCTTTAAAAAATAAATTAGTTTCATTGATAAACAATGCAGTTTTAATCCAAGATAAATATAATTTCATTGAATTACTATATATGTTGCATCTTCCAATAAAATTTTGATGGACAACTTTTTTTAGAAACCTATTCGACCACAATACCTAGGTAAAAGCAGTAAAGTTTTGAACTTTAAATAAACAAACTTCCTCGTCAACTCCCACACACAATGAAATCAAGATAAAAAAAACCTTAACCATTACCACCTACGCCACTCAGCCTCTCAACCCCTCTCGAAACCTCAAATAATTGAAGACACCATAATTGTAACAGATTTCCAACAACTCCTTTAATTGTGACACCTGATAAATTTTTACTCCAACAGACTCATAAATTTTGTCATATTGTCCCACAAAATTTGTCACTTTTTACTATTTTTATAACTTGATTGATTGGAATACATTTTTTTTACGTAATTAAATAGTACTATATGTACTGTCATGACTTTGATTAAATAATTAAATAAATATTATAGGAGTATAATATTTGCTATGTTGGCGATCACGTCAGGCCATTTATTCTTTAGCCACACACCAATTTCTAAAATAAAATACGTCACTTTGTATTACTCCTATATTTGACATGTCATACAATTTCTTATATAAGTGTGAATATAGATTTTTTCAGATTTACAAATTCACGTATATAGATTTGATTGCCTACTAGTTCAACAATAATCCTTCAATTTTGTTTTTTTTGGCCTAGAGAACTTCCTACTTTGTTATTGAATTCATCAAGTTAAATAAGATGTAAATAAGTAAATAAATTGGTATATATAGATAATGAGTTGGAGAGAATTTTCTATAATAAAAAAATGAGATATTTTTATTTGTGTCTGGATAAAGAAAAAGGTATCTTTATTTTTATGGGATGTGTGAAATATTATATATTTTAGTTGAATAAATCTAAGATGAAAATTAAAAAATTACATATTTTTGTTCTCATTTAGCTTACAAAAAGAAGTATTGTAATGAAGAATAAATGTTCAGTTGAACAAATTAAGCTCTTTAGCATAATTCTAATTTTGACTCAAATAAAATGCAGAGTAATAGTAATATATAAATTTAATTACAAAGAAGAATTTAAATTGAAATATATTTATACAAAGTCAAATAAAAAATAGTCCAGATTAAAACCTAATTTTTAAAACATAAATATAATGAGATAGCCATTTATACAAAGTCAAATAAAAAATAGTCCAGATTAAAACTTAATTTTTAAAATAGAAATATAATAAGATAGCCATACCACCCAATTTAGAACTCTAGTATATATTTTATAAATGCTTCCAAATCATAAAATCGAACACAATTACAAAACAAATAAAGCCCAATTTACATTCCATAAACTAAAATTCCAATACAAATAAACCCAAATAAGAGTAGTACTCCATAGATTAAAATTGCCAGAAACCCTAAATTAAATAAAAAAGATCCCTCTCCATCTCCCTTCCCAACGGCATCTCCATCTCCATCTCCATCTCCATATCTCAATTGGCAGAATTGACTCGTGTTTTCCCCACACCAAGAGTCATAGCCCTCGCAGATTTCACGCCGCCGGCCTGCTTGCCCGAAGAAGAAAGCCGAGGACTTGGCTGTCTCGGAGTTTGGTCCCTGTCGCGGCTGCTACTCGCCATCATCAGACGCGTCGTCTCCTGCAGCAGGTCGCTGGTCCGGATTCGTGGGCACCGTCGCGTGGCTGCTGACTCGCGGCCTTGCCGCCGCTGTCAACTGCGCGAACCCGTCGCCGTCCGCCCTCCCATCGTGGGTCTTTTCTCCTTTTTCTTCTCATCTTTCTCCCTAATTGAATTGTAAATTGAATTGAAGTATCGTGATTTGTTTCTGTGTTGGTATATATAGGGTTTTTTTCTAGTTTGGAAGAGTGTCTACATATTTAGGTATTGCTTTTATTAATGACTAGATTCCTAGGTTAATTTATCCATCATGATTTTGTTCACTCTAAGGCTCATTTCCCATGGAGGGCATGCTACATCTAAAATTTCTTTTAGCGGTTATGAACAACTTGTATTTGTTGAACTTGCTGTTATATGTGTATACTCTAGAATATACTTAAATGATGGAAAGAATGTCTTTGGACTCAAATTTGTTCCAAGTTGTTGTCTGTCAAGGCAAGGCATTCATTGTAAACTGTTGGGATGATTTATATATTCATAAACTTGAAGGGAAAGATCATTAATGACTTCATTGTTCCTTTCCTTTTTGGTTATGGTAATTAGTTTTTAATGCCCACAGGTTTGATCCAGCTGAGCAAAGTGGGGACTTATCAAGATCCATGGGCATCCCAACTTTCAATCGGTATTCAAACTTTTACGTACTGAATTACTAATTGTCTATAATCAACACCACTATCCAAACTGATTTGCTATTTTTCCTGAACCCATTATCTCTTAATAATTTATAGATGTGTTAACTTTCTACTAATTTATGTTGTTTTTCTCTCATGGAGAACTATGGCCTTCCTGAAATCCACACAGATAGGCTACAATGCCATGGGCTTATACTGGTGTTGGGAAATGAAGCTTTGGAAATCATAGAATATGCTTTTTCAAAAGATAGGTATGTCCTTGAAATATCTGCTCAGATTTGTTCATTGATGCTTCTGAAAAACGTTGTCCAAAGAACCGAATAGTGTGATAATTTCTGAATATTATTGTGAATCGGTAGTCTTCGAATCACATCTTAATCTAGGAGTTTGACATAGTGAAAGATGCTGATAGACTAGTTTCATGCCTGACGAATAAGGCAATTGTTTTGCTATTTTTGACATACCTCTTCGGCATTGTTTCCATGAGATCCTCACAATTGTTATCATTTCTAGCAGGTTGTGAAGACTTTTGACTTCAGCCTCACTGGCGCCTCTTCAAGATCTTGTAAATATGTCCTGAATACTATGATGCAGGTAACTAATCTGACCTTTTAACTAATAACGCCTAAAATTGAGGTCTGAAGTTGTTATTGCTTTTGTTGCAGACTTTTAAGAACAAGAGGCTTGCTTATGCAGTTAAGGAGAGTACTCTTGATAGTCTCATCATGGAACTATTGCTCCTGCTTTTGGATGATAGTAATCCCCAATGGATGATGGAAGTCAACTTTTAAGAGCTTTGAATGTTCTGATGTTAAAGATTCTGGTAACTATCACTGTAAACTTATAAGGCAAGCATTGCTAGTTTTTCTCCTTTCTTCTTGCCAATATAATTGCCGTTGGGTGGCTGAATTGCACGTGCAGGATAACGTAGAATGTATTTCATCATTTCCTGTGCTTATATATCTGTCAAGACCTGGATCCATCAAGATGGCCATCTCCATCAAATGATCTCTTGAAATCAGAAACCAGAAGTTCTCTGATTTGGTTGTTAAATGTTTGATCATCCTCACAAAGGTATTATATCTTGATCTGTTTTATCTTGTTCTATCTTTTTTTTAATTATGTAGTGTTTTTATCATATTGTGATGTCGTGGATCTTCCTTTTGTATGAATGTTATGTTGCATAGTTTGATGATCACTATTTGCATAGTCTTACATAGTCGATTTGATAGTTATTGTTTTAACTGTTGGAGATCTAAGCAGGTGCTTCAGTCTTAGTTCAGTCTGATTCTATACGACACTATGTTCTTTCGGTTTAATGTCTCAATATTTATGCAACTTGTGGATGCTGATCTTCTATGCTATAGTTGTTATTTGACACATGCAGCTCTCAGTCTCTATTTATAATGCAATATGTATAAATTAAATTTTGTTATGACTGAGATCAATATATCTTGCATATTCCATTTGGCGGGTCTGAGCAGGTTAAGGAGCCAAAACCAGAAGCTGTTCCTTAGGCTGTGGGTTCAGTACCCACTTAAGAGTGTAGCTGATGGTATGTGTACTCTGCTTAAGTCTTTGTTTGGCATTTGAACAATGTTTCTGGCCAATGCTGTCAACTCCCCACGTAGCCTAGGATCGGGCCAATTTAATGCTGTCACTTACTTTTGCAGAATCTGTCCACCCCTAGCCTAGCCCAATCCTTGATTAGGTTCTAGGCTTTGCGTTAACTGCAATTTTATGTGCAGCACTGCTCTGGCCCAACCATCTTAAGCTTTAATAAATTGGAGATGGCTTTGTAAATGATACTGCTATTAAACCTTCGTGTTGTTTTACCTTGAGGCTTAGATTTATGGCTGTCTTTTACGAGTCTAAGATATCTTCCCTATCAGCACCTCAGGACCTTATCGATCCAGTTGATATATTAAAGCCTTTGGAGAAGTCTGGATTTTAGGAAGCGGTGGTAAGTGGCCTATCTTTGTCCTTTACCTATGAAAAATATTCAAAAAATAATTTCACGTAGCCTTTTATTCATAATTTTTGTATTTTATTTTCAGACAGCTTCAAAATGGTGGGAGAGGAAAGAGGCTGTTGCTGAACTAGCCGAACTTGCTTCAACCAAAAAGATTTCTCTTGGAGATTTTTCAGAAAGTTTGTCATACATTAAAGAAGGTATGCTATGGGTTTCCTTGACCACAGGTCCACAACTCAATTAAGGTTTATCTTGACTTTTCGCAGAATATATTGTTGGTGTTAATATTGTGAAAATGTAATTGGTGTTATCTGCACAACATTTTGATTTTTGCAGGTTATCACGAATGTAAAGGTTACTGAAGGAAGGAAAAAAAGGAAACAAAAAGAAAAAAACATTGTTGTTGCAGCTGAAGCTATTCAAGAGCTGGGCAACCTTCCTAAGGGCAGGAGAACCCTTCCTACAAAAAAGAAAAAAAAGAAAAAAAGGAACGAAAATGAAAAAAGCAAAAAAAGGAAAAAAAGGAAAAAATAATTGCTGATGCATTTAAAGCTATTCAAGCACTGGGAAACTTTGCTGGGGATCCGAGAGCCCATTTTTCGGCCAGTTGTCGCTTCTTACTTGCCTGTAAACCGGTCAGTCTAGAACTTTGTAAATGATACTGCTATTATACCTTTGTGTTATTTTACCTTAGAGGCTTAGATTTCTGGTTTTCTTTAACGAGTCTAAGATGTCTTCCCTATCAGCACCTCAGGACCTTGTCGATCCAGTTGATATATTAAAGCCTCCTTAGGAGAAGTCTGGATTTTGGGAAGCGGTGGTAAGTGGCCTATCTCTGTCCTTTACCTATGAAAACTATTCAAAAATTAATTTAATGTAGCCTTTGCATTTTATTTTCAGATAGCTTCAAAATGGCGTGAGAGGAAAGAAGCTGTTGCTGAACTAACCGAACTTGCTTCCACCAAAAAGATTTCTCTTGGAGATTTTTTCAGAAAGTTTGTCATACATTAAAGAAGGTATGCTATGGTTTTTCTTGACCACAAGCCCACAACTCAATTAAGGTTTTTCTTGACTTTTCGCATAATATATTGTTGGTGCTAATATCGTGAAAATGTAAATGGTGGTGTCTGCACAACATTTTGATTTTTGCAGGTGATCAGGAATGTAAATGTTACTGAAGGAAGGAAAAAAAAGGAAAAAACATTGTTGTCGCCGCTGAAGCTATTCAAGCTCTGGGCAACCTTCCTAATGGCCTGAGAACCCTTCTAAAAAAAAGAGAAAAAAGGAAAAAAAGGAAAAAAAAAAGAAAAAAAGTAAAAAAAGGGAAAAAGAGAAAAAAAATAATTGCTACTGCGTATAAAGCTATTCAAGCATTGGGCAACGTTGCTAGGTAATTAGTCTGACCTTTTAACTAATAACGCCTAAAATTTAAGATTCATGTCATGATTTTGATTATTTGGGTGTCAATTGAACTTGAAGTGGTTATTGCTTTTGTCACAGACTTTTCAGAACAAGAGCCTTGCTTATGCAGTTAAGGAGTGTACTCTGATAGTCTCATCAATGAACTGTTTCTCTGGCTTTTGGATGATAGGCTTCCGGAGATGGATGATGGACGTCAAATTTTAACTGCTTTGAATGTTCTAATGTTAAAGATTCTGGTAACTATCACTGTAAACTTATGAGAGGCAAGCATTGCTTGTTTTTTCTCCTCTCTTCTTGTGAATGTAATTGCTATTGTGTGGCCGGATTGCACATGCAGGATAACGCATAATATACGTCATCATTTCCTGTGCCTATAAATCTGTTAAGACCTCTGGATCCATCAAGATGTCCATCTTCAGATCAGAAACCTAAAACCTAAAGTTCTCTGATTTGGTTTTTAACTGTTTGATCATGCTCTAAAGGTATTATATCTTGTTTTTTTTTATAAATTTTAGTTATGTAGTGTTCTTATTCTATTGATGTTGTGATACTGTCATTTTCCAATATGAGCTTGTTCTTCAATACAAATTTACAAGCATTACTCTTTCCAGGAATCTGCAACTCCAAAGAAGGTTGTTAAAGTAACTTAACTGGTGGCATAGATGGACTTCCACGTGAAGATATAAGTGAAAAGTCACCCCCACTTTGTTAAAACGCTTATAGAGTTCTGATTGGAAGGTTTGTAATATGGAGTATATGTTTGTTAATCATCAAATTTGTTTATGATTTAAGAGGGCATGCCGTCAATCTGACTTTATCTTCTGTCTAGGTCCACTTGGAATCTATTGAAAATGTAACCAAAATTCTGGAAGAGGAGAACTGGAACTGGTACGTTCAGTAGAAAATTTGAAATAATTATCAAATTTTGTATATGGAGTATATTATTATCTACATGATGTGCCCTTTTATCTTTCTTGTTTTAGGAGATCTATTTGGAGCTCTATAGGGCGTCTACACGTCAGTTCTAAAATTTGATAATTGCTACTTTGTCCACAGTTGGTGCTCTTCGGACTACAATGGGACATCCAGTTGAGAAGTCAATCTAGGTACTCTTTTATGCTATAGGTTATAGGTTTATTAAGATTCACTTGAGCTTACTAACTCAGATTTACAATCTCAATAATAAAAATGCTTGGGATCGTTTATTAAATCCCAAATTCCTCAAAGCCAATAGTCGTATCTTTAAATCCCAATATTGAAACTCTTCTTTCATGTACATAGCTCCTGTGAAGGCTTGATCATTTACACGAATGTAGCTCGTGCAAGGGATTCTTTCAGATTTTTCAGATGTCTTGAAATGCCTTGGTGACAACAAAAAGCATATGCATGAGTGTACATCGAGTACCTTAGATACTTGGCTTGAGTGTACATCTGGCCAATGTTGTCAAGTCACCACGTAGCCAAAGGTCGAGGAAATACAGTGCTGTCTTTTACTTCTGTAGAATCTGTCTACCCCTTGCCTAACCCATTCCTTGATTAGGTTCTAGGTTTTGTGTGAACCCCAATTTATGTGCATCACTGATTCTGACCAACCATCTTAAGCTTTAATGAATTGAAGCTGCCTTTGTAAATGGTACTGATATTATACCTTCGTGTTGTTTTACCTTAGAGGCTTAGATTTCTGGCTGTCTTTTATGAGTCTAAGATATCTTCCCTATCAGCTCCTCAGGACCTTATCGATCCAGTTGATATATTAAAGCCTTTGGAGAAGTCTGGATATTGGGAAGCGGTGGTAAGTGGCCTATCTTTGTCTTTTACCTATTAAAAATATTCAAAAAATAATTTATTGTAGGCTTTTATTCATAATTTTTGTATTTTATTTTCAGAAAGCTTCAAAATGGTGGGAGAGGAAAGAGGTTGTTGCCGAACTTGCCGAACTTGCTTCAACCAAAAAGATTTCTCTTGGAGATTTTTTCAGAAAGTTTGTCATACATTAAAGAAGGTATGCTATGGGTTTCCTTGACCACAAGTCCACAACTCAATTAAGGTTTTTCTTGACTTTTCGTAGAATATATTTTTGGTGATAATATTGTGAAAATGTAATTGGTGTTGCTGCACAACATTTTGATTTTTGCAGGTAATGACGAATGTAAATGTTACAGATGGAAAAAAAAAGAAAAAAAAGAAAAAAACATTGTTGTTGCAGCTGAAGCTATTCAAGCGTTGGGCAAACTTGGCATGAGAACCCTTCCAAAAAAAAGAAAGAAAAAGGAAAAAAAAGGAAAAAAAGGAAAAAAAAAAGAAAAAAAAATGCTGATGTATTTAAAGCTATTCAAGCACTGGGCAACTGTGCTAGGGATCCGAGTGCCCATTTTTCGGCCAGTTGTTGCTTCTTATTTGCCTGTAAACCGGTTAGTCCAGAACTTTGTAAATGATACTACTATTATACCTTCGTGTTGTTTTACCTTAGAGGCTTAGATTTCTCGTTTTCTTTTACGAGTCTAAGATGTCTTCCCTATCAGCACCTCAGGACCTTATCGATCAAGTTGATATATTAAAGCCTCATTAGGATAAGTCTGGATTTTGCGAAGCGGTGGTAAGTGGCCTATCTCTGTCCTTTACCTATGAAAAATATTCAAAAAATAATTTAATGTAGCCTTTGTATTTTATTTTCAGAAAGCTTCAAAATGGCATGAGAGGAAAGAAGCTGTTGCTGAACTAACCGAACTTGCTTCCACCAAAAAGATTTATCTTGGAGATTTTTCTGAAAGTTTGTCAGTACATTAAAGAAGGTATGCTATGGTTTTTCTTGACCACAAGCCCACAACTCAATTAAGGTTTCTCTTGACTTTTCACCGAATATATTATTGGTGATAATATTGTGAAAATGTAATTGGTGTTGTCTGCACAACATTTTGATGTTTGCAGGTTATCACGAATGTAAATGTTACTGAAGGAAGGAAAAAAAGAAAAAAAACATTGTTGTTGCAGCTGAAGCTATTCAAGCGCTGGGCAACCTTCCTAAGGGCCTGGGAACCCTTCTTAAAAAAGAGGGTAACTATCACTCTAAACTTATTAGAGGCAAGCATTCTCCTCTCTTGAGAATATAATTGCTATTGTGTGGCCGGATTGCACGTGCAGGATAACGCAGAATATTCGTCATGATTTCCTGTGCCTATAAATCTGTTAAGACCTCTGGATCCATCAAGATGTCCATCTTCAGATCAGAAACCTAAAACCTAAAGTTCTCTGATTTGGTTTTTAAATGTTTGATCATGCTCTAAAGGTATTATATATTTTTTTATAAATTTTAGTTATGTAGTGTTCTTATTCTATTGATGTTGTGATACTGTCATTTTTCCAATATGAGCTTGTTCTTCAATACAAATTTACAAGTATTACTCTTCGCAGGAATCTGCAACTCCAAAGAAGGTTGTTAAAGTAACTTAACTGGTGGCATAGATGGACTTCCACGTGAAGATATAAGTGAAAAGGTCACCCCCACTTTGTTAAAAGGCTTATAGAGTTCTGATTGGAAGGTTTGTAATATGGAGTATATGTTTGTTAATCATCAAATTTGTTTATGATTTAAGAGGGCATGCCGTCAATCTGACTTTATCTTCTGTCTAGGTCCACTTGGAATCTATTGAAAATGTAACCAAAATTCTGGACGAGGAGAACTGGAACTGGTACGTTCAGTAGAAAATTTGAAATAATTATCAAATTTTGTATATGGAGTATATTATTATCTACATGATGTGCCCTTTTATCTTTCTTGTTTTAGGAGATCTATTTGGAGCTCTATAGGGCGTCTACACGTCAGTTCTAAAATTTGATAATTGCTACTTTGTCCACAGTTGGTGCTCTTCGGACTACAATGGGACATCCAGTTGAGAAGTCAATCTAGGTACTCTTTTATGCTATAGGTTATAGGTTTATTAAGATTCACTTGAGCTTACTAACTCAGATTTACAATCTCAATAATAAAAATGCTTGGGATCGTTTATTAAATCCCAAATTCCTCAAAGCCAATAGTTGTATCTTTAAATCCCAATATTGAAACTCTTCTTTCATGTACATAGCTCCTGTGAAGGCTTGATCATTTACACGAATGTAGCTCGTGCAAGGGATTCTTTCAGATTTTTCAGATGTCTTGAAATGCCTTGGTGACAACAAAAAGCATATGCATGAGTGTACATCGAGTACCTTAGATACTTGGCTTGAGTGTACATCTGGCCAATGTTGTCAAGTCACCACGTAGCCAAAGGTCGAGGTAATACAGTGCTGTCTTTTACTTCTGTAGAATCTGTCTACCCCTTGCCTAACCCATTCCTTGATTAGGTTCTAGGTTTTGTGTGAACCCCAATTTATGTGCATCACTGATTCTGACCAACCATCTTAAGCTTTAATGAATTGAAGCTGCCTTTGTAAATGGTACTGATATTATACCTTCGTGTTGTTTTACCTTAGAGGCTTAGATTTCTGGCTGTCTTTTATGAGTCTTAAGATATCTTCCCTATCAGCTCCTCAGGACCTTATCGATCCAGTTGATATATTAAAGCCTTTGGAGAAGTCTGGATATTGGGAAGCGGTGGTAAGTGGCCTATCTTTGTCTTTTACCTATTAAAAATATTCAAAAAATAATTTATTGTAGGCTTTTATTCATAATTTTTGTATTTTATTTTCAGAAAGCTTCAAAATGGTGGGAGAGGAAAGAGGTTGTTGCTGAACTTGCCGAACTTGCTTCAACCAAAAAGATTTCTCTTGGAGATTTTTTCAGAAAGTTTGTCATACATTAAAGAAGGTATGCTATGGGTTTCCTGGACCACAAGTCCACAACTCAATTAAGGTTTTTCTTGACTTTTCGTAGAATATATTTTTGGTGATAATATTGTGAAAATGTAATTGGTGTTGCTGCACAACATTTTGATTTTTGCAGGTAATGACGAATGTAAATGTTACAGATGGGAAAAAAAAGAAAAAAAAGAAAAAAACATTGTTGTTGCAGCTGAAGCTATTCAAGCGCTGGGCAACCTTGGCATGAGAACCCTTCCTAAAAAAAGAAAGAAAAAAGAAAAAAAAGGAAAAAAAGGAAAAAAAAAGAAAAAAAAATGCTGATGTATTTAAAGCTATTCAAGCACTGGGCAACTGTGCTAGGGATCCGAGAGCCCATTTTTCGGCCAGTTGTTGCTTCTTATTTGCCTGTAAACCGGTTAGTCCAGAACTTTGTAAATGATACTACTATTATACCTTCGTGTTGTTTTACCTTAGAGGCTTAGATTTCTCGTTTTCTTTTACGAGTCTAAGATGTCTTCCCTATCAGCACCTCAGGACCTTATCGATCAAGTTGATATATTAAAGCCTCATTAGGATAAGTCTGGATTTTGCGAAGCGGTGGTAAGTGGCCTATCTCTGTCCTTTACCTATGAAAAATATTCAAAAAATAATTTAATGTAGCCTTTGCATTTTATTTTCAGAAAGCTTCAAAATGGCATGAGAGGAAAGAAGCTGTTGCTGAACTAACCGAACTTGCTTCCACCAAAAAGATTTATCTTGGAGATTTTTCTGAAAGTTTGTCAGTACATTAAAGAAGGTATGCTATGGTTTTTCTTGACCACAAGCCCACAACTCAATTAAGGTTTTTCTTGACTTTTCACAGAATATATTATCGGTGATAATATTGTGAAAATGTAATTGGTGTTGTCTGCACAACATTTTGATGTTTGCAGGTTATCACGAATGTAAATGTTACTGAAGGAAGGAAAAAAAGAAAAAAACATTGTTGTTGCAGCTGAAGCTATTCAAGTGCTGGGCAACCTTCCTAAGGGCCTGGGAACCCTTCTTAAAACAAGGGTAACTATCACTGTAAACTTATTAGAGGCAAGCATTCTCCTCTCTTTTGAATATAATTGCTATTGTGTGGCCGGATTGCACGTGCAGGATAACACAGAATATTCGTCATGATTTCCTGTGCCTATAAATCTGTTAAGACCTCTGGATCCATCAAGATGTCCATCTTCAGATCAGAAACCTAAAACCTAAAGTTCTCTGATTTGGTTTTTAACTGTTTGATCATGCTCTAAAGGTATTATATCTTGTTTTTTTTTTATAAATTTTAGTTATGTAGTGTTCTTATTCTATTGATGTTGTGATACTGTCATTTTCCAATATGAGCTTGTTCTTCAATACAAATTTACAAGTATTACTCTTCGCAGGAATCTGCAACTCCAAAGAAGGTTGTTAAAGTAACTTAACTGGTGGCATAGATGGACTTCCACGTGAAGATATAAGTGAAAAGGTCACCCCCACTTTGTTAAAAGGCTTATAGAGTTCTGATTGGAAGGTTTGTAATATGGAGTATATGTTTGTTAATCATCAAATTTGTTTATGATTTAAGAGGGCATGCCGTCAATCTGACTTTATCTTCTGTCTAGGTCCACTTGGAATCTATTGAAAATGTAACCAAAATTCTGGACGAGGAGAACTGGAACTGGTACGTTCAGTAGAAAATTTGAAATAATTATCAAATTTTGTATATGGAGTATATTATTATCTACATGATGTGCCCTTTTATCTTTCTTGTTTTAGGAGATCTATTTGGAGCTCTATAGGGCGTCTACACGTCAGTTCTAAAATTTGATAATTGCTACTTTGTCCACAGTTGGTGCTCTTCGGACTACAATGGGACATCCAGTTGAGAAGTCAATCTAGGTACTCTTTTATGCTATAGGTTATAGGTTTATTAAGATTCACTTGAGCTTACTAACTCAGATTTACAATCTCAATAATAAAAATGCTTGGGATCGTTTATTAAATCCCAAATTCCTCAAAGCCAATAGTTGTATCTTTAAATCCCAATATTGAAACTCTTCTTTCATGTACATAGCTCCTGTGAAGGCTTGATCATTTACACGAATGTAGCTCGAGCAAGGGATTCTTTCAGATTTTTCAGATGTCTTGAAATGCCTTGGTGACAACAAAAAGCATATGCATGAGTGTACATCGAGTACCTTAGATACCTGGCTTGAGTGTACATCTGGCCAATGTTGTCAAGTCACCACGTAGCCAAAGGTCGAGGTAATACAGTGCTGTCTTTTACTTCTGTAGAATCTGTCTACCCCTTGCCTAACCCATTCCTTGATTGGGTTCTAGGTTTTGTGTGAACCCCAATTTATGTGCATCACTGATTCTGACCAACCATCTTAAGCTTTAATGAATTGAAGCTGCCTTTGTAAATGGTACTGATATTATACCTTCGTGTTGTTTTACCTTAGAGGCTTAGATTTCTGGCTGTCTTTTATGAGTCTAAGATATCTTCCCTATCAGCTCCTCAGGACCTTATCGATCCAGTTGATATATTAAAGCCTTTGGAGAAGTCTGGATATTGGGAAGCGGTGGTAAGTGGCCTATCTTTGTCTTTTACCTATTAAAAATATTCAAAAAATAATTTATTGTAGGCTTTTATTCATAATTTTTGTATTTTATTTTCAGAAAGCTTCAAAATGGTGGGAGAGGAAAGAGGTTGTTGCTGAACTTGCCGAACTTGCTTCAACCAAAAAGATTTCTCTTGGAGATTTTTTCAGAAAGTTTGTCATACATTGAAGAAGGTATGCTATGGGTTTCCTTGACCACAAGTCCACAACTCAATTAAGGTTTTTCTTGACTTTTCGTAGAATATATTTTTGGTGATAATATTGTGAAAATGTAATTGGTGTTGCTGCACAACATTTTGATTTTTGCAGGTAATGACGAATGTAAATGTTACAGATGGAAAAAAAAAAGAAAAAAAAGAAAAAAATATTGTTGTTGCAGCTGAAGCTATTCAAGCGCTGGGCAACCTTGGCATGAGAACCCTTCCTAAAAAAAGAAAGAAAAAAGAAAAAAAAGTATAAAAAGGAAAAAAAAAAGAAAAAAAATGCTGATGTATTTAAAGCTATTCAAGCACTGGGCAACTGTGCTAGGGATCCGAGAGCCCATTTTTCGGCCAGTTGTTGCTTCTTATTTGCCTGTAAACCGGTTAGTCCAGAACTTTGTAAATGATACTACTATTATACCTTCGTGTTGTTTTACCTTAGAGGCTTAGATTTCTCGTTTTCTTTTACGATTCTAAGATGTCTTCCCTATCAGCACCTCAGGACCTTATCGATCAAGTTGATATATTAAAGCCTCATTAGGATAAGTCTGGATTTTGCGAAGCGGTGGTAAGTGGCCTATCTCTGTCCTTTACCTATGAAAAATATTCAAAAAATAATTTAATGTAGCCTTTGCATTTTATTTTCAGAAAGCTTCAAAATGGCATGAGAGGAAAGAAGCTGTTGCTGAACTAACCGAACTTGCTTCCACCAAAAAGATTTATCTTGGAGATTTTTCTGAAAGTTTGTCTGTACATTAAAGAAGGTATGCTATGGTTTTTCTTGACCACAAGCCCACAACTCAATTAAGGTTTTTCTTGACTTTTCACAGAATATATTATTGGTGATAATATTGTGAAAATGTAATTGGTGTTGTCTGCACAACATTTTGATGTTTGCAGGTTATCACGAATGTAAATGTTACTGAAGAAAGGAAAAAAAGAAAAAAACATTGTTTTTGCAGCTGAAGCTATTCAAGCGCTGGGCAACCTTCCTAAGCGCCTGGGAACCTTCTTAAAAAAAAGGGTAACTATCACTGTAAACTTATTAGAGGCTAGCATTCTCCTCTCTTGTGAATATAATTGCTATTGTGTGGCCGGATTGCACGTGCAGGATAATGCAGAATATTCGTCATGATTTCCTGTGCCTATAAATCTGTTAAGACCTCTGGATCCATCAAGTTGTCCATCTTCAGATCAGAAACCTAAAACCTAAAGTTCTCTGATTTGGTTTTTAAATGTTTGATCATGCTCTAAAGGTATTATATATTTTTTTTATAAATTTTAGTTATGTAGTGTTCTTATTCTATTGATGTTGTGATACTGTCATTTTTCCAATATGAGCTTGTTCTTCAATACAAATTTACAAGTATTACTCTTCGCAGGAATCTGCAACTCCAAAGAAGGTTGTTAATGTAACTTAACTGGTGGCATAGATGGACTTCCACGTGATGATATAAGTGAAAAGGTCACCCCCACTTTGTTAAAAGGCTTATAGAGTTCTGATTGGAAGGTTTGTAATATGGAGTATATGTTTGTTAATCATCAAATTTGTTTATGATTTAAGAGGGCATGCCGTCAATCTGAATTTATCTTCTGTCTAGGTCCACTTGGAATCTATTGAAAATGTAACCAAAATTCTGGAAGAGGAGAACTGGAACTGGTACGTTCAGTAGAAAATTTGAAATAATTATCAAATTTTGTATATGGAGTATATTATTATCTACATGATGTGCCCTTTTATCTTTCTTGTTTTAGGAGATCTATTTGGAGCTCTATAGGGCGTCTACACGTCAGTTCTAAAATTTGATAATTGCTACTTTGTCCACAGTTGGTGCTCTTCGGACTACAATGGGACATCCAGTTGAGAAGTCAATCTAGGTACTCTTTTATGCTATAGGTTATAGGTTTATTAAGATTCACTTGAGCTTACTAACTCAGATTTACAATCTCAATAATAAAAATGCTTGGGATCGTTTATTAAATCCCAAATTCCTCAAAGCCAATAGTTGTATCTTTAAATCCCAATATTGAAACTCTTCTTTCATGTACATAGCTCCTGTGAAGGCTTGATCATTTACACGAATGTAGCTCGTGCAAGGGATTCTTTCAGATTTTTCAGATGTCTTGAAATGCCTTGGTGACAACAAAAAGCATATGCATGAGTGTACATCGAGTACCTTAGATACTTGGCTTGAGTGTACATCTGGCCAATGTTGTCAAGTCACCACGTAGCCAAAGGTCGAGGAAATACAGTGCTGTCTTTTACTTCTGTAGAATCTGTCTACCCCTTGCCTAACCCATTCCTTGATTAGGTTCTAGGTTTTGTGTGAACCCCAATTTATGTGCATCACTGATTCTGACCAACCATCTTAAGCTTTAATGAATTGAAGCTGCCTTTGTAAATGGTACTGATATTATACCTTCGTGTTGTTTTACCTTAGAGGCTTAGATTTCTGGCTGTCTTTTATGAGTCTAAGATATCTTCCCTATCAGTTCCTCAGGACCTTATCGATCCAGTTGATATATTAAAGCCTTTGGAGAAGTCTGGATATTGGGAAGCGGTGGTAAGTGGCCTATCTTTGTCTTTTACCTATTAAAAATATTCAAAAAATAATTTATTGTAGGCTTTTATTCATAATTTTTGTATTTTATTTTCAGAAAGCTTCAAAATGGTGGGAGAGGAAAGAGGTTGTTGCTGAACTTGCCGAACTTGCTTCAACCAAAAAGATTTCTCTTGGAGATTTTTTCAGAAAGTTTGTCATACATTAAAGAAGGTATGCTATGGGTTTCCTTGACCACAAGTCCACAACTCAATTAAGGTTTTTCTTGACTTTTCGTAGAATATATTTTTGGTGATAATATTGTGAAAATGTAATTGGTGTTGCTGCACAACATTTTGATTTTTGCAGGTAATGACGAATGTAAATGTTACAGATGGAAAAAAAAGAAAAAAAAGAAAAAAACATTGTTGTTGCAGCTGAAGCTATTCAAGCGCTGGGCAACCTTGGCATGAGAACCCTTCCTAAAAAAAAGAAAGAAAAAAGAAAAAAAAGTAAAAAAAGGAAAAAAAAAAAGAAAAAAAATGCTGATGTATTTAAAGCTATTCAAGCACTGGGCAACTGTGCTAGGGATCCGAGAGCCCATTTTTCGGCCAGTTGTTGCTTCTTATTTGCCTGTAAACCGGTTAGTCCAGAACTTTGTAAATGATACTACTATTATACCTTCGTGTTGTTTTACCTTAGAGGCTTAGATTTCTCGTTTTCTTTTACGAGTCTAAGATGTCTTCCCTATCAGCACCTCAGGACCTTATCGATCAAGTTGATATATTAAAGCCTCATTAGGATAAGTCTGGATTTTGCGAAGCGGTGGTAAGTGGCCTATCTCTGTCCTTTACCTATGAAAAATATTCAAAAAATAATTTAATGTAGCCTTTGCATTTTATTTTCAGAAAGCTTCAAAATGGCATGAGAGGAAAGAAGCTGTTGCTGAACTAACCGAACTTGCTTCCACCAAAAAGATTTATCTTGGAGATTTTTCTGAAAGTTTGTCAGTACATTAAAGAAGGTATGCTATGGTTTTTCTTGACCACAAGCCCACAACTCAATTAAGGTTTCTCTTGACTTTTCACCGAATATATTATTGGTGATAATATTGTGAAAATGTAATTGGTGTTGTCTGCACAACATTTTGATGTTTGCAGGTTATCACGAATGTAAATGTTACTGAAGGAAGGAAAAAAAGAAAAAAAACATTGTTGTTGCAGCTGAAGCTATTCAAGCGCTGGGCAACCTTCCTAAGGGCCTGGGAACCCTTCTTAAAAAAGAGGGTAACTATCACTGTAAACTTATTAGAGGCAAGCATTCTCCTCTCTTGAGAATATAATTGCTATTGTGTGGCCGGATTGCACGTGCAGGATAACGCAGAATATTCGTCATGATTTCCTGTGCCTATAAATCTGTTAAGACCTCTGGATCCATCAAGTTGTCCATCTTCAGATCAGAAACCTAAAACCTAAAGTTCTCTGATTTGGTTTTTAAATGTTTGATCATGCTCTAAAGGTATTATATATTTTTTTTATAAATTTTAGTTATGTAGTGTTCTTATTCTATTGATGTTGTGATACTGTCATTTTTCCAATATGAGCTTGTTCTTCAATACAAATTTACAAGTATTACTCTTCGCAGGAATCTGCAACTCCAAAGAAGGTTGTTAAAGTAACTTAACTGGTGGCATAGATGGACTTCCACGTGAAGATATAAGTGAAAAGGTCACCCCCACTTTGTTAAAAGGCTTATAGAGTTCTGATTGGAAGGTTTGTAATATGGAGTATATGTTTGTTAATCATCAAATTTGTTTATGATTTAAGAGGGCATGCCGTCAATCTGACTTTATCTTCTGTCTAGGTCCACTTGGAATCTATTGAAAATGTAACCAAAATTCTGGAAGAGGAGAACTGGAACTGGTACGTTCAGTAGAAAATTTGAAATAATTATCAAATTTTGTATATGGAGTATATTATTATCTACATGATGTGCCCTTTTATCTTTCTTGTTTTAGGAGATCTATTTGGAGCTCTATAGGGCGTCTACACGTCAGTTCTAAAATTTGATAATTGCTACTTTGTCCACAGTTGGTGCTCTTCGGACTACAATGGGACATCCAGTTGAGAAGTCAATCTAGGTACTCTTTTATGCTATAGGTTATAGGTTTATTAAGATTCACTTGAGCTTACTAACTCAGATTTACAATCTCAATAATAAAAATGCTTGGGATCGTTTATTAAATCCCAAATTCCTCAAAGCCAATAGTCGTATCTTTAAATCCCAATATTGAAACTCTTCTTTCATGTACATAGCTCCTGTGAAGGCTTGATCATTTACACGAATGTAGCTCGTGCAAGGGATTCTTTCAGATTTTTCAGATGTCTTGAAATGCCTTGGTGACAACAAAAAGCATATGCATGAGTGTACATCGAGTACCTTAGATACTTGGCTTGAGTGTACATCTGGCCAATGTTGTCAAGTCACCACGTAGCCAAAGGTCGAGGAAATACAGTGCTGTCTTTTACTTCTGTAGAATCTGTCTACCCCTTGCCTAACCCATTCCTTGATTAGGTTCTAGGTTTTGTGTGAACCCCAATTTATGTGCATCACTGATTCTGACCAACCATCTTAAGCTTTAATGAATTGAAGCTGCCTTTGTAAATGGTACTGATATTATACCTTCGTGTTGTTTTACCTTAGAGGCTTAGATTTCTGGCTGTCTTTTATGAGTCTAAGATATCTTCCCTATCAGCTCCTCAGGACCTTATCGATCCAGTTGATATATTAAAGCCTTTGGAGAAGTCTGGATATTGGGAAGCGGTGGTAAGTGGCCTATCTTTGTCTTTTACCTATTAAAAATATTCAAAAAATAATTTATTGTAGGCTTTTATTCATAATTTTTGTATTTTATTTTCAGAAAGCTTCAAAATGGTGGGAGAGGAAAGAGGTTGTTGCCGAACTTGCCGAACTTGCTTCAACCAAAAAGATTTCTCTTGGAGATTTTTTCAGAAAGTTTGTCATACATTAAAGAAGGTATGCTATGGGTTTCCTTGACCACAAGTCCACAACTCAATTAAGGTTTTTCTTGACTTTTCGTAGAATATATTTTTGGTGATAATATTGTGAAAATGTAATTGGTGTTGCTGCACAACATTTTGATTTTTGCAGGTAATGACGAATGTAAATGTTACAGATGGAAAAAAAAAGAAAAAAAAGAAAAAAACATTGTTGTTGCAGCTGAAGCTATTCAAGCGTTGGGCAAACTTGGCATGAGAACCCTTCCAAAAAAAAGAAAGAAAAAGGAAAAAAAAAGGAAAAAAAGGAAAAAAAAAAGAAAAAAAAAATGCTGATGTATTTAAAGCTATTCAAGCACTGGGCAACTGTGCTAGGGATCCGAGTGCCCATTTTTCGGCCAGTTGTTGCTTCTTATTTGCCTGTAAACCGGTTAGTCCAGAACTTTGTAAATGATACTACTATTATACCTTCGTGTTGTTTTACCTTAGAGGCTTAGATTTCTCGTTTTCTTTTACGAGTCTAAGATGTCTTCCCTATCAGCACCTCAGGACCTTATCGATCAAGTTGATATATTAAAGCCTCATTAGGATAAGTCTGGATTTTGCGAAGCGGTGGTAAGTGGCCTATCTCTGTCCTTTACCTATGAAAAATATTCAAAAAATAATTTAATGTAGCCTTTGTATTTTATTTTCAGAAAGCTTCAAAATGGCATGAGAGGAAAGAAGCTGTTGCTGAACTAACCGAACTTGCTTCCACCAAAAAGATTTATCTTGGAGATTTTTCTGAAAGTTTGTCAGTACATTAAAGAAGGTATGCTATGGTTTTTCTTGACCACAAGCCCACAACTCAATTAAGGTTTCTCTTGACTTTTCACCGAATATATTATTGGTGATAATATTGTGAAAATGTAATTGGTGTTGTCTGCACAACATTTTGATGTTTGCAGGTTATCACGAATGTAAATGTTACTGAAGGAAGGAAAAAAAGAAAAAAAACATTGTTGTTGCAGCTGAAGCTATTCAAGCGCTGGGCAACCTTCCTAAGGGCCTGGGAACCCTTCTTAAAAAAGAGGGTAACTATCACTCTAAACTTATTAGAGGCAAGCATTCTCCTCTCTTGAGAATATAATTGCTATTGTGTGGCCGGATTGCACGTGCAGGATAACGCAGAATATTCGTCATGATTTCCTGTGCCTATAAATCTGTTAAGACCTCTGGATCCATCAAGATGTCCATCTTCAGATCAGAAACCTAAAACCTAAAGTTCTCTGATTTGGTTTTTAAATGTTTGATCATGCTCTAAAGGTATTATATATTTTTTTATAAATTTTAGTTATGTAGTGTTCTTATTCTATTGATGTTGTGATACTGTCATTTTTCCAATATGAGCTTGTTCTTCAATACAAATTTACAAGTATTACTCTTCGCAGGAATCTGCAACTCCAAAGAAGGTTGTTAAAGTAACTTAACTGGTGGCATAGATGGACTTCCACGTGAAGATATAAGTGAAAAGGTCACCCCCACTTTGTTAAAAGGCTTATAGAGTTCTGATTGGAAGGTTTGTAATATGGAGTATATGTTTGTTAATCATCAAATTTGTTTATGATTTAAGAGGGCATGCCGTCAATCTGACTTTATCTTCTGTCTAGGTCCACTTGGAATCTATTGAAAATGTAACCAAAATTCTGGACGAGGAGAACTGGAACTGGTACGTTCAGTAGAAAATTTGAAATAATTATCAAATTTTGTATATGGAGTATATTATTATCTACATGATGTGCCCTTTTATCTTTCTTGTTTTAGGAGATCTATTTGGAGCTCTATAGGGCGTCTACACGTCAGTTCTAAAATTTGATAATTGCTACTTTGTCCACAGTTGGTGCTCTTCGGACTACAATGGGACATCCAGTTGAGAAGTCAATCTAGGTACTCTTTTATGCTATAGGTTATAGGTTTATTAAGATTCACTTGAGCTTACTAACTCAGATTTACAATCTCAATAATAAAAATGCTTGGGATCGTTTATTAAATCCCAAATTCCTCAAAGCCAATAGTTGTATCTTTAAATCCCAATATTGAAACTCTTCTTTCATGTACATAGCTCCTGTGAAGGCTTGATCATTTACACGAATGTAGCTCGTGCAAGGGATTCTTTCAGATTTTTCAGATGTCTTGAAATGCCTTGGTGACAACAAAAAGCATATGCATGAGTGTACATCGAGTACCTTAGATACTTGGCTTGAGTGTACATCTGGCCAATGTTGTCAAGTCACCACGTAGCCAAAGGTCGAGGTAATACAGTGCTGTCTTTTACTTCTGTAGAATCTGTCTACCCCTTGCCTAACCCATTCCTTGATTAGGTTCTAGGTTTTGTGTGAACCCCAATTTATGTGCATCACTGATTCTGACCAACCATCTTAAGCTTTAATGAATTGAAGCTGCCTTTGTAAATGGTACTGATATTATACCTTCGTGTTGTTTTACCTTAGAGGCTTAGATTTCTGGCTGTCTTTTATGAGTCTTAGATATCTTCCCTATCAGCTCCTCAGGACCTTATCGATCCAGTTGATATATTAAAGCCTTTGGAGAAGTCTAGATATTGGGAAGCGGTGGTAAGTGGCCTATCTTTGTCTTTTACCTATTAAAAATATTCAAAAAATAATTTATTGTAGGCTTTTATTCATAATTTTTGTATTTTATTTTCAGAAAGCTTCAAAATGGTGGGAGAGGAAAGAGGTTGTTGCTGAACTTGCCGAACTTGCTTCAACCAAAAAGATTTCTCTTGGAGATTTTTTCAAAAAGTTTGTCATACATTAAAGAAGGTATGCTATGGGTTTCCTTGACCACAAGTCCACAACTCAATTAAGGTTTTTCTTGACTTTTCGTAGAATATATTTTTGGTGATAATATTGTGAAAATGTAATTGGTGTTGCTGCACAACATTTTCTGTCTTAGTTATTATTTGTCCATTATTTACAAGTTTATGGAGTCAAGAAATCTGCTTGTTTTGAATTTTTCTTTTGCTTTCAAGATAAATCTTTATCCATTCCTTTGCCATTGTTTGAAGCGAAATAGTATCTAAGTAGTAGATTAATCCTCATATCATGCCTTTTTTATTTTTATTTTTCTTGATATTCTCTTTGCTTCATCTGGTGAATATTTATATACTCCTTTATTTATTGGTCTTTTCTAAAAATGCTAGATATTACTATTATATACATGTTGTCTTTGGTTCTTTGATGTTAGAGTATTGCGCTTACTGTGATTCTTTTGTATGAATTGCATTGGCAGATGGGGCTGCTTTTTCAAAATTGTTATCTTGCTACTATGTTTTTTGTTTCAGCTATTGTGTCTTTAAAGACCAGATTGAATAACAAACGAATTTGGATCCATCTGTTGAGATGTTGATCCTTTTACTGTGTTATTCCTGGCTGGAATGAGAAAAATGTTCAGGAGTTGCATCCAGGAATTAACTGCATCTGGTGAACAGGAATTTACCGTTTTTTGCTTTTCTTGAAGATATAAAGGTATTTCTGCATTAAACCTGCTTTACTACGAGGTAAATTCTTTTTGGTGTAAAACTGTCAGTTTTCCCAATATAAGTTTGTTCTTTAATTCAAATTTACAAATATTACTCTTTGCAGGCATCTGCACTCCAAAGGAGGTTGTTAAAGTAACTTATTTTACGTCATCTGCGGTGACTGGTGGCATGGATTGTCTTCCATGTGAAGATATCAGTGAAAAGATCACCCCCACTTTCTTTTAGAGAGTTCTGATTGGAAGGTTTGTTATATGGAGTATATGTTTGGTAATCATCAAATCTTTGAATGATTTAAGAGGGCATGCCATCAATCTGACTTTATCTTCTTCTAGGTCCGCTTGGAATCTATTGAAAGTGTGACCAAAATTCTGGAAGAGGTGAACAAACATGTTCTGCTGGCTGGAACTGGTACGTCAGTCGAAAATTTGAAAAAACTAGTCTCAAATTTTGTATAAGGAGTACATAATTATCTACATGACGTGCCCTCTTTTCTTTCTTGTTTTAGGAGATCTATTTGGAGCTATAAAACGGCGTCTACATGACACTAACGAAAATTTGATTATTGCTACTTTATCCACAATTGGTGCTCTCTTATACTATTAGTTATTGGTTTATTAAGAGTCTCTTGCGCTAACTAACTGAGATTCACAATACCAATATTATAAATACTTGGGATCATTTAACAAATCCCGAATTCCTCAAAGCCAATAGCTGTACATATGCGTGAGTGGTCATTGAGTACCTTAGATACTTGGCTCTGCTCATCCCAATAAAATGGTCTGTAGTCAATTTGGAAAATAGTGTTTTTCGAACTTCTGTTTTGAGTATTGTTGACCTCATCTTTTGTTGTGTCTACCACTACCATGTATTTCAGCTGTTCTCACAGACGCTAGGATAAATCAGCAAATGTTCGTAAAGCGGCTGAAGCATACTTTAATCTATTGAGGGTTTGTGGACAAGAAACGGTATGGACATCCATAATTTTTATTACTTGATCGAGGCTTGCTAACTCTTTTAGCTGCTAGATTGCACCACATCTATTTTATATCTCTCCCATTATAAGTATCCAAGAATTTGAGAGATATACAAGGTTCTGCTTTAGCTATTATTGGCAAACAACTGAAGCCATATTGAGCTTTTCAAGGTATTATGCTACTTTCCATTAACTCACTTATCTCTTAATAAAAAATATATAAATTTTTTTCACTTTTCCATATCATTTTATTGATTTTTCTCGTGTCACATATCCATTGCAGATAATTATGAATCTGGTGGATATGTTTTGTTAAGCATCACGGCAGAAATCATCCTAAAGACAGCAAAACCAAATGGTCATGGTGACCGCGAATCTTGGCATGGAAGTAGAAATGCACCTTCGTATGTTTTATGTGGTTAATATCTTTCTTCTGAACCATAATGTATTTTTTAATTGATGTCCTGTGTATTTAGAGAGTTGGCACCTAACAAGGGATTCATGCAAGAATCCATCTTGTCTGTTCAAGACATCGATATTCAGTCATGAGTTTTGATCAGCAAGGTTGGTACAGATTTATTTTTTAGGGCAATAAGGTGTAAATATTTTGGTAGCTGCAGGCTGCAAACAGTGCCCGTACTTTTATGCCAAAAAAGTAGATTATTAACTTAGTGTTACTCTCGCAGGATGACAGGGAAATGATTATTGTTTGCAGATTCAAATTCGAAGAATTGCATATAGAGCACATTCAAGATCTTTCGTTTTGAGGTTTCGTTTCTCTTTTAAGATTTCTTTATTAATTTTGTGGGATTAGCTTTTCTATACCACAGAGGAGGCCTTCATACAACTTTTTAGAACTTTTTTCAGCTTTTGGGTTTGGGTAAATTGTTAGACCATTAGTGTTAGACTTGTTTTGGCATCTGTGTGGCTTATATAATTTTTTTGTATGTGATCATATGTTACATTCTTTAGAGATGTTAGTAAGTGACTTTGCTTACTTCTCAAACATTATGATATCAAATTGATGGCATTGAGATGTTGCAGAAGGTTCTTTCAACACAAATTCTAGTTTTGATTGTGTAACTTGAAATTTTCTTTTAACCTTCGATTTGTTTATGATATACAGGCTCTTCCTCCATGGGAAGGGAGGTGATTGAAGTCTTAGATATACTCTTAATTTGTGTTAAGGTTTTGTGAATCCAACACATCATGCTTATTAATGGTAAATAGGATTTTATTAATCTGTCTGTTTTTTGTGTCAGCATGCCTGTGTGCTTTACTCACTGAATTAAAGCTCACTGAATTCACTGAAAAGGAAATGAGTGGTAGCATATTTGATGAGTATTCTCAATATTAGAACATTTGTTTATTCTGCTTGTTTGTGGAATTGCTAAAATTACAAATTTTTATTGATTCTCCAATATCTAGCTCTCTAATGATGTTATAGCCGGTGTATATACATGTTCTGATAATTCTTATCTATCATATTTAAACTATCTCGTATCCTTTCTTAACTTTTGAGCTTCTGTAACTTAGATAAGGTACTTAATTTCATCCCGGGCTTCTGGATCTGTTGAAAAATGAGGGCTACACTATGACAGAAGCAGAGGCAACCCATCTTTCTTCCTTGCTTGGTTGAGAAGGTAACTGTTGTGTTAACTGTCTATGTGATATGCTTTTATTTCTTGTTAAGAATTTTCGGGCTATATGTCTATGGCAAGTGATTCTGGTTGTTTTGAATTGGATTGAATTTCTTTTTTTTTTACAAAATTTAATATCTCAACCTGTATTCAAAATCTTATTAAGCTAAGGAAGTTGTGGTAAGTTAATGCATAGTTATTACTTTTGTTTTGAACATTGTCTTTCCTGATAATTTTGCAATGTAACTTGGAATGTACCTGATACCCTAGCTCTTAGAGATTAGTATAAGATATAATTTATGTCCAGTCACTCCCTGATCTTGTAAATGCATCTAAAGCTTATTTTTGCTGACGATGTGTAGGAGAAATTGAAGGAGAAGAAACCCTACTTTAATGGAGGCCCTTACTCAAACCCTTCAAGCAATGCACAAGTCTGGATGCTTGAGTCTAACTGACATAGTTGAAGGTATGATCTACCTTTATTTTAGTTAAGAACTGTTGTTTAACCTCTAAATCGTATCATATCATTTCCTTGTGCTTAGAAGTATATTGTTTACTTTCTAGCCTTTTAGTCTGCGCTTTCCCATTTTTAAATTTTTTTATTGTCTTCTATCATGTTTCAGGTCTAAAAGCTGGATAAAGAACATTCGTTGTACGAACCATAGTAAAGAACACATCTTTTTTGTACCTTGAGTAACTATATGCATCTATTGGCTCAAACAATAGGTAAGCCGAATTAGTTGATTTTGTAGTAATTACGGAATATATTTCCATGTAGGTAACTGAAACTAATAGTCGAATTATCTGATAATTTATCAGTCATTTTATGATTCCCTTAATGATGGAACACCTGATGTGAGGGATGCAGCCAAAGCTTTCTCAGCTTTAGCAGCTAGGCTATTGACAAAGTAACTATTTCAAGATTTTCCATCTACATCTCGCTGGTTTTAATTGCCAATTTAGCTATTTTGACATCTTTGTTATTTAAATGGTTTGCATGAGACCATTCGAGAGGTGTCAATAAAAGCTGGATGATGTAAGACAAAAGAAGTTTGGTATCTGATTTTTGTTATAGTTATATACTGTGAATTATAGTAATATTCTATGTTTTTTATAGGAATATGTTTTGACCTTTGCCATTACAATAATCTCAGGTGTGGTTCAATCTTCTAGAGGAGTAATGACCACGGGTAAATTCTCTAACTATTTTTTTGTATTATTGTAGGTGACCACGGGGTAAATTCTCTACCTAACTATTTTTTTGTATTATTGTAGAATGAGCTTATTGTGAAGTACTCTATCTAGATTATGGTATATTTTGTGTGTACATATGTTTGCAGTGCATGTATTTTGTGTATTTGGGTAGTGCAATGTTTTATATTGTGTATGCGCGCGCGCGTGTGTTTATAGTTTATTGTCTGTATAGTGTGTATTGTGTAGTGCAACATCTATTTTTTGTGTATATATGTGTAATGTGTGTAGTTTGTGTATACTGTGTAATATGTGCAGTGTTTTTTTCCCTACATGTGTATTGTGTGAAGTATGTGTATTTTGTGTGTAATGGGTGCGTTTTGTGTATTTTATGTTTTGTGTGGGTATGTGAGTGTGGTGTGTGTATTTTGTGTTTACCGCTTATATTTTGTTTATAGTGTGTGTACAATTGGTGTATAGTGTGTGCAGTTTGAATATTTTGTGAATAGTGTGTGAAGTGTCCGTATTTTGTGTGTAGCGTGAGTATTTTGTATACGGTGTGTGCAAAATATGCATATTTAGTGTATAGTGTACGTCATGTATTTTGTGTTGTGTGTATAGTATGTGTTTTTGGTATTATGTATAGTGCGTGTATTTTGTATGTGGTTAGTAGTATACGTGTGATGTGTATTTTGTGTATAGTGTAAGTAAAGTGTGTTTTGTGTATAATGTGCTTAGTCTGTTTGTTTTCTATGTAGTGTGGGAAGTGTATGTATTTTTTGTGTAAAGTGTGTGTATTTTGCCTAATCAGTATTTTGTGCATAGTGTATATAGGTATAGGGCTTAGGATGTATGGTAGTAAGTGTAGTGTGTGTATAGTGTGTGTTTATATTTTGTGTATAGCTTGTGTAGTGAGTGTATTATTTTGTGCATAGTGTATATAGGTATAGGGCTTAGGATGCAGGTAGTAAGTGCAGTGTGTGTTTATATATTGTGTATAGCTTGTGTAGTGAGTGTATTATTTGTATAGTGTGTTTATATTGTGTGCTTTGTGTGTATATTCTATACATGTGTATTGTGTATTTTGTGTAGCTTTCTATATTTTTTTGTATAATATCTAGTGGTGTGTTTGGTTTATAGAGTGTGTATAATGTGTGTATTTTGTATATAATATGTGTGGTGTATGTATTTTGTGTATATAATGTATGTGCTTTGCGTATAGTTTGATTAGTCTGTTTGGTTTGTGCATCGTTCCAATGTATTGTCTGCAGGACTGCATTTCCCGTGCATGTATTTTGTGTGTGCAGGACTGCATTTCCCGTGCATGTATTTTGTATATAGTGTCCTGTTTAATTTGTGTGTAGTGATTGTTTGTATTTTGTGGCTTGTTCATTGTTTTACGTAGTGTGTATTTTCTGTATGTTTGCCTATGTGTATATGTTTTGTATTTGTATATGTATACTTTGTACATAGTGTGAGACTTTCGTTATATATGTAGTATGTAAGTAGTGTGTTACACATTCAGTATTGTGTGCATGCAGTGCGTAATTTTTTTTGTTCATGGTTGATGCGTGTATTTTGTGTATAGTGTATGTATATAGTGCGTATAATTTGTAGTATATAGTATGTAGTGCGTATAGTTTGATGCGTGTATAATTTTTTTGTGTATTTTTTTTGTTCGTGGCTGATGCGTGTATTTTGAGTATACTTTGTGTAGTGAGTATGTTTTGTGTATAGTGTATTTAGTCCATTTGTTTTGTGTATTTTGTGTTTATACTTTTTGTATAGTGTGGATTTTGTGCAATTTTGCGGTGTGTATAATGTGTTGTGTGTATAATGCATGTCAAATGCGTGTATTTTTTGTATAATGTGTTTTAAGTGTAATACATGTATATGTGTGTATAGTGTGTGTTTTTTGTGGCATATGTACTTTGCGTATTTTTTGTGTGTAGATGTTTGTATTTTGAGTATAATATGTAGTGTGTATTTTCTGTAAGTAGCGTGTCTTTTGTGTTTAGTGTGTATATTATATGTATTTGGTGTATAGCTTGTTTTGTTTGTTTGTTTTTTTATAGTATTTGAAGTATTATGTGTTTTGTGTATAAGGTGTGTCAAATTTTTGTTGGTTAACATTTGATTTTGCTGTTATATTGTTATATGTTGACATTTTCTAACGATCCAGATTATACACATGGTAAGATGTATGTAATTATATTCTTAAATTATTTCGATGATGACATTATGATTGTACCTTTAATTTATATATGTTGCTCATTCTCTAATTATTGATATCTTGGTATCCATTTTTCTCTAACTACTGCGGGCGTCGTTAACAGTAAACTTATGCAACAATTATTAATTATTATTTGAACCCTCGAACATAATGTTTCTGCGTTAGCCACTAAGTATGTGCATTATATATTGTACTGTATATATTTTGTGTATAATGTATGTGTTTTGTGTTCATTGTATTAAGTCCGTTTGTTTAGTTTATAGTGTGTGCAATGTGTATTTTGTGTTCATACTTTGTGTATAGCGTGTGTATTACGTGCAATGTATGTGCTGTGTGAGTATTTAGTGTGTAGAACGTGTATTTTGTATATAGTGAGTGTCCAATGCGTATATTGTGTATACTGTGTTTATTTTGTGTGCCATATGCTTATTTTCGGTATGTGTTGTGTGCTTATTTTGTTTATAGAGCGTGTATTTTGTATATAGTGAGTGGCCAATGCTTATATTTTGTGTACAGTGTGTTTATTGTGTGTTATATCTTTATTTTTTGTATATGTATATATGGTGTATAGTGTGATTATTGGAGACATGTAGTGTGTGTATTTGGTGTGCATAGTTTGTATTTTTTGTATGATGTGTTCATTATTTTACGTAGTGTATTTTATGTATGTTTGTACATAGTGTGAGTCTTTTGTTATATATGTTTGTATAGCTATTTGTATTTTTTTTATATTGTAAGAAGTGTGTTACACATTCAGTATTGTGTGAAGTGCGTATCTTTTTTTGTGCATGGTTGATGTGTGTATTTTGTGTATAGTGTATGTATATAGTGTGAGTACTATGTAGTGTGTAGTGAGTCTGTTTTGTATATAGTGTATTTAGTCCGTTTGTTTTGTTTATAATTTATGCAATGTGTATTGTGTGTATGTTGTGTTTATACTTTCTTTATAGTGTAAATTTTGTGCAATTTATTCGGTGTGTATTATGTGTTGTGTGTATAGTGTGTGTCTAATGCGTGTATTTTTTGTATAATGTGTTTTAAGTGTGTTATGCACATGTATTTTATAATATATGTATATTTGTGTATAGTGTGTGTTTTTTGTAGCATATGTACTGTGCGTATTTTGTGTGTGTAGATGATTGTATTTTGAGTATAATGTGTAGCGTGCATTTTCTGTAAGTAGTGTGTATTTTCTGTATAGTTAGTTTTTTTTAGTTTTTTTGTAGTATGTGAAGTATAGTGTGGGTAGTTAGTTTTTTTTAGTTTTTTTGTAGTATGTGAAGTATAGTGTGGGTATTGTGTGTAAACTATGTGTATAAAGTCTACAATGTGTAATGCATATTTTGTATATTATGTATAATTGTAAACATGTGTATATTAGGTTTAGGATTTAGAGTAGTAAATGCAGTGAGTATAGTATATTGTGTGTATTTTGTGTATATAGTGTGTGTTTATATTTTGTGTATAGCATGTGTATTATGTGCAATGTACGCAGTGTGTGCATATGCAGTTTGTTTTTCGTGTTAAGTTATGTGTGTGTATTGTGTTTTTATTTTGTGTATAGCGTGTGTCTAGTGTGTGGAATTTTTTTTATAGTTTGGTTAGTGTGTTCTATGGGTATATTTTCTGTACGTATGTATTTTGTGTAGTGCGTAGTGTGTGTTGTCTGCTTTTTCTTGTAAAATGTTTAGGGGGTGTATAATGTGCTTATTTTGTGTATAGTATGTGTAGTGTATGTATTTTGTGTGTGTGTGTGTATTTTGTGTATAAGTTTATTTCGTCTGTGTATAGTTGCAATGTTTAAGTGTTGTTGTTTGTAGTGCATGTAGTTTTTTTATAGTGTGTGTTTCATTTGTAATTTGTGTGAAGTGCTTGTTTATATTGTGTATAGTGAGTATATTATGTGTAATGTAATTTATATTGTGTGTATGTGTGTTTTGTGTATATTGTGTGTGCAGTGCATGTATTTTGTGTATAATGTGTCTCGTGCTGTGTCCCATATGTAAATGTTCTATATTTGTATACATTGTGTATAATGTGTGTGTTTTGTGTTTAGTATATTGAGTCCATTTGTTTAGTTTATAGTGTGTTCATACTTTGTGTTCATACTTTGTGTATAGCGTGTGTATTACGTGCAATGTATGTGTTGTGTGCGTATTATGTGTGTAGAGCGTGTATTTTGTATATAGTGAGTGTCCAATGCGTATATTTTGTGTATACTGTGTTTATTGTGTGTGCCATATGTTTATTTTTGGTATTAGTTGTGTGCATATTTTGTTTGTAGAGTGTGTGCATATGTATATACTTTGTACATTTAGTCTTTTGTTATATATGTTTGTGTTGCTATTTGTATGAAGCAGTGTGTTACACATTCAGTATTGTGTGCAGTGCGTAATTTTTTTTTGCATGGCTAATGCGTGTATTTTGTGTATAGTGTATGCATATAGTGTGTATAATTTCTACTATGTAGTGTGTAGTATGTGCAGTGTATACGGTAAGAAGTGTGTGTAATTTGTGTATACTTTGTGTAGTGAGTCTGTTTTGTGTATAGTGTATTTAGTCCGTTTGTTTTGTTCATAATTTATGCAATGTGTATTGTGTATTTTGTGTTTATAGTGTGTATTTTGTGCAATTTATGCGGTGTGTATTATGTGTTGTGTGCATACTGTGTGACTGATTCGTGTATTTTTTGTATAATGTGTTTTAAGTGTGTTATGCATATGTATTTTATAATACATGTATATTTGTGTATAGTGTGTGTGTTTGTAGCATATGTACTGTGGGTATTTTTTGTGGGTAGATGTTTGTATTTTGAGTATAATGTGGCATGCATTTTCTGTATGCATGTCTAGTGCATGCATTTTCTGTAAGTAGTGTGTATATTTTGTGTTTAGTGTGTATAGTGTGCGAATTTTGTCTATAGTTTGTTTTGTTTGTTTGTTTGTTCGTTTTTTATAGTATGTGAAGTATATGTGTTTTGAGTATAGCGTGGGTATTGTGTGTAAACTATGTGTATAAAGTCTGTGTATCTTGTATATAGTGTGTAATGCATATTTTGTTTAGGATTTAGAGTAGTAAGTGTAGTGTGTGTATAGTGTGTGCAATGTAATTGTGTATAGTGAGTATAGTGTGTGTGCAATGTGATTGTG
The DNA here is from genome assembly GCF_004379255.2 of Salvia splendens. NCBI lineage: Eukaryota > Viridiplantae > Streptophyta > Magnoliopsida > Lamiales > Lamiaceae > Salvia > Salvia splendens. The sequence continues at coordinate 19,564,009 of NC_056039.1, forward strand.
TGTATATACTGTATTTATATTTTGTGTATAACGTATATATTATGTGTATATGTGTATATGCAGTTTGTTTTCCTGGTTATGTGTGTGTATTACGTGCATTGTATGTGTTGTGTGCGTATTATGTGTGTAGAGCGTGTATTTTGTATTAAGTGAGTGTCCAATGCTTATATTTTGTGTACACTGTGTTTATTGTGTGTGCCATATGTGTGCATATTTTGTTTATAGAGTGTGTTCATATTTATATACTTTGTACATTTAGTCTTTTATCATATATGTTTGTGTTGCTATTTGTATTAAGCAGTGTGTTATACATTCAGTATTGTGTGCAGTGTGTATTGTTTTTGCATGGCTAATGCGTGTATTTTGTGTGTATTTTGTGTATAGTGTATGTATATAGTGTGTATAATTTTTAGTGTGTAGTATGTGCAATCTGTTTTGTGTATAGTGTATTTAGTCTGTTTGTTTTGTTTATTATTTACGCAATGTGTATTGTGTGTATTTTGTGTTTATACTTTCTGAATAGTGTGTATTGTGTGCAATTTATGCGGTGTGTATTATGTGTTGTGTATACTGTGTGCCTTGCGTGTATTTTTTGTATAATGTGTTTTAAGTGTGTTATGCATATGTATTTTATAATATATGTATATTTGTGTATAGTGTGTTTTTGTAGAATATGTACTGTGCGTATTTTTTGTGTGCAGATGTTTGTATTTTGAGTATAATGTGGCGTGTATTTTCTGTATGCATGCCTAGTGCATGCATTTTCTGTAAGAAGTTTGTGTATTTTGTGTATAGTGTGTATAGTGTGCGTATTTTGTTTATAGTTTGTTTTGTTTGTTTGTTTGTTTTTTATAGTATGTGAAGTATATGCGTTTTGAGTATAGCGTGGGTATTGTGTGTAAACTATATGTATAAAGTCTGTGTATATTGTATATAGTGTGTAATGCATATTTTGTTTAGGATTTAGAGTAGTAAGTGAAGTGTGTGCAATGTGATTGTGTGTATATGTGTGTGTGCAATGTGATTGTGTGTATATAGTGTATTTATATTTTGTGTATAGCATGTGTATTATGTGTATATGCAGTTTGTTTGCATATTTTGTTTATAGAGTCTGTGCATATTTTGTTCTTTTTTTATAATGAAAGCAGAGTGTTACACATTCAGTATTGTGTGCAGTGCGTTTTTTTTTTGCATGGCTAATGCGTGTATTTTGTGTATAGTGTATGTATATAGTGTGTATAATTTGTACTGTGTAGTGTATACTTTGTGTAGTAAGTTTGTTTTGTGTATAGTGTATTTAGTCCGTTTGTTTTGTTTTGTTTTGTTTATAATTTATGCAATGTGTATTGTGTGTATTTTGTGTTTATACTTTCTGAATAGTGTATATTTTGTGCAATTTATGCGGTGTGTATTATGTGTTGTCTGTATAGTGTGTGTCTAATGCGTGTGTGTATAGTGTGTGTATAGTGTGTGTATAGTGTTTTAAGTGTGTTATGCACATGTATTTTATAATACATGTATATTTGTGTATAGTGTGTGTTTTTTGTAGCGTATGTACTGTGCTTATTTTTTGTGTGTAGATGTTTGTATTTTGAGTATAATGTGGCGTGTATTTTCTGTAAGTAATGTGTGTATTTTATGTTTAGTGTGTATAGTGTGCGTATTTTGTCTATAATTTGTTTTGTTTGTTTGTTTTTTTATAGTATGTGAAGTATATGTGTTTTGAGTATAGTGTGGGTATTGTGTGTAAACTATGTGTATAAAGTCTGTGTATATTGTATATAGTGTGTAATGCATATTTTGTTTAGGATTTAGAGTAGTAAGTGCAGTGTGTGTATAGTGTGTGCAATGTAATTGTGTATTGTGTGTATAGTGTGTGTGTGCAACGTGATTGTGTGTATATAGTGTATTATTATTTTGTGTATAGCGTGTGTATTATGTGTATATGCAGTTTGTTTTCCGTGTTATGTTATGTGTGTGTATTGTGCTTTTATTTTGTGTATAGCGTGTGTCTAGTGCGTGTATTTTTTTATAGTTTGGTTATAGTGTGTGCTATGTGTATATTTTCTGTACGTGTGTATTTTGTGTAGTGTGTGTATTTTGTGTGTTGTCTGCTTTTTCTTGTAAAATGTCTAGGGTGTGTATAACGTGCCTATTTTGTGTATAGTATGTGTAGTGTATGTATTTTTTGTGTTGTTTTTTGTGTATAAATTTATTTGGTTTGTGTATAGTTGCAATGTTTTATAGTGTGTGTGTTTCATTTGGATTGTGTATATTATGTGCAATGTAGTTTATATTTTGTGTTGTGTGTATGCCTTTTGTGTATATTGTGTGTGCAGTGCATGTATTTTGTGTATAATGTGTCTCGTGTACTACGTGTCCCATATGTAAATGTTCTATATTTGTATACTTTGTGTATAATGTGTGTGTTTTATGTTCAGTGTATTGAGTCCGTATGTTTAGTTTATAGTGTGTTCAATGTGTATTTTGTGTTCATACTTTGTGTATAGCGTGTGTATTACGTGCAATGTATGTGTTGTGTGCGTATTATGTGTGTAGAGCGTGTATTTTGTGTATAGTGAGTGTCTAATGCGTATATTTTGGGTATACTGTGTTTATTGTGTGTGCCATATTTTGTTTATAGTGTGTGCATATTTATATACTTTGTACATAGTGTTAGTCTTTTGTTATATATGTTTGTGTTGCTATTTGTATTTTTTTTATAATGTAAGCAGTGTGTTACACATTCAGTATTGTGTGTAGTGCGTATACTTTTTGCATGGCTAATGCGTGTATTTTGTGCATAGTCTATGTATATAGTGTGTATAATTTGTACTATGTAGTGTGTAGTATGCACAGTGTACTGGGAAAAGTGTGTGTATTTAGTGTATACTTTGTGTAGTCTGTTTTGTGTATAGTTTATTTAGTCTGTTTGTTTTGTTTATAATTTATGCAATGTGTATAGTGTGTATTTTGTGTTTATACTTTCTGTATAGTGTGTATTTTGTGCAATTTATGCGGTGTGTATTATGTGTTGTGTGTATAGTGTGTGTCTAATGCGTGTATTTTTTGTATAATGTGTTTTAAGTGTATTATGCACATGTATTTTATAATACATGTATATTTGTGTATAGTGTGTGTTTTTTGTAGCGTATGTACAGTGCTTATTTTTTGTGTGTAGATGTTTGTATTTTGAGTATAATGTAGCGTGTATTTTCTGTATGCATGCCTAGTGCATGCATTTTCTGTAAGTAGTGTGTGTATTTTGTGTTTAGTGTGTATAGTGTGAGTATTTTGTCTATAATTTGTTTTGTTTGTTTGTTTTTTTATAATATGTGAAGTATATGTGTTTTGAGTATAGCTTGGGTATTGTGTGTAAACTATGTGTATAAAGTCTGTGTATATTGTATATAGTGTGTAATGCATATTTTGTTTACGATTTAGAGTAGTAAGTGCAGTGTGTGTATAGTGTGTGCAATGTAATTGTGTATTGTGTGTATAGTGTGTGTGTGCAATGTGATTGTGTGTATATAGTGTATTTATATTTTGTGTATAGCGTGTGTATTCTGTGTATATGCAGTTTGTTTTCCGTGTTATGTTATGTGTGTGTATTGTGCTTTTATTTTGTGTATAGCGTGTGTCTAGTGCGTGTATTTTTTTATAGTTTGGTTATAGTGTGTGCTATGTGTATATTTTCTGTACGTGTGTATTTGGTGTAGTGTGTCAGTGTGTGTTTTGTGTAGTGTGTGTATTTTGTGTGTTGTCTGCTTTTTCTTATAAAATGTCTAGGGTGTGTATAACGTGCTTATTTTGTGTATAGTATGTGTAGTGTATGTATTTTGTGTGTGTGTGTGTGTGTGTGTTGTGTATAAGTTTATTTGGTTTGTGTATAGTTGCAATGTTTTATAGTGTGTGTTTCATTTGTAATTTGTGTGAAGTGCTTGTTTATATTGTGTATAGTGTGTATATTATGTGCAATGTAGTATATATTTTGTGTTGTGTGTATGTGTGTTTTGTGTATATTGTGTGCAGTGCATATATTTTGTGTATAATGTGTCTCGTGTGCTATGTGTTTTGTGTTCAGTGTATTGAGCCCGTTTGTTTAGTTTATAGTGTGTACAATGTGTATTTTGTGTTTATACTTTGTGTATAGCGTGTGTATTACGTGTATTTTGTGTGTAGAGCGTGTATTTTGTATATAGTGAGTGTCCAATATGTATATTTTGTGTATACTGTGTTTATTGTGTGTGCCATATATTTATTTTCGGTATTGTTGTGTGCATATTTTGTTTATAGAGCGTGTATTTTGTATATAGTGTGTGTCCAATGCCTATATTTTGTGTACAGTGTGTTTATTGTGTTATATTTTTATTTTCTTTATATCTATATTTTGTGTATATAGTGTGTGATTATTGGGGACATGTAGTGTGTGTATTTGGTGTATGTAGTTGTTTGAATTTTTTTTATGATGTGTTCATTGTTTAACGTAATGTGGGTGTGCATGTGTATTTTGCGTATAGTGTGTCTAAAGTGTGCGTATGTTGTCTATAGTGTAATGTGTATTTTGTATATAGTAAGTATATATAATGTTGTGTATTGTAAGTATATATAATGTGCATAGGGTTTCAGATGTAGTGTGTATAAATTTATATTGTGTATGGTGTGTATAAAGTGTGTATTATATGCATGTGTATGTAATGTGTGTATAGTGTATGTATTATATGCAATGTATGCAGTGCAGTATGTAGTGTGTGTATCTGCTGTATTTTGTGTCTTGTGTATAGTCCTTGTATTTCGTGTATAGTGTATATAGTTTTTGTATAATGTGTTTATAGTTTGTGCTGTGTGATTTTATGTACGTGTATATTGTGTATACATGTATAATTTATGTATAGTGTGTGTTTTGTGTAGTGTGTGTGGGTTTACTTGCCCAACAAGCAATAATCAAACTATAGTAATGATCAAATGTAAAGCCAATAGCAAAACAAACAATATCCTCGCGACTACGTAGCAAGCACTTTCAAATGAATATGAAAGATTGACATCTACGAGCAAGCACACAAATTGGACAATATAAGCAATTATCACTCACTAGTCAAGCACTTCATTTCAGTTTTCAAAATTTGATTCTAGGCAAGCAATATGTATTATGTGGACAATCAATTAATAAAACGTAGTGAAGCAATTCACTACTATTTTTTGCCTAAGTGTAGATAAAGAAATCCATAATGTTTAATCAAGCGATTCACCACACCCTCGTCAAGCAATTAATGCATAAGCTTAATCAAACTTAGTGAAGTAATTAAACACTATTTTTTGCCTAGTAAAGATAAAGCAATCCATAATGTTTAATCAAGCAATTCACCACAAGCTCGTTAAGCAATTAAAGTATAAGTTGTATAAAAAAATTGCATACATAGATCAAATAATTGCATACAGTGAATACCACATTGAAAAATGCATACACATCAATTAATTTCATAAATAAAATAAAATTAAGAAAAAGTTTAACTTCTTAACAAGCATAATTAAATTCTAAACAAGCAAGTAATAGGTCAACCAAGCAAAGAATAAAACAGAACCAAGTTGCCGGTTGTCCGATTACCTCTGATAGCTGGTGTCGTGTCCTTGACACTGTTTTTGGCGTTGCTGGTCGTGGTGGAAGGGTGTGGTGGTGACTTATTGCGGTAGGGGTAGTTTGGCGGCGGCTATGGTTTCTTGTGCGGCAAGTTGCCGGCTGTTAGGGTTCCGCCGCCTCCGATGGCGAAACGACACGGTGGGGAGGTGGGAGATGGTGATGGTGTGATGGTTGAGGCTGCTCCGATCCTTTCTCTGGCAACAGCAGTTTTGGCCGTGGATGGGGATGTCAGCCGGCCCGGTGGGTCGAGGATGGTTGGCGATCAGGTGACAGGTATGGAAGATCGGTTGATGCTTCTTGGGAATGAGGGACTCAAACCGTCTAATGATCAGTCGGAGATGGCCGGAAAGGTATCAAATTTAGTTGGCCTCTTCAATCGGAATGAGGCCGGAAAATCTATGAGTTCATCTACTCTTTTAGAAGATGTCAACCTTGATAAAATTGAAGCTCAAGCACTTCAACTCAGCCCCATACCATTGTTGAATGAGGAGGAACGTCAAGTGGGAGATTGAAAATACGAGGCCGTTCAGTCCAAGACACAGACCACGGTGAACTAGGCACGGGGCGTGGTCTCCATCCAAATGAACCCCAATACCTTCACAAGCATCCTACATTCCATGTTTGGGTCAGATTCTAATACCTCTACTTTCCAAAACAAAAAACAGTCCTCCAATACCACATCCCGAAAGGACCTAAACCCTTCGCCTCTTGTAGCCAAATCTGGAACCTTTCCTTACAAAGCCCAATCTCTTCCTCTATCCAGCAAAGCTAGGAGATCGATTATAACCTCCCCATCAAATCCTCAATCTTCTACACATCCAACCTTAGCCGCTGCTTTCCCTCAATCCAAACTCATAACCGATTCTCCCATGCAAGAACCCGAACTGTCTATCCTTTCAAAATCAAACCTTGAGTCTGCAAAACCTAAAATATCCATGGCTGACATCCTGCAGCCCCCGGTCCTGTAGCCCCCGGTCCAAAAATCCTTGAGGCTTCACGGATCCGACAGAGGGGGTCAATGAGTTCGGAATATGGTATCCCTAGTTTACACATTCCTGATTCCGATAATGATGAACATACTCGCTCTGATTGGAAAATTCTCACACTTAATCTCAGCCCTATCGAATTTCAAATTGAAAGGTACGCTGAGCTGGAATTTCATTAATGGTAAGCATATCCTCATTACCTTATCTGAAATTGATGATTATGTGAAAATATTATGTGGGGCTAATAATAACAATATTTGGTTTATTGAACATCATCCGATGAGAATGTTTAAGTGGACTCCTGATTTTGATCTCTATTGTGAGACTCCCATTGCTGTTGTTTGGTGTAATTTGCATGCATTACCCATCCATTTATTTAAAGAATCCATGTTATTTTCCATTGGTAAATTGTTTGGTGAGCCTATTCAGATTGATCATAACACTGCCACATGAGCACGTTTGTCATATACACGCATTTGCATTGAGATAGATATTTCAAAGCTTGCTCCAGAGAAGTACATGCTTCGGATTGGGGCAAAGGATGTGATTTTGTAGGTAAGGTGGGATAAGATCCCACAATACTTTTTAGTCTGCAAGCATGTGGTCATTCAGAGGAGCACTATTATGCTTCTGGGAAGAGGCCAGCACCACCAAAGAAAGACTCCTCCAGACTGGCCCCACAGAGGCAGAATGAGAGGAGAGGAGAGGAGATCGGGGGGTTAGCCCCGGGGAAAGCAGCCAGAAGGCCAGACAGAGGCGGACTCGGGTGGAACTGTGTGGGTAAGAAAGGAACATACACGAGGGAGTCTGAGCTGCAGGAACAGGATAAGGGAAAGCAGGCAAGGAGATTTGAGAACATGGGTAAGGAACATGGGTAAGAAAGGAACATACACGAGGGAGACTGATGATGGGGGAAGACACAGAGCAGGCCGAGATCTCTCTCACCCACCTTTAGAGGGAATCAGACGACTGACTTGGAGGACTATACGGGTCTCAGAGTACACAGCAATAGATTTGACATTTTGGAGGATGATGACCCCGATGAGGAAGAGTCCTCTATGGCTATGGTTCTGCATGATGGGACCGCAGATGCTCAGATTATTCACGAGGCTAAGATGGCAAAGGGTTTACGGAATGGGGCTGCCAGCAATGGGAGTTCGCCTATGGAGATTGCCAGCGATGGGGATCGCAGCCCTGCGATTAAAGCACCTGTGAAGAAGGCGAGGGTATCTACCGCGCACACTACCTGATTTGTTTCCTCATGACGAGCCAGTTCCTAGAGTGGAACGCTCAGGGTGTAGCGAATGCCCGCACCAGGAGGCATCTGAGATATTTGATTCGGGAACACAAGATCTTGTTTGCTGCAGTGATTGAACCACAGAGGTTGGCACTAGCAGTGGGGAGGAACTTCCAGGGTCTTCAATTTGCAGAAGCCAATGAGAGTGGACATATTTGGATCCTAGCCCATGAGGATTGGACATTGGAAGTGGTTGATGACTCGAGGCAGGCCCTACACGTTAAGGTCTCTACCGCAGTTTTCCCTTTCCCGATCTACATCACCATAGCCTATGGGCGGCATTCGAGAGAGGCGAGACAGGCGCTTTGGGAGAAGTTAGGAGACATCTCCCTGGCCGTGGAGGGCAGGCCAATGCTAGTGGGAGGAGACTTCAACATCTTCTTGACCAATGAGGAGAGACAGGGGAGTGATACAGACAGACCTACATAATGGAGTTTGCTGATGCTATTGCAGACTGCCAGTTGATAGATCCGAGTTTTGATTGGCCGATCTTTACGTGGCACAGACCGGGTCTTTGGGAGAGGTTGGATCGCATCTTGATTTGGGAGCATTGGACATACCAGGGTGACACATTTGGCGAGATTTAGCTCTGATCATGCTCCGCTGCTGGTGAGATGCCAGTTCTCTGTCCAGACCACGAGGCCGGCTTTCAAATTTCAGAATAGGTGGGTGAGGCATGAGACTTTTAGGAGCGAGATCGCCAGAGTATAGGAGGCAGAGACAGGATACAATGGCATGAGTCCAGAGCCTTTGTCCTAGCGGCAAGGAGCTTAGACATTATTGCATGAGGTGCCGAGTTCGAGCCCTCTTGACATCAGTTGTAATTTCCTCCTATCTATATTATAAGAGTTTATTTGTAATTTCCTCCCTCATATAGGAGTTAATTTTTTAAAAAAAGGATACAATGGCATGATGAACCTCCAGCTCAAGCTTATTAGGATCAAGAAGTTCATAAAGGTCTGGAACAGAGAGGTGTTTGGCAACATCCTCCATAACCTAAAGGATGCAGAGGAGGCAGTTCTAGAGGCCCAGACCTTATTTGATAGTGACCCGACACCAGTACATAGAGCCGACTTTAGTAGAGTCTCCGCAGAGCTCATTGTCACGACCAAGATGGAGGAAGACTATTGGAGGCAGAAGGCGGCGGTTAGATAGGCTGCACATGGAGAGAGGAACTCCAAATTCTTCCATGGTTGGGTCAAACAGAAGAGAGTAAAGTCGAGGATACACACGATTGAGGCAAGAGGGAGGTGCTGACCGAGGAGATAGAGATCAGGGAGTCAGTGGCTCCTGACATCGGATGTTGGGGATCTTGCACAACCAGATTTGTCTCTTATCCATAGCGTGCCAGACTCGGTGGACCAGGAGGCCCTGTGTTCGCTGCCGCAGAAGAATGAGGTTAGGGACGCGATGTTTGGTATCAGTGGTGGTAGTATGTCCGGACCGGATGGGTTCACTTCGTTGTTTTTTCAGCACTGCTGGGACACTGTAGGGAGTGAGATGATCGCAACCGTTGGGGACTTCTTCAGTGGGGCGTTCATGCCTCGGGGCTTAACGGCGACCATGATCATTGGCTCATATCCACGCCAATCTTCGCAAGTAAGTCAGCCGCCTTATTGTCTTCCCTGTGGATGAAGGTTGCTCGAAGGGTGAGTAGATGCTTGTGTAAGGCCATGTGCGCCATGACTTGGCGAGTGTGAGCAGACCCCCAGCTTGGCCCTTTGATGAGATTAAGTGCTTGCTCGGCGTCCGATTCAAGCCAAATTGGCTTCCCGAGTTCCAAGGCTAGCTTCAAACCGTGGTGCATGGCGAGCAGCTCGGCTTCGAGTGGTGATTGTGCTTCGAGGGGGAGCGCATAGGCGATGAGCAACTTACCCAAGTGATCTCGAATGAGACCTCCTCTCCCGGCTTTTCCTGTTGCTTCAATAAAGGACCCGTCCGTGTTGAGTTTAATCCAGGGCTGATCCGGTGGTTCCCACTTAACCATCATAGTAAGACGCGGTGGCCGTTGAGGTTCGGCATGGCTTGGAATACAAACTCCGAGCTTCACCCCCTCCAATTCTTCGGCTTGAGCCTACCATTAGCTATGCTATTTCGGACGAATGTGAGGACCTGCCAAATCACATTGCTCGGTTTGAATTGAACATCGTGGTGGCGGCTTCTATATCTCTCAACCCAGAGGAACCAAAAGAGAAGGTAAGGCATGGCTCGGCTGAGGTGCTTCCTTCCCAGCTGCTGCGATCTTCTCGCCCATACTCCAATTCTTGTTGGAATCATGTCATTCGCCCCGAGAGTGGGGGTCGAGCCTTCTAACAACCTGTCGAATTCCCTCCATACTCTAATCGCACATGCGCCTTGTATGAAGAGGTGTTGGAGGGACTCGGTACTTGGCCTATGTGGGCAGCATTGACATTTGGATGCAAGTTCAATCTTGCGCCATTGTAACTTTGCGTCAACAGGGATCCGGTTAGATATGAGCCTCCAATTGAAGATAGCAATGGAGGTTGTGAGGCCAGCCGTCCAAATCTCCTCACGACCTTGGATCATGGGCCGAGGCGACCGGATCGTCTCCCACGTTGAGGCTAGCGAGAAATCTCCTCGCCGTGATAGCGTCCATCGCGGGATGTCCGGCTCCCCGGGTAGGATCAGGGTTTTGCATATTTGATCAATAATCTGTTGGGGGAGTCCAGCCTGGTCATGAAGTACTTGGAGTTTGGGGACGTCCCATGCACCATCCGTGATGAATTTCCGAGATGGTCGTTGTAGGGCTACCTCTCTCGTCGAAACAGAGCCCCCTAAGAGGGACATTGCCGAGCCATATATCATCCCAAAAGTATATCTTACCATGTCCAACAATCCATCGGATGTGCGGGTGAGCATGAGCCCAAGCTTTGGCCAGCCTCTTCCACGTCGGACTATTCCTTCCCATGATCCTTGACGAAAGTGGCGAGGATATGGCGCAATATTTTCTCATCATGTAACGGGCCCATAATGAGTTCTGTTCTCTGAACCGCCACCAGAGTTTGATGTTAAAGGCTCGTAGGATTTCAGTGAACTTTCGGATCCCGAGCCCTCCCTCCTTGGTGGGAAGACACATTTGGCCCCAGCTGATCCAATGGGTCCGTTTTCATTCTGTTGTCGAGCCCCAAAAGAAGCGAGCCAGTTGCTGGTCAAGAAGCTTAAGGGTACCGGCTGTGGGCTCAATGGCTTGAAAGATGTGGATAGGAACCGCCTCAAGAGTGCTCTTAATGAGAGTTAGCCTCCCTCCAAAAGATAGATTACGATGTGCCCATCCGGAGATCCTTTAGCAATCTTCTCTCGAATGAACATGAACATTTCCGTCCGCTTGACTCCATGGTATATGGGGACCTCCAAATATAGGAAGGGGAACGACCCACAAGCAAAACCTCCATCGCTTTGGATTGCATGCGCCCATTGCTCGTGTGCTTCGGCAATATAGAAATTACTTTTAGCGAGGTTGATTTGCTGCCCCGAGACTCCCTCATACCTGTCAAGGCAAACTCTAAGCCGACGCAATGGGTTTGCAGCTGCTTGAGTGAAAATAATGATATCATCCGCGTATCCGACGCAATGGGTTTGCAGCTGCTTGAGTGAAAATAATGATATCATCGGCGTATGCTAAATGGCTGATTTCCATGCACCTCCTGGACGCTTTGAAGGTCATCTCTTTCTTGCCAAGAATAAGCTTGTCAAGGGCCCTGGAAAGGTAATCTGCGGCGATCACAAACAGTGCGGGGGAGATGGGATCTCCCTGTCTGAGCCCCCGAGTAGATTTGAAAAAGCCAGCTGGGGCGCCATTAATAAGGATCGAGAACCAACAAAAACCAATGCATCGTTCAATGAGGTCAACCCAAGCAGCCGGAAAGCCCATGCGTCGAAGTACCTTGATTAGAAAACTCCATTGCACCCTATCATAGGCCTTGGCCATGTCGATCTTGATGGCCACATTCGGTGCTGGGGAACGCCTTGCTAATTCATGAAACATCTCTTGGGCGAGGAGGACGTTGTCATGTAGGAGCCGACCATTCATGAATCCACTCTGGTTAGGGGAGATAACCTGAGGCAAAAAAGGCGCAAGGCTTGCGGTTAGTACTTTTGTGATAACCTTGTTAAGGACATTGCATAAGCTTATGGGCCGAAAGTCGGCCCATGTCTCGGGCGAGGCCTTCTTCGGGAAAAGGACAATGTTAGTGGCCGTGACACTTCGAGGAAGGTATGCCCCAAGAAAAACTTGTTTGATGGCTTCCACCACATCCGTTCCAATGATCCCCCAACATGTTTGATAGAAGACGGCCGAGAAGCCGTCCGGACCTCGTGCACTATCCCCGGAGATGTCAAAAACCGATTTCTTCACCTCCTCAGGGTCTGGTGGGTAGTGTAACTCCTCTAGCTCTGTTGAGGGGGGAGTTGGTGAATTAGGTTAAGGTCCGAATCCTCAAGCGTCGGGGTGTCCGAGGCAAGAAGGCTCCGAAAGAACTCAACCGCCAAGTGTCGTATCTCTATTTCTTCCGCAATCTCCCTGCCATCCACATTGATAGAGTGAATTCGGAGTCTAACTCTTTTCTGTTTCACCCAGCTTTGGTAGAATCTGGTATTCTTATCTCCATCTGCAAGCCACCTTAGTGCCGTTTTTTGCCTCCAGAAGTTCTCCTCCATCCGGAGTAGGAGAATGTACTCGGCAATGTTTTTATTGATCTCGGTCCTGTTCCGCGGCGTTGGGTCAGCCTCAAAATTGGCTTGAGCTTGCGCGATCCCTTCCTCCATTGCTTGGAGATTGGCGTGAATGTTGCCAAAAACCTCCTTGTTCCAAGCCTTAAGGGCCTTTTTGCTCCTAGCAAGCTTAGTTTGGAGATTTAAGAGCCCACTTGCCCCTGTCGGTTGAGCCCAAATATCTTGAACTAGCTGCAAAAAGCCGTCGTGCCGGACCCACATATTTTGGAATCGGAAGGCACTACCCCTCGAGGGCGGCCTCGGCATCGTACACCTCGCAAGTATTGGACCATGATCCGAGGATACCCTTGGGAGATTAGTCACCCTCGTTGCCTCAAACGCATTTGTCCATGCCTCATTGACAAGCAACCTGTCCAACCTTTCAAACAGGCCATTTTTAGCCCAAGTGAATTCCGCACCCCGGGTCCAGAAGCCTACAGTCTTCAATGACTTCGACAAAATCAATCATCTCTGCTTGCCGATTGGTTTCACTACCAACCCTATCTTCGTGTGCAAGGATCGTATTAAAGTCCCCTCCAATCAGCCACGGTGTTCCTTCCATCCGGGTTGATATCTCCCTCATTTTATCCCACAGGGGATGTCGCTCCAATCTATTGCATTTAGCATATACCACCGAGATGGAAATATAGTTCGCCATGCGGTGCGAAGTTAGCCTTCCATGTAGGACTTGGTCCAAATCCTCCTCAATGATGAAGTTGGCTCCCTCCTCGGCAAATACCCATATCTTGCCGGACATATTTGATCCTTTGAATTTTAATCCCAGCGCCTTAGAGTATCGATCCGGGTCGGGATTAGTAAGTAGCTACATTATTGCAAGAAACATGACATTATAACACTTAATTAGTCTTTTTAGGACGTTTTGGGTCAGCGCATTAGCGACTCCCCTAGCGTTCCAAAACATGAGGTTGTAAAATATGATTAACAAGGAAGGGTCGTACCCGGAAGGTTTGAATGCCCTCCTTGGAATATGACGATCTGATGGTCATCCTCCCTCGTGTGCGTGCCGGCATCAATTTGTAACGGGGTGTCCTTGGGTTGTGTACCAACGGTTTGAATATCCATTTCCACCGCATCCATCTCGCCACATCCTTCGACATCAAATTCCCCATTGGCCATGAGCGAGTAATACTTGTTTGTGCTCATAACATTGCCCATCCACTCGTCTCCACTCCTTCCATGGTTTGACGTGGGATATAGCCATCTCCCTCTCGATCCCCCTCGTGACCCTCCTCGGGAGCTCGAAGCCAGCCGACGAGTCGTGTCTCCATGTTCCCACGGCACATCCATTGATACCTCATCTTTCGATCAGGATCGGCTCAGCCCCATTGAAAAATTAGTGGCGGCTTCCTCACCTCGAACCGAACTAGTGCTAAGTTGGCCTTTTCCAAGCCCGTCATCTTCGTGAAGGTCCCGCACGATGTCCGGGCCCTCCCAAACCGGTTCCCCTCTTTTTTCCCCGTTCGGCCTAGCTTTCGGGGGTGTTCCCTTTCCTTTGTTTTTTCCTTGCCGTCTCCACTCATTGTTGTCGTTTGGCTTGGCCTCAAAATTGACTTGCTTTTCGGTTGGGCCGTTTCCGTCTTGATTTGCTTTTTGAGGGGTTACATTGTTGTAATTTCTCTTCGGTGGCCATTCGGTCTTCCCCACAGCATAACAAACATTACTCGAGTGTCCGACATGCTTACACTCCCGACAATAGGCTGGAATTTTGTCCCACCGCACTTGTTGAACCGTTTCTTTCCACAAATATCGAGTATGATTTCTTCAGGGGTGGTTTCGTGATGTCAATCTCGACGCAAATGCGTGCAAAGGAAAGCCTTGTTTTGTTCGCGGTGGCTCGGTCAACTTGAATTGGCGTCCCTAGGAGCTTGCCGATGGCGAAGAGGGCTGAGTGATCAAATAAATGGATCGGGAGGCCAACTAAGTTACACCATATCGCTGCAATCGGGGACTCACAATAAGCATCAACTCCGGAGACCATTTGAAAGCCCTCATTGGATGCCGATCAATGAGCCACACCGGCGTGCCCTTCGGGCCACTAAGGAGCCTAGCATAATCCGTCAATTCCTCACATTGAATGAGAATGTGTTTGGCGTTAATGTATTTCCAAGTAAAACCACATTGAAATTTCATGTTATTGAGAGCCTTTTGAATTTGTCCGGCTGTCGGGATAGAGTGTGAGAATTTACCTATGATGGCTTGCCCTAAGGTTTCGGCAAGCTTCCGGATCTCCAGCCCCGAGAGATGGATTGATGGTATTCCATTTGAGACTGATGCAAATCCAATAGATTGGATCTTGTCGGGCACGAACACTTGCGGTCCATTCGGGTCGGGAGCCCCCTTGATCATGTCCGCCATTGAACGCCACACATTTGTGGTTTCCGAGCCCGTCTCGGCACCATTGGCCGACAAATTTCCGTTTGACCCGGCCCCAGCTCCCTCTTCTCTACTACGTTGTGGCCCATTCGTTGTGGCTGATGGATTGGCCTTAAAGAGGTCGGCCATTACCCCGGATTTAGGGGCCGACGGACTTACCCCATTTTTCGGGACCTCGGGCATGCTGGCCGAGGCCGTGGTGGCTTCTCCCGCACCCGGCTTGAAATGGGTGTTAGGGAGTGCGTGCAGACTCGAACATGGACTCGGCGCCATCCCCGCACCTTTCGGCCGGCCGCTCTCGAAGGAATCACAGATCTTTAGAGTCCGGCCTTTCTCCATGGGTGGGAACTCCATTTGATATGCCTTGAAGGCGGACAAGGGAGATGGCAAGGAGCGGGTCGTACCTGATTGAGGTGCATAATTTGGCTCGGCCGCCGGCCGACCGGACTCCGCCGTGCCGGCGTTGAAGAGTGGTTGCGCCGCCAGGATGTCTAGCATGTCCGCCGATTCCAAGGAGGCAACTAGGAGAAGATTGGTAGAAACCGGCTGCAAATAGTCTCCAAAGGCTAGTGCATCATGTGACTCTCCATTGTGGCAAGGAATCAAACTACTTTCCAAAAGCATTTTTGTTCACATATCCATATCGGGCAAGTTGACTCTCTCCTCCCCCAGGGCTCCTTGTAATTTTGCAGCACCTAGTACAATGGTGTTTTCATGGCTCGGTTGAGAGGACTCCATGTCGTGGTCCGCCGTCCCCTCTCTGGCATCTTGGACGGAATTTTGGCCGGAGAAAGGCACCTAGTCGGAAGTTCCATCTCGGACCTCAAGTGGGATTACCGTTTCAATCTCCTCTTCCTTTCCATCGTGCTCATTCTCCTCCACTTGAGATGTGCCCTCCATGTCGGGGCTCACAAACGCTGGAAAGATGGCGTTTCTACATTTAGGACTCTCAACCGGGGAGCCATCATCCTCCCCAAAGTCGATTCTTTTCCTTAGTTGCTTGTCTTCGGGAAGTGGGATTCTCCACCTGTTGCCATCCCTAGGAAGCCAAATCATGACAGCATCTTGCACATTATTTCATTGGATGCGGCGGAGATGATGGACACGCTGACGGTGCAACCCCTCCTCGCAGTGAACCAGTCGGAGGAAGTTCATATAGTGGCGGAACCTCACCCCCTCCTCACGTAGGCAACTGAACCATGCCCGGACATGTCTCATGCACTCTCATTAGAAGATTTTCCACCCCTTGAACGAGGTAGGACTCGGAAGATTCGAGAGTCCTTTGAGAATGGCTCGGCGAAGTCAATCCCGAGAGCAAGGCCGACCGACCAGCTTGACCGAAACACGCTAGGTCTTGGGTCTTCAACTCCGAACCCAATGGGCAAATTCACTCAAGTGAGGGATGGGGCGACGGGCCCTCGTGACGTCGACACACCCATGGCCGATGTAACCGTGATAGAGAGGGCCCGAGAACAAGGGAGGCCCGGTAACATGGACAAAAAGAAAAACAACCACGTAGGGGGTGCGACTAGCAACAACCGGCCCGATGAGGGTGAACAAGCTGAGAGACACACGCAAAAGCCGAGGTCGTTGGCGGACATGGTTCGCGAAACTCCAAACTCCGAGGGGCCGCAAGTGTTCATCCCGGAAAACATCCAAAACATCGGCTATAATTCCACCTCGAACGTCCGACCGGAAATCTACTTTTCATCAATGGAAATGCAAAAGCTTGCAACGAGTCTTGGGTACGCCATCGTGGGTAAGTTCTCCCATTCTATTCCGGCCTCTCATCAAATTCAAAAGGCCCTTGATAACATCAAATTTAGCCGAGGTTATACGTGGAAGTATATTAATGCAAAACATATTCTTGTTCAATTCGAGGACTTGGGGTTTACGCTCGGCTGCTTAGTCGCCCGAAAGGCACCCCGGTGTGGTTTATTGATCGACACCCCATGCGAGTCTATAAATGGTCCCCGGAGTTTGACGCTTATTGTGAGTCTCCAATTGCGGCGATTTGGTGCACCCTAATTGGACTCCCTATCCATCTTTTTGATCAATCAACTCTATTTTCCATCGGCAAACTCCTAGGTACTCCGATTCAAGTGGATCGTTTTTTTTTTCAAAAGCACCACGAGGGTGGAGGGTTAAGGCGGACCTACACCTGTGCATTAATAAGGGGAAATTGAAACAACAACCATAAACACCAAGCCGTCCAAAAGTGACGACTCGTCACAACCAATTAGAGTACAACAAGGGCCTCTCTAACAACTAGAGTGGTCATCTATATACTCTTAGGGCACCTATTACAATTACTATGATGCAGCATGTGCATCAACAAAATCCTGAGTCGATCTCCTAACTAAGTCCCGCGATAGGAATACCTCCACAAGGGACGCATCATCCTGGGTCAAGGTCCTCAATGAATCCTTCCATCTCCCGCTCGGGGGGCCGACATTCTACACTCATTGAGCCAGTGCCCGGCTCGTTCACGCCTGGTTTATCAATCTCAAATGTCACCGTAGCAACATTCTCCTTCAAATGCCATGTATCAATGTGTTGCGCTTTGAGGTGCACGTCGCCCTCATGAACCTTGCCTTTCCTCTTTCTCGACACCAATTGGAATCCATCATCATCCACACTTGGTTGACACCAGATAGCCACTCTTGTCTTCGACGATTCTTCAACCGTTGATCCCTCCATGTTCCTCATTTGGTCGGTTCCTTCTTTGGCCTTGATCGAATGCCCATTACATGATGAAGTCCCTGCCCATGTGTCCACCTTTGGGCGCCACTCTTGGCCGGTGATCCGGGAGACATGGCTCGAGTAAAATGCCTTGGTCGGTACTCGGCGATCTCTACCTCCACCCCGGTCCTTCCTTCCCGAAGCATGGCAATCTTCTCTCACGTGCCCAACATGTTTACAATTTGCACAAAACAAGGGGATACGGTCCCATGCCACTTTGTACCTAGAGTCCTTACCTCGGATATTGAGGATGATTTCTTCCGGCGGGGGATCGAGATGTCAATCTCTACACATATCCTAGCAAATGAGAGACGGCTTTGATGGATTGTGTCATGATCGGCTTGTAGTGGCTTGCCTAAGAGGTTACTGATTGCCATGATAGCCGATTCCTCAAAGAGATGCGCCGGTATGCCCACAATGTTGAACCAAACGGCTACAATCGGTGACTCGAAGAACGTATCGAAGTCCGGCGCCCACTTGAATACCCTCATCGGGTGACCCTCAACATACCAATTCGGGCTTCCATTAGGTCCATTTAACACCTTAACATAATCGGCCATCTCTTGGAATTGGATTAAAACATGCTTCGCATTCAAGTGTTTCCAACTAAAAGAGCCAACTAGCCCCAAACCTCCTAGGCTCTTTTGTATTTGGTAAGTAGTTGGGAGCGAATGGGAGAATTTTCCAACGACGACTAGCCCTAGTTTCTCCGAGAGGTAATCTGTTTCTAAGTCGGAAAAGGAGAGGGATGGTGTACCTTCAAAACAGCTGGCTATCCCCAAGGCTTTGATCTTGGTGGCGTCCAAAGAGATTGGCTCGGCTTTGTGGAAACTTTGCGTGGCTGGTGCTCCTTCCGCGGACCCCACCCCCACACGAGAGAGGGATTCTTTCGCCGCCTTCCAAGCTCCCGCCGGCGGCGCCACCAGCTTTTTCGGCGAGGATTCCGGCGGGGAAGCACCGGGGGGCCGACCCCCTTGACATTCACCACTGACTAGAGGGAGGGGGAGAGGGTGTGTATCACATGGGGTTGAATTTGAATTCAAAATGTCATTTACCAAGAATGGGCCAACATTTCCTTCCCCATGCAAAGTAGCTTTTGGCCTTTCCTTTTTTTGTGAATCACATGCAGCCACATCCAAGCATGCCACCCCATCTCCCTTAGGATTCACGTGAGGATTTGTACCATCTTTGACCAAATGGTTGGCCAACTCCATCCCCATGTGTGATTCACCATTATTCTGGCCAGCCGGCGCCGGAGAAGTTCCGGCCACCTCCTCGCAATCGGGTCCAGCCATGTCGCACGTCGGGGCATTCCCTTGTTTCGCCATTTGAGCTAGAGAGCTCAACATCTCCTCAACGAGGGAGTGCTCGGTTTCCGGCGACCCCTTCTCCTCACCATGGAGCTCGGCGAGAAGATTATCCGCCATTTCAAATACCATCTTCTTCTTGGCCCTACTCACCCCCGAACCTAATTCAAGCCGGAACGTTTGAGAGCTCGGTGTGCTTTCTCCGGGTAAGGCGTGCCCACCCTCTTTGATTTTGGCCGTGCAATCAATGGGAAGGTCCACTCCGGCGAGTATATGGGCTGCCTCGCTTGTGACAAGGTCGTGCCCTCCCCCTCCGGTCGTTCACCTACGGATTTCACCATGCTATCGGAATCCACCACATGCCACCACCGGCCGAAAGATTGTTGCCTTGGCCAGGAGACCGCGCGCCCCCTCGGGAGGTTCATCGACGGGGAGACCGCCTAGGTTGCCGTTGACCACAAAGTTTAGAGAGAGAAGTTAGAGAGAAGAGAGAGCCTTTGCTAGGATATGTCGTTGAAGTTTGGTTACCGATTCAAGTGGATCGTGCCACAGCCAATAAGTCACGGCTATCCTTTGCTCGTTTGTGCATTGAAATCGACATTACAAAGCCACCACCCGAGGAAATTGTCTTGGATATTTGTGGGCGAGAAATGGTGCAACAAGTGCGATGGGACAAAATTCCGCCATATTGTACCAATTGCAAACATGTGGGGCATAAAAGCGAGGTATGCTATGCGACGGGGAAAAGAGTGCGACCAGCTAAGAGGAACTATAAAGGGGTGGCACCACAAAAATCACACCATAAAGAGAAAGCCGCGAAAGAAAAACATGCCCAACCGTCACATCAAGCAAATTACTCCGAATGGACTTCATGGGGGAAGAATAAGGGATCGGGTGGTACCTCAACCCCGTTAAAGATAGGGGATGTGGAACCGGAATGGTTGGGACCGGATATCGTGGGTGACATGAATAAAGAAAGTGACTTGTTCCCGAGAACCCAATTCGCTCGCGGTGATCGGAAATATCGGGAGGGTTCTAAGCAACTCTTGGGATCAACATCGGGGTCCAACCCCCGAGGGGAAGGACGTTCCGACGACACACGGGGCCACAACTTCGGGAAACGAGGGGCCTTTACTCCATTTCGCATTGAGGCGCAAGACGAGGTGCGGCACTCCTCGGACAAGGGGAATGGGGCTTCAGCGCAAAGGAAGATTCCCAGTTCCAACCAATATTACACCCTCATGGCCGAGGGAGAATTCGGGACAGACGAGTTTCAGGACGCCGAGGATGTCGAAGTTGACAAGCACCCGAGCCTTGACAGTTATGCCGACAAGCGCGGGAGCAATAAGGAAGTCCGAAACCAAAATGGAAATGATCGCCAAATCGTCAACTCTCAAGGGGGCCCTTCATGCCTCGCCGGGTAGGACCTCTTCTTGTTAATTATGTCTTTCAATTGCATGTTTTGGAATGTTAGGGGGATCGCTAATGCGTTAACCCAAAACGTTGTAAAAAGATTAATATAATATATATATATATATCTCTCCCTCTCTATATATATATATATATTAACACCTCATTGGTGGAGGGTTCGTGGGTCCCTCAGCCCTTTAAATCCACCAGAACCATTAACAAAATTCATGCCCGAAAGTGACATAATCACAAACCAAGGGAGTAATTCGTTGTCCCATCCGCACACCTGGGACGGACACCAAATTATTCCTTTCCGAATTACAAAAGGAACAATTAAAAGAAAGAGGCCATTCTCAATGCAATCTTCTCGATCATCTTGAATCCTCTCTATCCGATGCGAGTCCAATATTAGGTACACCCATTCATTCCAATCGGATGGTGGCGCGGAGGAGTATTGGTGCTGATCCCGCATCAAAGTCTCTAGGTGAAGTTGTTTCGGCTCCCATATGAGCCAGCAGTGCCGCTGCCTTGTTGCCTTCCCAACGGATGTGACTGAATCGGCACGTGCACTCGGTTTGGAGTAGGTGAAGTTTCGCCATTGAGTGTCGGATATTTGCGGGGCCCTACTCCCCGGCACCGATCAATGCAATTGCTTGTTGGGAACTGGTTTCAACCCAGATCAGGAGGTCATGTCCCTTAGCCTTGAGTAGTCCTCGGCATATGGCTTCCAAATCTATTTCGAGCTGAGAATGCACCTTGAGCAGCTGTGTGAAGTAGGCCACGACAAGGTTGCCTTGGTGATTCCGGAGGACACCTCCTTCACTCGCTCGCCCATTCTCCAAGGTGTGAACCCCCTTTACATTGAGTTTGAGCCAGGATGGGTCCGGTGGATGCCACTTAATAACCATGACCCTCTTCGCTGGTGCTCTCGGTTGGGGGGTGGTGGTGGTAGGCTCATGCTATCATAGTTTACTCCCACAAACTGTTTCGGCCGGAGCCGCCCGTTTTCTACAAGTCTTTGGATATACAACTGTACTTGCCATATGACACTGTGTGCCCTGAACCGAACCCCGTTATGACGACAATTATTCCGTTCAGCCCATAGGAACCATCATACGAGGTAGGGGATAACTCGGGCTAAGTGCACTTTCGAGGCCTGGTTGGATCTCTTGGCCCATCTTTACAACCTGATCGGGACAGTGTCCGCTTTCAAAAAGGGCTCGCTTGTTCCAACGAACCACACATCAAAGAACCCCCATACCCTACGTGTCCCCTGCCCGCTAACGAACAGGTGTTGGAGGGACTCAACGGCCGGTTGTGTACTGCAACAGAGGCATTTAGAGGTGAGGTTGATATTCCTCCATTGGAGTTTAGTGTCGACTGGGATTCTATTCGAAATTAGTCTCTACATGAAGATTGAAATGGACGATGTGAGACCCTCATTCCGTATGTCACTGAGGGCCGGGACAATCGGCCTGCGTGAGCGGTTATTATCCCATGCTGAGGCAACCGAGAAGTCTCCTCTCCGCGACAAGGTCCATCTCGGCACATCTCTGCTCCCCGAGAGAATTGGCACACTTAAAATCTCCTCGGCGATATGTTGCGGGATTCCGGTTTGGTGTTGGATCATCTGCACTTTTGATCGATCCCACTGTCCATTCCTCTAGAAATCTGCGACCCTCGCCATTGGGCGCCCTCTTGTGTCAATACATGTTTCCCTCAACAGTTTCCCTCCGAGCCAGATGTCATCCCAGAACAAGGCCTTACCATCTCCGATGATCCAGTGAATGTTTGGCTGAGCCATAGCCAACGCCGAGGCGAGTCTTCTCCAAGTAGGGCTGCTCTTACCCGAGATAGACGTGGACAAGGGTGACTTTGTGTTACAATACTTACTATACATGTGGATGTCCCAAAGGGAATTCTGCTGTCTAAAATGCCACCAAAGCTTGATGTTGAACGCCTTAAGGACATCCTTGAAACGCCTGATCCCAAGTCCTCCTTCCGCCGTGGGGAGGCACACTTGTTCCCAGCCAATCCAGTGTGTTCTCTTCCTTTCCTCAGTCGACCCCCAGAAAAATCATGCAATTTGTTGCTCAAGGAGTTGAAAGGCCCCTTTGGTTGGTTTGATTGCTTGAAGCAAGTGTATGGGGATAGCTTCGAGTGTGCTCTTGATTAAGGTGAGCCTACCACCAAAGGAGAGGTGCCAATGTGCCCATCCGGTAATTCTCCTTGAGATTTTCTCCCGCACGAAGATAAACATATCCGTGCGTTTGGCTCCCTTGTATAGGTACTAAGATATAGGAAGGGGAACGAACCTCTAGAGAAGTCTCCCTCCGTCTCCACAATAGCAGCCCAGTCATCATGATTTTCAGGTAAGTAGAAATTGCTCTTTGAGATGTTAATTTGTTGCCCCAACACTGCTGTGTAATCGTTGAGGCATACTCTGAGCCACCGGATGGGTTTGGGGGCTGCCTGGGTAAAGATTATAATATCATCGGCATATGCGAGGTAGCTCACCTATGTACTGGCCCGAGTAGATTTAAACGCCATCTCTTTCTTCCCGAGGATCAGCTCGTCTAACGCCATCGAAATATAGTCCGCGGCAATCACGAAAATTGCCGGTGAAATGGGGTCTCCCTGTCTCAAGCCTCGGGTGGATTTGAAGAAGCCTGACGGCTGCCCATTGACAAGAACCGAGAACCAACACGAGCCAATGCATCTCTCAATCAAACTTAACCATGTTTTAGGAAATCCCATGCGTTTCATCACCTTAATAAAAAATGACCATTGAACCCGGTCATAAGCCTTTTCCATAGCGCCCTCCACATTTATCCCCATTTTTACCCATCTTATCGGTGTCGGCGCTGCCCGCGTTGCTGGCGGTGATCGTGTCTCTCCGTCGGATCTCCGACCTATGAACCCTTCCCTCTCCTCTCTCTATTGAAAACACCCAAAAAAATAAAAAAAATAGAGAAAATCAAATCCAGTGAAAAAACCCTAAATTCTTAGTTATATTTTCTTCTCGCTTTCGGTCTACTTGTTGAAGAATTTTTCTGATTTACATTCCAGTGAATTTGATAATAAGAAGAGGAGAGGGAAGTTACAGAGAAAATCCAAAAAAATCTGAAAAATTAAAAAGGAAAAAAAATTACTCGTTTCCTTTTCTCCCGATTTTGTTTCGTATTTTTGTGAATTGAGATGGCCGCCCAGGTTCAGATGCAGTCTCAGGTTCCGGTGGTGAATTCGACGGCGACTTCTGGTGGCGCGTCGTTCGTGACCTCGCTGTACGTTGGCGATCTCGAAGTCAACGTGACAGATTCTCAGCTCTATGATCTGTTCAGCAATATGGGAGATGTGGTATCGGTTAGGGTCTGTAGGGATTTAACCAGCCGGCGCTCGCTCGGATACGGATACGTCAACTTTGGCAATTCTCAGGATACCGAAAGGGCACTGATGGAGCTGAACTTCACTCCACTCAATGGCAAACCCATTAGGGTTATGTATTCTCATCGAGACCCTAGTGTACGCCGTAGTGGCAATGGAAATATATTTATCAAGAATTTGGACAAGGATATTGACCACAAAGCTCTGCACGAGACATTTTCTTCTTTTGGTTCCATCCTCTCATGCAAAGTAGCAACTAATTCTTCTGGCCAGTCATTAGGTTAGGCTTTGTGCAATATGCCACTGAAGAATCCGCTCAGAAAACTATTGTGATATGGATTGGGATACGACGAAAGACCCGTTGGATATATTGATCCAAGAACCCCACGTATAAGGTTTGGCAGCGGACTCCCTTGATTGATAATCTGGTTTTATCCACTTCCAGAGCTTGGAAAACCTCGACCCGTTGGCTATATATATATATATATATATATATATATATATATATATATATATATATATATATATATTAAACACCTTTATGGTGGAGGGTTCGTGGGGCCCTCATCCCTATATTTCAAACTGAAAATAGATTACAATTTGTGGCCATACCCGAAAGTGGTATGCCACATCAAAACAAACCAACTTACAAACTATTACAAGAGTAGTAAGCGGTCTGAATCATGCTAGAGTCAACTTACCCGAAATGGCTAAAGGACCAAACATGCTTTGTGAAAGTGCCTTTGTCCCCTACTCTTCCGGGTTGTCACATGATGCACTACACGCTTCCCTAATAATGCAGCCAAAAAAGAGTTCAATCTTGCAAGTGGCCTCCTTGGACTCGGCGGAACGGTTGGACACATGAACGGCGCAACCTCTCCTTGCCGGAAACCCACCAGAAGATGCCACCTCAATAATGAATCCATCCACAATGATAGTAGCGGCACTCGAGACCCCCTCTGCCCTCCCGGTCGCCTCTAGCGGGCTCTCGTTGGAGGATTTCCCGCCCCTAGTTCCGGGACGTACTAGGAAGCTCCGAGCGAATTTCGAGGCAGGCGCACCACAGGCGGGCTCAGCCCCGGCCTGGCCGAGAGCCCAGCCGAAGGGACATAGCATCTGAGACACGTCGGCCCCCGGGGGATCATCTGCGACATCTTCTAGTAATCAACCCCCGAAGGGTGCGTTGGAGGTGCCTTGTTACACCGACGAACCAATGGCTGAAGGTGACAAGAGTGGTGAAATGCATTGCGAGGACACGGAAGGCCCCCAAGCCATGGCGACGGAGAAGCCTCACATGAACCCGATGAACAACAACAAGGTCCAAGGGAAGGAGGGGGTCGCGAAACACGGGAGCAAGCCGATCTCCATGGCCGACATGGTCTGAGGCGCACCTAACCCCGATAGCCCGCAAGCCTTCAACCCGGAGATCATCCAAAACATCGGATTTGCATCGATATCCAATGGAGTCCCTTCAAGGGCTGAAATACAAAGGCTAGCGACAAACCTTGGGCACGCCATCGTCGGTAAATTTTCACACTCTATTCCGACTTCGCACCAAATTCAAAAGGCTCTCGAAAAAATTAAATTTCGTTGTGGCTTTACTTGGAAATACATTAATGCTAAACACATTCTTGTATAATTCAAGGACATTGCGGATTATGCTCGGCTCTTAAGTGGCCCAAAAGGCACGCCGGTTTGGCTTATTGATCGTCACCCGATGAGAGTTTTCAAATGGTCGCCCGAATTTGATGCATATTGTGAATCACCCATTGCGGCAATTTGGTGCATCAATCAGCCCTTTTCGCCATAGGAAAGCTGCTTGGCACGCCAATTCAGATTGATCGAGCAACGGCCAACAAATCTCGCCTCTCCTTCGCTCGAATATGCATCGAAATCGACATTACACGGCCACCCCTCGAGGAGATCATCTTGGACATATGTGGACGGGAAGTGGTGCAGCAAGTGAAATGGGATAAAATTCCACCGTATTGCAGAGAATGTAAACACGTGGGGCATAGGAGTGAGGTATGTTATGCGGAAAAGCCATCGGAGCGTCCACCAAAATGGAACTATAATGTAGCCCCACCGATACAGCCACAACAAGGGAACGAGGAACCAAGAGCACCACAGTGGAACCGAGACAAAATGAATCCAATACGAAATGACAACAACAAGGGAAGAACAAAGCCAAGGAAAGTCAGCCAAGTACGAGTTCGAAGGCTAGAGGAGGCAATGGTCCAGGAGGGCTAGGCCCGGACATCATGGGGGACATGCCGGGTGAACATGGCTCGGAGATGGTTCCCTATCACAACAAAAAGGACCGGTATGGGCCCCAAATCCGCAATCAACCGAGAGGCTCGCTCGGTAGAGCATCCTCACTAGAACGAGGGCAAGAAGGTGCATGGCTAGGGAAACTCAAGGATGGCCACGAAGGGACCTCCTTGGCCGGGGAACGAGGGAGATTGAGCGGGTCGTATCGACACTTTGATCTTGAGAAGGCCGAAGCAAAAGAGAGGGAAAGCCTCATGAGTTCCAACCAGTACTACTCCCTCATGGCCGATGAAACTTTCGTTGACCACGATGATGGCGAACATGAAGTTTGGGAAATGAACACGGCCCATTTTGAGGAGGTGGACGAGGTGAACCCCAATCTCATGGAAGCCGAACCATGCCAAAAAGGAAATGATCTACAAATATTGCATTCCAAGGCGGGTCTTCACACCCACCGGGTACGTCCCCCTCTTGTTAATCATGTCAATTAACTTCATGTTTTGGAACGTTAGGGGGATCGCGAATGCGTCAACCCAAAACGTCCTTAAAAGACTAATTGTATCTCACAAAATTAATTGTCTTGCAATCATGGAACCACTCACGGCCCCAAATCCGGTGAAGTTTTCTAAAGCTTTGGGGATGAATTTTAAGGCAGCAAACTCCAACGGGAAGATATGGTTTTTTGTTGAGGAAGGGGCGGATTTTGAGGTTGTGGACGACTCGGACCAAATACTCCACGGGAAATACCTTTGCCCGCGGCTACCTTGTTCTATTATGGTGTCGGCCGTGTACGCAAAGTGTACTAGGGGAGAACGAGTTGCGCTTTGGGACAAAATGAGAGAAATTTCAATAAACACCGAAGGGATGCCTTGGATCATTGGCGGGGATTTTAACACCATCCTCTCTACACGAGATAGGGCCGGAAGTGACACTAATCGACAAACGGATATGATCGACTTCGCCGAAGCAATCAAGGACTGCAGACTACTTGACCTAGGCTATGACGGGTCGGACTTTACATGGGCCAAGAATGGCCTCTTCGAAAGACTAGATCGGGTGTTGGTAAATGAACCGTGGGCCCGAATCTTTGAAGCGGTGAGGGCAACAAACCTTCCGCGGGTGGCCTCGGATCATGGCCCGGTGCTAGTGCGGTGCAAGCTGCCAAGTACTCACTCCGGGGGCAGCCCCTTTCGCTTTCAAAATATGTGGATCCGCCATGATGGCTTCAGTGATCTAGTTCGAGAAGATTGGGGAAAGCCGACGGAAGCACAAGGTCTTCTCAACCTCCAAATCAAACTTGCTAGAATCAAGAAAACCTTGAAGAAATGGAACAAGGAGGTCTTTGGGAATATCCACACTAATCTCAGGGACTTTGAAGAGAAAATTGTGAACGCCCAAGCCGACTTTGAGGAGAGGCCTTCGCCAGAGAATAGGATGGGAATTAACAAACTCATTGCCGAGTACATTTGTCTCTTGAGAATGGAGGAAGATTTCTGGCGTCAAAAAGCTACTCTCCGATGGCTCACAGAGGGAGATAAAAATACGAGATTCTATCAAAGTTGGGTTAAGCAAAAGATTTCTGGTGTATGTTTGTTTGTAACCAATGGTTTTGGTAATGCACAGGTGTGGGTCCGCCTCAACCCTTCGCCCATTGGGGTGTGATAAAAAAAAGCAAAAGAGAATCCGGATGCGTATTCACAAGATTAACGCTGACGGACGGGAACTCTCGGATGAAGCGGAGATTAGAGAGTCGGCGGTTCTTTTCTTCCAAAAACTCCTAGCACCCGACCCCTTGGCGCTAATGGAGCCGGATCTTAGCCTTATAGACCCACTCCCTCCCTCGGACGACATGGGCGCATTGGCCAAAGAGCCGGGTGAGGAGGAGATCAAAAGAGCCGTATTTGGCATCTCGGGAGACAGTGCCCCAGGCCCGGATGGTTTCACGGCCTCCTTCTCCCAAGCTTGTTGGGGTATTATCGGATCGGATGTGGTTGCAGCAATTTGCCAATTCTTTCGAGGGGCCTTCCTCCCCCGAAGTGTCACGGCAACAAGTATAGTCCTCATCCCCAAAAAAGTATCGCCGGACTCGTGGGGTGACTACCGCCCCATTAGCCTATGCAACGTCATCAACAAGGTCATCACAAAAATTCACACGACAAGGTTAGCTCCCCTTCTTCCACGCCTTATTTCTCTGAACCAAAGTGGCTTTGTGAAAGGCCGCCTCCTCAACGATAACGTCTTGCTGGCCCAAGAAATGTTCCATGAGATCTCGAAGTGCAACCCAGCCCCGAACGTAGCGGTCAAGATTGACATAGCGAAGGCCTATGACCGTGTCCAGAGGCCATTCTTATTTAGCATACTTCGCCAAATGGGATTCCCAAACCCGTGGATCTCCATGATAGAAAGATGTGTCGGCTCATGTTGGTTTTCGGTGATAATCAATGGCATCCCTTCGGGGTTCTTCAAGTCAACCCGCGGCCTTAGACAAGGCGACCCCATTTCCCCGGCCTTATTTGTTATAGCGGCGGAATATCTCTCAAAGGCACTCGACAAGCTAATTTTGGGACAGAAGGAAATGACATTTAAAGCCACCCGAAAGTGCTTGGAGATCAGCCATCTTGCCTACGCCGACGATATCATCATCTTTACCCAAGCGGCGACCACTCCCCTTAGGCGGCTCCGGTCATGCCTAGAAGATTATGAGAAGGTGTCAGGGCAACAAATCAATCTCTCAAAGAGCAACTTCTACATTGCCGATTGTCATGAAGAGAGTGCTAACCTCATACAATCCGAGGGAGGTTTCTCACAAGGTACCTTTCCTTTCCTCTACCTAGGGGTTCCTATTTATCGTGGCATCAAACGAACAGATATGTTTATGTTCCTTCGGGAAAAGATAGCAGCACGAATCTCCGGATGGGCTCACCGTCACCTATCCTTTGGAGGAAGGCTTACACTTATCAAGGGCACACTAGAGGCGGTACCTCTTCACATTTTCCAGGCCACTGAGCCCACGGCCGGGGCGCTCAAACTTTTTGATCAACAATTGGCACGCTTCTTTTGGGGCTCGACCAATGAGAGAAAAAAGACGCATTGGATTGGTTGGGATCGAATTTGTAGGCCGACTGCCGAGGGGGGGCTAGGAATCCGCAAATTCAAAGAGGTTCTCCGAGCCTTCAACATCAAGCTATGGTGGCGCTTTCGTGAACAAAACTCTCTATGGGCCAAGTATATGAAGGCCAAATATTGTTTCAAGACCTCTCCCCTGGCGTCCGGTCCAACCGGGAAAAACAGCCCGACGTGGAAGAGACTCCTGAGAGCGCGTGCCCAAGCCAATCCCTACATCAGATGGGTGGTTGGCCAAGGAGACATCTATTTCTAGGATGACATTTGTCTCGGAGACACGGCGCTTAGGGACCTTTCCATCGATGACCGAGGAGCCCCGACTACCTTGGTGGCGGATTTCATAAGAGAATGAGCATGGGACGAGGCTAAGCTCCAGCTGCTCCAATACCAGGCTGGGATCTCGCAGCAGGTGATCACACACATCCTAGACACGCCAATCGTATCGGGGGAACCGGATGTTCCGCGTTGGTCGCTATCCCGACTCGGTGACTTTTCGGTGGCTTCAACTTGGGAAACGACCTGGGCAAGGAGGTCGAAAATCCAAGGGCTGGAGGACATTTGGATGGCTGGCCTTACCAACTCAATAGCAATTTTCAATTGGAGGCTATTGTCGAACCGAATCCCGGTGGACTCTAAGCTACAATGGAGGAACATCGAAATGGCGTCAAAGTGTCAATGCTGCCCCCACATTCCACACACGGAGTCGCTCCAACACCTTTTTATTCAAGGGTGGGGAGCCTCTAGAGTCTGGGGCGAGTTTGATGAATGGTTCGAGGGTTCGGCTCCTTCCATACGAATTAATGACACCATTCCGGAGAGGCTAGAAGTCTGGTCACGGAGGATCCAACTTCAAGACACAAAACACCTCTGCAAGTCCGCACCTTATCTCATCCTCTGGTTCATTTGGGCGGAGCGCAATAGGAGCCGTCATGAGCAGGTACAATTCAAACCTTTCAATGTTATTTGGCAAGTCCAAATGTTCATCCGGAACAATATGATAAGTGGGGGAATCAAACCGAAACATTGGAAAGGCGTGAGACTAAAAATGGAAATACCGAGTCAAGCCATCCCAAGGAGGCCGAGAGGGATCGCCATGCTGGTCAAATGGCACCCCCGGACTGCCCGTGGATAAAGCTCAACACGAATGGAGCATACCTAACCACGACACACAAAGGAGGAGGGGGAGGCATTGTCCGGGACCACTCCGGAAAAATGATTGTGGCCTTTGCAACACCTATTGATGCGCAATCGGCCCTTGAGGCCGAGCTCATGGCCTTCTACCACGGGCTAATTCTGGCCATGGATCTTAACTAGCCAATATGGATTGAGTCGGATGCCGAACAGGCAATCAAACTCTTCAATGGGACGGCATGGGGCCCGGCGCACATTCACCGAGTCATGGCTCGCCGTCATTCCCTTAAGCAAAGACACACCGTCCGCGCCACCTTCATTCACCGGGAGGGTAACAAAAGCGGCTGACTTGCTTGCCAAGATGGGACTTGAACAACACTCCTTCCGCCGGATATCCGCCCACAACGCTCCCCGCTTACTCCAAGCCATCGTCTGACTGGACGAGAAGGGTATCCCCAACATTCGATTTAGAGATGAAGACCGTTAGTAGTGTATGGCCCGCCGATCATGAGCTTAGCGGACGCCAAAGAGTACGTAGGTGTCGAATCTCTTGATGGCTTGACCTCTCCCTACTCTTGTGGTGCAATTGCCTTAGTGATTTTGTACTTGGCATTTTGGTTTTGTTCACCTAGGCATAGATTGATCGTCCTTTTGTAATCCATGATTGTAACCTCTTTTGATATGAAATATAAGGATGAGGGACCCACGAACCCTCCACCGTGAAGGTGTTCAAAAAAAAAAAAAAGCGGTCCGAATCAGCCTAACCCGGAACTCATCATACTCTTCTGTGAGCACAGACATGAGCTATTCTTGGGGGTCTTCACAAAAGGATATGTATGGCGTCCCATTTTTCTCAAGTTCGGCCCGGAATTGCCTTGGAGCTGAGGTGTCGTCAAAATCTTGACTCGTCGATGCGTCGGCTCCCAACCTCGCTAGGAGGTCCGCTGCCTTGTTGCCCTCTATGTGAACATAGCTGATTCGATTTATACGTCCCCGCTTAGTAGCCACACCTTAGTTAAGATTTGTCGAGCACTTGCTGGACCCCATGCCTCGGATTTTAACAAGCCAACCGCCTAATGTGAGTTCGACTCAATCCAAATTCGATCTCCAGTCCCCGAAGCACGGAGGAGTCCTTCATGAATGGCTTCCAGCTCCGTCTCAAGTTCTGATTGCATCTTTGTCGGCTTGTGGAAGGCGGAGACCAGTTTACCTTGGTGGTCTCTTATAATCCCCCCGCACCCTCCTCGGTGTGTGACCGCATTGAAAATTCCCTTTGTATTGAGTTTGAGACCGGGAGGGTCCGGCGGATGCCACTTTATTACCATAACCTTTTGCGATGGTATCTTCGCGCAAGAAGGAGCCGTGCATGTGTTCTCTGCCTTGACCCTTGCAAAGTGCTTTGCTTGAAATCGACCGCTTTCCATGCCTCGTTCGATGTGCATCTGAACCTGCCATATAACACTATATGCTCTAAACCGAACTCCATTGTATCGACAATTATTCTGTTTGGCCCCATAAGAACCAGAATACCAAACACGGAACCACCCTTGCAAGGTGTGCCATTGCCGTTTACCTTGTTCTCTTCGCCCACCTTTCGAGTCTTGTGGGGATTGAGTCCGAGTGTCGGAGGGGTTCCGATTGCCCCTCGAACCAACAATCAAAGAATCTCCAAACTTGTGATGCCCCTTGTCCCTCAACGAAAAGATGTTGGAGTGTCTCGTTTCCCTGTCTCTCGCTGCAACATTGACACTTGGAGGCCAAGCTAATATTTCTCCATTGGAGTTTCGCGTCTACTGAAATTCTGTTCGACATAAGTCTCCACATGAAGATTGACATCGATCCCGTAAGGCCTTCATTCCATAGATCTCCGAGGGCTGGGATGGCCATCCTACGAGCTCGGAAGGCCTCCCATGCCGATGTCACTGTGAATTCCCCTTTACGATCAAGAGTCCATCTTAGTAAATATGCACTCCCGGTCAAGATTGGCACACTTAGGATCTCTTCCGCCACCTGTGTCGGCAACCCTGATTGGTGCTGTGCGAGCCATATCTTCGCATGGTCCCAGTGCCCCTCGGACCAAAAATCTGCCACCCTCGATGTAGATCGCCCTCTAGTATCCAAGCATAGTTCCCTTAAAGGTTTGTCGCCTAACCAGATGTCATCCCAAAATAGGATCTTCCCTTCTCCAATGATCCAGCGCATGTTCTGGTGCGCAGTGGGCCAGGCCGCGGTAAGCCGGCGCCATGTGGTGCTGTTTCTACTCGATCCGACCGAGGCCAAAGGAGATTTTCGTGAGCAATATTTAGCGTACATGTGTGTCGCCCATAAGGAGTTTTGCTCTCTAAATCTCCACCATAATTTGGCGTTGAACGCCTTAAGCACATTGTCGATCCGTCTGAGTCAGAGACCTCCTTCAACCGTGGGCAGGAAAATTTGCTCCCATCCGATCCAATGTGTCTTCCGCTTCCCTTCAACAGCTCCCCAGAAAAACCTTGCCATTTGTTGTTCCAGTGCTTTGAGGGCCCCTTTCGTAGGTTCAATGGCCTGGAAAACGTGAATAGGGATGGCTTCCAACGTGCTCTATATCAATGTGAGGCGGCCGCTAAAGGATAGGTGACGGTGAGCCCACCCATTAACTCTTCGGGCAATTTTATCCCTAAGGAAGAGGAACATATCGGTCCGTTTTGCCCCCTTGAAAATAGGCACTCCCAAATAGAGGAACGGGAAGGAACCTTTCGAGAATCCTCATTCTCTCTCAATACTACTCGCCCAGTCTTCATTATTTTCTGCAATACAAAAATTGCTTTTAGAAAGATTGATTTGCTGACCTGAGACGTCGGAGTACGTATCGAGACACCCTTTGATCCCCCGGATAGTCTCTGTTGCGGCC
Organism: Salvia splendens; assembly: GCF_004379255.2. Taxonomy (NCBI): domain Eukaryota; kingdom Viridiplantae; phylum Streptophyta; class Magnoliopsida; order Lamiales; family Lamiaceae; genus Salvia; species Salvia splendens. The sequence goes on from NC_056039.1 coordinate 19,597,313, forward strand.
TGCGTGAAAATGATGACATCGTCCGCGTACGCCAGATGGCTGACCTCGCTACACCCCCGAGTGGATTTAAATACCATGTCCTTCTTCCCACATATGAGCTTGTCCAGGGCCCGAGAGAGATAATCCGCGGCTAAGATGAATAGCGCTGGGGAGATGGGGTCCCCTTGCCTTAAACCCCGGGTGGATTTGAAGAATCCCGAGGGGGCTCCATTGACTAGAATTGAGAACCAACATGAGCCAACACACCTTTCGATCATACCAACCCAACTTTCCGGAAAGCCCATGCGCCGAATCACCTTGAGTAAGAAGTCCCATTGGACCCGATCATAAGCCTTGGCCATGTCCAGCTTCAAGGCGACATTCGGGGATGGCTTGTTTCTGTATAGCTCATGGAACATTTCCTGTGCCAATAGGACATTGTCGTTGAGAAGTCGGCCTTTAACAAAACCACTTTGGTTCGGGGCAATCACCATCGGTAGGAGTGGGGCTAGTCTAGCCGAGAGGATCTTCGTGATGATTTTATTTGATACATTGCACAGGCTAATAGGTCTAAAGTCAGCCCATGATACCGGATTGTCTTTTTTGGGAAGTAAGACGATCATGGTAGAGGTGATGCTCCGCGGAAGGAATGCCCCGTTGAAGAATTGCATGACCGCCTCAACCACGTCCTTACCAATGACATCCAAACATTTGTGATAAAAGGAGGCTGTAAAGCCGTCCGGACCCGGAGCACTATCCGCTGATATACTCCACACCGCCTTCTTGACTTCGTCGTCATCCGGGGGTGCACTCAAGTAGCTCAGCTCCGTTGAGTCCGGGAGTGCATGAAGGAGACTTAGGTCTGGTTCGACAAGCATTGGCCCCGCGGGAGCCAGGAGCCCCTGGAAGAAATGAACTGCCGAGTCTCTTAACTCCATCTCCTCCGTGATGACTCGGTCTCCAACCTGTATGCTATGCACTCTGAGCCGCGCCCGCTTCTGGTTAACCCAACTTTGGTAAAACTTAGTATTTCTATCCCCCTCTTTGAGCCATCGAATAGCAGCTTTTTGTCTCCAACGATCCTCTTCCATCTTAAGCATGAGGATGTATTCCGCAATTGTTTTGTTTATCTCAGACCTATTGGATGGGGACGGATCTACCTCGAAGGCCCCCTGAGCCGCCACCACCTTAGCTTCGGCTTGCTTGAGGTTGGCTTGAAGGTTACCAAAAACCTCCTTGTTCCATCCCTTAAGAGTCTTTTTAAGCAGCGCTAATTTGATCTGAAACTTGAGTAGTCCCCCGACATCGGTTGGCAAGTCCCAATCCTGTTTCACGGTTTCTTTGAACTTATCGTGCCTCATCCACATATTTTGAAATCGGAATGCCGAGCCTCTAGACGCTTGTTGAGGAGTTTTGCAGCGGATAAGAACCGGACCATGATCCGAGGCAACCCTTGGTAGATTTGTGACTCTTGAGACTTTGAAGATGGAGGCCCACTGCTCATTCACTAGGACCTTATCCAGCCGCTCAAAGAGATCATTCTTGGCCCAAGTATAAGGAGATCCGTCAAAGCCAATTTCCTCGAGTCCACAATCCTCAATAGCCTCGGCGAAATCCACCATTTCAGCTTGTCTATTTTAGTCACTTCCAACCCGATCATGAGGGCTGAGAATTGTGTTGAAATCTCCTCCTATCAGCCATGGTTGTCCGTGATGTGTTTAAGCATGAGGATGTATTCCGCAATTGTTTTGTTTATCTCAGACCTATTGGATGGGGAAGGATCGACCTCGAAGGCCCCCTGAGCCGCCACCACCTTAGCTTCGGCTTGCTTGAGGTTGGCTTGAAGGTTACCAAAAACCTCCTTGTTCCATCCCTTAAGAGTCTTTTTAAGCAGCGCTAATTTGATCTGAAACTTGAGTAGTCCCCCGACATCGGTTGGCAAGTCCCAATCTTGTTTCACGGTTTCTTTGAACTTATCATGCCTCATCCACATATTTTGAAATCGGAATGCCGAGCCTCTAGACGCTTGTTGAGGAGTTTTGCAGTGGATAAGAACCGGACCATGATCCGAGGCAACCCTTGGTAGATTTGTGACTCTTGAGACTTTGAAGATGGAGGCCCACTGCTCATTCACTAGGACCTTATCCAGCCGCTCAAAGAGATCATTCTTGGCCCAAGTATAAGGAGATCCGTCAAAGCCAATTTCCTCGAGTCCACAATCCTCAATAGCCTCGGCGAAATCCACCATTTCAGCTTGTCTATTTTAGTCACTTCAAACCCGATCATGAGGGCTGAGAATTGTGTTGAAATCTCCTCCTATCAGCCATGGTTGTCCGTGATGTGTTTAAGCATGAGGATGTATTCCGCAATTGTTTTGTTTATCTCAGACCTATTGGATGGGGAAGGATCGACCTCGAAGGCCCCCTGAGCCGCCACCACCTTAGCTTCGGCTTGCTTGAGGTTGGCTTGAAGGTTACCAAAAACCTCCTTGTTCCATCCCTTAAGAGTCTTTTTAAGCAGCGCTAATTTGATCTGAAACTTGAGTAGTCCCCCGACATCGGTTGGCAAGTCCCAATCCTGTTTCACGGTTTCTTTGAACTTATCGTGCCTCATCCACATATTTTGAAATTGGAATGCCGAGCCTCTAGACGCTTGTTGAGGAGTTTTGCAGCGGATAAGAACCGGACCATGATCCGAGGCAACCCTTGGTAGATTTGTGACTCTTGAGACTTTGAAGATGGAGGCCCACTGCTCATTCACTAGGACCTTATCCAGCCGCTCAAAGAGATCATTCTTGGCCCAAGTATAAGGAGATCCGTCAAAGCCAATTTCCTCGAGTCCACAATCCTCAATAGCCTCGGCGAAATCCACCATTTCAGCTTGTCTATTTTAGTCACTTCCAACCCGATCATGAGGGCTGAGAATTGTGTTGAAATCTCCTCCTATCAGCCATGGTTGTCCGTGATGTGTTTAAGCATGAGGATGTATTCCGCAATTGTTTTGTTTATCTCAGACCTATTGGATGGGGAAGGATCGACCTCGAAGGCCCCCTGAGCCGCCACCACCTTAGCTTCGGCTTGCTTGAGGTTGGCTTGAAGGTTACCAAAAACCTCCTTGTTCCATCCCTTAAGAGTCTTTTTAAGCAGCGCTAATTTGATCTGAAACTTGAGTAGTCCCCCGACATCGGTTGGCAAGTCCCAATCCTGTTTCACAGTTTCTTTGAACTTATCGTGCCTCATCCACATATTTTGAAATCGGAATGCCGAGCCTCTAGACGCTTGTTGAGGAGTTTTGCAGCGGATAAGAACCGGACCATGATCCGAGGCAACCCTTGGTAGATTTGTGACTCTTGAGACTTTGAAGATGGAGGCCCACTGCTCATTCACTAGGACCTTATCCAGCCGCTCAAAGAGATCATTCTTGGCCCAAGTATAAGGAGATCCGTCAAAGCCAATTTCCTCGAGTCCACAATCCTCAATAGCCTCGGCGAAATCCACCATTTCAGCTTGTCTATTTTAGTCACTTCCAACCCGATCATGAGGGCTGAGAATTGTGTTGAAATCTCCTCCTATCAGCCATGGTTGTCCGTGATGTGTTTAAGCATGAGGATGTATTCCGCAATTGTTTTGTTTATCTCAGACCTATTGGATGGGGAAGGATCGACCTCGAAGGCCCCCTGAGCCGCCACCACCTTAGCTTCGGCTTGCTTGAGGTTGGCTTGAAGGTTACCAAAAACCTCCTTGTTCCATCCCTTAAGAGTCTTTTTAAGCAGCGCTAATTTGATCTGAAACTTGAGTAGTCCCCCGACATCGGTTGGCAAGTCCCAATCCTGTTTCACGGTTTCTTTGAACTTATCGTGCCTCATCCACATATTTTGAAATTGGAATGCCGAGCCTCTAGACGCTTGTTGAGGAGTTTTGCAGCGGATAAGAACCGGACCATGATCCGAGGCAACCCTTGGTAGATTTGTGACTCTTGAGACTTTGAAGATGGAGGCCCACTGCTCATTCACTAGGACCTTATCCAGCCGCTCAAAGAGATCATTCTTGGCCCAAGTATAAGGAGATCCGTCAAAGCCAATTTCCTCGAGTCCACAATCCTCAATAGCCTCGGCGAAATCCACCATTTCAGCTTGTCTATTTTAGTCACTTCCAACCCGATCATGAGGGCTGAGAATTGTGTTGAAATCTCCTCCTATCAGCCATGGTTGTCCGTGATGTGTTTAAGCATGAGGATGTATTCCGCAATTGTTTTGTTTATCTCAGACCTATTGGATGGGGAAGGATCGACCTCGAAGGCCCCCTGAGCCGCCACCACCTTAGCTTCGGCTTGCTTGAGGTTGGCTTGAAGGTTACCAAAAACCTCCTTGTTCCATCCCTTAAGAGTCTTTTTAAGCAGCGCTAATTTGATCTGAAACTTGAGTAGTCCCCCGACATCGGTTGGCAAGTCCCAATCCTGTTTCACGGTTTCTTTGAACTTATCGTGCCTCATCCACATATTTTGAAATTGGAATGCCGAGCCTCTAGACGCTTGTTGAGGAGTTTTGCAGCGGATAAGAACCGGACCATGATCCGAGGCAACCCTTGGTAGATTTGTGACTCTTGAGACTTTGAAGATGGAGGCCCACTGCTCATTCACTAGGACCTTATCCAGCCGCTCAAAGAGATCATTCTTGGCCCAAGTATAAGGAGATCCGTCAAAGCCAATTTCCTCGAGTCCACAATCCTCAATAGCCTCGGCGAAATCCACCATTTCAGCTTGTCTATTTTAGTCACTTCCAACCCGATCATGAGGGCTGAGAATTGTGTTGAAATCTCCTCCTATCAGCCATGGTTGTCCGTGATGTGTTTAAGCATGAGGATGTATTCCGCAATTGTTTTGTTTATCTCAGACCTATTGGATGGGGAAGGATCGACCTCGAAGGCCCCCTGAGCCGCCACCACCTTAGCTTCGGCTTGCTTGAGGTTGGCTTGAAGGTTACCAAAAACCTCCTTGTTCCATCCCTTAAGAGTCTTTTTAAGCAGCGCTAATTTGATCTGAAACTTGAGTAGTCCCCCGACATCGGTTGGCAAGTCCCAATCCTGTTTCACAGTTTCTTTGAACTTATCGTGCCTCATCCACATATTTTGAAATCGGAATGCCGAGCCTCTAGACGCTTGTTGAGGAGTTTTGCAGCGGATAAGAACCGGACCATGATCCGAGGCAACCCTTGGTAGATTTGTGACTCTTGAGACTTTGAAGATGGAGGCCCACTGCTCATTCACTAGGACCTTATCCAGCCGCTCAAAGAGATCATTCTTGGCCCAAGTATAAGGAGATCCGTCAAAGCCAATTTCCTCGAGTCCACAATCCTCAATAGCCTCGGCGAAATCCACCATTTCAGCTTGTCTATTTTAGTCACTTCCAACCCGATCATGAGGGCTGAGAATTGTGTTGAAATCTCCTCCTATCAGCCATGGTTGTCCGTGATGTGTTTAAGCATGAGGATGTATTCCACAATTGTTTTGTTTATCTCAGACCTATTGGATGGGGAAGGATCGACCTCGAAGGCCCCCTGAGCCGCCACCACCTTAGCTTCGGCTTGCTTGAGGTTGGCTTGAAGGTTACCAAAAACCTCCTTGTTCCATCCCTTAAGAGTCTTTTTAAGAAGCGCTAATTTGATCTGAAACTTGAGTAGTCCCCCGACATCGGTTGGCAAGTCCCAATCCTGTTTCACAGTTTCTTTGAACTTATCGTGCCTCATCCACATATTTTGAAATCGGAATGCCGAGCCTCTAGACGCTTGTTGAGGAGTTTTGCAGCGGATAAGAACCGGACCATGATCCGAGGCAACCCTTGGTAGATTTGTGACTCTTGAGACTTTGAAGATGGAGGCCCACTGCTCATTCACTAGGACCTTATCCAGCCGCTCAAAGAGATCATTCTTGGCCCAAGTATAAGGAGATCCGTCAAAGCCAATTTCCTCGAGTCCACAATCCTCAATAGCCTCGGCGAAATCCACCATTTCAGCTTGTCTATTTTAGTCACTTCCAACCCGATCATGAGGGCTGAGAATTGTGTTGAAATCTCCTCCTATCAGCCATGGTTGTCCGTGATGTGTTTAAGCATGAGGATGTATTCCGCAATTGTTTTGTTTATCTCAGACCTATTGGATGGGGAAGGATCGACCTCGAAGGCCCCCTGAGCCGCCACCACCTTAGCTTCGGCTTGCTTGAGGTTGGCTTGAAGGTTACCAAAAACCTCCTTGTTCCATCCCTTAAGAGTCTTTTTAAGCAGCGCTAATTTGATCTGAAACTTGAGTAGTCCCCCGACATCGGTTGGCAAGTCCCAATCCAGTTTCACGGTTTCTTTGAACTTATCGTGCCTCATCCACATATTTTGAAATTGGAATGCCGAGCCTCTAGACGCTTGTTGAGGAGTTTTGCAGCGGATAAGAACCGGACCATGATCCGAGGCAACCCTTGGTAGATTTGTGACTCTTGAGACTTTGAAGATGGAGGCCCACTGCTCATTCACTAGGACCTTATCCAGCCGCTCAAAGAGATCATTCTTGGCCCAAGTATAAGGAGATCCGTCAAAGCCAATTTCCTCGAGTCCACAATCCTCAATAGCCTCGGCGAAATCCACCATTTCAGCTTGTCTATTTTAGTCACTTCCAACCCAATCATGAGGGCTGAGAATTGTGTTGAAATCTCCTCCTATCAGCCATGGTTGTCCGTGATGTGTTTCAGCCAAGTCTCGGACCTGGTCCCAGAGCGGATACCGCTCTGTTCGCGAGCATTTTGCATACACCGCCGTAATCTCGAGTGGGTGACCTAAGTCCGGTGATATATATCTTCCATGTAACAACTGATCCTCATCCACCAAAATTTCAAAGTCTAAGCCTTCTTTGGTGAAGATCCATATTTTGCCTGGTTTATTTACTCCTCTGAAACCGAGCCCCAGAAGCTTGGAATAGAAGTCCGGGTTTGGCTGAGTGAATGGCTCCAAGATTGCCAAAAAGGAAACATTATGAATTGCAATTAGAAATAATGGGAAGAAATTCCCAAGCCGTGTACAGGCGGTACTCTAACTAATACAATCGAAAGAAAACTTGCAACAAAAAAGATGAATGAAAATTACAACGGAAATAAAGCAAACCAAATTTATAAGTCGAGTCGAGGAAAGCCCTCTTTCTGCTTAAAGCCTTGGACAACTAGGCGAGCTTTGTACTTATCTATAGTACCATCGGGCTTATATTTCCTTTTCAGAATCCACTTGCACCCTAAATCCTTACAGCCTTCAGGCAAGTCTACTAACACCCAAGTGTTATTTCTCATGATGGATTCAATTTAACTATTGATAGCTTCTTGCCACCACGCTGCGTCTGGGCCAGACAGAGCTTCCGCCAATGACTTTGGTTCGTCATCCAACATAAAAGTTATGAAGTCGGGACCAAATGTTTTAGCAACTTTAACTCTTTTACCACGTCTTGGTTCAACATCCTCAAGACTTGACCTCGTCCTTTTTGGAGGATTAGAACTAGTGGACTCATCCATCATTCTTTCACTAGAACGATCTTCCTGCTTCTTGCAAGGGTACACATTCTCAAAGAATATAGCATTTCTTGACTCAATTGTTGTTCCTTCAGCCACGCCAGGCACAGCTGACCTATGGACTAGGAAACGATATGCACTACTATTAAGTGCATGGCCAATAAAGATGCAATCGACTGTTTTAGGGCCTATTGCAACTTGTTTCGGAGGAGGCACTTCTACCTTCGCTAAGCACCCCCACACTTTGAGGTATGAATACGAAGGTTTATTGCCTTTCCACAACTCATAAGGAGTCACATCCCTATTTTTTAGTGGAATTTTTTTCAGGATATGATTCGCTGTTAACACAGCCTCCCCCCACATGTTCTGGGGTAATCCTGAATTAATCAACAAAGCATTCATCATCTCTTTTAGTGTTCGATTTTTGCGTTCAGCAACACCATTTGATTGAGGAGAATATGGAGCTGTGGTTTGGTGAATTATTCCACTTGCATGGCATAATTCTGCAAACGGCGCTACATACTCATCACCTCTATCACTTCGAACACACTTAATTCGACAATTAAGTTGATTTTCAGATTCATTTTTTAAGTCTTTGAACGCTTCAACTGCCTCATCTTTACTTCTTAATAAGTAAAGGTAACAATACCTTGTGCAATTATCTATAAACGTGATGAAATACTTTTTACCACCTCTTGTTTGCACAAATTTCAAATCACATACGTCTATATGGATCAATTCAAGAGGTTTTGTGCTTCGCTCTACCGAATGGAACGACAGTTTAGCCATTTTGGCTTCAACACACACTTCCCATCTTTCTTGTGAGTTAAACTTATCTACTTTTAGTAAATTAAGATTTACTAATCTTTTTATAGCATTTAGATTTACATGCCCCAATCTATTATGCCATAAATCAGAGCTTTCAAGCAAATAAGAGAATGTGTCATCTTCCTTATTGCTTATTCCTTTTCCGCGGTGAATGACCGTAACATTCAGCTCAAAAAGTCCATTCACTAGGTGGCATTCACCTATGATTTACTAGAAGTGAGCCTGACATCAAATTATTTCGGATGTCTGGGACATGCAGTACATCATTAAGGGTAAGAACTTTTCCAGATCCTAATTTTAGGAACACATTACCCACACCAACCACCTTAGAAGAGGTTTGGTTTCCCATACGTACTTTTCTACCTCCAACAGATTTGTAGGTAGAAAAAACGCTTCTTTCAGACATAATTAAAGGGGGGAATTCGTACCCGGGCCGGGGGAAAGCCGCCCTTGAGAGACTATCATCATATCTGTATCCTTTTCGTTGCATGCTCCTTCAATATAGAGAATGTTTCCCTCTGGTTCGAGACCTTGTTCGAGAGGAGTTGCATTATCACGATCGTCCTCCTCCATCCCATAAACTTCATTTTCCATGAGAGAGTGGAACCGATAAGCGCTAAGAAAGCCATCATGTTCCCCTCCCGGTCCATCAATAGCCTCGGCGCCCCCCTTCATACTCATGCCATTCGCTTTCGGCGACCAAGGAGCCTTGCTCCGAGTTGTTCCTCCCCACTCCGCATTGGGCCGTGGAGATGAAATTTTTGAAGCCTCCCCTGTTTCAAGACTCTTCTTTTGATTAGAATTTCGCCTTCGTGACCGCTCCTCAGACTCGCCCGATGGTTCCATGATGTCCGGGAAGGATGGCGGGGGCGGGGGAGGGATGTAGCGTTTGGGTGTGAAGGCCGTGTTGGACAGATTGGCCTCCACCCCCTTATTCTTTCGTTGCCATTCCGTGATTGGTTTCGTGCCTTGTTGTTGGGTTGGTACGATTGAACGCCACAAGAACTTGCTCAAAGTATCTTGATAAGTTCCAAACAAGTGAAGAACTCTACAAGGAGAATTCAACCCACAAGACAAAGTCTATTTTCGTATTTGATCAATGGTGTCTTAAAATGACATGCTTACAAGCTTATTTATAGGCTAGAATGGACTCTTGAAAGTATCACATCATTAGTACAACTTAAGACATTTAAAATGACTCATAATAAAAGAAAAGTAACTCCTAAACCTTTGGTGTGACTCTAGGACATCTAAAGTCACTTATTTAACATAAAATGTAACTAAAAAAAAAAGAATCCAAGCCCCTTGGCCTAGCGGTAAAGGGTGCTGGATACCGCGTCCTTCCTGGAGGTCTCGAGTTCGAACCCTGGGTGGCATAATTTGTCTTTCCTCCTTGTTATAGGAGTTGATTTGTAATTTCCTCCTTCATATATATGATATAAATATATGAAGTTAATTTTTTTTTTAAAAAATGTAACTAAAAAAGACCCATCATTTTAACTACTCCAACTTGGACGAAAATGCATCATGTATCATCAATTTGGGCTTCCAAAATGTGATATGTAGTGCCTCCAAACTTCATGCCTTGGGCTGCCCACTAACTTGAATAATATTCACCACTTGGCCCAATGTAGAATGGTCTTGGAATTGGGTTTTTATTTCAGCAACTAAAAGCAACATGGACTCCTTTATCCTCTTAGCTCTAGCTCTTGTAATTGGCCCACTTTGAATGATCAATGGATCCATATTCTTGTCCTTGTAGATCAGCTTGGGTGTGTCTCCATCATATTGAGAAGCTTAATGGAATGTTATTGAATGGAAAACAAGTTTATGCCGGACCTTTTGTCCGCAAGCAAGAAAGAGAGATGGCAGTAGACAAGACGAAATTCACTAATGTGTTTGTCAAAAATATATCTGAAACAACAACTGAAGATCTTCAGAAGATGTTTGGTGAATTTGGGCAAATTACCAGTGTAGTTGTGATGAGAAATGAAGATGGAACATCCAAATGTTTTGGATTTGTCAACTTTGAAGATGCAGATGATGCTGGCAGAGCTGTTGACTCTTTAAATGGTTAAAAAATTGATAACAAGGAACTGTATGTTGGTAGAGCCTAGAAAAAATCTGAGAGGGAGGTGCAACTTAAGAACCAATTTGAGCAGAGTTTGAAGGAAGTTGTTGACAAATCACAGGGTTCCAACCTGTATGTTAAGAATCTGGATGATAGCATCAATGATGATCAGCTTAAGGAGTTATTCGCTTCATATGGCTCAATAACATCTTGTAAGGTTATGCGGGATCCAAAGGGAATTAGCAGAGGTTCTGGTTTTGTTGCATTTTCATCACCTGAAGAGGCTGCCAGAGCTCTCTCTGAAATGAATGGCAAGATGATTGCTAGCAAACCTCTTTATGTTGCACTTGCTCAGAGGAAAGAAGATAGAAGAGCACTGCTACAGGCTCAATTTTCTCAAATGAGGCCAATTACAATGGCACCTACTGTGGCTCCTCGTATGCCAATGTATACGCCTGGTGGTCCTGGTCTAGGGCAACAGATATTCTATGGTCAAGCTCCACCTGCAATGATTTCTCCTCAGCCTGGATTTGGATATCAACAGCAGCTTGTACCTGGTATGAGGCCTGGTGGGCCTCTCATGCCAAATATGTTTGTCCCTATGGTTCAACCGGGTCAGCAAGGTCCACATCCTGGTGGAAGGAGAGGTAATGCTGGGCCAATGCAACAGGGCCCTCAGCCTGTTCCCGTAATGCAACAGCAGATGGTTCCTAGAGGACGTGGTTCCCGCTTTCCTCCTGGACGTGGCATGCCTGATCCTATGCAAAGTATGGCAGGAGGCATGCTTCCTGTCCCATATGAAATGGGTGGCTTGCCATTGCGTGATGCATGAATCTCTCGGCCAGTTCCTATCAGGGCTCTGGCATCTGCACTTGCAAATGCTTCTCCCAGTGAACAAAGGATGATGTTGGGAGAGAATCTGTACCCACTTGTTGAACAACTGAAGCCAGAGAAGGCAGCCAAGGTTACTGGAATGCTCCTGGAAATGGACCAGACAGAGGTTCTGCACTTGTTGGAGTCACCAGAAGCTCTTAAAGCGAAGGTTGCAGAGGCAATGGAGGTGCTGAGGAATGTGTCCCAGCAGCAGAGCGGCTCTCCAGCTGAGCAGCTGGCTTCATTGTCATTGAATGAGTGATCTCATGTTGGAATCGTGTCCTACTAAATTGTTGAACTGCACACAGTTGATGTTTTCATTTCTGAGGATTTTCGAACTTGCTGGCATGATGTATTTGGCTTTGGAGATATTGTTTGTTCTGGTATTCTGTGAAACCTAATTTAAACCTTGTGCTTTGGATATTAAAAAAAAAGCCTTTGCCATATCAAGTTTGAGCGCTACATTCGGTGCTGGTTTCTTTCGATAGAGTTCATGAAACTTTTCTTGGGCGAGAAGGACGTTATCATTAAGTAACCGCCCTTTGACGAACCCACTTTGGTTCGGTGAGATCACCGACGGCAGGAGAGGGGCGAGTCTACCTGTTAGGAGCTTTGTGATGATCTTGTTTGATACATTGCAAAGGCTGATGGTCCGGTAGTCCAACCATGTCGTCGGGTTGTCCGTTTTTGGTATTATGCCATTATATTATAAATATCACACAATGCACGTGTGTGGCAACTTTGATGATTCAAAAGGTTTGCCTGTTGGCTAAGTAACCGCAAATATAAGAGTTCTCTTAGGAAATAAACTTTTTTTTTAATCAAACACCTTCACGGTGGAGGATTTGTGGGTCCCTCATCCCTATATTCCAGAATAAGAGAATTACAAATCATGGCCACACCCCAAACTGGAGTCCTGACAAAAAACTACAACTAGAGTAGCAAGCGGTTCGATCCGACACAGTTCCGACCTCATCCTACACCATCCAAAAAGCAAAACAAACAGACAACTAATCTAGGTAGGGTCGTCTCCTCGGACTCGGATGTTAGGAACCCCTAACTCCTCCATGCGGACCATGGCCTTTAGTAGCCGAGGTGCTGTACCGGTGGTCATGCGGTGGTATTCACTTTTCTAGGCACCCATTTTTGCAAGGAAGTCAGCCACCTTGTTACCTTCACGATGGATAAAGGATGCACGGAAGTTAATCTGGCGTTTGAGGACAACCAGCTGTGCCACTTCGTGTCGAACATGAGGCGGCCACCAACTTACCCTGTTGAGAAGGTTGAGCGCTTGTTCAGAGTCCACCTCAAGTCATATTGGTCGATTAGACTCCTTTGCCAAGACTAAGCCAAGGTGAATTGCCATGAGCTCGGCCTCCAGGGACGAATGTACATCAAGTGGTGTTGGGAAGGCGGATAACATCTTCCCCGTGGAGTCTTGGACAACTCCTCCCCCTCCGGCCTTGCCCAATGCGTGCAAGAATGCACCATCCGTGTTGACTTTAATCCATGCCTCATCCGGGGGATGCCATTTGATCCACACGGCGATTGGCCTCGGGGCCCTTGCCCCGACGTCGGGTGGTATGGTCATGTGGAGTTTCGCGCCTATCCAATGCATCGGCTTTATGCTCCCATTAGCCATGCAATTTTGGATAAAAGTTTGAACCTGCTAGACCACATTGTACGGCTTGAATTGGACCATTTGGTGCCGGCTCCTATTTCGCTCTGCCCAGAGGAACCACAAAATGAGGTAAGCCATGGCGTGTCTAAGATGTTTTTTGCTTGATTGCTGGGTTCGTCGCGACCAGACCGCAAGTCTGTCCGGGATGGTATCGTTAATTCGGATTGCTGATGAGGGCCCTTCGAACCAGGCATCAAATTCACGCCACACTTTGGTTGCCCCGAAACCATGTATAAAGAGGTGTTGGAGTGACTCAATGGTTGGCTTGTGTGGGCAGCATTGGCATTTAGATGCCATCTCAATCTTCCGCCATTGAAGCTTTGTATCAACCGGGATTCAATTAGAGAGCAGCCTCCAAACAAATATGGAAATTGAATTGGTGAGGCCAGCCTTCCAGATGTCATCCAAGCCCCGGATAATGGGCCTATGAGTTCAGATGGTTTCCCATGTCGTGGCAAGGGAGAAGTCCCCGAGCCGGGAAAGACTCCATCTTGGGATGTCCGGCTCCCCGGATACGACTGGAGTGTCAAGGATTTGCATGATAGCTTGGTACGGGAGGTCGGCTTGGGTATGGATGAATCGGAGCTTGGGTTCGTCCCATTGTCCGTTCCGGATGAAGTCTCCAACCAGATCCTTCGAGCATCCTCTTTCATCGAGCGCCAAGTCCCTCAAGGCACAGTTGTCGACAAAATATCATCCCAAAAGTAGATCTTGCCGTGTCCCACCACCCACCTAATATGCGGCTGTGCATGAGCCCGAACTTTCATGAGCCTTTTCCATATTTGGCTATTCCTTCCCTATGGCCTAGCCGCTGTGCATGGGCCCGAACTTTTATTTCGCCCAAAGTGAGTTTTGTTCCCGGAATCTCCACCATAACTTGATATTGAAGGCCCGTAGAACCTCCTTGGACTTGCAGATGCCTAGACCTCCCTCGGCGGTGGGAAGGCAGATTTGATCCCACCCGATCCAATGTGTCCTTTTCCTGTCGTTCGAGGATCCCCAGAAGAACCTGGCCAGTTGTTGATCAAGCTGCTTGAGAGCACCGGCTGTTGGCTCGTTGGCTTGGAAGATGTGGAGTGGCACCGCCTCTAAAGTACTTTTAATGAGCGTTAGTCTTCCCCCGAAAGAGAGGTGCCTATGGGCCCATCCGAAGATCCTTGATGCAACTTTTTCCCGAAGGAACATGAACATGTCGGTTCGCTTAACACCTCGATAGATTGGAATGCCCAAGTATAGGAAAGGGAAGGTACCTCGTGTGAAGCCTCCGTCCAACTGAATTGAGGTTGCCCACCGATCATGTATCTCGGCGATATAAAAGTTACTCTTGGCGAGGTTGATTTGTTGGCCCGAGACCTCCGCATAGTTTTCAAGGCATAATCTTAAACGCCTAATGGAAGGTGTAGCCGCTTGGGTGAATATGATGATATCGTCGGCATAGGCTAGGTGACTTATTTCCATGCAGTGCCGGGTCGCCTTAAATGCCATCTCTTTGTGTCCCAATATAAGGCCAGGGATATGGGGTCGCCCTGTCGAAGGCCACGGGTGGATTTAAAGAATCTAGAGGGGTGCCGTTAATTAGCACCGAGAACCAGCATGTGCCGATATATCGTTCAATTGGGGAGATCCAAGCCTCCGGAAATCTCATCTGTCGTAGGATCTTGATGAGGAACGGCCACTGGACACGGTCATAAGCCTTGGCCATGTAGATTTTGAGGGCAACATTCGGTGCAGGCGCACATCTTGGTAATTCGTGGAACATCTCTTGGGCAAGGAGTACATTGTCGTTTAGAAGCCGTCCTTTCACGAACCCACTTTGGTTCGGGGCAATGAGTTGTGAGGTATTTTGTGATGATTTTGTTGATCACATTGCACAAGCTGATGGGGCGGTAGTCCCCCCAAGTTTCAGGCGTGAGCTTCTTGGGGATGAGGACAATGCTCGTTGCCGTAACACTCCGGGGAAGGAACGCCCCAAGGAAGAACTGTCTAACCGCCTTCACCACGTCATGTCCCACAATATCCCAACACGATTGGTAGAAGGTGGCCGGGAAGCCATCCGGCCTATGGGCCCATCCAAAGATCCTTGATGCAACTTTTTCTCGAAGGAACATGAACATGTCAGTTCGCTTAACACCTCGATAGATTGGAATGCCCAAGTATTGGAAAGGGAAGGTACCTCGTGTGAAGCCTCCCTCCAACTGAATTGAGGTTGCCCACCGATCATGTATCTCTGCGATATAAAAGTTACTCTTGGCGAGGTTGATTTGTTGGCCCGAGACCTCCGCATAGTTTTCAAGGCATAATCTTATACGCCTAATGGAAGGAGTAGCCGATTGGGTGAATATGATGATATCGTCGGCATAGGCTAGGTGACTTATTTCCATGCAGTGCCGGGTCGCCTTAAGTGCCATCTCTTTGTGTCCCAATATAAGGCCGGGGATATGGGGTCGCCCTGTCAAAGGCCACGGGTGGATTTAAAGAATCCAGAGGGGGCGCCGTTAATTAGCACCGAAAACCAGCATGTGCCGATACATCGTTCAATTGGGGAGATCCAAGCCTCCGGAAATCTCATCTGTCGTAGGATCTTGATGAGGAACTGCCACTGGACGCGGTCATAAGCCTTGGCCATGTTGATTTTGAGGGCAACATTCGGTGCAGGAGCACATCTTGGTAATTCGTGGAACATCTCTTGGGCAAGGAGCACATTGTCGTTTAAAAGCCTTCCTTTCACGAACCAACTTTGGTTCGGGGCAATGACTTGGGGGAGGAGTGGGGCTAACCTCTTTGTGAGGTATTTTGTGATGATTTTGTTGATCACATTGCACAAGCTGATGGGGCGGTAGTCCCCCCAAGTTTTGGGCGTGAGCTTCTTGGGGATGAGGACAATGCTCGTTGCCGTGACACTCCGGGGAAAGAACGCCCCAAGGAAGAACTGTCTAACCGCCTTCACCACGTCATGTCCATGATATCCCAACACGATTGGTAGAAGTTGGCCGGGAAGCCATCCGGCCCTGGCGCGCTATTTCCGGATATATCAAACACGGCTCGCTTAATTTCCTCCCCAGCGGTTGGCTTGAGGAGATCCCTAAGCTGGTCCGAGGGTGGGAGTTGCTGGATCAAGTCAAGTTCCGGTTCAGCGAGTATCGGGGATGTGGGGGCAAGTAGGTTTGTAAAGAAGTCAACTGCCGAGCTCTTGATCTCTTCGTCACCCATGATTTCGTGGCCATTCACAGATATCCTATGGATGCGCAGTCGTATCCTCTTTTGTTTAAACCAACTTTGGTAGAATCACGTGTTCTTGTCTCCATCCGCGAGCCACCGGTGAGCCGCTTTCTGGCGCCAGTAGTCTTCCTCCATTTTGAGGAAGAGGATGTAGTTAGCAATGAACTTGTTCACCAAAGCTCTATTCTCGGCCGAAGGATTCATCTCAAACTCACACTGGGCAGCAGCCACATTGTCCTCCATTTCCTTTAGGTTGGCGTGAATGTTCCCGAAGACTTCTCTATTCCACTGCTTGAGAGTCTTCTTGGTTCTCGCAAGCTTAATCTGGAGGTTGAGCAGGCCCTCGGCCTCAATGGGTTGGGTCCAGGCACCGCGTACAATATCCAAGAAACTTTCATAGCGGATCCACATGTTTTGGAATCTGAAGGCCTTTCCTCCGTTGGGCCGGCTGGGGCCCCTGCATCTAGACAAAACCGGGCCATGGTCTGAAGAGACACGTGGTAGGTTAGTGACTCTAGTCGCCTCAAAGATCTATGGCCAAGCATCACTCACTAAGATTCTATCGAGCCGCTCCAAGAGCCCGTTCTTTGCCCATGTGTAGTCCGAACCGTCGAACCCCGGGTCAAGTAGTCTGTAATCCTCAATTGCCTCGGCGAAGTCAATCATCTCAGCTTGTCGGTTGGTGTCACTACGGACTCTCTCCTGTGGGGACAGAATAGTGTTAAAGTCCCCCCAACGATCCAAGGGGTTCCATCGGTGAAGGCCGAGATTTCCCTTATCTTATCCCAAAGATGGTGTCTATCCGTCCTTGTGCACTTAGCATAGATGGCCGAGACGGAGATGTGGCTAACTAGGTGCAAGGATGAGAAGCGTCTGTGTAGCGCTTGGTCCGAATCATCCTCCACAACAAAGTTTGTACCTTCTTCGATAAAAATCCAAATTTTTCCATTAGAATTTGAGCCTTTGAAGACCAGCCCCAGAGCTCTAGAGAATCTCTCTGGGTTAGGGCTTGTGAGCGGCTCCATTATTGCAAGAAAGTGAACATTATGAGACTTAATTAATCTTTTCAAAACGTTTTGGATTGGCGCATTCGCAATACCCCTAACATTCCAAAACATGAAGTTAATAGACATAATTAACAGTGAGGTGTCGTACCCAGCGGGTGTGAAGGCCCCTCTTTGAATTTGATCATTTGGTGGTCGTGCCATCCGCGTGCCGTCTCGGTCTCCAAGATAAGGTCGGAGGCACCACCGGCATCATTGCTGATTTGCGCACCCATCTCAAAGTTTTCATTATCATCATTGCCCCCAACCTCATATTCCTCATCTTCCATGTGGGAGTAATATTGATTAGTGCTCATGTGACTCCCCGTCTCTTGTTCTCCATCCTTTGCACCGGAGGCCTTGGTAGCGGGCCCTGTGGGCCTTTAAGTGCCGAGGCGGGCGTCCCACACCGGTCGGTCGGGCCAACACTTGCGGCACCCGATGGTGCTTCATCTTGAGGATAGACAAAAGGCTTGAACCCTTGCCGGTGCTTTGTAGCCTCTCGTCCGGGTCGAGCCCCATCCACAATGTGAGGTCAAAGGCTGGTGCATCACGTGACTCTTCAAGGGGGTAAGTTACCAAACGACTTTCCAAAAGGAGGTTTGTCTCTATTTCCATTTCGGGCATCATGACTTTATCGTCAACCAAGGCTCCATGTGCCTCACATGCGACAACCTCATTTGGTCGAGGAGGGTACAACATTTTGTCGTCACCTCCGATCGCCGGAGAAGGCTGTCCTTGTTGTTGCGGTGTCGTGGTCATTCTCACCGAACTTCCCTTCATTCACCAAGTTGTTGTCCCGATTATCTTCCCTTGGGCTTTGAGGGTTCTCTCCCAAGTCGTGATGTGAACTTGCCGGAAAGAAAGACCCTTTGCATGTCGGAGTTTCGGTGGGGGAGTTGCCTTCCACTCCGAAGGTTAGTTTCTTGCGGAGTTGTTTGTCCTCCGGGAGGGGGGAGGGGACAAATCGCTTCCGGCCATTTCCTTTGGAAGGTGGCGCCGGGGTGTTCTTCCTAATCTTGAGCCGGGCCTTCGCGTTTTTCACCTTCACTGGCTTGGTTGGCTTCTTTGGTTATGTTTCTTCGCTTGAGTGGAAGACCATTTGTTGGTCCGTGATGATCCGCGCCTCCTCGGGGTCCGGAGGGGTGTTCGGCATTGCATCCGGCATGGCCAAACAAGTAGGCTAGTCTCGACGGACTATATTATGATGATGTTTCGGTAGAGCCAAGAGATGGTGTTCGGTCGGTCAACGGTGTTGTAGCCGGCGGGTTGAGGTTGGTCACATGTCGTGGGAGAGGGTCACGGCGACGGTTGTTGCGGCTGAGGCGGTGATCGGCGGGCGGTTGAAAAGAGGTCTTTTGGGAGAGAAATTTTCCGAATTGACTCATATACTTGGGTTTACATGCCCAACAAGCAAATCATTTCAATCAAATTGACTTACAAACTTTCACTGTACGATTTTTTTTTTTTTTTTTTTTTTTTTTTTTTTTTTTATCAAACACCTCTACGGTGGAGGGTTCGTGGGTCCCTCATCCCTATAATTCCAAAGGCGGTAATTACAAGGCGTGGCCACACCCAAAAGTGGTGTGCCGTAACAAATCAAGAGTAGTATGCGGTCCAATCCCACAAGGTTCGGACCTCATCATACTCTTTTCCAAAATACAATTAACCAAAAAGCTAGTCACTATTGTCTCCCATCGTCTCATTATCAACTTTAATGCCCGTTCCCGTCAAGGTATCGGATGTGCGACACTCCCATCTCGTCCAATCTAACCAAGTCCAACAGTTCTCTCGGTGCTGAGTTGTAGTGCATTCGTAGACCACTGTCTTGGACTAGCCCCATTTTCGCAAGGAAATCCGCCGCTTTGTTCCCCTCCCTGTGTATGAAGGTGGCTCGGAATTTGAGTTGGCGTTTATGAAGGGTTAGTTGCGCCACCGCTTGCCGGGCGAGTGCCGGGCCCCATCCTGTCCCATTGACCAATTTGATTGCTTGCTCTGCATCGGACTCAATCCAGATTGGTAGGGCGAGTTCTTTGGCTATATTTAGCCCGTGGAGCATGGCCAACAGCTCCGCCTCTAACGCCGAGTGTGCTTCTAGGGGTGTGCTGAAGGCGACGAGCATCTTACCCAAGTGGTCTCGAATAATCCCTCCAGCCCCTGTTCTACCGTTCGCTTCATTGTAGGAGCCATCTGTGTTGAGCTTTATCCACGGCTGGTCCGGGGGGTTCCATTTGATTGCCATGGCTAGGGGTAGCGCCCTGATTGCCGCCGCTTGAGGAATGTTGATTCCAAGTTTAACTCCCTTCCAATGTTTCGGCTTCAAGCTTCCATTGGACATAGCATTCCGAATGAACATGTGGACCTGCCATACCACGTTTTGTGGTTTAAACTGTGTGCCTTGGTGGCGACTCCTGTTTCTCTCCGACCAGATAAACCACAGAATGAGGTATGGAGTGGCTCGGCTAAGATGTTTCTTGTTCGGCTGTTGGTACCTTCGCGCCCACACTTCGATTCTCGTAGGGATTGTATCATTGATATGGATGCGGGGGAACGGGCCTGTGAACCAACCGTCAAACTCACTCCATACTCTGCGAGCTCCATGTCCCTGGATGAAGAGGTGTTGGAGGGACTCGGTATTCGGTCGGTGGGGGCAGCATTGGCACTTAGAGGCTAGCTCAATCTCCCGCCACTGAAGCTTCGTGTCAACCGGCACCCGATTGGAGAGAAGCCTCCAGATAAAGATGGCTATTGAGTTGGTGAGGCCTGCCTTCCAAACGTCCCCCAAACCTTGGATGATCGGGTTTCGCCCTCGAAGTGTGTCCCATGTCGAAGCCACCGTGAATTCCCCATGTTTAGAGAGGTTCCACCTCAGGATATCCTGTTCATCATGGAGGATCGGTGTATTAATGATGCCATCGATAACATGCTGAGGGAGGCCGGCCTGATTGTGAAGAAGCTGAAGCTTGGGCACATCCCAACCCCCATTAGTAATGAACTCCGAAACCCGGGTGGTTGGTCTTCCCCTATCATCAAGACTAAATTCCCTCAGAGGGCTATTGCCAAGCCAAATGTCATCCCAGAAGTAGATGTCCCCTTGTCCCACTAGCCATCTCATGTGCGGTTGTGCGAGGGGCCATGCTCTTGAGAGCCTTCTCCACGTAGGGCTACTCCTGCTCGGCAGTCTCAAGGTGAGCGGTGTGGAGTTGGTGCAATATTTTGCCATCATGTATCTTGCCCAAAGGGAGTTTTGCTCCCGAAAGCGCCACCAAAGTTTGATATTGAAGGCGCGGAGGACCTCCATAGTTTTCCGGATCCCAAGGCCTCCTTCATCAGTGGGCCGACACATTTGTTCCCAACCAATCCAATGGGTCCGCTTCTTCTCATTCGTAGACCCCCAAAAGAATCGGGCCATTTGTTGATCAAGTTGCTTAAGGGTACCGGCCGTGGGCTCGACGGCTTGGAAGATGTGTAAGGGGATCGCTTCAAGGGTGCTCTTAATCAACGTAAGCCTTCCTCCAAAGGATAGGTGACGGTGTGCCCATCCTGAGATCCTTCTTGCAATCTTTTCTCGTAGAAAGAGGAACATGTCCGTGCGTTTGACACCACGATAGATAGGTACTCCGAGGTAGAGGAAAGGGAAAACCCCTCTAGTGAAGCCCCCTTCCGCCTGGATCGAGTTTGCCCAATGCTCATGGGCCTCGGCAATATAGAAATTACTCTTAGCAAGGCTGACTTGTTGGCCGGAGACTCTTTCATACTTTTCAAGACAAGCTCTTAGCCGGCGCATAGGATTTGCCGCCGCTTGGGTGAAGATGATAATGTCGTCCGCATAGGCTAGATGGCTGATCTCCATGCATCTCCGGGAGGCTTTGTACGTCATGTCCTTTTGGCCGAGGATGAGCTTATCTAATGCTCGGGACAGGTATTCCGCAGCGATCACGAACAGAGCGGGGGAGATCGGATCTCCTTGCCGAAGTCCACGAGTTGATCTAAAGAAGCCCGCGGGTGCCCCGTTAACAAGGACCGAGAACCAGCAATACCCAATACACCTCTCCATAAGTGAAATCCATGAATCCGGGAATCCCATACGGCGTAAAACTTTGAAGAGGAAGGGCCATTGGACCCTATCATAGGCTTTAGCCATGTCAATCTTTACTGCCACATTAGGCGCTGGGGAGCATCTAGCAAGCTCATGGAACATTTCTTGAGCCAGAAGTGCGTTGTCGTTAAGGAGCCGACCTTTGACAAAACCACTTTGGTTTGGGGAGATGACCTGTGGGAGGAAAGGAGAGAGTCGAGAGGTGAGTACCTTGGTAATGATCTTGTTTAAAACATTGCAGAGACTGATGGGTCGGTAGTCGGTCCATGACTCCGGCGATGCCTTCTTTGGGATAAGGGCAATGCTTGTGGCCGTGATGCTCCTTGACAGGAAGGCCCCTCTGAAGAACTGTCTGATTGCTTCCACTACCTCCGGCCCCACAATGGACCAGCAGGCTTGATAGAAGGTGGCCGAGAAGCCATCAGGTCCGGGTGCACTATCTCCGGAAATGCAAAAGGTGGCACTCCTGACCTCGTCCGCACTTGGAGCATCTGCGATGTCAACGAACTGCTCGGCTGAGTGGACCTGCTGGATTAGGTCGAGGTCTGGGTCTTCAAGTGTCGGATTGTTGGGGGCAAGGAGTTGTTGGAAGAACTCCACTGCGGACTTTTTAATCTCGGCTTCCTCGGTGAGCTCCTGCCCATTGACACGAATTGAATGGATGCGGAGACGGACCCTCTTTTGTTTCACCCAGCTTTGATAGAACCGGGTATTTTTGTCTCCCTCGGCAAGCCACCTCAAAGCTGCCTTCTGTCGCCAAAAATCTTCTTCCATTCTCAGCAAAAGGATGTACTCGGCAATGTGTTTGTTGATCGCTGTCCTGTGCTCCGGAGTCGGCCTTGCCTCGAAACTAGATTGGGCCAGAGCAATTTCTTCCTCCTTTTCCTTTAGATTAGCATGGATGTTCCCAAAGACCTCTTTGTTCCACTCCTTAAGGGCCTTTTTAACTCTGGCCTGCTTGATTTGAATGTTTAGGATTCCACCCGCCCCCGTGGGTTCCTCCCATGCTTTTTGCACTACGGCCATGAATCCTTCATGTCGGATCCACATGTTCTGGAACCTGAATGCCTTGGCTCCAGCGGATGTGTTCATCTTCGTGCACCTGACAAGAATTGGTCCATGGTCCGAGGCAACCCGGGGGAGATTCGTAACCCGAGTAGCCTCGAAGGTCTTAGTCCAATCCTCACTGACAAGCACTCTATCCAACCTTTCAAAGAGGCCATTCTTGGCCCAAGTGAATGCCGCTCCATCAAAACCAGGATCAAGCAGCCTACAGTCTTCCGTTGCCTCCGCAAAATCAACCATCTCGGCTTGCCGGTTAGTATCACTTCCGACTCTGTCTTGGTGTGATAGAATGGTGTTGAAATCGCCACCGATGATCCAAGGTGTTCCCTCGAGAGGCCCGGCAATCTCTCTCATCTTGTCCCATAATTGATGTCGTTCAGCCCTTGTACATTTGGCGTACACGGCTGAAATGGCCACCGGCCTAGCAAGGCGGTGGGACTTGAGGTAACCGTGAAGGATTTGTTCCGAGTCATTCTCAATATCAAAAGTGGACCCCTCTTCCGCGAACATCCAAATCTTCCCGTTCGTGTTCGAACCAATGAAGGGCAGCCCCAAGGCCTTAGAGAATCGGTCCGGGTCCGGGTGTGTGAGCGGTTCCATTATTGCAAGAAATAAAACATTATGACAATCAATAAGTCTTTTTAGAACGTTTTGAGTGGGCGCATTCGCAATCCCCCTCACGTTCCAAAACATGAAATTGTACGACATCATTAACAGGAAGGGTGCGTACCCAAAGAGGCTGAAGGCCCTCCTTGGTAGTCAGTGCGGTGTTGCTCTTTGTTCGGGGCGACCTCCTCGGCATCGTCGGCCGAACTGTTGCCTCCTAACCTCTCGACCCCCATGTGCAACTCCATGGGGTCTTCGTCCGCATCCCCACAATTCTCAACATCAAATTCTCCGTTCGCCATGAGAGAGTAATATTGGTTAGTACTCATGTGGTTCTTTGCCGAGAAGAACCCACGCCCCCTTGTCAAGGCATGGCGCGCGCCTCCTCTCGGATTCCCTCGACGAGCTGGTGAGACCGAGCGCCTCGCATTAGGGGAGCCCCACTCCACGTCCATGTTCCCACGTGGTGATGGTGGTTCGGAGGTGGGATGCAATGGGTTCCCCCGGTTCGGTGGGGACTTCCCAACCTCGGTCCCGGCCTTGAGCCCGGCATTTTGAGTTCCGGAGCTCGGTCCGCTCCCCAAAGCAGAGTCCGGCATTTTAGAGTCCGGTCTTGAGCCCGGCATTTTCGAGTTCGGTCCCTCCCAGGAAGTACCACCGATATCCTCCCCATTTGTTTTGTTATTGTTTGGTCGATCACCGGCCTTGCCTTGCTTCTTCCCATAACGTTTCCATTCATTGGAGCTGGGGGCATTCTTCCCCGTATCTTGCTTCCCCTTCTCGGTTTGTCTCTCGGGTTGTGACTGTTTAGGCGGGCCGTTGTGGTAGTTTCTCTTTGGCGGCCGTTCCTTCTTGCCCGTCGCATAGCACACCTCACTTGCATGGCCGACGTGTTTACATTCTTGACAATATGATGGTATCTTGTCCCATCGGACCCGCTGCACTGTTTCTCGCCCACCAAGGTCAAGGATTATCTCTTCGGTAGGCGGTTTTGTGATGTCTATCTCGACGCAAATTCGGGCAAATGAAAGCCGAGTCTTGTTTGCCGTGGCTCGATCAATCTGTATTGGAGTGCCGAGAAGCTTGCCGATGGCGAATAAGGCGGATTGGTCGAAAAGATGAATGGGGAGGCCAATTAGGTTGCACCAAATTGCCGCAATGGGGGACTCGCAGTATGCATCAAAGTCCGGGGACCATTTGAAGACCCTCATCGGGTGACGGTCAATGAGCCATACGGGCGTACCCCTTGGGCCTCCAAGGATTCGGGCATAGTCCGCCAAGTCCTCGCATTGAATGAGAATATGTTTAGCATTAATGTACTTCCAACTGAATCCACACCGGAGTTTAATATTATCGAGAGTCTTTTGGATTTGCAGTCCGGTAGGGATAGAGTGAGAGAACTTACCCACAATGGCGTGTCCCATGCTCTCAGCAAGCTTTTGAGTTTCCGCTCCGGAGAAGTAGATGGCCGGGATGCCGTCGGACACTGAAGCAAATCCAATGTTCTGAAGCTTATCCGGCTCAAAGGCTTGAGGGCCGTAAGGTCAGTCGAGCCTTTAAGCATGTCCGCCATCGTTTTCGGCCGGCCGGGGTGGCTTGAGGTGCCTTCACCCCCGCCATGTAGCGTGTTACTCGCCGAGCCCGACGGAGTACCCTTAAGCAAGTCCGCCATCGATTTCGGCCACGCCGAGGTCCCCGGGGTAGCTTCTACCCCCCCATGTTGAGTAACTTCATTTGGCCCTTGTGTTGCGGCATTCGCCGAGGGCTTAGGTGTATTTCCTTTTCTCTTCGGGTTGTTGTGTTCGGCTTTTCCATTCTCGGTGTGGATCTTCTCGGCACCATCGTTGTCGTTGTGTACCCTTCTCGGCTTTTCCATTCTCGGCAGTTCGGCTTTTCCTTTCTCGGTGTGGACCTTCTCGGCCTCTTCATTCTCGGTGTGGATCTTCTCGGCATCATCCATTGGCGTATCGTTGGGTGTTGGTGTTTCTCTTGTCAATACGCCCATCTCGGCACTAGGCGTGGCCTTGTTCGTTGTCTCGATAATAAGCTTTTCTCGGTTGGCGTTAGGGTTCGCCTTAGGTCGCGGCTGGCCGAGCTCCACACAATAATGTTCCGGGCTGGCCTCAAACGTAGCTCGGATCTTGCTAGTTCGTCCTCGTTCGAGAGGGGGGAAGTCCTCAAGAGATGCCCCACTCCCATTCCAAGGTGTGTGTGTGACACTTTGCATGCATCCCGAAGAGTTTTGGGGGAACTCCGGTGGTTTGTGACTGGCCGTCGGTAGGTTTCCGGCACGAAGAGGCTGCGCCGCCGCTGCATCGAGCGTTTCCACCGAGTCCAACGCTGCAAGATGAAGGATCTCATCTAGTTTTGGGTTCCTTGGTGGGGATCCAAACGATGCAACTCGTGCCATGTTAGAGGGGAAAGGGGGGGGGGCACTTTCAAGGGGGGCTTTTGTACTTGCTATCATTTTAGGCAAGTTTGCTTTTGTACCTGATGGCTTAGGTAGGAAAGGTGGATTAGTGCTTTCAAAGTCAACTTTTGTCCCAGCCTCCAGATTAGGTAGGTTTGCTTTTCCACTTTCCAATGGGGCAAGGACAGCACATGGGGCAGCTTGTGCTTCACGTGACCTAGCAAGTCTTGGCTGGGGATTGTGGAGGGAGGGGACTTCACCGGAAACGGTCATAAGCTCGACGGCGGGAGCAGCAGTTTCCGGCGAGCCGCCTCCTTCCGGCACGGTTCTACCGTTGGGGGCATCGAACTCTTCTTCACATTCATTCCAATGCTCCACTTCCTCTTCCTTCTTATGAGGCAAGTCGGGGTCCTCCAACCTGAAAGAGACCCCCAAGTCGAGGGACGGAGTCGCCGGGAACAGGGATCCTTTGCATTTGGAACTACCGGCCGAAGGTCCTTCCTCCTCACCGAAGTCTATCTTCTTCCTTAGTTGCTTGTCCTCGGGCATCGGAGACGGGACAAATCTCTTACGACCATTGCCTTTGGTAGGAGGCGCCGGCGTACTTTTCCGGGCTTTGAGCTTTGCTTTAGCCATTTTTAGTTCCATGGATTTGGTCGGACGTTGAAGGGAAGCGGCCTCACCAGCTCGGAAGACCATTTGCTGATCGGAGAGGACCCGAGCTTCCTCATCCCCGGGAACAATGTCAGGCAAATGATCCGGATTTAGGGCCGGAGTGTCTCTCTTTTCGTCGGGGTCCGGCGGTTGCCCCATTGAATGAAGGATGAAAAGAAATGGTCGAGAAAATGATGTGAAAAATGTATTTGGGTTTTTTTTTTCTGGTTTTTTTGTTTGCTTCTTTTTGTAAAGCAAAAAAAGATAATAAACTTTCACTGTACGATATCTATTAGTTAGTAGCATAAAAGATAGGATCATTTTTATCGATATAATATCATAGTAATTGGTTTATCTTTAAAACTTATTTCCTAAGAGAAGTCTTACATTTGCGGTTACTTGGCCAACAAGCAAACCTTTTGAAACATCAAAGTTGCCACACACGTGCATTGTGTGATATTTATAATGTAATGGCATCGAAGACAAGATCATTTTGATCAATAGAGCATAACAATTGTTGTTGTTTCGTGGAAGTTCATTCAACCCTTTATAGGGTTTACTTGGCCAACAAGCAAACCATTTCATTCCAATTGACCAATACACTGTTGTTGTACGATCTCTGTTAGATAATAGCATAACGATTGGACAAGATCATTTTGATCAATAGAGCATAATAATTGTTGTTGTTTCGTGGAAGTTCATTTAACACTTTATATTTGTGATTACTTGGCCAACAAGCAAACCATTTCATTCCAATTGACCTATACACTATTGATGTACGATCTCTGTTAGATTATAGCATAACGATAGGACAAGATCATTTTGGTCAATAGAGCATAATAATCGTTGTTGTCTTGTGGTAGTTTATTTAAAGTCTAACTCTTTATATTTGGGTATACTTGGCCAACAAGCAAACCATTTCAACCAAACTGACTTATAAACTTTCATTGTATGATCCGTTTACGGTAATAGCATATAGACAAGATCAATTTGGTCGATATAGCACAAAGTAATTGTCATATCTTTATAGCTTATTTTATAAGATAACTCTTATATTTGCGTGTAATTTTTTTTCAATCAAAGGTGGAGGGTTCGAGGGTCCCTCATCCCTATATTGCAACGACTAAACAAAGTTACATTTGTCCCATGTCAGGCCTACGATTACATGGGGCTATTACATCCAAAACCAAAAACTACCAAAACAAAATTCAAAAGGCATCCCAAGAGTATGTCAGGGTCGTGTCACACTCGACTCGACACCTGCCTACTCTACGGTGACCACTCTAAGCTTCTTCGTCGTTGCAGACTCGGATGTTGGGGATCCCCATTTGTTCCATTCTAGACACCCAAAATGTGGCGTCCCCCAACGGCCTCACTAGCCCTTTAGCGTGGTTGTTGGCAGCCGTGCCCAGATTCGGTCCCGAAATGGGAGCCATGTCGGCGTACTCGTGGGCGCTTATCGTTGGCCCCGGCTCTCCCCCCCCCCCCCCGGCTTAGAGAATGCCGAGATATTTTCGAAGGACTCTCGGATCTTTCTAGTCCTTCCCCTCTCAAGAGGTGGGAAATCTTCAAATGAAGGAACATGGTGTGTCAAGAGCGTTGGAATCGTCATTTCAGCCGGCGTTGGTGAAGTGAAGCCGAGAGTATCCGCCGAATGTCCACCCTCCGGCGGGTCAGCGGCGAGGAGTGGTTGCGCCACCAACGAGTCGAGCCTTTCCACCGCATCTAGGGCCACTAGCTGTAGGAGGTTGTCCTTTTTCGGCTGCAAATGAGGGTCAAAGGCTGGTGCATCACGTGACTCTTCAAGGGGGTAAGTTACCAAACAACTTTTTTTTAACACCTTCACGGTGGAGGGTTCGTGGGTCCCTCATCCCTATATTTCACAAAAGAGAAGTACATATCATGGCCACACTCCAAAGTGGTATGCCGACAAAAAATAACACGAGTAGTAAGCGGTCCGATCCCACATGGGTCGGACCTCATCCTACTCCATCTAAAATACAAAACGAACCACAATCTTGTTAAGGTCATCCCCACGGATCCGGATATTAGGATTCCCCAATTCCTCCATGCGGATCATGGCCTTCAGTAACCGTGGTGCTGTAGCTGTGGTCATGCGGTGGTATTCACTTTTCTCGGCATCCATTTTTGCAAGGAAGTCAGCCACCTTCTGATATAGATTGGGATACGACGAAGGACCCGCTGGATATATTGATCCAAGAACCCCACGTATAAGGTTTGGCAGCGGACTCCCTTGATTGATAATCTGGTTTGATCCACTTCCAGAGCTTGGAAAACCTCGACCCGTTGGCTATATGATCAGCCAAGAACCTCGATATGATTGAACGCCACAAGAACTTGCTCAAAGTATCTTGATAAGTTTCAAACAAGTGAAAAACTCTACAAAGAGAATTCAACTCACAAGACAAAAAAAAAGAAAGCAAGATCCGACATAAGAATAGAAGCTAAGATTTGTCTCTAGTTCTTTAGAGAGAGACGCTCTCCCTTCTCTCTAACAATCTCCCCACCCCCAACGGCTCTTCACGGTGCTCTCTTCGCCGACCAACCCCCTCCACATCACCTCCACCACTCACAACGCTCCGCCTCCGGCCAGCCTTCAAATCCCTCAAAACCGACGCCCTCATCTCCTCCGGTCCCGAGCCACACCTCGCCAACCTCCGTTCAACTCCCCGGTGCGGCTGGTGTCCTGCCTCTCCATCAGCCATGCCGGAACACCCGCCGGACCCTCCACCGGGGTCCAAGGAACCCCGCACCATCTTAGACCAGCAAATGGTTCTCCGGGCGGCCGAGGACCCTCCCTCGGTCCAACAAATGACTTTCGCGTCGGAAGAGGCTGCCTCCACAAGCCTTCCCTCCAAGAAAATGGCGAGGAAAACCTTGAAAACGAAGGTGAAAGAGAGGAAAAGTACCCCAGCCCCTCTCACCAAAGGCGATGGCTGGAAAAGGTTTGTTCTCTCTCCTATGCCGGAAGACAAGCAACTCCGGAAGAAGATTGACTTTGGGGTCGAAGGTAGCTCACCGGTTGGAAGCCCAAAATGCGAAACATCCATTTTATCGGCGAGTCCCGGCCGCGACTCGAAGGTGGCTCCACCCGGGATTGAGGTCGCTACCGTCACCTGTGATGATGGGGATGAGAGAATCGCCATTGTTCTAGACTCTCGCGACAATGCCGGCGAGATTACATCTCCCGTCCAAATTTCCGGCGAAGTCCATGACTCCGGCGGCGGCCAGCCGACCGTTGAAGCAAGTGATGACCCAGCCTGGTACGCCACCTCAACCCCCCTTGCTAGCTCACGTGATGCACAATACTCCATGGAGGAAGGAGTAGTCAACTTGCCAAATATGGATAAAGGTACAAAATCCCTTTTGAAAAGCTCCTTTGTCCCTTACCACCCTTGTGGAGGGGTAACATGTGCTGCAAATGGATCCTTGGGAGACACGATAGTCAACAATCCCGATTTGGCAAAAGAAACAAATTCTCTTTTGGAAAGCCACATAATTCCTTACCAACTTGATGAGTCACATGGTGCTTTGGTTGATAGGTCCGAAATGGATTGGAAAAAGGACAACATTCTACACCTTGCCTCCATGGACATGGCGGAAATGCTAGACAATATGGCGGCACAACCTCTTATTGCCCCCAACAAGTCGGAGATTGAACACCCATCGGTCGAGCCAACTTCTCTACGGCTGACGGCCAACGAACCACCGGAGCCAATGATTTTGGAATCCTCGACACCATCCTACGAGGACTTCCCTCCTCTTGAGAGGGGGAGAATCCGTAGACTCCGGGACTCTTTTGAAACTGGCCGGCCCCAGCCCGGAAAGGTAGGAAGTTGGTCGAAGTCTAAATCGGGTGACCATCCAACCCGTGTCATCATGGGAGGTGTATCGGGTGTTTCGGGTGTCTCGGGCACGTCGGGTGTATCGGGTGCCATGGAAATGGGAGGTGTATCGTGTGTTTCAGGTATCTCGGGAGTCTCGGGCATGGTGGGTGTATCGGGAGTCTCGGGAGTCTCGGGCACAACGGCTGTATCAGGTGCCATAGAAATGGAGGGTGTCTCGGATATTTCGGGCGTATCGGGCACATCGGGCGTATCGGGTGGCGCTGTAATGGAGGGTGTCTCGGGCTTCTCGCGAGCTCCATGCGCATCGGTTGTTAAGGGGCCGTTGGAGCCGAACAAAATGGGATATATCTCGAAGAAGTCCCAAGTTAACCTCGGCCAACCAAGCAGGGACTATGCGGCCAAAATAGGAGGATTGCCGAACAAAACCATGAATGGCCCGAACCAGGCTGGTTGTGGCGCGATCAGCCTGAAGCATAACCAAAGTCCAAAAACCATGGCGGACATGCTCCGGGGAACACCAAATACCGACGGGCCACAAGTCTTTGTTCCCGAGACCATCCCCAACATTGGCTTTGCATCCACCTCGAACGGCATCCCGTCTATCTATTTCTCCGGTGCCGAAATTCAAAAGTTGCAACCAACCTCGGACATGCAATCGTTGGTAAGTTTTCGCATTCTATCCCATCATCTCTTCAAATCCAAAAAGCTCTTGATCATATCAAGTTTTGTCGAGGATTTTCATGGAAGTATATTAACGCAAAGCATATTCTTGTTCAATTTGAGGATATTGCTGATTATGCACGGTTTCTAAGCGGGCCTAAGGGCACCCCGGTTTGGTTTATCGATAGACATCCCATGAGGGTCTTCAAATGGTCTCCGGATTTTGACGCCTATTGTGAATCTCCAATTGCGGCTATTTGGTGTTATCAAATTGGTCTCCCGATACATATATTTAACCAAATGGCCCTATTTGCTATCGGGAAGCTCCTCGGCACTCTGATCCAAGTGGATCGAGCTACGGCCAACAAGGCCCGGTTATCCTTTGCACGCCTGTGTATTGAGATTGATATTACCAAGCCGCCTCCCGAAGAAATTATCTTGGATATTTGCGGACGAGAATTGGTGCAACAAGTGAAGTGGGATAAAATCCCATCTTATTGCCATGAATGTAAGCATGTAGGCCATAAGGGTGAGGTGTGCTATGCTGCCGGGAAAGGGGTGCTACCGCCGAGACGGAACTATAATGTGGGAGCACCCAAACAATCGCAACACGGACAGCAAGCCACGAAAGGAAAGCAAGGACAAGTGAACCAAAACAGTAGCAACAAGGATGTGAACCAACAAGGAAACACCGATGGAGATCTTAGCATGGTGGTGGCCGAACCAAACGTGCCTAGTGTGGATGATCACGATTGGCGAGGGCCGGACATTATGGGCAACTTTCATGGGACTCACGCTCATGGCGCTGGCCCTACCTCTAAGGCCGCGATGGGGAGTGGTGGTTCGGACCATTCTCATCCGTGTTCTCCGCCTACCAGACATGGCTCGAGGGATGATTGCTTTCCCCTAGACCCGAAAGGAAATTTAGTGGAGAAGAGGGGTGATTTCACGTCAAGACGAGGAGGGATGCGAGGCTCGGGGCAACATCACGCGACTACGGGCCGAGTTGCCCAAAAGGACCGAACCCTTCTTAGCACCAACCAATACTACTCGCTAATGGCTAGCGAAGAATTCATGGGAGAAGAGTTTGAGAGTGCCGACCTTGCGGATACTCTCATGATTGAGGGAGGCAAAGGTGCAACGGATCATCCCCGGGGCTCCAAGGGCGAATGCAAGCATGCCCAAGAGTGATCAAAAGAATGCATTCCATGGAGGCCCTTCATGCCTACTGGGTATGAACTCCCATTGTTAATTATGTCATGCAATTTGTTGTTTTGGAACGCTAGGGGAATCACCAACGCGACGACCCAAAACGTTCTTAAAAGATTAATACATGCTCACTTGATTCATTTTCTTGCAATAATGGAACCACTTACATCGCCCAACCCAGAGAGATTCTCGAAGGCCTTGGGGATGGTCTTCAAAGGTTCGAATAATAATGGAAAGATCTGGGTTTTTGTGGAGGAAGGGGTTGATTTTGAGATTAAGGATGATTCGGATCAGGTCCTACATGGTTCCTTCTCATCCCCTCGCCTGGCTAACCGCATAGCCCTATCGGCGGTCTATGCTAAATGCTCTAGGGCCGAAAGATACCAACTTTGGGAGAAAATGAAGGACATTGCTCAACTCGAGGAAGGAGCCCCTTGGCTGATTGGGGGCGACTTTAACACTATTTTGGCGTCCCGGGAAAGGGTCGGTAGTAGCACAAATCGGCAGGCCGAGATGATTGACTTCGCGGATACCATCGACGACTGTAAACTCCTAGATCCGGGCTTTGATGGAGCCGAGTTTACTTGGGCCAAGAACGGCTTATTTGAGAGATTGGATAGAGCACTTTTGAGCGAAGCTTGGGCGGGAGTTTTTGAGACCACTAGGGTGACGAACCTGCCCCGAGTTGCCGCGGATCATGGGCCGGTCCTCGTCAAATGCACTCTCCCGAGCACAAACCATGGAGGTAAAGCGTTCAGGTTCCAAAATATGTGGATAAGGCATGAAGGTTTTTTGGATGTTGTCCGGCAAGATTGGACAAGCCCAACCGAGGCCGGGGGTCTCCTCAACTTACAAATCAAGCTGGCTAGAGTTAAGAAAACCCTTAAGCGATGGAATAAAGAGGAGTTTTGGAATATCCACGCTCATATTAAGCTAATGGAAGAGGACATTGCCGCGGCCCAAAAGGCGTTTGAAGAAAGGCCGACGCCGGACAATAGGACGTTGATCAACAAACTCATTGCGAATTATATCCTCCTTCTCAAAATGGAAGAGGACTTTTGGAGGCAAAAGGCGACCCTCCGATGGCTTGCGGAGGGAGACAAAAACACAAGGTTCTACCAAAGCTGGGTAAAACAGAAAAGAGTCCGAATGCGGATCCATAAAATTAATGCCCATGGCCTAGAGCTTACTAAAGAAAACGAGATCAAGAATTCGGCGGTCGAATTTTATCGGAACCTCCTAGCGCCCGATCCAATGGAGTTAGTGGAACCCGATCTTGGGATTATCCGACCTCTCCCACCTTCGGCATGTATGGAAGGCTTGACCACTCCACCCGACGCAGATGAGGTTAAGCTAGCCGTCTTTGATATGTCAGGAAACAGCACGCCAGGGCGCGATGGATTCACGGCGACCTTTTACCAAGCTTGCTGGGGGTGCGTAGGGCCGGATGTGGTTGAGGCGATTAGACAATTCATCCATGGGGCCTTCCTCCCTAGGAGTATCACTGCCACTAGTATTGTCCTCATCCCCAAAAAGGACTTACCGTAGGCATGGGGAGACTACAGGCCCATTAGCCTTTGCAACGTGATCAACAAAATCATCACTAAGATCCTAATGAAGAGACTCACTCCGCTCCTCCCGGAGGTCATCTCGGAAACGTGGGTCTCCTTGATAAATAGGTGCATTGGATCATGCTGGTTCTCGGTTTTAATTAATGGTGCACCGGCGGGTTTCTTCAAATCCACCAGGGGCCTCAGGCAGGGCGACCCCATCTCCCCGGCCCTCTTCGTTATTGCTGCGGAATACCTATCTAGGGCCCTTGATAAAGCTATCCTGGGCCACAAAGACATGGTCTATAAAGCCTCCCGCCGATGCATGGAGATAAGTCACCTTGCCTATGCGGAAGATATAATCATTTTCACTCAAGCAGCCGCGGGGTCCCTACGAAAACTTAGAAGTTGTCTCGATGATTATGCGGGGGTCTCGGGGCAGATGATCAACCTCTCCAAGAGTAGCTACTACATTGCCGAGGAGCATGGAGGTTGGGAGAATTTAATTCAAGCAGAAGGAGGCTTCACCCCTTCCCCTTCCTTTACCTGGGTGTTCCAATCTATCGGGGATGCAAACGTTCGGATATGTTCATGTTCCTCCGGGAGAAAATTGCTAGAAGGGTCTCGGGGTGGGCACATCAACATCTTTCCTTCGGTGGGAGGCTCACCCTTATCAAAAGCACCCTAGAGGCGGTTCCTCTTCATATCTTCCGAGGACCAGCAGCTTGCCCGATTCTTTTGGGGGGCATCGAATGATAAAAGGAAGACTCATTGGATCAGCTGGGATCAGATTTGCCTTCCCTTCGCCGAAGGTGGCCTTGGAGTCTGGAAAACAAAAGAATTGTTACACGCGTTTAATATCAAACTATGGTGGCGATTCCGTGAGCAAAACTCTCTATGGGCTATGTACTTGATGGCTAAGTATTGCTATAATGCCTCTCCCATTACAGCTAGACCCTCTGGGAGGAACAGTCAAATTTGGAAAAGGCTCCTAAAAGCCCGGCCCCAGGCGCAACCACATATTCATTGGATGGTGGGGCAAGGGAGAGTATATTTCTGGGATGATGTTTGGATCAAGGATTCCCCCCTTCGGGACCATTGCATTGATGATAGGGGGGACCCCAAAGCACTTGTTGTGGATTTCATTAGGGATGCAGCTTGGGACGTTTCTAGACAGCAGATGCTCCAAGATCAGGCTGGGTTATCTCAGCAGGTTATTAATCATATCCTTGGCACTCCGATCATGATGGGGATAGAAGATGTTCCGAGATGGTCCCTCTCGCGACTGGGAGACTTCTCCCTCTCCACAACGTGGAAACCATCCGGTCGCATAGACCGATCGTCCAAGGCATGGACAATATTTGGAAGGCCGGCCTCACTAACTCTATTGCCATTTTCAACTGGCGCCTCTTATCGAACCAAATCCCAGTTGACTCAAAGCTCCAATGGCGGAGAATTGAGATGGCGTCCAAGTGCTAATGCTGTCCACATCGTCCGAACACGGAGTCACTTCAGCATCTCTTCATCCAAGGAAGTGGGGCGGTTAGTGTGTGGAGGGAGTTCGATGGCTGATTCGATGGTGCCTCCCCATCCCTCTGGATCAACGATACAATCCCGTAGAGGCTTGTGGTGTGGTCCCGGCGGACACAACAACAAAACAAAAGACATTTGTGCTATGCCATTCCATATCTCATCCTCTGGTTCCTGTGGTCCGAGAGAAATAGAAGCCGACACCAACAGGTACAATTCAAACTGTACAATGTAGTGTGGTAGGTCCAAACGTATATCCGGAATAGCATGACAAACGGGCGCCTAAAACCGAAGCATTGGAACGGTGTTCGGGTCAATTTTGAAATCCCTAACCGAGCCAATGCAAGAAGGGAGAGGCTGCTAGCCATGGCGATCAAATGGAACCCACCGGACCGACCGTGGGTCAAAGTTAACACGGATGGGGCTTTTAATGTGGAAACAGGTAATCCGGGGGGGGGGGGGCGGGGTGGTACGGGATGCCGAGGGCAAGCTCCTTGTGGCCTTTGCAACACCCCTCGAAGTTCACTCGACCCTCGAGGCTGAACTCATGGCCCTACAACTTGGATTGGAACTCGCTAAGGAGTTTGAGCGACTTATCTGGATTGAATCGGATGCGGAACAGGCAATCAACCTTCTGAAAGGCTCGAAATGGGGACCGGCTCACTCTTGCCGAGCCATGGCGCTCCTTACGATCACCAAGAGACAAATCACTTTCCGGGCCACTTTCATCCACCGAGAGGGTAATAAGCCGGCGGATCTCCTAGCCAAAATGGGGTTGTCGTTGGAGAACTTTAACCGCTTGACGAGACACACAGCCCCAAGATTACTTACTGCCATGATCAGAATGGACGAGATGGGAATCCCTAATGTTCGGGTTCGGGAGGAAAAATAGCCGCTTTTGAGGGTTGTGTTGTATGAGGCAAAAGTTTTTGTTTTGTAGTAGCCTTTTTTATCACTTTTGTAAGGAGTAGGGTGAGGTCCGAGACACTTGGAATCGGACCGCATACTACTCTTGATTGGTGTAGGCACACCACTTTTGGGTGTGGCCTTGTTTTGTAACCTTTTGACTGAAATATAGGGATGAGGGACCCAAGAACCCTCCACCATGAGGGTGTTTTAAAAAAAAAACTCACAAGACAAAGTCTATTTTTGTATTTGATCAATGGTGTCTTCAAATGACATGCTTACAAGCCTATTTATAGGCTAGAATGGACTTTTAAAAGTTTCACATCATTAGTACAACTTAAGACACTTAAAAATGACTCATAATAAAATAAAAGTAACTCTTAGCCTTTGGTGTAACTCTAGGATATCTAAAGTCACTTATTTAACATAAAATGTAACTAAAATAGACCCTTCATTTTGGCTGATCCAACTTGGACGAAAATGCATCATGTATCATCAATTTGGGCCTCCAAAATGTGATATGTAGTGACTCCAAACTTCAAGTCTTGGGCGGCCCACAAACATGAATAATATTCACCACTTGGCCCAATGTAGAATGGTCTTGTAATTGGGCTTTTATTTCAACAACTAAAAGCAACATGGACTCCTTTATCTTCTTAGCTCTAGCTCTTGTAATTGGCCCACTTGGAATGATCAATGGATCTATCTTCTTGTCCTTGTAGATCAGCATGGTTATGTCTCCATCATTCCCTTCTTCTTCAAGAGGATTCGTCCTCGAATCTAATTCACCAACATAAGGAGATAAATCAGAAACATTGAAAGTAGCACTTATATTAAACTCACCAGGTAAGTCTAGTTTGTAAGCATTATCATTGACTTTTGCAATCACTTGGAATGGTCCATCTCCTCTTGGCTGCAACTTGGACTTTTTTTACGAAGGAAATCTCTCCTTTCTCATATGCAACCAAACCCAATCTCCCGGCTCAAAGATGACTTGTTTCCGACCCTTGTTGGCTTGCTTTGCATATTGTTCTGTCCTCTTTTCAATGATGAGTCTTACCCTTTCATGCAATCTTTTCACCATTTCAGCCTTAGCTTTTCCATCAAGCTTGCACGTTCTTCAATAGGTATTGGAATCAAATCTAGTGGCCTCAATGGATTAAAACCATACACAACTTTAAATGGCACCGCACCAATCCTCCCAATCCCGACGAGTCGTTATCCTTGCTCGACTTTATCATCCCCAACACATGACCTTGGCCGCCGAACCAACCTTGAGCTCCCACGCCCAGCCACGAGGTGAGCACCTCGACCGGTCATGCCGGACCCACCTCCAAACCCCGCCCCGGCACATCCGGACCCCGAGGAGGCTAGATATATCCCGGACCAACTCTTGGTCTTCCGTTCTAGTGAGGACCAAACACCGAAGATCTCAGCCAAAGAAATGAAAATGCCAAGCAAGAAGAATAAGATAACGGCTAGGAAGAGCACGCCGGCACCCCTCACCAAAGGCCATGGCCGGAAAAGATTCGTACCCTCCCCTCTCCCGGAGGACAAACAACTCACGAAGAAGCTCGACTTTGGGGAGGGAACCTCCAGCTAGAGATCTCCGGCTCGTCCTCCGCCCTTGACAGCCCTAAATGCAAGGTAACACTCTTCCCTCCTTACTCCATGGATAACAAAGAAGCACAAGCTATGGAATCTCACCCTAAGGACCTTACCGACGAGGATGGAGCCCATATGGAGATGGTGGTATACGGAAAAGCTCCGGCCGCCGACGCCGCACCACCGTCCGACCTTGAACCCGTCATGGGTGAGAAGACCGTTGGAGGTGAGGAAGATGGGCCCCTAGGCGTATCTCATGAGGATTTGGACGTTGCATGTGTGACAAAAAGTACATTGGGGAGTGAGATAGTCAACTTACCCGAAATGGGTATGGGAACAAATTACCTTTCGGAAAGCGCTTTTGTCCCTTACCAAAAACGGGAGTCACATGTGGAGCCTTGCTCACCCCCACCAATGCAGCAAGTAGAGCCAAAAAGAATGGAGATCCTCCAAATCATTGACTGGACCATGGCGGAGGTGCTTGATACGACGGCGGCGCAACCCCTCCTCGCCGGATCCTCGCCGGCCAAGGTCGATATGCCAAGAGTCAACCTTGTTACAAATGGGAAAGACAAAGATACCGAAACATGCATGCCTCGCATTGGGATTGGCCTATCCTTGGAAGATTTTCCACCTCTAGAAAAGGAAAGGACCCGGAAAATCCGAGCATCATTCGAATCCGGAGCAACCCTAATGAAGCCGGGTTGGCCGACGACCAAGCCTACCCAAAACTCCCTCCGAGACTTGACCACACCCTCGGCCTCGGGCATGCATGCGAAGGACCCGGCAAGGACCGAGATGGAGATGGGAGCGCCCCGGCCTCCCGATGAAGCCATGAACGAGAAGGATCCGACCAAAGGACCACATACCGAAACAAACCTTGGGGCTAAATCTAAAGACAACCCGACACACAACCCTTTGGGAGATGACACTGAGCCAAACGTGAGGAACCCCAACAAGAAGAAATCCAT
Source organism: Salvia splendens (assembly GCF_004379255.2). NCBI lineage: Eukaryota > Viridiplantae > Streptophyta > Magnoliopsida > Lamiales > Lamiaceae > Salvia > Salvia splendens. Next base: position 19,635,676 of record NC_056039.1, read on the forward strand.
GGCCGACATGGTGAGGGGGGCATCGTCTATTGAGGATCCACAAGTCTTTGTCCCGGAGAACATCCAAAATATTGGTTTTGCGTCCACGGCAAACGGAAATCCATCCATCTACTTCTCCGGATCAGAAATCCAAAGGTTGGCATCATCCCTTGGCCATGCCATAGTAGGTAAGTTCTCGCACTCAATCCCGGCTTCCTACCAAATCCAAAAGGCCCTAGATAATATTAAATTTTGCCGCGGTTATACTTGGAATTATATTAACGCCAAACATATTCTTGTTCAATTTGAGGATATGGCGGATTATGCTCGGCTCCTTAGTGGACCCAAAGGGACGCCGGTATGGTTCATTGATCGACATCCGATAAGAGTATTCAAATGGTCCCCCGACTTTGATGCCTATTGTGAATCTCCAATTGCGGCGATATGGTGCAACTTAATTGGGCTCACGATCCACCTATACGATCAATCGGCCCTTTATGCCATCGGAAAACTTCTTGGCAACCCGATCCAAATAGATAGAGCCACGGCCAACAAATCGAGACTCTCCTTCACGCGTCTTTGTATCGAGATTGACATAACAAAGGCTCCACCCGAGGAGATCATCCTAGATATTTGTGGGCGCCCCTTGGTGCAGCAAGTAAAGTGGGATAAGATCCCGCCTTATTGTGTAGATTGCAAACATGTTGGACACAAAAGTGAAGTGTGTTATGCTTCCGGGAAGACGGCTCGACCTCCAAAGCGAAATTACAACATAGCAACACCAAAACAGTCACAACATTAGGAAATAGAAACAAAAGAGAGTAATGTTGAGTCGAGGAAATCCGATAGTAACATGGAATGGCAGCAACAAGGGAAGCACAAGGGGAAAGAAAGAAATGCTCGGATGAACCCGAAGGCCAAGGCACAATCGGGGACGGAATGGCCGGGACCGCACTTCTTGGGTGACATGCAAGGACCGGGGTGTAAGGAAATAGTCATCGTCCACGATGAGCGATATGACAACCAATCTAGAGAACCATCCGCCAAATGGCCTTCATTTGGTAGTGGGCGTGGGGGTAAGCCGAGAGGTGCGGACTTGGCGCGGCCCGCAGCGAACCCGACATCGGGTAACCTTGTTCATCCGAAAGGCCATTTCAAACCCTTTGTTTTAACAAACACCGAAGCACAAGAATCACCAAATCACATGAGCACTAATCGGTATTTCTCCCTCATGGAGCGAGAGAACTTCATGGAGAATGATATGGAAGAAGAGGAGAATTGGGAGGACTCCACCGCTCACAATGAAAACGATGATGGAGCCAACCCCACCCATATGGAAGCCGTGACACCTCATGAAGGGAATGGCCTTCAAATAATTGAATTTCAAGGGGGGACGTCAATCCCACCGGGTACGAACTCCTCTAGCTAATCATGTCATTAAATCTTCTGTTTTGGAACGTTAGGGGGATCGCAAATGCGTCAACCCAAAACGTCCTAAAAAGACTAATTAGTTCTCATAATATTTGTTTTCTTGCAATAATGGAACCGTTTATTCCCCCCAATCCGGACAAGTTTTCGAAGTTGTTGGGGCTGTCCTTCAAGGGCTCGAACATCAATGGGAAAATTTGGATCTTTGTGAAAGAAGGGATGGATTATGATGCGTTGGATGACTCGGAACAGCTGCTACATGGGAGGTTCACTTGCCCTTGGATCTCAACCCCTATTATGCTATCGGGCGTATATGCTAAATGCACGAGAGGGGAGCGACATGTCCTATGGGAAAAGTTGAGGGATATCACACAACTCTCGGATGGGATGCCGTGGTTTATTGGAGGGGACTTCAACACAATCCTCTCTTCTCAAGACAGGACGGGGAGCGACACAAATCGTCAAGCGGAAATGGTTGATTTTGCTGAAGCCATTGAGGATTGTGGTCTTATGGACCCAGGCTATGATGGATCAGATTTCACCTGGGCTAAGAATGGCCTTGTGGAATGGTTGGATAGGGTGCTGATTAGCGAGACGACGGCTCAAACGTTTGAGGCAATAAGAGTCACAAATCTCCGACGCATCGCGTCTGACCACGGCCTCTCCTTGTTAGATGCAGGCCGACTAACATCTTTACGGGCGGGAAAGCGTTCCGGTTCCAAAACATGTGGGTCCGGCATGAGGGATTCGGTGACTTGGTAAAAGAAGATTGGATGGCTCCCACGGAGGCCGAGGGCATCCTCAATTTGAAGATCAAGTTAGCAAGGATCAAGAGTACGCTTAAAAGGTTGGAACAAAGAGGTGTTTGGGAATATTCACTCCAACTTAAAAACCTGTGAAGAAAACATTGCAGAGGCACTAGCGGAGTTTGAAGGTGACCCCTCGGCCCGGAATAGAATGGAGGTCAACAAACAAATTGCCGAGTACATATTACTTCTTAAAATGGAGGAAGATTTTTGGCGGCAGAAGGCGGCCCTCCGTTGGCTAGAAGAAGGGGATAAAAATACTAGGTTCTACCAAAGCTGGGTGAAGCAGAAGAAGATCCGGCTACGCATCCACAAGATCAACGCTAATGGGTGTGAACTCACGGATGACAAGGCCATCAAAGAATCGGCGGTTGAGTTCTTTCAGAACCTCCTAGCCCCGAGCTATCCGGAACTTGCGGATCCGGACCTAAGCCTCCTACAACGCCTCCCCCCTCGGAGCTTTTGATGGACCTCCCGAAGCCTCCGGATGCGGATGAGGTGAAACGAGCGGTATTCGACATCTCGGCCAATAGTGCTCCAGGCCCGGATGGATTCTCGGCATTATTCTTCCAAGCTTGTTGGGGTATTGTGGGTCCAGATGTGGTGGATGCGGTTAGGCAATTTTTCGGAAGGACCTTCCTCCCTCGAAGCTTCACGGCCACAAGTATAGTTCTCATCCCCAAGAAGCCCATACCCGAGACTTGGGGAGACTACAGACCAATTAGCTTGATATGGATTGGGATACGACGAAGGACCCGTTGGATATATTGATCCAAGAACCCCACGTATAATGATTGGCAGCGGATTTCCTTGATTGATAATCTGGTTTGATCCACTTCCAGAGCTTGGAAAACCTCGACCCGTTGGCTATGTAATCAGCCAAGAACCTCGGTATGGTTGAACGCCACAAGAACTTGCTCAAAGTATCTTGATAAGTTCCAAACAAGTGAAAAACTCTACAAAGAGAATTCAACTCACAAGACAAACTCTATTTTCGTATTTGATCAAGGATGTCCTCAAATGACATGCTTACAAGCCTATTTATAGGCTAGAATGGACTCTTGAAAGTCTCATATCATTAGTACAACTTAAGACCTTTAGAATGACTCATAATAAGTGAAAAGTAACTCCTAACTATTGGTGTGACTTTAGGACATCTAAAGTCACTTATTTAACTCAAAAAGTAACTTAAAAATGACTCTTCATTTTTGCTGCTCCAACTTGGACGAAAATGCATCATTTATCTTCAATTTGGGCCTCCAAAATGTGATATATATTGACTCAAAACTTCATGCATTGGGCTGCCCACTAACTTGAATAATATTCACCATTTGGCCCAATGTTGAATGGTCTTGGAATTGGGCTTTTATTTCATCAACTAAAAGCATCATGGACTCCTTTATCTTCTTAGCTCTAGCTCTTGTAATTGGTCCACTTTGAATGATTAATGGATCCATCTTCTTGTCCTTGTTGATCAGCTTGGGTGTACCTCCATCATTCCCTTCTTCTTCAAGAGGATTCGTCCTCGAATCTAATTCACCAACATAAGGAGATAAATCAGAAACATTGAAAGTAGCACTTACATTAAACTCACCAGGTAAGTCAAGTTTGTAAGCATTATCATTGACTTTTCCAATCACTTGGAATGGTCCATCTCCTCTTGGCTGCAACTTGGACTTTCTTTTCGAAGGAAATCTCTCCTTTCTCATATGCAACCAAACCCAATCTCCCGGCTCAAAGATGACTTGTTTCCGACCCTTGTTGGCTTGCTTTGCATATTGTTCTGTCCTCTTTTCAATGTTGAGTCTTACCCTTTCATGCAATCTTTTCACCATTTCAGCCTTAGCTTTTCCATCAAGACTTGCACGATCTTCAATAGGTATTGGAATCAAATCTAGTGGACTCAATGGATTGAAACCATACACAACTTCAAATGGGGAAAAGTTAGTAGCAGAATGGACACTTCGATTATAAGCAAACTCAGCAAAAGGTAAGCATTCCTCCCAACTTTTCAAGTTCTTTTTAACTAAAGTTCGTAGTAATTGAGACAAAGTCCTATTAACTACTTCAGTTTGTCCATTAGTTTGTGGATGACAAGTAGTAGAAAACAAGAGTTTAGTTCCCAACTTATTCCACAACACTCACCAAAAATGACTCACAAATTTAGCATCTCGATCACTCACAATTGATCTAGGAACACCATGCAAACGGACAATTTCTTTAAAGAACAAATCAGCGATATGAGATGCATCATCAGTTTTGTGACATGGAATAAAATGTGCCATTTTTGAAAACCTATCAACAACCACAAAAACTGAATCTCTACCTCTTTTTGTTCTTGGCAAACCAACAACAAAGTCCATTGAAATATCCTCCCAAGGTGCACTAGGAATTGGTAACGGTTTGTACAAACCATGTGGGTGTGATTTAGACTTGGCTTGCATGCAAGTTATGCATCTTTTACAAATTCTTTCAACATCCACACGCATTTTAGGCCAAAAGAAATGTTCAAGCAAAACATTCATTGTCTTATGGACTCCAAAATGACCCATTAAACCACCACCATGAGCTTCACGCACAAGCAATTCACGCATAGAACCTTTAGGAATGCATAATTTGTTTTCTCTAAACAAATAGCCATCATGCCTATAGAACTTGTCAAATGCAGCATGCTCACAAGCTAAATAGATAGAAGAAAAGTCCGGGTCATTATCATACATTTCCTTAATCAACTCAAAACCAAGCAACTTAGAACTCAAAGTAGTGATCAAAATGTACCTCCGAGATAATGCATCAGCCACAATATTTTCTTTTCCCTTTTTGTATTTGATTACATAGGGAAATGATTCAATGAATTCCACCCACTTAACATGTCTCTTGCTAAGCTTACCTTGACCTTTCAAGTACTTGAGAGATTCATGATCCGTGTGAATTACAAACTCTCTAGGCCACAAGTAATGCTGCCATGTTTCCAAAGCTCTAACCAAAGCATATAACTCCTTGTCATACGTTGGATAGTTCAATTGAGCTCCTTTCAACTTTTCGCTAAAGTACGCGATTGGCTTCCTATCCTGCAACAAAACAGCTCCTATGCCTACCCCAGATGCATCACATTCAAGCTCAAACATGTTATCAAAGTTAGGCAAAGAAAGAATTGGTGCAGTTGTAAGTTTTTCCTTAAGGAGATTAAAAGCATGTTCTTGTTTTTCTCCCCAATAAAAACAAACATCCTTTTTCACTATTTCATTCAAAGGTGCAGCAATTGTACTAAAATCCTTGACAAACCTCCTATAAAAACTAGCAAGACCATGAAAACTTCTAACTTGTGCTACATTTTGAGGAATTGGCCATTCTAAAATAGCTTTCACCTTCTCTTTTTCCATTTCAATCCCATTAGCACTTATAACAAAACCCAGAAAAACAACTTTATCCATGCAAAAAGAACACTTTTGAGATTTGCATACAATGATTCTTTTCGTAAGGTATCCAAAACTGCACGCACATGGTTAAGATGTTCATTCACATTTTTGCTATAGACAAGAATATCATCAAAATAAACAACCACAAATTTTCCAATGAATTTTCTCAAAACATGGTGCATCAACCTCATGAAAGTACTTGGTGCATTAGTTAAACCAAAAGGCATTACTAACCACTCATATAGACCAAATTTTGTTTTAAAGGCTATTTTCCATTCGTCTCCTTCTCTAATTCGAATTTGATGATAACCACTTTTCAAATCGATCTTACTAAACACAACAGAACCATGCAATTCATCAAGCATATCATCTAGCCTAGGAATAGGATAGCGATACTTTACCGTGATTTTGTTGATTGCTCGGCAGTCGATGCACATCCTCCATGATCCATCTTTCTTAGAAACAACAATTACCGGAACAGCACATGGACTCATGCTCTCACGGATTTTTCCATTGTCCAACAACTCTTGCACTTGCCTTTGAATTTCCTTAGTCTCTTCGGGATTGGCTCTATAGGCTGGTCGATTTGGTAGAACTGCCCCGGGAATAAGGTCAATTTGGTGTTCAATACCTCTTAATGGCGGTAATCCACTTGATTCTTCCACGGGAAAAACATCTTCGAATTCCTGTAAAAGAGACACAAAAGCACTTGGCAAAGAAGTGGTTAATTCGTTAGTGGTAAACAAAGACTGTTTGTACACTAAGATGAAAACACTCTTTTTTTCAACTATTGCACTCTTTATTTCTCTTGCTCCCACATAAAAGTTCTTTTTTTCATTCGGACTCTTTTCACTTGACTCTTTTTCAATGCCCTCACCTTTTTTCCTCTCATTCTTACTTTTCTCTCGACTCTTTTTTTCACTCGACTCTTTTTCAATGCTCTCACTTCTTTTCCTCTCAACCTCACGAGCTCTCCTTGCTTGTGACAATTTCTGTTGGTCCTCTTGAACTTGTTGAGGTGTTAAAGACACAAGCATAATAGACTTGTTGTTGTGCTTGAAGGTGTAGTGGTTGTGAAATCCATCATAAGTCACTCTACGATCAAACTGCCATGGCCTCCCCAAAAGAATGTGACTAGCATGCATTGGCACAACATCGCAAAGAACATCATCTTTATAATTGCCAATTGAAAACGAAATTAGAACTCGCTTAGTCACTCGAATTTCTCCACATTCATTAAGCCATTGTAGCTTGTACGGATTAGGATGTTTTTCCGTTGTTAAGCTCAACTTTTCCACCATTTCAGAACTTGCAACGTTTGCACAACTACCACCATCAATAATCATTATGCAAAGTTTACCTTGGACCAAACACCTTGTGTGGAAGATGTTCTCCCTTTGCTGATCATCGTTTCTGTTTTGCATGTTTAGAGCCCTTCGAACCACCAAAAGTTCTCCATGTTCTGGTTCAATCTCGTCCAATTGTTTATCCTCCTCCTCCTCATCATCATCTTCACGTTCACTTTTTTTTTTTTTTTTTTTTTTTTAATCAAACACCTCTACGGTGGAGGGTTCGTGGGTCCCTCATCCCTATATTTCCACAAGAGATAATTACAAGGCGTGGCCACACCCAAAAGTGGTGTGCCGTAACAAAATCAAGAGTAGTATGCGGTCCGATCCCACAAGGTTCGGACCTCATCATACTCCTTTCCAAAAAACAATTAACCACAAAGCTAGTCACTATTGTCTCCCGTCGTCTCATGATCAACTTTGATGCCCGTCCCCGTCTAGGTTTCGGATGTGCGACACTCCCATCTCGTCCAATCTAACCAAGTCCAATAGTTCTCTCGGTGCTGAGTTGTAGTGCATTCGTAGGCCACTGTCTTGGACTAGCCCCATTTTTGCAAGGAAGTCCGCCGCTTTGTTCCCCTCCCTGTGTATGAAGGTGGCTCGGAATTTGAGTTGGCGTTTGAGAATGGTTAGTTGCGCCACCGCTTGCCGAGCGAGTGCCGGCCCCCATCCCGTCCCATTGACCAATTTGATTGCTTGCTCTGCATCTGACTCAATCCAGATTGGTAGGCCGTATTCCTTGGCTATATTTAGCCCGTGGATCATGGCCAACAGCTCCGCTTCTAACGCCGAGTGGGCTTCAAGGGGTGTGCTGACGGCGACGAGCATCTTACCCGAGTGGTCTCGAATAATCCCGCCAGCCCCTGTACTGCCGTTCGCTTCATTATAGGAGCCATCCGTGTTGAGCTTTATCCACGGCTGATCCGGGGGGTTCCATTTGATTGCCATGGCTAGGGGTAGCGCCCTGATTGCCGCCGCTTGTTGAGGAATATTGATTCCAAGTTTAACTCCCTTCCAATGTTTCGGCTTCAAGCTTCCATTAGACATAGCATTCCGAATGAACATGTGGACCTGCCATACCACGTTTTGTGGTTTAAACTGTGTGCCTTGGTGGCGGCTCCTGTTTCTCTCCGACCAAATAAACCAAAGGATAAGGTATGGAGTGGCTCGGCTAAGATGTTTCTTGTTCGGCTGTTGGCACCTTCGCGCCCACACTTCGGTTCTCGTAGGGATTGTGTCATTGATATGGATGCGTGGGAACGGGCCTGTGAACCAGCCGTCGAACTCACTCCATACTCTGCGAGCTCCATATCCCTGGATGAAGAGGTGTTGGAGTGACTCAGTGTTCGGTCTGTGGGGGCAGCATTGGCACTTAGAAGCTAGCTCAATCTCCCGCCACTGAAGTTTCGTGTCAACCGGCACCCGATTGGAGAGAAGCCTCCAGATAAAGATGGCTATTGAGTTGGTGAGGCCTACCTTCCAAACGTCCCCCAAACCATGGATGATCGGGTTTCGTCCTCGAAGTGTGTCCCATGTCGAAGCCACCGTGAATTCCCCATGCTTAGAGAGGTTCCACCTCGGGATATCCTGTTCGTCATGGAGGATCGGTGTATTAATGATGCCATCGATAACATGCTGAGGGAGGCCGGCCTGATTGTGAAGGAGTTGAAGCTTGGGCACATCCCAACCACCATTTGTAATGAACTCCGAGACCCGGGTGGTTGGTCTTCCCCTATCATCAAGGCTAAGTTCCCTCAGAGGGCTATTGCCAAGCCAAATGTCATCCCAGAAGTAGATGTCCCCTTGTCCCACTAGCCATCTCATGTGCGGTTGCGCGAGGGGCCATGCTCTTGAGAGCCTTCTCCACGTAGGGCTACTCCTGCTCGGCAATCTCAAGGTGAGCGGTGTGGAGTTGGAGCAATATTTTGCCATCATGTATCTTGCCCAAAGGGAGTTTTGCTCCCGAAATCGCCACCACAGTTTGATATTGAAAGCGTGGAGGACCTCCATAGTTTTTCGGATCCCAAGGCCTCCTTCATCAGTGGGCCGGCACATTTGTTCCCATCCAATCCAATGGGTCCGCTTCTTTTCATTCGTAGACCCCCAAAAGAATCGGGCCATTTGTTGATCAAGTTGCTTGAGGGTACCGGCCGTGGGCTCGACGGCTTGAAAGATGTGCAAGGGGATCGCTTCAAGAGTGCTCTTAATCAACGTAAGCCTTCCTCCAAAGGATAGGTGACGGTGTGCCCATCCTGAGATCCTTCTTGCAATCTTTTCCCGTAGAAAGAGGAACATGTCCGTGCGCTTGACACCACGGTAGATAGGGACACCGAGATAGAGAAAAGGAAAGGCCCCTCTAGAGAAGCCTCCTTCCGCCTGGATCGAGTTTGCCCAGTGTTCATGGGCCTCGGCAATATAGAAATTACTCTTGGCGAGGCTGACTTGTTGGCCGGAGACTCTTTCATATTTTTCGAGACAGGCTCTTAGCCGGCGCATAGGATTTGCCGCCGCTTGAGTGAAGATGATAATGTCGTCCGCATAGGCTAGATGGCTGATCTCCATGCATCTCCGGGAGGCTTTGAACGTCATGTCCTTTTGGCCGAGGATGAGCTTGTCTAATGCTCGGGACAGGTAGTCCGCCGCGATTACGAACAGAGCAGGGGAGATCGGGTCTCCTTGCCGAAGTCCTCGAGTTGATCTAAAGAAGCCCGAGGGTGCCCCGTTAACAAGGACCGAGAACCAGCAACACCCAATACACCTCTCCATAAGTGAAATCCATGAATCCGGGAAACCCATACAGCGTAAAACTTTGAAGAGGAATGGCCATTGGACCCTATCATAGGCTTTAGCCATGTCAATCTTTACTGCCACATTAGGCGCTGGGGAGCATCTAGCAAGCTCATGGAACATCTCTTGAGCCAGAAGTGCGTTGTCGTTAAGGAGCCGACCTTTGACAAATCCACTTTGGTTTGGGGATATGATCTGTGGGAGGAAAGGAGAGAGTCGAGAGGAGAGTACCTTGGTAATGATCTTGTTTAAAACATTGCAGAGACTGATGGGTCGGTAGTCGGTCCATGATTCCGGCGAAGCCTTCTTTGGGATAAGGACAATGCTTGTGGCCGTGATGCTCCTCGGCAGGAAGGCCCCTCTGAAGAACTGTCTGATTGCGTCCACTACCTCCGGTCCCACAATAGGCCAGCAGGCTTGATAGAAGGTGGCCGAGAAGCCGTCGGGTCCGGGTGCACTATCTCCGGAAATGCAAAAGGTGGCACTCCTGACCTCGTCCGCACTTGGAGCATCTGCGATGTCAGCGAACTGCTCGGCTGAGTGGACCTGCTGGATTAGGTCGAGGTCTGGATCTTCAAGTGTCGGATTGTTGGGGGCAAGGAGTTGTTGGAAGAACTCCACTGCGGACTTTTTAATCTCGGCTTCCTCGGTGAGCTCCTGCCCATTGACACGTATTGAATGGATGCGGAGACGAACCCTCTTTTGTTTCACCCAGCTTTGGTAGAACCGGGTATTTTTGTCTCCCTCGGCAAGCCACCTCAGAGCTGCCTTCTGTCGCCAAAAATCTTCTTCCATTTTCAGCAAAAGGATGTACTCGGCAATGTGTTTGTTGATCGCTGTCCTGTGATCCGGGGTCGGCCTTGCTTCGAAACAAGATTGGGCCAAAGCAATTTCTTCCTCCTTTTCTTTTAGATTAGCATGAATGTTTCCAAAAACCTCTTTGTTCCACTCCTTAAGGGCCTTTTTAACTCTGGCCTGCTTGATTTGAATGTTTAGGATTCCACCCGCCCCCGTGGGCTCCTCCCATGCTTTTTGCACTACGGCCATGAATCCTTCATGTCGGATCCACATGTTCTGGAACCTGAAAGCCTTGGCTCCAGCGGATGTGTTCATCTTCGTGCACCTGACAAGAATTGGCCCATGGTCCGAGGCAATCCGGGGGAGGTTCGTAACCCGAGTAGCCTCGAAGGTCTTAGTCCAATCCTCGCTGACAAACACTCTATCCAACCTTTCAAAAAGGCCATTCTTGGCCCAAGTGAATGCCGCTCCATCAAAACCAGGGTCAAGCAGCCTACAATCTTCCGTTGCCTCCGCAAAATCTACCATCTCGGCTTGCCGGTTGGTATCGCTTCCAACTCTGTCTTGATGAGATATCATGGTGTTGAAATCGCCACCGATGATCCAAGGTGTTCCCTCAAGAGGCCCGGCAATCTCTCTCATCTTGTCCCATAGGTGATGTCTTTCAGCCCTTGTACATTTGGCGTACACGGCTGAGATGGCCACCGGCCTAGCAAGGCGGTGGGATTTGAGGTACCCGTGGAGAATTTGTTCCGAGTCAACCTCAATATCAAAAGTGGACCCCTCTTCCGCAAACATCCAAATCTTCTCGTTCATGTTCGAACCAATGAAGGACAGCCCCAAGGCCTTAGAGAAACGGTCCGGGTCCGGTTGTGTGAGCGGTTCCATTATAGCAAGAAATAAAACATTATGACAACCAATTAGTCTTTTCAGAACGTTTTGAGTGGGCGCATTCGCGATCCCCCTCACGTTCCAAAACATGAGATTGTACGACATGATTAACAAGAAGGGTGCGTACCCAAAGAGGTTGAAGGCCCTCCTTGATAATCAGTACGGTGTTGCTCTTTGTTCGGAGCGACCTCCTCGGCGTCCTCGGCCGAACTGTTGCCTCCTAACTTCTCGGCCCCCACATGCAATTCCATAAGGTCTTCGTTCGCATCCCCACAATTCTCAACATCAAATTCTCCGTTCTCCATGAGAGTATAATATTGGTTGGTGCTCATGTGGTTCTTTGCCGAGAAGAACCCACGCCCCCTTGTCAAAGCATGGCGCGCGCCTCCTCTCGGATTCCCTCGCCGAACTGGTGAGACCAAGCTCCTCGCAATGGGGGAGCCCCACTCCACGTCCATGTTCCCACGTGGTGTTGGTGGTTCGGTGGTGGGATGCAATGGATTCCCCCGGTTCGGTGGGGACTTCCCAATCTCGATCCCGGCAATAAGCCCGGCATTCTGAGTTCCGGAGCTCGGTCCGCTCCCCAAAGTAGAGTCACCCTTGGAGTTCGGTCCCTCCCAGGAAGTATCACCGGAGTCCTCCCCATTTGTTTTGTTATTGTTTGGTCGATCACCGGCCTTGCCTTGCTTCTTCCCCTGATGTTTCCATTCGTTGGAGCTGGAGGCATTCTTCCCCATATCTTGCTTCCCCTTCTCGGTCTGTCTCTCGGGTTGTGGCTGTTTTGGCGGGCCGTTGTGATAGTTTCTCTTTGGCGGCCGTTCCTTCTTGCCCGTCGCATAGCACACCTCACTTGCATGGCCGACATGTTTGCATTCTCGGCAATATGATGGTATCTTGTCCCATCGGACTCGCTGCACCGTTTCTCGCCCACCAAGATCGAGGATTATCTCTTCGGTAGGTGGTTTTGTGATGTCTATCTCGACGCAGATTCGGGCAAATGAAAGCCGAGTCTTGTTTGCCGTGGCTCGATCAATTTGTATTGGATTGCCGAGAAGCTTGCCGATGGCGAATAAGGCGGATTGGTCGAAAAGGTGAATGGGGAGGCCAATTAGGTTGCACCAGATTGCCGCAATGGGGGACTCGCAGTAAGCATCAAAGTCCGGGGACCATTTGAAGACCCTCATCGGGTGTCGGTCAATGAGCCAAACGGGCGTACCCCTTGGGCCTCCAAGGATTCGGGCATAGTCCGCCAAGTCCTCGCATTGAATGAGAATATGTTTAGCATTAATGTACTTCCAGCTAAATTCACACCGAAGTTTAATATTGTCGAGGGTCCTTTGGATTTGCAGTCCCGTAGGGATAGAGTGAGAAAACTTACCCACAATGGCGTGTCCCATGCTCTCAGCAAGCTTTTGAGTTTCCGCTCCGGAGAAGTAAATGGCCGGGATGCCGTCGGACACTGAAGCAAATCCAATGTTCTGGAGCTTATCCGGTTCAAAGGCTTGGGGGCCGGTAGGGTCAGTCGAGCCTTTGAGCATGTCCGCCATCGTTTTCGGCCGACCGGGGTGGTTTGCGGCGCCTTCACCCCGGCCTTGTAGAGTGTTACTCGCCGAGCCCGACGGGGTACCCCTAAGCAAGTCCGCCATCGATTTCGGCCACGGCGAGGGCCCCAGTGTAGCTTCTACCCCCCCAAATTGATTAACTACATTCAGCCCTTGTGTTGCGGCATCCGTCGCGGACTTAGGTGTGTTTCCGTTTCTCTTCGGATTGTTGAGTTCGGCTTCTCCATTCTCGGTGTGGATCTTCTCGGCACCTACGTTGCCGTTGTGTGCCCTTCTCGGCTTTTCCATTCTCGGCTTTTCGGCTTTTTCTTTCTCGGTGTGGATCTTCTCGACTTTTTCTTTCTCGGTGAGGGTCTGTTCGGCATCATCCATAGGCGTATCGTTGGGTGTTGGTGTGTCTCTTGTCACTGCAACCATCTCGGCACTAGGCGTGGCCTTGTTCATCGTCTCGATAAAAGGCTTTTCTCGGTAGACGTTAGGGTTCGACTTCGGTCGCGGCTGGCCGAACTCCGCACTATGATGTTCCGAACTAGCCTCAAACGTAGCTCGGAGCTTGCTAGTTCGTCCTCGTTCGAGAGGGGGAAAGTCCTCAAGAGAGGGTCCATTTCCATCCCGAGGTGTGTGTGTGACACTTTGCATGCATCCCGAAGGGTTTAGGGGGAACTCCAGTGGATTGTGGCCGGCCGTAATGAGAGGTTGCGCAACCAATGTGTCTAGCATCTCCGCCGAGTCCAAGGCGGCTAAGTGGATGATTTCGGCCTTTGTTGGTTGCGTTGGGGCCTCCACGACAATCGTCTCACGTGAGCTCTTGGGACGGAAAGGAGTTAGCCCACTTTCGGAAGGAGGTTTTGGTCTCCAAGCCAAGTCGGGAAAGTTGGGTTGCTGCAAAAAGGAGCTAGATTTTTGTTGTTTTGGGGGCTCAACGGATGCATTGGGGCCAGCATCACGTGGTGTTCCGAAGTGGCAAGGCGCCAAGGAACTTTCGGAAAGTGATTTTGTTGTTGTGCCCATTTCGGGCAAGTTGACTAGCGCGTCCACCCAGGCCTTTTGACCCATGCTAGAGCCATCTCTCTCCGAGCAGCCATCATGAGGGGGGTTGTGCTCTCCTCCGTCACCAGTCCCCGCGTTTGCGCCGGCCGCAAGGTCATCGGCCGGAGCGTTGTCAACAGTTCTGGCGCCGGCAAGTTCTTCATTAATCTTAGCTTCATCTTCACCGTTGAGATTAGGGGAGGGCTCCATCGACGTCGGGAAGATGGGGCCTTTGCATTTTGGGCTTCCGACCGGCGAGCTCCCTTCGGCCCCGAAATCAATCTTCTTCCTAAGTTGCTTGTCCTCCGGCATCGGTGAGGGTACGAACCTTTTCCGACCAGTGCCTTTGATGGGAGGGGCTGGTGTACATTTCCGTGCCTTCACCTTCATTTTCAAAGTTTTCCTCGCCACTTTCCTGCAGGGAAAAATTATGGAGGGAGACTCCTCCGACGTGAAATTCATTGGCTGGTCCGAGAGAGGGTCCTCGGCCGGCCGGAGGACCATTAGCTGGTCCGAGATGGTGCGCGGTTCTTCTGACTCCGGGGGGGGATCCGGCAGGCGCTCCGGCATGATCGAGAGAATGAGTCGAGTCACCAGCCGCTCCGGAGCTTTGTTCGTGCCTTAGCCAAGGGAGTGGTTGGTTGGTGAGAATCCGAGGTCGGGAGGATGGTGGGTGGCTGGTGGAGCGGGGGCGTGAGGAGGACCGTCGACAGTGGTGAGCCGAGCAAGAATGGGGTGGGCGGCGATGTGGGAACTCAAAACGTGGTGGGGGATTCTAGAGAGAAGGGAGAGCGTCTCTCTCTAACTTACAATTCTCTTCGTCATCTTCACGTTCACTTTCAGATTCTATCTCTCCATTTGGCTTCAAAATCATCACCCTTTTGTTTGGACATTGAGATGCAATGTGTCCAACACCTTGACAACGAAAACATTTGATATCTCTATTTCGAGTAGAAGTAGAAGTAGAAATACCTTTACCCTTCTCAAATTCTTTGGACTTGGATGTCGACGCCTCATTTTGGGGTTTAGAACCTGCCCCAAAATTGGGTTTGGTTGAAGTCCACTCTTTTGTCCTTGAAGAATGAGAACTTGTTGAAAAATTCTTTTGGATTGTTCCCTTCTTCTTCAATTGTCCCTCCACCTTCATGGCCATATGAACCATGTCCTCCAACTCCACATAGTGTTGAAGCTCCACAATGTTTGCAATCTTCCTATTCAGCCCACATAAGAATCGAGCCATAGTTGCTTCTCTATCTTCTTCAACATTTGCCCTAATCATGGCAATCTCCATGTCTTTGTAGTACTCATCAACAGATTTAGTACCTTGTTTCATAGATTGTAATTTTTGATACAATTCACGAAAATAATGAGAAGGTACAAATCTCTTACGCATTATGCTTTTCATTTCTTCCCAAGTCGAAACTGGTCTTCCTCCGTATCGCCTTGTATTGGTTGTCAATTGATCCCACCAAACTATAGCATAGTCAGTGAATTCAATAGCAGCAAGTCTAACCTTTTTCTCCTCGGAATAGTTGTGACATTCAAAGATGAGATCCACCTTTCTCTCCCACTCCAAATAAGCTTCGGGGTCACTCCTTCCTTGGAATGTTGGGATCTTCAGTTTGATGCTTCTCAAATCACCATCCACTTCATTTGTACGCCCTCTTCTACCGTTTCCACGTCTCTCATTTCGATGCCTATATGAAGCATCATCTTCTCCTCCACTCTCTTCCTCCTCGTTATTATTTTCATTTGTTGCCTGAACTTCTAGCCTCTCCAACCGCCCTGAAACACTTTCCAGAATCCGTGCAAACCTTGCAAATTGTTGTTGCATGGCTTTCAACGTAGGATCAACTGGAATATGATCGTCAGTAGAATCCATCCTCACTGTTCACTCGTGTATCACACAAAATTAAACCTCACAAAACACTCGTGTATATCACTCGTTGGCTTTTACCTCCCCTCAAATAACCTCACCACTCAAGCCTTTTACCACTCTTTCTCTTTTGCAAAGATAACACAAGTAAAAAAACAAATCAAAAACAAAAACAAGAACTAATAACGACCAACCAAACTTCAGCCCTTGAATGAAGGATGAAAGGAAATGGTCAAGAAAATATGAGGTGAAATACGTATTGGGGTTTTTTTTTTCGGATTTTTTTTTGGATTTTTTTTGTTTTTTTTTTGGATTTTTTTTTTCAAGGATATGAAAGATAAACAATGTAAGATAAAGCTATGGATAGATCAATACCAGTTGGCTCGTGATACCAAATGATATGGATTGGGATACGACGAAGGACCCGTTGGATATATTGATCCAAGAACCCCACGTATAATGATTGGCAGCGGATTTCCTTGATTGATAATCTGGTTTGATCCACTTCCAGAGCTTGGAAAACCTCGACCCGTTGGCTATGTAATCAGCCAAGAACCTCGGTATGGTTGAACGCCACAAGAACTTGCTCAAAGTATCTTGATAAGTTCCAAACAAGTGAAAAACTCTACAAAGAGAATTCAACTCACAAGACAAACTCTATTTTCGTATTTGATCAAGGATGTCCTCAAATGACATGCTTACAAGCCTATTTATAGGCTAGAATGGACTCTTGAAAGTCTCATATCATTAGTACAACTTAAGACCTTTAGAATGACTCATAATAAGTGAAAAGTAACTCCTAACTATTGGTGTGACTTTAGGACATCTAAAGTCACTTATTTAACTCAAAAAGTAACTTAAAAATGACTCTTCATTTTTGCTGCTCCAACTTGGACGAAAATGCATCATTTATCTTCAATTTGGGCCTCCAAAATGTGATATATATTGACTCAAAACTTCATGCATTGGGCTGCCCACTAACTTGAATAATATTCACCATTTGGCCCAATGTTGAATGGTCTTGGAATTGGGCTTTTATTTCATCAACTAAAAGCATCATGGACTCCTTTATCTTCTTAGCTCTAGCTCTTGTAATTGGTCCACTTTGAATGATTAATGGATCCATCTTCTTGTCCTTGTTGATCAGCTTGGGTGTACCTCCATCATAGCTTGTGCAACGTGATCAATAAGGTGATTACCAAAGTCCTCACGAAGCGACTTGCCCCACTTCTCCCTTGTGTTGTCGCCCCGAATCAAAGTGGGTTCGTCAAAGGGAGGCTTCTTAATGATAATGTGCTCCTTGCACAGAGTGAGAGAAGCTCTCCCTTCTCTCTAGAATTCGACCTCTCTCCCTCCCTCCCCTTTGAGGGAGGTGAAATGTGATTGTTGCATCCGACACATGGTGAAGTCCGGTGGTAAGCTTCTGAAGGGGGAGGCCACGGCCTTGATACACACGATGCAGCCCCCTTCCTCGCCGGAGTGGATGTTTCATTCGATTGCACAGCCCAAAACCAAAAGGGTTGGCACGCCCCACCCGGAGAAAGCTCGACAAGCCTTCAAACGAGCCGGTCTTGAATCTGGTTCGGAGGTGAGTCGGGCTAAGAAGAAGATGGTGTTCGAAATGGCTAATGGGCTCGTCGGCAAACTCCATGGTGAAGAGGGGGGGTCGCCGGATGTTAAGCAAGCTCTTATTAGGGAGATGTTGAGCTCCTTAGCTCAAATGGCAAAGGATGAGAAAGCTTCGACAAAAGATTTGGAAGATCTTGATGGTGAGGGGATGGCCGGAATTGCCCCGGCGCCGGCGACGGCTGGCCGGGACCTTGATGTCTCATGCTTGGAGTATGAGATGGTCAACAAGGAGACCAATGCAAGTACACCCCTCCATGTGACGCCTAGGCTAGAGGATGGGTTGGCATGTGACTCACAAAAGAAGGAAAAGACAAAGGTTACTTTGCTTGGGCAAGAGAATGATGTGGTCCATTTGAGGTAAATGCCATTTTGAATTCTAATTCAGCACCATGTGCTATCCACACCCAATTTGGCATTGATGGAGACAAGAGGGACCATGGCACCGACGGCCGGCCGCCGGAGTACTGACAAACTCGTATTTATAGTGTTGTGATTGGTATGTTGATGCGCCTAATTGTTGAGTTTTTGTGCTCAAAAGTGTGATTTCCAGCCAATTACTCTATGTTTCGGAGTTCACGTGTTTGTTGAGTGTTTCAGGCAAAAATAGGCGAAATTGGAACAAAAAAAGGGTCCACCCGGTCGGGTGAGTATATGTGGCTGAAAAGCCACCCGGTCGGGTGGAAGAGATAAGCCGGTTAAAGACCAGAAACTACCGGGCGAGAGTGACCCGGCCGGGTAAATTTCCTTTGTAATAATTCCACCCGGCCGGGTGGAAACTTTATAAGGCGGAGACTCCAGAGAGTTTCACCCGGCCGGGTGAATTTGCTGTACAATAATTCCACTCGGCCGGGTCCGATGAACTGACGATTTTTAAAGTCTCCAGACGCGATTTTTGAAGGAATAAAAAGAGGCAAGAGCTAGGGCACTCGTTTTCATTGAATAGCAGCGGCGAAAATATACTCTTTCTCTCTCGGAAGCACTCTTGGAAGAAGATTGAAGATTCAAGCTTCGATTCCTCCGCCAATTGTAATCTGTATCATGAATTCAGTTGTTTTCTTTAGTTTTTATTTGTTTTCTACCTTGAACATGAGTAACTAAACGCTTTATGTGGGATTCTTGGTGAAGATGCATTGACTTATAGTTTCAATCCAATTGATTTCGTTTTTATCTTGCTCTTGTAATTATTTGATTTATTCTTGTGCTTTTCCTAACAATTGCTTGATCACCAATTGGGAGTGTAGGATTTCTTAGAGTAATCGGGAGATGAAATAATTAATCTTGAAAGAAGAGTAATTCACACCTTAATTCAATAGAACTCGGGAGAGTTGAGGTTTTGAGTGGAATCCGTTATCTTATCGATCCATTGGGAGTTAGGTCTAAGAATTAGAAGGGGACTTCAATTATTACACTTAATCTACAGGTTTCTCACCTCGGGAGGGGGTTTAATCTACAACTGTGATTAATTCAATAATTCGAGAGACTTTAAATGGTAAATCGATTTCAATTGGGTTAGGCTATGAGTTGTACATCGGATCCTTGAATTCTGCATATTTCTCCACCATCTTACACAGCTTTCTTAATTGCCTTCGTGTTTAAGTGTTCTATTTTATTCTCCGAATTTACATGCTTTTAGTAGTTGTTAGTTTCAAAACCAAATTTCTGATTGTCTGGATAGTAGTTGAAGTTTGTTCGTGGTACTTAGGTTTACACTTAATTGTCTCTGTGGGATACGATATACTCTTGCTTGCTATTTGCTACGATAACCCCGTACACTTGCGGGTATTAATTGGGTAAAATAAAGTTGAGTCAAGTTTTTGGCGCCGTTGCCGGGGACAATTTTTGTGTTATATAGCTTGATATCGTGATAATAATCAAGATTACTACTTCAGACGTTACTGCTTTATTTTTAATTTTATTCTTTTAAGTTCTCACATTTGTGTTTCTTGTTCAGGTGTATGCACACAAGTTCTAAAGGTTTGCCTCTAGAACCTTTCGATCCGGAGATTGAAGCAACGAATCGGAAGAGGAACGCCTATAGGAGACTCACACAGCAAATTCAAGCTTCGTCACCTAACCACATAGGAGCATCCTCAGTTTAAAGGGACGTTTCACCCATCCGATCACCACTTCAGGACCATCTTCTGTTTGATCCCGTCCCTCCTAGTCTGATGGAGTACGAAGGGGGCAACAACGGTCCACCACCCCCTCCTCCCAATTATGCTGAGCTTCTACGACAGTTGGAGGAGTTGCGTCAACAGGTCAACCGTGGACCACCTGTGCCTGTGCAGAATCAATATGTATACCAAGGCCAGGCGAATCCCACTGTCCACAGCAACATCGCGGCTAATACTTTTGAGCTGAAAAGAGGACTAATCCAAATGGCGGAGAACATTGCTTTCAGGGGCAAATCCACTGACGACCCTAACAAGCATATCACCAAGTTCATCCAGATTTGCAACACAACAAAGATGAATGGAGTGACAGATGAGCAGGTTCGACTAAGGCTGTTTCCTTTCTCTTTAGAGGATTCAGCAAAGGATTGGTTGGAGAGTTTGGAGCCCGGATCGATAAGAACATGGGATGCTATGGTGGAAAAAATT
Source organism: Salvia splendens (assembly GCF_004379255.2). Classification (NCBI taxonomy): domain Eukaryota; kingdom Viridiplantae; phylum Streptophyta; class Magnoliopsida; order Lamiales; family Lamiaceae; genus Salvia; species Salvia splendens. The sequence continues at coordinate 19,655,829 of NC_056039.1, forward strand.
TTGGAGAAATTCTACCCCCCTAGTGAAGCTATAAAGAGACAACAAGAGATCATTGCCTTTCAGATGACTCCTACAGAGAATATCAGAGACGCATGGGGGAGGTTTAAATCTTTGATGAAACGGTGTCCCAACCATGGGTTAACCCCGACAATCCAAGTTATTACATTTTTCAAGGGATGTGTGCCTGAAGCACAAAAGGAGTTGAACTTGAGCTCAGGCGGTAATTTTCTCAAGAAAGGGGTAAATGAAGCCATGGAAGTAATAGAGGAACTTGCATCTAATGACGAAGGATGGAGCAATGAAAGGAGTAAGATGCATAGGGTAGCGTCTACTACAGATCATGATCCTATGAGCGCCCTATCTGTCAAGCTGGATGCGCTGACTATGAAGTTTGACTGCATGGCAATGGGGCAACCGACTCAAGAGCCCTAAGGAAATATGGAGGACGTTAACTATGTGAACCAAGGGGCAACAACCGTTACTACAATAACCAACGTCCCAACTTCCAGGGTGGAGGATATAATCAGTTCGGGAACAGGGGGCATCCCAATCTCTCTTATGGGAACCCCAATAATGCTCTGCAACCACCCCCGGGGTTCATGGTTACGAATGGAGTGGTCGATGATCCGAAGAAGATGACCACGGAAGACATACTTAAGTCTTTCATGCTACAGTCCAACAAGCTCATGGAACAGAACAACCAAAGAATGGAGAAGGTTGAGACAGATGTGCAGAGTATGGCCACTCATTTGAAGAACATCGACACACACATCAGCGAGATTTCCCAGACTGTGAGTACTATTACTCAACCGGGAAAGTTCCCTTCGAACACCATTATAAATCCCAAAGATTGCAAAGCGGTGCAGTTGAGGAGTGGAAAAAGTTATGATGGACCTGCAATGCCATCAGAGGATAGAGTAACAGAAAAGGGACCTGAGGAGGAGGAGTTAGTCGAGGAAGTTGAGACCGAGATAGTACATATTACTTCCCCACTTTAGGAGAATGTTGCCCCAACTCTACCTACACCACATGCAGCAGCTCACACTCCCCCTGACGTGAGGATTCCCTATCCTCAGCCTGTGCAGAGGAAGAAGACAGACGCACAGTTCTCGAGATTCTTGGATATATTTAGGAAGGTGCAGATAAACATCCCATTGGTGGAGGCACTACAGCAAATGCCGAGCTATGCCAAGTTTCTGAAGGATGTGGTTTCCAACAAGAGGAGATGGATGGAGTATGAGACGGTGAATTTGACTTAAAGCTGCAGCGCCATTATTCAGAAGAAGTTTCCAGCTAAACTGAAGGATCCTGGAAGTTTTACCATCTCTTGCATAGTGGGAGACTGTCAAGAAGGGAGAGCGTTATGTGATCTGGGGGCGAGTATCAACCTGATGCCCTATTCGTTCTTCTAGAAAATGAAGATTGGAGTGCTCAGACCCATTACTATATCACTGCAGATGGCTGATAGAACGGTGTCATATCCGAAGGGGATCGTTGAAGACATACTTGTCAAGGTCGGGGAATTTATTTTTCCAGCCGACTTTGTAGTACTTGATATGGAGGAATATAGACACGTCCCACTTCTCTTAGGCAAGCCCTTCTTAGCCACAGGGAGAGCACTGATTGATGTGCTCTCCGACTGAATGATGAGAGTATCACATTCTCCATTTATAATGCGATGCAAATACATGATGATGAGGATGCTTGGAGGTTCAAACCGTGTAACATGATTGAGGTGATTGACGGTTGTGTGAGAGAGGTAGCCCATGTTATCTCTTATCAGCGATGCCTATCGCAGTCTTTACTGACTTCAGACAATCTGCAAGTGTCTGAATTTACGGAGGAGCTACTTTATTTTGTGGGAGCTCTTAATTCTGGTGGGGAGATTCCAAGAAGGAACAACAAGTTTTTATCCCTCAAAGATCCGGCAGATGAGGAAGAGAAAGAAGAGAAGAAAGAGGAACTTAAGCCGTTGCCCTCACACCTCAAGTATGCCTTCCTTGGAGAGAATGAGACGAATCCGGTAATTGTCTCCTCGTTACTTACTCCCACTGAACTCGATAAACTGCTGCGAGTGCTCAGAAAGCATAAGAGAGCTATAGGATGGTCTATCTTAGACCTCAAAGGAATCAGCCCTACTGTCTGCATGCACAGGATTCTATTAGAAAAGGATCCAAACCTAAAGCACAAAATCAAAGGAGGCTCAACCCGATAATGCAAAATGTGGTGAAAAAGGAGGTATTGAAGTGGTTGAAAGCCGGGATTATATATGCTATTTCTGACAATGATTGGGTAAGTCCCACCCAAGTCGTGGCCAAGAAGGGTGGAATGACTGTGATTCAAGGTGGCAATGATGAGATGATAGCCACAAGACAGGTGATAGGATGGCGAGTTTGCATCGACTACCGAATTCTCAATGCAGCCACGAGGAAGGACCATTTCCCCCTCTCGTTTATTGATCAGATGCTTGACAGATTAGGGGGATATGAGTACTACTGCTTCCTCGATGGCTATTCTGGATATAATCAGATCCTGATCGCCCCAGAGGATCAATATAAATCGGCCTTTATTTGCCCGTATGGTGTCTATGCCTTCCGGAGGATGTCTTTTGGACTGTGCAACGCCCCTGCCACGTTTCAGAGATGTATGATGTCCATCTTTCACGACATGGTGGAAGATATTATGGAAGTCTTCATGGATGACTTCTCGGTTTTTGGGTCTTCATATGATCATTGCTTGGATAATCTGACTAGAGTATTGCAGAGGTGCGAGGAGACCAACTTGGTGCTGAATTGGGAGAAGTGTCACTTCATGGTGCGGGATGGCATTGTGCTTGGGCACAAAATATCTGCTGCAGGACTCGAAGTTGATAGAGCCAAGATCGTTGCGATTGAGCAGATGCCACCACCGTCTAGTGAGAAAGCCGTACGGAGTTTCTTGGGGCACGCGGGGTTTTATCGGCGATTCATAAAGGATTTTTCTCAGATAGCCCGCCCCCTTTCCAATCTGCTAGCCAAGGATGTCAAGTTCAACTTCTCTGCAGAATGTCTGCAAGCCTTTGAAATTCTGAAGAAGGCGTTGGTGAGTGCGCCCGTACTTATAGCTCCAGATTGGTCACAGCCTTTCGAGATTATGTGCGATGCCAGTGACGTGGTCGTGGGTTCAGCATTGGGACAGAAGAGGGATAAAGTGTTTAGAGTGATCTACCATGCGAGCCGGACTCTCGATCCAGCTCAGGCAAATTACACTACCACGGAGAAGGAGATGTTGGCTGTGGTATATTCTTTTGACAAGTTTCGGCCGTACCTCATTGGAGTGAAGACGATTGTGTTTACAGATCATGCTGCCATCCATTATTTGTGTTGCTAAAGTGGATGCAAAGCCTCGATTAATTCGTTGGGTTCTTTTGCTGCAAGAATTCGACTTGGAGATTCGGGACAGAAAGGGGTGTGAGAATGTGGTGGCCGATCACTTATCTAGATTGGAACATTGTTTTGAAGGAGAGAACTTGAGGAAGCCTATCAACGAGGAGTTCCCGGATGAGCATCTCTTCTATGCTCAGAGCTCATTGCCATTTTTTTTTTTTTTTTTTTTTTTTTTTTTTTTTTTAATCAAACACCTCTACGGTGGAGGGTTCGTGGGTCCCTCATCCCTATATTTCCAAAGGAGATAATTACAAGGCGTGGCCACACCCAAAAGTGGTGTGCCGTAACAAAATCAAGAGTAGTATGCGGTCCGATCCCACAAGGTTCGGACCTCATCATACTCCTTTCCAAAATACAATTAACCACAAAGCTAGTCACTATAATCTCCCATCGTCTCATGATCAACTTTGATGCCCGTCCCCGTCTAGGTTTCGGATGTGCGACACTCCCATCTCGTCCAATCTAACCAAGTCCAATAGTTCTCTCGGTGCTGAGTTGTAGTGCATTCGTAGGCCACTGTTTTGGACTAGCCCCATTTTCGCAAGGAAGTCCGCCGCTTTGTTCCCCTCCCTGTGTATGAAGGTGGCTCGGAATTTGAGTTGGCGTTTGAGAATGGTTAGTTGCGCCACCGCTTGCCGAGCGAGTGCCGGCCCCCATCCCGTCCCATTGACCAATTTGATTGCTTGCTCTGCATCTGACTCAATCCAGATTGGTAGGCCGAATTCCTTGGCTATATTTAGCCCGTGAATCATGGCCAACAGCTCCGCTTCTAACGCCGAGTGGGCTTCAAGGGGTGTGCTGACGGCGACGAGCATCTTACCCGAGTGGTCTCGAATAATCCCGCCAGCCCCTGTACTGCCGTTCGCTTCATTATAGGAGCCATCCGTGTTGAGCTTTATCCACGGCTGATCCGGGGGGTTCCATTTGATTGCCATGGCTAGGGGTAGCGCCCTGATTGCCGCCGCTTGTTGAGGAATATTGATTCCAAGTTTAACTCCCTTCCAATGTTTCGGCTTCAAGCTTCCATTAGACATAGCATTTCGAATGAACATGTGGACCTGCCATACCACGTTTTGTGGTTTAAACTGTGTGCCTTGGTGGCGGCTCCTGTTTCTCTCCGACCAAATAAACCAAAGGATGAGGTATGGAGTGGCTCGGCTAAGATGTTTCTTGTTCGGCTGTTGGCACCTTCGCGCCCACACTTCGATTCTCGTAGGGATTGTGTCATTGATATGGATGCATGGGAACGGGCCTGTGAACCAGCCGTCGAACTCACTCCATACTCTGCGAGCTCCATATCCCTGGATGAAGAGGTGTTGGAGTGACTCAGTGTTCGGTCTGTGGGGGCAGCATTGGCACTTAGAGGCTAGCTCAATCTCCCGCCACTGAAGTTTCGTGTCAACCGGCACCCGATTGGAGAGAAGCCTCCAGATAAAGATGGCTATTGAGTTGGTGAGGCCTACCTTCCAAACGTCCCCCAAACCATGGATGATCGGGTTTCGTCCTCGAAGTGTGTCCCATGTCGAAGCCACCGTGAATTCCCCATGCTTAGAGAGGTTCCACCTCGGGATATCCTGTTCGTCATGGAGGATATTGTGAGCTCATTGCCATGGTTTGCAGATATTGTGAACTTCCTAGTAGCCAAGGTGGTCCCAGAGGGCCTCAACAAGCATCAAATGAGGAAGTTCTTTCATGATGTCAAGTTCTATTTTTGGGATGAGCCGTTCCTATTTAGAAGATGCGCAGATATGGTGATTAGGAGATGCACTCCAAATGAGCAATGGGAAGCGGTAATCAGAAACTGCCACTCAAGTCCTAGTGGAGGACATTTTGGAGCTAATCGGACGGCGATGAAAGTGCTTTAATGCGGATTTTACTGGCCTAGCATCTATGGAGACTGTCAACAGTTCGTTCGTTATTGTGATTAATGCCAAAGAACTGGGGGTGTCTCCAAGAGGAAGGAAATGCCGATGACAACTATTGTGGAGATAGAGCTTTTCGATGTGTGGGGGATCGACTTCATGGGCCCATTCCCACCATCCTCTGGCCATCAATACATCCTTTTGGCAATCGATTACGTTTCCCGTTGGGTGGAAGCAATCCCCACTCCGGTCAACTCTTCCAAGGTGGTTATCAACTTTGTCAAGAAGAACATTTTTACGAGGTTTGGGGCGCTGAGAGCCTTACTTAGTGATGGGGGTTCTCATTTCAAGAACAAGTGGTTGGAAGTCGTGTTAAGTAAATATGGTGTCAAGCACCAAATCACTTCCCCATATCATCCTCAAGCCAATGGTCAAACTGAATTGGCCAATCGAGAAATCAAAGGCATTTTGGAGAAGACGGTGAACGCCAATAGAAAGGATTGGGCATTGAATCTCGATGATGCGCTGTGGGCGTATAGAACGGCTTATAAAACGCCAATTGGCATGTCACCCTACCAGTTGGTGTTTGGGAAGTCTTGTCATCTTCCTGTGGAGCTTGAGCACAAATCATATTGGGCAGTGAAACAGTTAAATGCCGACTACTACAAGGCGGGGAAAGAGAGACAGTCCTATCTGAATTTGCTCGATGAATTTCGGAATGAGGCGTTTGAAAATTCTGCCATCTATAAGGAACGACTCAAAACGTATCACGATAAGTTGATTGAGAAGCGGGAGTTCTTCCCGGGAGAGTTGGTGTTGTTATTCAATGCTCGGATGAAACTCTTCCCGGGAAAGCTTAAGTCAAGGTGGTCCGGCCCTTTTAAAGTCAGAACTGTGATGAAGAATGGAGCTTTAGAGCTTGAAGCTGATGATGGGAGAGTGTTCACAGCCAATGGGCAGAATGTGAAGAAATTTCATACGATGGAGCAGAAGGAAGAAGTGTGCCAAATCTCCTTGGAGCCCCAGTAATCTGCTATGGAGACGTCGAGCTAACGACTTTAACCAAAGCGCTTTAGGGGAGGCAACCCCTAGTAGGTAACTTTATTGCTTTTTGTGTATTCTATCCTTTTGCGTCTCTTTGTTTTCATTTTCTTTGTTTAGGGTCTTAGTTGTTCTTTATGTGTTTTAAGTAGTCTATCAAAAGTGGAGTTGGTTGTGCTTGGAAGTTGTCATTGTGCAGGATTATATGTGAAAAACAGACCTAAGGGGGGCAGCATGCTGACGTAGTAGAAAAAAATTCACCCGGCCGGGTGAATTTTCAGTTCATTAATTCCACCCGGCCGGGTCATTATTTTTGTGAAGGCCGACTCTAGTAAGTTACACCCGGCCGGGTGAATTTTCAGTTCATTAATTCCACCTGGCCGGGTCAGTATTTTTGTAAAGGCCGACTCCAGCAAGTTACACCCGGCCGGGTGAATTTTCAGTTCATTAATTCCACCCGGCGCGGAGAGCCCTAATTATAAAACGAGGTACACCCGCCCCCTTTCCTATTTTTTTCACCCGGCTCCCTTCTCCTCTCTCCCTCTTCACGTTTTCTTCACAAATCACACACAAATTCACACTAATCTCACACACCCATCCCAAATTATCTATTGTTTGAGTGTTTTGGTCCGATTAATTCGTGGATTTGGTGGATTTCACTCAAGAACCCAAAAAGAAAGCCCTAATTTTCGAATTCTCTCACTCTAAGCAACAAAGGTATGTCTTTTTCACCTCTAATCTTCTCTATCCATGGATATGAAGTTGTAATTGGTGATTGGTAGGAATGTTAGAGCTTATGCAAGTTTAATGGATGTTAGTTGTGTGCTTCACTTGTAACAATGTATGGGCTAAATTGTGGCTTGTGTGGTGAGATGAAATTTTTGACTATGAAATGGTGAGTGAGTAAATTTCATTGCTTGCAATTGATGCTTAACGTTTGTGTTATGAGATTGGTACTGCTTGCAAGATTGATGTGGATGAAATTGTTGTTGGAGATATATCCTATAATGGGGGTTGTTATTTAGGTTTTTTTGTGAATTTTAGGGATGGAGTCTATCTCCCTCATTGTGTGATGTAGTTTAAGGATTGTGCCGATTCCCTCGGTATTGTGTATGATGAAAAGTAACTGTAGGAATCGAGTCTATCTTCCTAATTGCTTTTGCCTTACTTGCTTGGTTACTTGGTGTGCATCGAGATTGAGTCTATCTCCCTTTTTGATAATAGTTAGCCAATGTTTGTTCCCTATGTTTGGAGTACAATCTTTCTAACACGCCTCATTCTAGGTACTCATCACATGGCCCCAACCACTCTAAAGCCTCACACTGTGGGTGTCACACTCCGCCGAGGTGAGTCGAAGAAATGGGATGCATTGGCGGCACTAGACAGCATGCCATCTAGATATCCAAGTCGGAGCGCGCTCAACGGCCTCGGTATCAAACATTCATGGGACATCCTCGTCGAGGCCGGCCACCTCACGCACCTATTCGCGAGGAAGTTCGGGTCGTACAAGGCCCTGACAATAGAGTTCTTCACGACTCTAAAGGTGGAATACTCCGGAAAACAGATTGACTCGATGTCCTTCCGACTCATGAATGAGGCAAACGACCTTACAGTCAAAGAATTTAATGAGCTCTTCCAGTTGATGGAGGAAGATGAAGAAGGCCTTTTGGAGGACCATCGGCCTGCAGACTATAGGAGGGACGAGTTCTGGCAAATGATTACCAATGAAGCGGCTTTCAACCCGTCGAGAGCCAAAATCAACGCCATTAGAAACCCGGTGCTAAGGTACATGGCAAAGGCCCTTGTCTACCTCCCCTTCGGCCACACGGAAGCGGGAAGCATCTCGACAGAGATGCTATTCCTACTGTGGGGAATGCTTAGCCGCAGAAGGATCAATCTGGGTCATTACATGATAAAACACTTGGAGAGACAGTCGAAGAGGACGACGGGGAAGTTGTGTTGTGGGAGGGTCGTGGCAACGTTGGCATACAAATTCGGAGTCAGTTTTGACAACCGGATACAGGATCAAGGCCCCACTCTACTGGATTGGGACACGCTCAAGAAGGCGGCCATTATTATGGTTGATAGACGGGGCATGGGGTATTTTAGGATAGAGCCGGGTAGGTGCATCAGATTCCCTGACCCGCAGCTCTTCGCAGTCGGGGGATGGAGCTACAAAGAAAACTGGAAAATGAACTCCCCGGCCCATGAGGAAAGGATCGAAAATGACCCCCCTCAAGGGGAGGGTGCCCCGGATGCTCGGCCGGTTTTCGTAGAACCAGACTATTTGCCGCAGCCTAATATCCCCGAGGAGCCTCTGCAAATACAAGAGGCGCCTGCGGCCATGGAAGAGGAGGACGATGAGATCGCCTCTGAGTTTGAAGCCGGTCAAAGCAGTCGGCCCAAGAGGAGTAGACCGAGGGGAAGACCATCCAGAGATGCCTATTTGGCGGAGATTGCCGCAGGAATACGCTCGCTGCAGGTGAGCCATGATCAACAAGAGGCCCGCTGGAATCAGGCGAATGCGGAGGCGATGGCTTGGTCCAAGCCCAGTGCGATACCCGGTTGGACAACTTTGGGAACCGGCTTGATCACTATGGGGAACAACTGCAAAACCTGCAGACTCGCTTCGACGCTAGTGATGCAGCACAACAGGCTTTCTACCAGGCTTACTACGCGAGATTCCCGCCGCCTTTGGAATAGAGGTACCTCAACCATCCACTGCTCTTCAAACTTATTCTATACCTTGTCTTGAATAAGTTTGGGGGGTTCTGACGTGGATCGATTGCCCTTTTCCCCTGCCTGTTTTTTTTTTTTTTTTTTTTTTTTTTCAAACACCTCTACGGTGGAGGGTTCGTGGGTCCCTCATCCCTATATTTCCAAAAGTGATAATTACAAGGCGTGGCCACACCCAAAAGTGGTGTGCCGTAACAAATTCAAGAGTAGTATGCGGTCCGATCCCACAAGGTTCGGACCTCATCATACTCCTTTCCAAAATACAATTAACCAAAAAGCTAGTCACTAGTGTCTCCCATCGTCTCATGATCAACTTTGATGCCCGTCCCCGTCTAGGTTTCGGATGTGCGACACTCCCATCTCGTCCAATCTAACCAAGTCCAACAGTTCTCTCGGTGCTGAGTTGTAGTGCATTCGTAGGCCACTGTCTTGGACTAGCCCCATTTTCGCAAGGAAGTCCGCCGCTTTGTTCCCCTCCCTGTGTATGAAGGTGGCTCGGAAATTGAGATGGCGTTTGAGAATGGTTAGTTGCGCCACCGCTTGCCGAGCTAGTGCCGGGCCCCATCCTGTCCCATTGACCAATTTGATTGCTTGCTCTGCATCTGACTCAATCCAGATTGGTAGGCCGAATTCCTTGGCTATATTTAGCCCGTGAATCATGGCCAACAGCTCCGCTTCTAAGGCCGAGTGGGCTTCAAGGGGTGTGCTGACGGCGGCGAGCATCTTACCCGAGTGGTCTCGAATAATCCCTCCAGCCCCTGTTCTGCCGTTCGCTTCATTGTAGGAGCCATCCGTGTTGAGCTTTATCCACGGCTGATCCGGGGGGTTCCATTTGATTGCCATGGCTAGGGGTAGCGCCCTGATTGCCGCCGCTTGTTGGGGAATATTGATTCCAAGTTTAACTCCCTTCCAATGTTTCGGCTTCAAGCTTCCATTAGACATAGCATTTCGAATGAACATGTGGACCTGCCATACCACGTTTTGTGGTTTAAACTGTGTGCCTTGGTGGCGGCTCCTGTTTCTCTCCGACCAGATAAACCAAAGGATGAGGTATGGAGTGGCTCGGCTAAGATGTTTCTTGTTCGGCTGTTGGCACCTTCGCGCCCACACTTCGATTCTCGTAGGGATTGTGTCATTGATATGGATGCGGGGGAACGGCCCTGTGAACCAGCCGTCGAACTCACTCCATACTCTGCGAGCTCCATATCCCTGGATGAAGAGGTGTTGGAGTGACTCAGTGTTCGGTCTGTGGGGGCAGCATTGGCACTTAGAGGCTAGCTCAATCTCCCGCCACTGAAGTTTCGTGTCAACCGGCACCCGATTGGAGAGAAGCCTCCAGATAAAGATGGCTATTGAGTTGGTGAGGCCTACCTTCCAAACATCCCCCAAACCATGGATGATCGGGTTTCGTCCTCGAAGTGTGTCCCATGTCGAAGCCACCGTGAATTCCCCATGCTTAGAGAGGTTCCACCTCAGGATATCCTGTTCGTCATGGAGGATCGGTGTATTAATGATGCCATCGATAACATGCTGAGGAAGGCCGGCCTGATTGTGAAGGAGTTGAAGCTTGGGCACATCCCAACCACCATTTGTAATGAACTCCGAGACCCGGGTGGTTGGTCTTCCCCTATCATCAAGACTAAGTTCCCTCAGAGGGCTATCGCCAAGCCAAATGTCATCCCAGAAGTAGATGTCCCCTTGTCCCACTAGCCATCTTATGTGCGGTTGCGCGAGGGGCCATGCTCTTGAGAGCCTTCTCCACGTAGGGCTACTCCTGCTCGGCAATCTCAAGGTGAGCGGTGTGGAGTTGGAGCAATATTTTGCCATCATGTATCTTGCCCAAAGGGAGTTTTGCTCCCGAAAGCGCCACCAAAGTTTGATATTGAAGGCGCGGAGGACCTCCATAGTTTTTCGGATCCCAAGGCCTCCTTCATCAGTGGGCCGGCACATTTGTTCCCATCCAATCCAATGGGTCCGCTTCTTTTCATTCGTAGACCCCCAAAAGAATCGGGCCATTTGTTGATCAAGTTGCTTGAGGGTACCGGCCGTGGGCTCGACGGCTTGAAAGATGTGCAAGGGGATCGCTTCAAGAGTGCTCTTAATCAACGTAAGCCTTCCTCCAAAGGATAGGTGACGGTGTGCCCATCCTGAGATCCTTCTTGCAATCTTTTCCCGTAGAAATAGGAACATGTCCGTGCGTTTGGCACCACGATAGATAGGGACTCCGAGATAGAGAAAAGGAAAGGCCCCTCTAGAGAAGCCTCCTTCCGCCTGGATCGAGTTTGCCCAATGCTCATGGGCCTCGGCAATATAGAAATTACTCTTGGCGAGGCTGACTTGTTGGCCGGAGACTCTTTCATATTTTTCGAGACAGGCTCTTAGCCGGCGCATAGGATTTGCCGCCGCTTGAGTGAAGATGATAATGTCGTCCGCATAGGCTAGATGGCTGATCTCCATGCATCTCCGGGAGGCTTTGAACGTCATGTCCTTTTGGCCGAGGATGAGCTTATCTAATGCTCGGGACAGGTAGTCCGCAGCGATTACGAACAGAGCGGGGGAGATCGGGTCTCCTTGCCGAAGTCCTCGAGTTGATCTAAAGAAGCCCGAGGGTGCCCCGTTAACAAGGACCGAGAACCAGCAATACCCAATACACCTCTCCATAAGTGAAATCCATGAATCCGGGAAACCCATACGGCGTAAAACTTTGAAGAGGAATGGCCATTGGACCCTATCATAGGCTTTAGCCATGTCAATCTTTACTGCCACATTAGGCGCTGGGGAGCATCTAGCAAGCTCATGGAACATCTCTTGAGCCAGAAGTGCGTTGTCGTTAAGGAGCCGACCTTTGACAAATCCACTTTGGTTTGGGGAGATGACCTGTGGGAGGAAAGGAGAGAGTCGAGAGGTGAGTACCTTGGTAATGATCTTGTTTAGAACATTGCAGAGACTAATGGGTCGGTAGTCGGTCCATGACTCCGGCGATGCCTTCTTTGGGATAAGGACTATGCTTGTGGCCGTGATGCTCCTTGGCAGGAAGGCCCCTCTGAAGAACTGTCTGATTGCTTCCACTACCTCCGGCCCCACAATGGGCCAGCAGGCTTGATAGAAGGTGGCCGAGAAGCCGTCGGGTCCGGGTGCACTATCTCCGGAAATGCAAAAGGTGGCACTCCTGACCTCGTCCGCACTTGGAGCATCTGCGATGTCAACGAACTGCTCGGCTGAGTGGACCTGCTGGATTAGGTCGAGGTCTGGGTCTTCAAGTGTCGGATTGTTGGGGGCAAGGAGTTGTTGGAAGAACTCCACTGCGGACTTTTTAATCTCGGCTTCCTCGGTGAGCTCCTGCCCATTGGCACGAATCGAATGGATGCGGAGACGAACCCTCTTTTGTTTCACCCAGCTTTGGTAGAACCGGGTATTTTTGTCTCCCTCGGCAAGCCACCTCAAGGCTGCCTTCTGTCGCCAAAAATCTTCTTCCATTCTCAGCAGAAGGATGTACTCGGCAATGTGTTTGTTGAACGCTGTCCTGTGATCCGGAGTCGGCCTTGCTTCGAAACAAGATTGGGCCAGAGCAATTTCTTCCTCCTTTTCTTTTATATTAGCATGGATGTTCCCAAAAACCTCTTTGTTCCACTCCTTAAGGGCCTTTTTAACTCTGGCCTGCTTGATTTGAATGTTTAGGATTCCACCCGCCCCCGTGGGCTCCTCCCATGCTTTTTGCACTACGGCCATGAATCCTTCATGTCGGATCCACATGTTCTGGAACCTGAAAGCCTTGGCTCCAGCGGATGTGTTCATCTTCGTGCACCTGACAAGAATTGGTCCATGGTCCGAGGCAATCCGGGGGAGATTCGTAACCCGAGTAGCCTCGAAGGTCTTAGTCCAATCCTCGCTGACAAGCACTCTATCCAACCTTTCAAAAAGGCCATTCTTGGCCCAAGTGAATGCCGCTCCATCAAAACCAGGGTCAAGCAGCCTACAATCTTCCGTTGCCTCCGCAAAATCTACCATCTCGGCTTGCCGGTTGGTATCACTTCCGACTCTGTCTTGGTGAGATAGAATGGTGTTGAAATCGCCACCGATGATCCAAGGTGTTCCCTCAAGAAGCCCGGCAATCTCTCTCATCTTGTCCCATAAGTGATGTCTTTCAGCCCTTGTACATTTGGCGTACACGGCTGAGATGGCCACCGGCCTAGCAAGGCGGTGGGATTTGAGGTACCCGTGAAGAATTTGTTCCGAGTCAACCTCAATATCAAAAGTGGACCCCTCTTCCGCAAACATCCAAATCTTCCCGTTCGTGTTCGAACCAATGAAGGACAGCCCCAAGGCCTTAGAGAAACGGTCCGGGTCCGGTTGTGTGAGCGGTTCCATTATTGCAAGAAATAAAACATTATGACAATCAATAAGTCTTTTCAGAACGTTTTGAGTGGGCGCATTCGCGATCCCCCTCACGTTCCAAAACATGAGATTGTACGACATTATTAACAAGAAGGGTGCGTACCCAAAGAGGTTGAAGGCCCTCCTTGATAGTCAGTGCGGTGTTGCTCTTTGTTCGGAGCGACCTCCTCGGCGTCCTCGGCCGAACTGTTGCCTCCTAACTTCTCGGCCCCCACGTGCAATTCCATGGGGTCTTCGTCCGCATCCCCACAATTCTCAACATCAAATTCTCCGTTCTCCATGAGAGAATAATATTGGTTAGTGCTCATGTGGTTCTTTGCCGAGAAGAACCCACGCCCCCTTGTCAAAGCATGACGCGCGCCTCCTCTCGGATTCCCTCGCCGAACTGGTGAGACCAAGCTCCTCGCATTGGGGGAGCCCCACTCCACGTCCATGTTCCCACATGGTGTTGGTGGTTCGGTGGTGGGATGCAATGGATTCCCCCGGTTCGGTGGGGACTTCCCAATCTCGATCCCGACAATGAGCCCGGCATTTTGAGTTCCGGAGCTCGGTCCGCTCCCAAAAGTAGAGTCACCCTTGGAGTTCGGTCCCTCCCAGGAAGTACCACCGGTATCCTCCCCATTTGTTTTGTTATTGTTTGGTCGATCACCGGCCTTGCCTTGCTTCTTCCCCTGATGTTTCCATTCATTGGAGCTGGAGGCATTCTTCCCCATATCTTGCTTCCCCTTCTCGGTCTGTCTCTCGGGTTGTGGCTGTTTTGGCGGGCCGTTGTGGTAGTTTCTCTTTGGCGGCCGTTCCTTCTTGCCCGTCGCATAGCACACCTCACTTGCATGGCCGACATGTTTGCATTCTTGGCAATATGATGGTATCTTGTCCCATCGGACTCGCTGCACCGTTTCTCGCCCACCAAGGTCGAGGATTATCTCTTCGGTAGGTGGTTTTGTGATGTCTATCTCGACGCAAATTCGGGCAAATGAAAGCCGAGTCTTGTTTGCCGTGGCTCGATCAATTTGTATTGGATTGCCGAGAAGCTTGCCGATGGCGAATAAGGCGGATTGGTCGAAAAGATGAATGGGGAGGCCAATTAGGTTGCACCAAATTGCCGCAATAGGGGACTCGCAGTAAGCATCAAAGTCCGGGGACCATTTGAAGACCCTCATCGGGTGTCGGTCAATGAGCCAAACGGGCGTACCCCTTGGGCCTCCAAGGATTCGGGCATAGTCCGCCAAGTCCTCGCATTGAATGAGAATATGTTTAGCATTAATGTACTTCCAACTAAATCCACATCGAAGTTTAATATTATCGAGGGTCTTTTGGATTTGCAGTCCCGTAGGGATAGAGTGAGAGAACTTACCCACAATGGCGTGTCCCATGCTCTCAGCAAGCTTTTGAGTTTCCGCTCCGGAGAAGTAGATGGCCGGGATGCCGTCGGACACTGAAGCAAATCCAATGTTCTGGAGCTTATCCGGCTCAAAGGCTTGAGGGCCGGTAGGGTCAGTCGAGCCTTTAAGCATGTCCGCCATCGTTTTCGGCCGACCGGGGTGGCATGAGGCGCCTTCACCCCGGCCTTGTAGAGTGTTACTCGCCGAGCCCGACGGGGTACCCATAAGCAAGTCCGCCATCGATTTCGGCCACGGCGAGGACCCCGGGGTAGCTTCTACCCCCCCAAGTTGATTAACTACATTCGGCCCTCGTGTTGCGGCATCCGCCGTGGACTTAGGTGTATTTCCATTTCTCTTCGGATTGTTGAGTTCGGCTTCTCCGTTCTCGGTGTGGATCTTCTCGGCACCTACGTTGCCGTTGTGTGCCCTTCTCGGCTTTTCCATTCTCGGCTTTTCGGCTTTTTCTTTCTCGGTGTGGATCTTCTCGACTTTTTCCTTCTCGGTGAGGATCTGTTCGGCATCATCCATAGGCGTATCGTTGGATGTTGGTGTGTCTCTTGTCACTGCAACCATCTCGGTACTAGGCGTGGCCTTGTTCGTCGTCTCGATAAAAGGCTTTTCCCGGTAGTCGTTAGGGTTCGACTTCGGTCGCGGCTGGCCGAGCTCCGCACTGTAATGTTCCGAACTAGCCTCAAACGTAGCTCGGAGCTTGCTAGTTCGTCCTCGTTCGAGAGGGGGGAAGTCCTCAAGAGAGGGTCCATTCCCATCCCGAGGTGTGTGTGTGACACTTTGCATGCATCCCGAAGAGTTTAGGGGGAACTCTGGTGGTTTGTGACCGGCCGTAATGAGAGGTTGCGCAACCAATGTGTCTAGCATCTCCGCCGAGTCCAAGGCGGCTAAGTGGATGATTTCGGCCTTTTTTGGTTGCGTTGGGGCCTCCACGACAATCATCTCACGTGAGCTCTTGGAACGGAAAGGAGTTAGCGCACTTTCGGAAGGAGGTTTTGGTCTCCAAGCCAATTCGGGAAGGTTGGGTTGCTGCAGAAAGGAGCTAGATTTTTGTTGTTTTGGGGGCTCAACGGATGCATTGGGGCCAGCATCACGTGGTGTTCCGAAGTGGCAAGGCGTAAGGAACTTTCGGAAAGTGATTTTGTTGTTGTGCCCATTTCGGGCAAGTTGACTAGCGCGTCCACCAAGGCCTTTTGACCCATGCTAGAGCCATCTCTCTCCAAGCAGCCATCATGTGGGGGGTTGTGCTCTCCTCCGTCACCGGTCCCCGCGTTTGCGCCGGCCGCAAGGTCATCGGCCGAAGCGTTGCCAACAGTTCCGGCGCCGGCAAGTTCTTCATTAATCTTAGCTTCATCTTCACCGTTGGGATTAGGGGAGGGCTCCATCGACGTCGGGAAGATGGGGCCTTTGCATTTTGGACTTCCGACCGGCGAGCTCCCTTCGGCCCCGAAATCAATCTTCTTCCTAAGTTGCTTGTCCTCCGGCATCGGTGAGGGTACGAACCTTTTCCGACCAGTGCCTTTGGTGGGAGGGGCTGGTGTACTTTTCCGTGCCTTCACCTTCATTTTCAAAGTTTTCCTCGCCATTTTCTTGCAGGGAGAAATTATGGCGGAAGACTCCTCCGACGTGAAAGTCATTGGCTGGTCCGAGAGAGGGTCCTCGGCCGACCGGAGGACCATTAGCTGGTCCGAGATGGTGCGCGGTTCTTCGGACTCCGGGGGGGGGATCCGGCGGGAGCTCCGGCATGATCGAGAGAGCGAGTCGAGTCACCAGCCGCTCCGGAGCTTTGTTCGTGCCTTAGCCAATGGAGTGGGTTGGTTGGTGAGAATCCGAGGTCGGGAGGGTGGTGGGTGGCTGGTGGAGCGGGGGCGTGAGGGGGACCGTCGACGGTGGTGAGCCGACTGAGAATGGGGGTAGGCGGCGATGTGGGAACTCAAAACGTGGTGGGGGATTCTAGAGAGAAGGGAGAGCGTCTCTCTCTAACTTACCATCTTAGAAAGAGGTGCATAAACATCGAGCGAAATAGCTTTTTCCCCTGCCTGTTTAACGACTATATCCGTGAAACTATTGGTTTTTGCTTATCCTTTCTCCTCTTTTAGTAATTTTGGTTATTTGATGTCATTTGGTGTAAGTCCCGCCTGTGGGACTCGAATTCGAATATGGATGAATGTAAGATAATTTGTGCTAAGGAATGGGTTGATAGCTAATGATGATAATTGTTTTATCTGGAAAATTTTGGTTAGAACGGTTAGGGACTTGCGTGATCAATTCATGATTTAATTGTGAGTGAAGTGCTTGGTTGCTTGGTCAATGCTAGTCCCGGTGAGATTTGAGCCATATTTTGGTCATGTGTGATGCAATTGGGTACATGCTTCTACTTCTAGAACTTGCTCCTCGTCATGTCAAATCTCTAAATAGCGGATGTGAACTTAAGAGATGAAGTTAGGCATTCTTTGATTATACCCATACACTCGTAAACCCCTAGTCAGCTCTCATAGTTAAAATGCATTTGTTTGTTGAAAAGTAGTATAGTAACTTACTCTCTAAAGTGAAAAGCCTTGAGAAAAAAAGGAAGTACATTGGTAGTAAGTGTTATGGGTTTGAAAAAGAAAAGAAAAAAAAAAGAAAGAAAAGGAGGTATAAGCTAGACGAAGTCTAGAGAAAAAAAATTGTGTTATGTGGAGAAAGTAATAAGTGGATCGTGGAGGCTAGAAGGAAGAATGATGAAATCGAGTTTATCTGAATTTTATTTTGGTGAATGGTCATTGTTAGATTATGTGCTCTTCAGTCACTATAGCCTAAATGTTCCCTACCGTCCAAAGAGCCTACACTACAACCCGAATAAAGACCTTTCTGATTTTAGGTTCACCTCCACAACCGAGCAGAGAAACCGTTTGACGTTGAGCAAGCCTATGGTAAGCATTACATGTTACTTGATTTGAGTGTTTATATATTATCTCTTATACACTTGAGTGAGAGGAAAAAAAAAAAAAAAAAAAAGCACACTCCCAAAACCTTGTGAGAGCATTGACACCAAGTGACATATGAGACAGTAGCTTCAATTAATGTTTGGTTGATTATTGTATGTTTCTTACCTTCGACCTTACTTTGAAAAAAAAAACTAGCTGAAGCAATACATCAATCCTACATCTATGCATGAGTTTGTTCTTCATGATTTCTTATTCTTATTTGAGGACAAACAAGAGTCTAAGTTCGGGGGAGTTGACAAACTCGTATTTATAGTGTCGTGATTGGTATGTTGATGCGCCTAATTGTTGAGTTTTTGTGCTCAAAAGTGTGATTTCCAGCCAATTACTCTTATGTTTCGGAGTTCACGTGTTTGTTGAGTGTTTCAGGCAAAAATAGGCGAAATTGGAACAGAAAAAGGGTCCACCCGGTCGGGTGAGTATATGTGGCTGAAAAGCCACCTGGCCGGGTGGAAGAGATAAGCCGGTTAAAGACCAGAAACTACCGGGCGAGAGTGACCCGGCCGGGTGAATTTCCTTTGTAATAATTCCACCCGGCCGGGTGGAAACTTTATAAGGCGGAGACTCCAGAGAGTTTCACCCGGCCGGGTGAATTTACTGTACAATAATACCACTCGGCCGGGTCCGATGAACTGACGATTTTTAAAGTCTCCAGACGCGATTTTTGAAGGAATAAAAAGAGGCAAGAGCTAGGGCACTCGTTTTCATTGAATAGCAGCGGCGAAAATACACTCTTTCTCTCTCGGAAGCACTCTTGGAAGAAGATTTAAGATTCAAGCTTCGATTCCTCCGCCAATTGTAATCCGTATCATGAATTCCGTTGTTTTCTTTAGTTTTTATTTGTTTTCTACCTTGAACATGAGTAACTAAACGCTTTATGTGGGATTCTTGGTGAAGATGCATTGACTTATAGTTTCAATCCAATTGATTTCGTTTTTATCTTGCTCTTGTAATTATTTGATTTATTCTTGTGCTTTTCCTAACAATTGCTTGATCACCAATTGGGAGTGTAGGATTTCTTAGAGTAATCGGGAGATGAAATAATTAATCTTGAAAGAAGAGTAATTCACACCTTAATTCAATAGAACTCGGGAGAGTTGAGGTTTTGAGTGGAATCCGTTATCTTATCGATCCATTGGGAGTTAGGTCTAAGAATTAGAAGGGGACTTCAATTATTACACTTAATCTACAGGTTTCTCACCTCGGGAGGGGGTTTAATCTACAACTGTGATTGATTCAATAATTTGAGAGACTTTAAATGGTAAATCGATTTCAATTGGGTTAGGCTATGAGTTGTGCATCGGATCCTTGAATTCTGCATATTTCTCCACCATCTTACACAGCTTTCTTAATTGCCTTCGTGTTTAAGTGTTCTATTTTATTCTCCGAATTTACATGCTTTTAGTAGTTGTTAGTTTCAAAACCAAATTTCTGATTGTCTGGATAGTAGTTGAAGTTTGTTCGTGGTACTTAGGTTTACACTTAATTGTCTCTGTGGGATACGATATACTCTTGCTTGCTATTTGCTACGATAACCCCGTACACTTGCGGGTATTAATTGGGTAAAATAAAGTTGAGTCAAGTTTTTGGCGCCGTTGCCGGGGACAATTTTTGTGTTATATAGCTTGATATCGTGATAATAATCAAGATTACTACTTCAAACGTTACTGCTTTGTTTTTAATTTTATTCTTTTGAGTTCTCACATTTGTGTTTCTTGTTCAGGTGTATGCACACACGTTCTAAAGGTTTGCCTCTAGAACCTTTCGATCCGGAGATTGAAGCAACGAATCGGAAGAGGAACGCCTATAGGAGACTCACACAGGAAATTCAAGCTTCGTCACCTAACCACATAGGAGCATCCTCAGTTCAAAGGGACGTTTCACCCATCCGATCACCACTTCAGGACCATCTTCTGTTTGATCCCGTCCCTCCTAGTCTGATGGAGTACGAAGGGGGCAACAACGGTCCACCACCCCCTCCTCCCAATTATGCTGAGCTTCTACGACAGCTGGAGGAGTTGCGTCAACAGGTCAACCGTGGACCACCTGTGCCTGTGCAGAATCAATATGTATACCAAGGCCAGGCAAATCCCACTGTCCACAGCAACATCGCGGCTAATACTTTTGAGCTGAAAAGAGGACTAATCCAAATGGCGGAGAACATTGCTTTCAGGGGCAAATCCACTGACGACCCTAACAAGCATATCACCAAGTTCATCCAGATTTGCAACACAACAAAGATGAATGGAGTGACAGATGAGCAGGTTCGACTAAGGCTGTTTCCTTTCTCTTTAGAGGATTCAGCAAAGGATTGGTTGGAGAGTTTGGAGCCCGGATCGATAAGAACATGGGATGCTATGGTGGAAAAATTTTTGGAGAAATTCTACCCCCCTAGTGAAGCTATAAAGAGACAACAAGAGATCATTGCCTTTCAGATGACTCCTACAGAGAATATCAGAGACGCATGGGGGAGGTTTAAATCTTTGATGAAACGGTGTCCCAACCATGGGTTAACCCCGACAATCCAAGTTATTACATTTTTCAAGGGATGTGTGTCTGAAGCACAAAAGGAGTTGAACTTGAGCTCAGGCGGTAATTTTCTCAAGAAAGGGGTAAATGAAGCCATGGAAGTAATAGAGGAACTTGCATCTAATGACGAAGGATGGGGCAATGAAAGGAGTAAGATGCATAGGGTAGCGTCTACTACAGATCATGATCCTATGAGCGCCCTATCTGTCAAAAAGAAACTTAAAAATGACTCTTCATTTTGGTGTGACTTTAGGACATCTAAAGTCACTTATTTAACTCAAAAAGAAACTTAAAAATGACTCTTCATTTTGGTTGCTCCACCTTGGACGAAAATGCATCATGTATCTTCAATTTGGGCCTCCAAAATGTGATATATAGTGACTCAAAACTTCATGCATTGGGCTGTCCACTAACTTGAATAATATTCACCATTTGGCCCAATGTAGATTGGTCTTGGAATTGGGCTTTTATTTCATCAACTAAAAGCATCATGGACTCCTTTATCTTCTTAGCTCTAGCTCTTGTAATTGGTCCACTTTGAATGAACAATGGATCCATCTTCTTGTCCTTGTAGATCAGCTTGGGTGTAGCTCCATCATTCCCTTCTTCTTCAAGAGGATTCGTCCTCGAATCTAATTCACCAACATAAGGAGATAAATCAGAAACATTGAAAGTAGCACTTACATTAAACTCACCAGGTAAGTCAAGTTTGTAAGCATATCATTGACTTTTCCAATCACTTGGAATGGTCCATCTCCTCTTGGCTGCAACTTGGACTTTCTTTTCGAAGGAAATCTCTCCTTTCTCATATGCAACCAAACCCAATCTCCCGGCTCAAAGATGACTTGTTTCCGACCCTTGTTGGCTTGCTTTGCATACTGTTCTGTCCTCTTTTCAATGTTGAGTCTTACCCTTTCATGCAATCTTTTCACCATTTCGGCCTTAGCTTTTCCATCAAGACTTGCACGATCTTCAATAGGTATTGGAATCAAATCTAGTGGGCTCAATGGATTAAAACCATACACAACTTCAAATGGAGAAAAGTTAGTAGCAGAATGAACACTTCGATTATAAGCAAATTCAGCAAAAGGTAAGCATTCCTCCCAACTTTTCAAGTTCTTTTTAACTAAAGTTCGTAGTAATTGAGACAAAGTCCTTTTAACTACTTCAGTTTGTCCATCAGTTTGTGGATGACAAGTAGTAGAAAACAAGAGTTTAGTTCCTAACTTATTCCACAACACTCGCCAAAAATGACTCACAAATTTAGCAACTCGATCACTCACAATTAATCTAGGAACACCATGCAAACGGACAATTTCTTTAAAGAACAAATCAGCGATATGAGACGCATCATCAGTTTTGTGACATGGAATAAAATGTGCCATTTTTGAAAACCTATCAACAACCACAAAAACTGAATCACTACCTCTTTTTGTTCTTGGCAAACCAACAACAAAGTCCATTGAAATATCCTCCCAAGGTGCACTAGGAATTGGTAACGGTTTGTACAAACCATGTGGGTGTGATTTAGACTTGGCTTGCATGCAAGTTATGCATGTTTTACAAATTCTTTCAACATCCACACGCATTTTAGGCCAAAAGAAATGTTCATGCAAAACATCCATTGTCTTATGGACTCCAAAATGCCCCATTAAACCACCACCATGTGCTTCACGCACAAGCAATTCATGCATAGAACCTTTAGGAATGCACAGTTTATTTTCTCTAAACAAATAGCTATCATGCCTATAGAACTTGTCAAATGCAGCATGCTCACAAGCTAAATATATAGAAGAAAAGTCCGGGTCATTATCATACATTTCCTTAATCAACTCAAAACCAAGCAACTTAGAACTCAAATTAGTGATCAAAATGTACCTCCGAGACAATGCATCAGCCACAATGTTTTCTTTTCCCTTTTTGCATTTGATTACATAGGGAAATGATTCAATGAATTCCACCCACTTAACATGTCTCTTGCTAAGCTTACCTTGACCTTTCAAGTACTTGAGAGATTCATGATCTGTATGAATTACAAACTCTCTAGGCCACAAGTAATGCTGCCATGTTTCCAAAGCTCTAACCAACGCATATAACTCCTTGTCATACGTTGGATAGTTCAATTGAGTTCCTTTCAACTTTTCGCTAAAGTAAGCGATTGGCTTTCCATCCTGCAACAAAACAGCTCCGATGCCTACTCCAGATGCATCACATTCAAGCTCAAACATGTTATCAAAGTTAGGCAAAGAAAGAATTGGTGCAGTTGTAAGTTTTTCTTTAAGGAGATCCAAGCCCCTTGGCCTAGCGGTAAAGGGCGCTGGATACCGCGTCCATCCTGGAGGTCTCGAGTTCGAACCCTGGGTGGCGTAATTTGTCTTTCCTCCTTGTTATAGGAGTTGATTTGTAATTTCCTCCTTCATATATATGATATAAATATATGAAGTTAATTTAAAAAAAAAAAAAAGTTTTTCTTTAAGGAGATTAAAAGCATGCTCTTGTTTTTCTCCCCAATAAAAACAAACATCCTTTTTCACAATTTCATTCAAAGGTGCATCAATTGTACTAAAATCCTTGACAAACCTCCTATAAAAACTTGCAAGACCATGAAAACTTCTAACTTGTGCTACATTGTGAGGAATTGGCCATTCTAAAATAGCTTTCACCTTCTCCTTTTCCATTTCAATCCCATTAGCACTTATAACAAAACCAAGAAAAACAACTTTATCCATGCAAAATGAACACTTCTTGAGATTAGCATACAATGATTCTTTTCTTAAGGTGTCCAAAATAGCATGCACATGGTTAAGATGTTCATTCACATTTTTGCTATAGACAAGAATATCATCAAAATAAACAACCACAAATTTTCCAATGATTTTTCTCAAAACATGGTGCATCAATCTCATGAAAGTGCAAGGTGCATTAGTTAAACCAAAAGGCATGACTAACCACTCATATAGACCAAATTTTGTTTTAAAGGCTGTTTTCCATTCATCTCCTTCTCTAATGCGAATTTGATGATAACCACTTTTCAAATCGATCTTACTAAACACAACAGATCCATGCAATTCATCAAGCATATCATCTAGCCTAGGAATAGGATAGCGATACTTTACAGTGATTTTGTTGATTGCTCGACAGTCGGTGCACATCCTCCATGATCCATCTTTCTTAGAAACAACAATTACCGGCACAGCACATGGACTCATGCTCTCACGGATTTTTCCTTTCTCCAACAACTCTTGCACTTGCCTTTGAATTTCCTTAGTCTCTTCGGGATTGGCCCTATAGGCTGGTCGGTTTGGTAGAACTGCACCGGGAACAAAGTCAATTTGATGTTCAATACCTCTTAATGGAGGTAATCCACTTGGTTCATCCTCGGGAAAGACATCCTCGAATTCTTGTAAAAGAGACACAAAAGTACTTGACAAAGAAGTGGTTAATTCGTTAGTGGTAAACAAAGACTCTTTGTACACTAAGATGAAAACACTCTTTTCTTTAACTATTGCACTCTTTATTTCTTTTGCTCTCACATAGAAATTCTTTTTTTCTTTTCCCTCATTCTTACTTTTCTTTCGACTCTTTTCACTCGACTCTTTTTCAATGCCCTCGCTTTTTTTTTCTCTCAACCTCACGAGCTCTCCTTGCTTGAGATAATTTCAGTTGATCTTCTTGAACTTGTTGAGGTGTCAAAGAGACAAGCATGATAGACTTGTTGTTGTACTTGAAGGTGTAGTGGTTGTGAAATCCATCATAAGTCACTCTACGATCAAACTGCCATGGCCTCCCCAAAAGAATGTGACTAGCATGCATTGGCACAACATCACAAAGAACATCATCTTTATAATTGCCAATTGAAAACGAAATTAGAACTCGCTTAGTCACTCGAATTTCTCCACATTCATTAAGCCATTGTAGCTTGTACGGATTAGGATGTTTTTCCGTTGTTAAGCTCAACTTTTCCACCATTTCAGAACTTGCAACATTTGCACAACTACCACCATCAATAATCATTATGCAAAGTTTACCTTGGACCAAACACCTTGTGTGGAAGATGTTCTCCCTTTGTTGATCATCATTTCTGTTTTGCATGTTTAGAGCCCTTCGAACGACCAAAAGTTCTCCATGTTCTGGTCCAATCTCCTCCAATTGTTTATCCTCCTCCTCATCATCATCATCTTCACGTTCACTTTCAGATTCTATCTCTCCATTTGGCTTCAAAATCATCACCCTTTTGTTTGGACATTGAGATGCAATGTGTCCAACACCTTGACAACGAAAACATTTGATATCTCTATTTCGAGTAGAAGTAGAAGTAGAAATACCTTTACCCTTCTCAAATTCTTTGGACTTGGATGTCGATGCTTCATTTTGGGGTTTAGAACCTGCCCCAAAATTGGATTTGGATGAAGTCCACTCTTTTGTCCTTGAAGAATGAGAACTTGTTGAAAAATTCTTTTGGATTGTTCCCTTCTTCTTCAATTGTCCCTCCACCTTCATGGCCATATGAACCATGTCCTCCAACTCCACATAGTGTTGAAGCTCTACAATGTTTGCAATCTCCCTATTCAGCCCTCATAAGAATCGAGCCATAGTTGCTTCTCTATCTTCTTCAACATTTGCCCTAATCATGGCAATCTCCATGTCTTTGTAGTACTCATCAACAGATTTAGTACTTTGTTTCATAGATTGTAATTTTTGATACAATTCACGAAAATAATGAGAAGGTACAAATCTCTTACGCATTACGCTTTTCATTTCTTCCCAAGTCGAAACCGGTCTTCCTCCATATCGCCTTGTACTAGTTGTCAATTGATCCCACCAAACTATAGCATAGTCAGCGAATTCAATAGCAGCAAGTCTAACCTTTTTCTCCTCGGAATAGTTGTGACATTCAAAGATGAGATCCACCTTTCTCTTCCACTCCAAATAAGCTTCGGGGTCACTCCTTCCTTGGAATGTTGGGATCTTCAGTTTGATGCTTCTCAAATCACCATCCACTTCAGTTGTACGCCCTCTTCTACCGTTTCCACGTCTCTCATTTCGATGCCTATATGAAGCATCATCTTCTCCTCCACTCTCTTCCTCCTCGTTATTATTTTCATTTGTTGCCTGAACTTCTAGCCTCTCCAACCGCCCTGAAACACTTTCCAGAATCCGTGCAAATCTTGCAAATTGTTGTTGCATGGCTTTCAACGTAGGATCAACTGGAATATGATCGTCAGTAGAATCCATCCTCACAGTTCACTCGTGTATCACACAAAAAATAAACCTCACAAAACACTCGTGTATATCACTCGTTGGCTTTTACCTCCCCTCAAATAACCTCACCTCTCAAGCCTTTTACCACTCTTTCTCTTTTGCAAAGAAAACACAAGTATAAAACAAATCAAGAATAAACAAGAACAAATAGCAATCAACCAACTTTAGCCCTTGAATGAAGGATGAAAGAAAATGGTCGAGAAAATGATGTGAAAAATGTATTTGGGTTTTTTTTTCTGGTTTTTTTGTTTGCTTCTTTTTGTAAAGCAAAAAAAGATAATGGATAACAGAAGGTAAAGATGTTTACTATATGTACTTTTTTTTTTTGGCCCCTTTTTTTTTCTTTTTGCAACAACTAGATAAAATGAAGATAAAGTTGTGCTAGCCTTTCTCACTTTTTTTTCGATTTTTTTTTGAAACTAAGATATGAATGTAAGGTAAAACTAAGAATAGATCAATACCAGATTGCTCGTGATACCAAATGATATGGATTGGGATAGGACGGAGGACCCGTTGGATATATTGATCCAAGAACCCCACGTATAAGGTTTGGCAGCGGACTCCCTTGATTGATAATCTGGTTTGATCCACTTCCAGAGCTTGGAAAACCTCGACCCGTTGGCTATATGATCAGCCAAGAACCTCGGTATGGTTGAACGCCACAAGAACTTGCTCAAAGTATCTTGATAAGTTCCAAACAAGTGAAAAACTCTACAAAGAGAATTCAACTCACAAGACAAAGTCTATTTTCGTATTTGATCAATGGTGTCCTCAAATGACATGCTTACAAGCCTATTTATAGGCTAGAATGGACTCTTGAAAGTCTCATATCATTAGTACAACTTAAGACCTTTAGAATGACTCATAATAAGTGAAAAGTAACTCTCCTAAACTATTGATGTGACTTTAGGACATCTAAAGTCACTTATTTAACTCAAAAAGAAACTTAAAAATGACTCTTCATTTTGGTTGCTCCAACTTGGACGAAAATGCATCATGTATCTTCAATTTGGGCCTCCAAAATGTGATATATAGTGACTCAAAACTTCATGCATTGGGCTGCCCACTAACTTGAATAATATTCACCATTTGGCCCAATGTAGATTGGTCTTGGAATTGGGCTTTTATTTCATCAACTAAAAGCATCATGGACTCCTTTATCTTCTTAGCTCTAGCTCTTGTAATTGGTCCACTTTGAATGAACAATGGATCCATCTTCTTGTCCTTGTAGATCAGCTTGGGTGTAGCTCCATCACCTTTGGGGACGGCCGGAGACTTTGAAGGTACACCTTATCTCTCCTTTACCGATGTTGAAATGGAATATCTCTCGGAGAAACTAGGACTAGCCGTTGTTGGGAAGTTTTCCCACTCACTCCCTTCTTCTTTCCAAATTCAAAAAAGCTTAGGGGGTATGGGGCTAGTTGGTTCTTTCACTTGGCTGATTATGCTAAGGTCTTAAGTAGCCCTAATGGGAGTCCGGTTTGGTTTGTTGACATTCACCCAATGAGGGTGTTCAAATGGGCGCCGGACTTTGATACGTTCTTTGAGTCGCCCATCGTTGCCGTGTGGTGCAATATCATGGGACTACCGGCCCATCTTTTTGAGGAATCGGCCCTCATGGCGATCGGCAAGCTATTAGGCAAGCCATTACAAGCGGACCATGCCACAATCAATCAAAACCGGCTCTCTTTTGCTAGGATATGTGTTGAGATTGATATCTCCAACCCCCCGATGGAGGAGATCATGCTAAACATCCTAGGCAAAAATTCAAGACACAAAGTAGCATGGGGCCGTATCCCATTGTTTTGCGAGATTTGTAAGCATGTTGGGCATGTCATTGATGAGTGTCATGCGTTGGGAAGGAAGGACCGAACACCAACCAAGGCTTTCTACCCTAGCCACGATCACAAGATCATCCGTCGAGAATGGCGTCCAAAGGCGGCGATTAGGGTTGGCACCTCACCGAACATTGATCACACGAACAAGGAAAAAGATAGTGGCAACCAAGAGAAGAACAAGGAAGGTACAATGAACGTCGATCCGTTGGCTCCTCGAGCGCCCCTTGGGAGTCAACCAAGCATGGACGAAGATGGATTCCAATTGGTGTCGAGGAAGAGGAAAGGCAAGGCACATAAAGGAGACATGCAGTCCAAAGCTCAACACATCGACAATTTGCGTTTGAAAGACAATGTCGCCACGGTGTCATTCGATTGGGATGACTCTAGTGCGAACGAACCGAGCACTTGCTCAATGAATGTCTCATGTGGGCTCTCCAACCGGGAGAAGGAAGGCTTCATCGAGGAACTTGATCCGGGAGGGATCGTTCATCGCGGGGGTATCCCTATTGCTGGCCTCAATTAAGTGACGGACCTTGGATTTTGTGATGTGAAGGTTGCACCATGTTAATTGTAATAGAATAGTGAAGAGTACATTGATGACCACTCTAGTTGGTAGGGATGCCCTCGTTGTACTCTAATTGGTTTTGGCGAGACGTCACTTTTGGGCGGCTCGGTGCTCCTGGTTGTTCGTTGCAATTGTCCTTAGTAATGCACAGGTGTGGGTCCGCCTGAACCCTCCACCCTCGTGGTGCTTTTGATTAAAAAAAAATGTGCTCCTTGCACAGGAGATGTTCCATGAGCTCCAACGAAGCACCCCGGCCCCTAACCCCGCTCCTCCCCGAGGCAATTTGAGGATATGGCGGACTAGAGAAGCTCCTCCTTCTCTCTAAACACAACTCCCTATTGTCCCGCCTTGTAACACCGTTGCCAACCACCACCGCCCTCTTCAACTCAAGGTCTTCACCCTCGCTTCCCTCCCCTCCACTCCGACCACAACCCACGGCCTTCTTTCAACCCTCACGACCCTAAACGCTGCCGGCCTCCGCCTTTGTGTCGGATCTTACACCGTCACCTCCGCTTCCCCCCGACCACGCTGGTGACTTGGCACACCTCGGCCATGCCGGACCATCCGCCGGACACGTCGCCGGGGCCCGAGGAACCTCGCACCATCTCGGACCAACACATGGTCTTTCGGTCGGCCGAGGACCCCATCCCTAATCCTCCGAGCAAGAAGATGAAGCAAAAAGCCACAAAACTCAAAATGAGGAAAAGTACGCCGGCTCCTCCAACTAAAGGAAATGGTCAGAAAAGTTTTGTTCTTTCACCCCTTCCGGAGGACAAACAACCTTGGAAGAGGCTCGAGTTCGGGTCGGAATACTCGTCCCCACCCGGGAGCCCTAAGTGCAAAGGGACCATCTTCCCGGCGAGCCCGCCGAGTGATCAAGGGGACAACGGCCGGCGGGATGAAGTAGAAAGTGCTTCGGGCACCAAGGAATGCCAATTGGCCATTGTCAATGCGGTCCTATCGACCATGGCCTCCAAAAATCAAAATTCCGACCAGGTTGCCGGTGCGGCCGCCGGCAACGACCATGCCGTCGAAGAGGAGGACGTGACCCCTCCGGATCATGACAAACCTAAAGTACATGCGGCAGCAAAAGCAAAAGACTCATTGGAAGTAGTGGAAATCAACTTACCCGAATTGGAAGTGGGAACAAAAACTCTTTTCGAAAGTGGCTTGGCGCCTTGCCCACTTGGAATGTCACGTGATGTCCTAGCCGTTGGAGGGCTAATGCAGCCAAAAACTACCCATCTCCTACACCTCGCAGCCTTGGATTTGGCGGACAAGCTAGACACCATGACCGCCCAACCACTTCTCGACGCCGGCCAGCCGGAGGATGCGCACATGGCCGATGGGTCTCACTACTCTTCCCTTCCGGAGTCCGACCAAGCCTTGCTTGCACCTACGGGGCCTTTCATCCCCTCCTTTGAGGAGTTTCCCCCTCTAGCGAGAGGACGGACCTTAAAACTTCGAGACACGTTCGAGGCTGGCGCTGCAAAGTCGACGGATTTTGTGGCTTGGTCGAGGCCGGAGCTGCCTGGCCTGGCACAGCGTGCGGAGGCGAATGTGAACCTGGCCGGAAGGGAAGCTCACAGGGGTGCGGCCACCAAGGTTGGGGCCGAGGGTCATACGGCCACCCCGACACCACCTACCAACCCGATGGTGGGCGAAGCTCTGACTAGTTCCGTCACGGATATCCAGGACCAGCCGATGGCCATGAGTGACCTATCCCACGAGGCCGCGACACGAGGGCCGATGGTCGCTAGCCGAGAAGGGGGGGCCGAAGTTCCCTCGGGTACCTCTAGTAGGCCGAAATCGATGGCGGAGTTACTTAAGGGTTCTCCCGAACCCAATGGTCCTCAAGTCTTCATGGAGATATGGATGCGGAATGGGAGTACACTAAGGCGAGCCGATCGGTGTCCTCGCCTACACGAGGGAGTGCGAGAGGGGCGCACGCCATGCAATGACTAGGGGGCGTGGTTTCTTCTCAAGTAAGAATCACATGAGCACTAACCAATACTACTCCCTCATGGCGAATGGAGAATTTGATGTCGACAATTGTGGGGAAGCGGACGACTCGGCCATGGACATGCAAGTGGGGACCGAGAGGATTGGAGACGGCTCTCCACTTGACGATGCCGAGGAGCACGCAACGAACAAAGAGCAACATCTCATTGAATATCAAGGAGGGACTTCGTCTCCTTCGGGTACGCATCCTACTTGTTAATGATGTCTTACAATATCATGTTTTGGAACGTGAGGGGAATCGCAAATGCGTCAACCCATAACGTTTTGAAAAGGCTAATTAAATCTCATAATGTTTTATTCCTTGCAATAATGGAACCACTCACAACACCGGATCCGGACCGGTTCTCCAAGGTTCTGGGGCTGTCCTACATTGGATCGAACATGACCGGAAAAATCTGGTTGTTTGCGGAAGAGGGATCCACTTTTGATATTGATTGTGATTCGGAACAAATCCTACATGGGCGTCTCAAGTCCCACCGCATTGCTAGGCCGCTGGCCATTTCGGCCATGTATGCCAAATGTACAAGATCCGAAAGACACCTCCTGTGGGACAAGATGAGAGAGATTGCTGGGCCCCTTGAAGGATCACCATGGATTATCGGTGGCGACTTCAACACCATCCTATCACACCGAGATAGGGTTGGGAGCGACACCAACCGGCAAGCAGAGATGGTCGACTTCGCGGAGGCAATTGAAGACTGTAGGCTCCTTGATCCGGGGTTCGATGGGGCGGAATTCACATGGGCCAAAAACGGCCTCTTTGAAAGATTGGATAGAGTGCTTGTTAGTGAGGGTTGGGCTAGGGCCTTCGAAGCTACTCGGGTTACGAACCTCCCTCGGGTTGCTTCAGACCACGGGCCGGTCCTTGTAAGATGTAAGACGCTGAACACTACCATCGGAGGCAAGGCATTCCGATTCCAGAACATGTGGATCCGACATGGGGGGTTCATGGCTGTAGTGCAAAATGCATGGGAGGAGAGTACGGGGGCGAGTGGACTCCTAAATATTCAAATCAAACATGCTAGAGTGAAAAGAGCCCTAAAGGCGTGGAACAAAGAAGTTTTTGGGAACATCCATGCCAACCTCAAGGAAAAGGAGGAAGGAATTGCCATGGCCAAATCCAACTTCGAGGCAATGCCAACACCGGAAAATAGGACAATGATCAATAAATACATTGTCGAGTACATCATGTTGCTGAAAATGGATGAGGATTTTTGGTGGAAAAAGGCAGCCCTGAGATGGCTTGCGGAGGGCGACAAAAATACCCGGTTCTATCAAAGCTGGGTGAAACAAAAAAGAGTTCGCTTACGCATCCACTCGATTCGTGTCAACGGCCAGGAGCTTACTAAGGAGGCCGAAATAAAAAAGTCAGCGGTAGATTTCTACCAACAACTCCTAGCGCCCAGCCAACCGGTTCTAGACGAGCCAGACCTTGACCTTATCCAGCGAGTACACTCAGCCGAGCACTTTGCGGACATCGCAAATGCGCCGGGTGCGGACGAGATCAGGAGCGTCATTTTCAGCATTTCCGGAGATAGCGCCCCCGGACCCGATGGCTTCTCCGCCACTTTCTACCAAGCCTGTTGGACTATTGTGGGGCCGGAGGTGGTCGAAGCAATTGGCCAATTCTTTAGAGGGGCTTTCCTGCCACGAAGTATTACGGCCACAAGCATTGTCCTCATCCCAAAGAAGGCGTCGCCCGAGTCATGGACCGACTACCGACCCATCAGCCTCTGCAACGTCTTTAACAAGATCATCACCAAGGTACTCACGACTCGACTCTCCCCTTTCCTTCCACAGGTCATCTCCCCAAACCAAAGTGGTTTCGTGAAAGGGCGGCTCCTCAATGATAACGCTCTGTTGGCCCAAGAGATGTTCCATGAACTTGCAGTATGCTCCCCAGCGCCTAATGTAGCGGTGAAGATCGACATGGCGAAAGCCTATGATAGGATCCAATGGCCTTTCCTCTTCAAGGTGCTTCGGCGAATGGGATTCCCGGACACATGGATCTCACTCATGGAGAGGTGCATAGGCTCGTGTTGGTTCTCGATCCTTGTCAATGGGGTACCTTCAGGATTCTTCAGATCAACACGGGGACTCCGACAAGGTGATCCGATTTCCCCTGTGTTGTTTGTAATTGCCGCGGACTACCTGTCTCGAGCCTTGGATAAGCTTATACTTGGCCAAAGGGATATGGTGTTTAAGGCCTCCCGGAGATGCATTGAGGTCAGCCACCTAACCTATGCGGATGATATTATAATATTCACACAAGCGGCGGCAACCCCCGTGCGCCGGCTCCGAGCCTGTCTTGAGAACTATGAAAATGTCTCCGGCCAACAAGTCAGCCTCACCAAGAGCAACTTCTATATCGCCGAAATCCATGACCATTGGGCACCCTCGATCCAAGCGGAAGGAGGCTTCACTAGGGGCACCTTTCCTTTCCTCTACCTCGGCGTCCCCATCTACCGTGGTGTAAAGCGCACGGACATGTTCCTCTTCCTACGTGAAAAGATTGCAAGAAGGATCTCGGGCTGGGCACACCGGCACTTATCTTTTGGAGGGAGGCTCACGCTGATTAAGAGCACTTATCTTTTAAGGTGCCCACTGCCGGCACCTTAAAACAACTTGATCAAAAAATGGCCCGATTCTTTTGGGGATCTACGAGTGAGAGAAAGCGAACCCATTGGATTGGATGGGATCAAATGTGTCGCCCTACCGAGGAAGGAGGTCTCGGGATTTGGAAAACTTTGGAGGTTTTACGTGCTTTCAACATAAAATTATGGTGGCGCTTCCGAGAACAAAACTCCCTTTGGGCAAAATACATAATGGCAAAATATTGCTCCATCTCCACACCACTTACCTTGAGAACGCCGAGCACGAGTAGCCCTACATGGAGGAGGCTCTCTAGAGCTTAGGCTCTCTAGAGCTTGGACTCTCGCGCAACCGTACATGAGGTGGCTTGTGGGGCAAGGGAATATCTACTTCTGGGATGACATCTGGCTTGGCAACAGCCCACTCAGGGACCTCAGCCTTGATGATAGGGGAAGGCCAACCACCCGGGTCTCGGAGTTCATTACAAATGGCACTTGGGATGAACCCAAGCTCCGACTCCTGCACGATCAAGCCGGCATCCCACAGCATATTATTGATCGCATCCTCAGCACCCCGATACTCCAAGACGAACAGGATATCCCGTGGTGGACCCTCTCTGAGCACGGGGAATTCACGGTAGCATCGACGTGGGACACACTCCGAGGGCGGAACCCGATCGTTCAAGGCTTGGGTGATGTTTGGCAGGCGGGCCTCACTAAGTCAATAGCCATCTTCATCTGGAGGCTTCTTTCCAATCGGGTGCCAGTCGACACAAAACTTCATTGGCGGGAGATTGAACTTGCCTCCAAGTGCCAATGTTGCCCTCTTCGACCGAATATTGAGTCCCTCCAACACCTCTTCATTCAGGGTTATGGAGCTCGCAGAGTATGGAATGAGTTTGATTCGTGGTTTGATGGGGCGCCCGCCTCTCTTTTTTTTTTTTTTTTATCAAACACCTTCATGGTGGAGGGTTCGTGGGTCCCTCATCCCTGCATTTCAAAAGACGTTGCAAACAAAGCGTGGCCACACCCAAAAGTGATGTGCCAAACAAATATAGGAGTAGAGTGCGGTCCCAAGTAACAAGCCCGGACCTCATTATACTCCCTTACAAAAACAAAAAACAGTTAATTCATGATCAAAGCCGATACCCTCCTATCCTCCAATTCAGACTATTCTTCATCCTCATGTTGGACCCGAATGTTCGGAACTCCCATTGCTTCCATCCTAGTAATCGCGCCGAGGTGTCTCGGCATCGTGTGGGCACTCATTCGGTAGTAGTTGTGACACTCTAATCCCATTTTAGCTAGTAGATCTCCGGCCCTATTCCCTTCCCGGTGAATAAAGTGGCACACACGTCTTGATGGCGCTTGAGGAGTGAGATTTGCGCCCAAACCCGGCTAGTGTGTGACGGACCCCAACTTGTACCATTTAGGAGCTGGACCGCTTGTTGTGCATCCGATTCAATCCAGATAGGTCGATTGAATTCTAAGGCAAGGTTCAGACCGAGATGATCGGCATGGAGCTCCGCCTCCAGGGCTGAGTGAGCCTCCAGCGGGGAAGCGAACGCTGCAAGCACTTTTCCGGTATGATCTCGGATGATACCACCTCCCCCGGCTTTATCCGAAGCTTCCAAATACGCACCATCGGTGTTAAGCTTGATCCAGGGGTCATCCGGCGGGTGCCATTTAATTGCCACCGCTAACGGCCTATGGCTCCGTGATCCATCATTGCTTGGGATGGTGATTTTGAGGCGAACTCCCTTCCAATGCTTCCTCTTCTATATTCCGTTAGCCATATTATTTCTGACGAAGACTTGCACTTGCCAAACAACATTAAATGGCTTAAATTGTACCGATTGGTGGAGGCTTCTATTCCGTTCTGCCCAAATGAACCAAAATATGAGATACGGCAAGGCCCGGCTTAAGTGTTTCCTACCCGGTTGGCGAGCTCTCTTTGCCCAGACTTCAAGCCGATCCGGTATAGTGTCATTGATCCGTAGAGGTGATGAAGAGCCCTCAAACCATGCATCAAATTCCCTCCATATCCCGCGAGCCCCGTCTCCTTGAATGAAGAGATGTTGGAGAGATTCGATCCTTGGTCTATGTGGGCAGCATTGATATTTGGACGCCAATTCCATTCGTCTCCATTGTAGCTTTGTATCCACTGGGATGCGGTTGGAGAGTAGTCGCCATATAAAGATAGCAATAGATGATGTGAGCCCCGCTCTCCATATGTCATTCAGGCCCTGAACAATCGGCCTTTGGCTTCTTGGCATGATGTGAGCCCCCGCTCTCCATATAGCAATAGATGCTAGTGAAAATTCTCCATTAAGTGATAACTTCCATCTTGGCACGTCCGGCCCGTCCGAGATGATTGGTGTATCAAGAATCCTCTGGACTAAATGTTGTGCTAGGCCCGCTTGTGCTTGATGGATTCGTATCTTAGTCTCATCCCATGCACCATCCGTAATATAATCCGCCACGCGCTCAAGAAGATCTCTCCTATCATCAAGGCTGAGATCTCTTAAGGGAACCTCTCCGAGCCAAAAGTCGTCCCAGAAAAGCATCTTACCTTCTCCCACCACCCATCGAATGTGCGGTTGAGTCTGGGCCCGAACCTTTAAAATTCTCTTCCAGGTAGGGCTGCCCCTCCCCATGGCTTTAGCTGTGAGTGGAGAAGCCTTATGGCAATATTTAGTCATCATGTACGTAGCCCAAAGGGAGTTTTGTTCCCTAAACCGCCACCACAACTTGATATTAAAAGCACGTAAGACTTCCTTGATCTTCCGAATGCCCAAGCCTCCTTCAGCCGTGGGTAGGCAGACCTGGTCCAAACAAATCCAGTGCGTCCTTTTCTTCTCATTAGTTGACCCCCAAAAGAATCTAGCAATCTGCTGATCCAATTGCTTGAGGGCACCACCCGTAGGCTCGATAGCTTGAAAAATGTGTAGAGGGATCGCTTCTAGTGTGCTTTTAATCAAAGTGAGTCTCCCCCCAAAGGAGAGGTGCCGATGGGCCCACCCAGAGATCCTAGCCGAGATTTTCTCCCGGATGAACAAGAACAAACTCGTGCGCTTAACCCCCCGGTAAATAGGGACTCCGAGGTAAAGGAAGGGAAACGTACCTCGAGAGAAACCTCCTTCGCTTTGTATTGTGTTTGTCCACCCTTCATGGGCCTCGGCAATATAGAAGTTGCTCTTACCGAGGTTGATTTGCTGACCAGACACCTTAGCATAGTGATCCAGACAGCCACGAAGCCTTCGAAGGGGGTTCACGGCCGCTTGCGTGAAGATAATGATGTCATCCGCATAGGCAAGGTGGCTGATCTCCATACTTCCCCGGGTTGCTTTGAATGTCATCTCTTTTTTCCCAAGGATGAGTTTATCAAGTAGTCTCGAGAGATAGTCCGCCGCTAGAACGAAGAGGGCGGGGGAGATGGGATCCCCTTGCCTTAGTCCACTGGTGGATTTGAAGAAGCCTGTCGGCGCCCCATTGATAAGAATCGAAAACCAACAGGATCCAATGCACCTTTCAATGAGCGTCACCCATTGCTCGGGGAAGCCCATGTGCTTAATGCCTTTAAGGAGGAATGGCCATTGGACTCGATCATAGGCCTTAGCCATATCAATCTTAATTGAAACGTTAGGGGCCGGGGAGATTCGATGGAGCTCATGGAACATCTCTTGTGCAAGGAGCACATAATC
Organism: Salvia splendens; assembly: GCF_004379255.2. NCBI lineage: Eukaryota > Viridiplantae > Streptophyta > Magnoliopsida > Lamiales > Lamiaceae > Salvia > Salvia splendens. The sequence continues at coordinate 19,692,177 of NC_056039.1, forward strand.
ATTGAGAAGCCTTCCTTTGACAAACCCACTTTGATTCGGAGCGACAACACAAGGGAGAAGTGGGGCAAGTCGCTTCGTGAGGACTTTAGTAATCACCTTATTGATCACATTGCACAAGCTAATTGGTCGGTAGTCTCCCCAAGTCTCAGGTATAGGCTTCTTGGGGATGAGACCTATGCTCGTGGCCGTGAAGCTTCGAGGGAGGAAGGCCCCACCGAAAAATTTCCTGACCGCATCCACCACATATGGTCCCACAATGCCCCAACAAGCTTGGAAGAATAATGCCGAGAATCCATCCGGGCTCGGAGCACTATTGGCCGAGATGTCAAATACCGCTCGTTTCACCTCATCCGCATCCGGAGGCTTCGGGAGGTCCGTGAGAAGTTCCGAGGAGGGGAGTCGTTGAAGGAGACTAAGGTCCGGATCCACGTGTTCCGGACAGCTCGGGACTAGGAGGTTCTGAAATAACTCAACCGCTGACTCTTTGATGGCCTTGTCATCAGTGAGTTCACACCCATTAACGTTGATCTTGTGGATGCGTAGCCGGATCTTCTTCTGCTTCACCCAGCTTCGGTAGAACCTAGTATTTTTATCCCCTTCTTCTAGCCAACGGAGGGTCGCCTTCTGCCGCCAAAAATCTTCCTCCATTTTAAGAAGTATGTACTCGGCAATCTGTCTGTTGACCTCCGTTCTATTCCGGGCCGAGGGGTCACCTTCGAACTCCGCTTGTGCCTCCGCAATGCTTTCTTCACAGGTTTTTAAGTTGGAGTTAATATTCCCAAAAACCTCTTTGTTCCACCTTTTAAGCGTACTCTTGATCCTTGCTAACTTGATCTTCAAATTGAAGATGCCCTCGGCCTCCGTGGGAACCATCCAATCTTCTTTCACCAAGTCACCGAAACCCTCATGCCGGACCCACATGTTTTGGAACCTGAACGCTTTCCCGCTCGTAAAGATGTTAGTCAGCCTGCATCTAACAAGGAGAGGCCCGTGATCAGACGCGATGCGTGGGAGGTTTGTGACTCTTATTGCCTCAAACGTTTGAGCTGTCGTCTCGCTAATCAACACCCTGTCCAACCTTTCCATAAGGCCATTCTTAGCCCAAGTGAACTCTGATCCTTCGTAGCCCGGGTCCATAAGACCACAGTCCTCAATGGCTTCGGCAAAATCAACCATTTCCGCTTGACGGTTTGTATCGCTCCCCGTCCTGTCTTGAGAAGAGAGGATCGTGTTGAAGTCCCCTCCTATAAGCCACGGCTTCCCATCCGAGAGTTGTGTGATATCTCTTAACTTTTCCCATAGGACATGTCGCTCCCCTCTCGTGCATTTAGCATACACGGCCGAGAGCATAATAGGAGTTGGGATCCAAGGGCAAGTGAACCTCCCATGTAGCAGCTGTTCCGAGTCATCCACCACATCAAAATCCATCCCCTCTTTCACAAAGATCCAAATTTTCCCATTGATGTTCGAGCCCTTGTAGGACATCCCCAACATCTTTGAAAACTTGTCCGGATTGGGGGGAATAAACGGTTCCATTATTGCAAGAAAACAAATATTATGAGAACTAATTAGTCTTTTTAGGACGTTTTGGGTTGACGCATTTGCGATCCCCCTAACGTTCCAAAACAAAAGATTTAATGACATGATTAACTAGAGGAGTTCGTACCCGATGGGATTGACGTCCCCCCTTGAAATTCAATTATTTGGAGATCATTCCCTTCATGAGATGTCACGGCTTCCAAATGAGTGGGGTTGGCTCCACCATCATTTTCAATGTAGGCGTTGGAGTCTTCCCCATTCTCCTCTTCTTCCATATCATTCTCCATGAAGTTCTCTCGCTCCATGAGGGAGAAATACCGATTAGTACCCATGTGATTCAGTGATTCTTGTGCTTCGGTGTTTGTTAAAGCAAAGGGTTTGAAATGACCTTTCGGTTGGGCAAGGTTACCCGAAGCCGGGTTTGCTACTAGCCGTCAAAGTCCGCACCTCTCGGCTTACCCCCCCACCCACTACCAAATGAAGGCCATTTGGCGGGTGGTTCTCTAGCTTGGTTGATGTATCGCCCATCATGGCCGATGACTATCTCCTTACACCCCGGTCCTTGCATGTCACCCAAGTAGTCCGGTCCCGGCCATTCCGTCCCCGATTGTGCCTTGGCCTTCGGGTTCATCCGAACATTTCTTTCTTTCCCTTTGTGCTTCCCTTTGTTATGTCAATCTCAATACAAAGACGCGCGAAGGAAAGTCTCGATTTGTTGGCCGTGGCTCTATCTACTTGGATCGGGTTGCCAAGAAGTTTTCCGATAGCATAAAGGACCGATTGATCGAATAGGTGGATCGGAAGCCCAATTAAGTTGCACCATATCGCCGCAATTGGAGATTCACAGTAGGCATCAAAGTCGGGGGACCATTTAAAAACTCTCATCGGATGTCGATCAATGAACCATACCGGCGTCCCCTTGGGTTCACTAAGGAGCCGAGCATAATCCGCCATATCCTCAAATTGAACAAGAATATGTTTGGCGTTAATAAACTTCCAAGTATAGCCGCGGCAAAATTTAATATTATCTAGAGCCTTTTGGATTTGGTAGGAAGCCGGGATTGAGTGCGAGAACTTACCTACTATGGCATGCTCGAGGGATGATGCCAACCTTTGGATTTCTGATCCGGAGAAGTAGATGGATGGAATTCCGTTTGCCGTGGACGCAAAACCAATATTTTGGATGTTCTCCGGGATAAAGGCTTGTGGACCCTCACTAGACGATGCCCCCCTCACCATGTCGGCCATGGATTTCTTCTTGATTAGATTCCTCACGTTTGACTCGGTGTCATCTCCCAAAGGGTTGTGTGTCGGGTTGTCTTTGAATTTAGCCCCAAGGTTTGTTTCGGTTTGTGGTCCTTTGATCGGATCCTTGTCGTTCATGGCTTCATCGGGAGGCCGGGCCGTCCCCATCTCCATCTCGTTCCTCGCCGGGTCCTTCGCATGCATGCCCGCGGCCGAGGATGTGGTCAAGTCGCGGAGGGGGTTTTGGGTAGATTTGGTCATCGGCCAGCCCGGCTTCGTTAGGGTAGCTCCGTCTTCGAATGATGCTCGGATTTTCCGAGTCCTTCCTTTCTCTAGAGGTGGAAAATCTTCCAATGATGGGCTAATCTCCATGTAAGGCGTACGTGGCTCGGTGTCTTTGTCTTTCCCATTTGTAACGAGGTCGACTCTTGGCATATTAGCCTTGGCCGGCGAGGTTCCGGCGAGGAGGGGTTGCGCCGCCTTCGAATCAAGCACCTCCGCCACGGTCAAGTCAATGATTTGGAGGATCTCCATTCTTTTTGGCTCCACTTGCTGCATTGGTGGGGGTGAGCATGGCTCCACATGTGACTTCCGATTTTGGTAAGGGACAAAAGCACTTTCCGAAAGGCAATTTGTTCCCATACTCATTTCGGGTAAGTTGACTATCTCGCTCCCCAATGAGCTTTTTGTCACACATGCAACGTCCAAATCCTCTTGGGATACGACTAGGGGCCCATCTTCCTCACCTCCAACGGTCGTTTCACCCATGACGGGTACAATGTCGGACGGTGGAGCGGCGTCGGCGGCCGGAGCTTCTCCATATACCACCATCTCCATATGGCCTCCACCCTCATCGGTAAGGTCCTTAGGATGAGATTCCATATCTTGGGCTTCTTTGTTATCCACGAAGTAAGTCGGGAAGAGTGTTACCTTGCTTTTAGGGCTGTCAAGGGCGGAGGACGAGCCGGAGTTCTCTAGCTCGGAGGTGCCCTCTCCAAAGTCGAGCTTCTTCGTGAGTTGTTTGTCCTCCGGGAGAGGGGAGGGTACGAATCTTTTCCGGCCAAGGCCTTTGGTGAGGGGTGCCGACGTGCTCTTCCTAGCCGCTATCTTATTCTTCTTGCTTGACATTTTCATTTCCTTGGTTGGTATCTTCGGTGTTTGGTCCTCACTTGAACGGAAGACCATGAGTTGGTCCGGGATAGATCTAGCCTCCTCGGGGTCCGGAGGTGCTGGAGCGGGGTTTGAAGGTGGGTCCGACATGACCGGTCGAGCGCTCACCTCGTGGCTGGTCGAGGGAGCTCCGGATTGGTTCGGCGGCCAAGGTCGTGTGTTGGGGATGGAAGAGCCGAGTAATGAAAACAACTCAACGGGATTGGGTGTAGTGGTGCGGTGGCCGAAGGGTTGTGGCCGACGGGTTGTGGGGGTAAGAGGTGGAATGTGGAGGACGGCGTGGAGAGGGTTGCGGCGGCTGGTCGTGGAATTATGGAAGGGCGGTGGGCTGGGTCAATGTGGGGGAATTGCTAGAGAGAAGGGAGAGCTTCTCACTCTAGAATTGTTTTTAGCTTGACCCCTCGCCTCTCAATCAATGACACAATCCCAACGAGAATTGAAACTTGGATGCGAAGATGTCACCAACCGAACAAGAAGCACCTTAGCCGAGCCATCCCCTACCTCATCTTGTGGTTCATCTGGGTGGAAAGAAACAGGAGCCGGCACCAAGACACGAGGTTCAATCCGTACAATGTGGTATGGCAGATCCACATGTTCATCCGGAACTCCATGGCCAACGGGAACTTGAAGCCGAAGCATTGGCGAGGGGTCAAACTTAGAATCAACATCCCGCAACAAGTGGAACCAGCTAGGGCGCAGCCGCTAGCCATGGCAATCAAATGGGACCCCCCGGACCACCCTTGGATTAAACTAAACACGGATGGCTCCTTCAATGAAGTGACCAACAAAGCAGGGGGGAGAAATCATTCGGGACAGCTCGGGCAACATGCTGGTGGCGTTTAGCACGCCCCTTGAAGCACACTCGGCTCTGGAGGCTGAGCTGACGGCCATGATCCATGGGCTGCGCTTAGCCAAGGATCTTGACTTACCAATCTGGATCGAATCAGATGCCGAGCAAGCCATTAATCTGGTCAATGGAGCAGGGTGGGGGCCGGCTCTAGCTCGGCAAGCAGTGGCGCAATTGATCCTGCTCAAGCGCCAACTTAAATTCCGAGCCACCTTCATACACCGGGAGGGGAACAAGGCGGCGGATTTCCTTGCGAGAATGGGCCTAAGGCTTGATAGCGGTCGACAATTGGATCATAATTCTACACCAAGAGACCTCATGGACTTCGTCCGCTTGGACCGAATGGGTGTTCCAAACATTCGAACCCTAGATGGGGACGGATACTAGAGTCGGTTACTCTGAGATGGAAGATCATAGAGCCTTTGTTTTGTTTAATTGCACTTTTGAAGGGAGTAGGATGGGGTCCGAGCCGTGTGAAGTCGGACCGCTTTCTACTCTTGCTTTGCTATGGCACACCACTTTCGGGTGTGGCCACGTTCTGTAACCCCCCTTTTTGATATATAGGGATGAGGGACCCACGAACCCTCCACCGTAATGGTGTTTAAAAAAAAAAAAAAAAGAAGCACCCCGGCCTTTAATGTTGCAATTAAGATTGATATGACTAAGGCCTATGATCGGGTCCAATCGTCGTTCCTCCTAAAAGTCCTTAAGCACATGGGCTTCCCCGAACAATGGGTGACGATCATTGAAAGGTGCATTGGATCTTGTTGGTTTTCGATTCTTATTAATGGGGCGCCGGCAGGCTTCTTCAAATCCACCCGTGGACTAAGGCAAGGGGATCCCATCTCCCCCGCCCTCTTCGTTCTAGCGGCGGACTATCTCTCGACACTACTTGATAAACTCATCCTTGGCAACAAAGAGATGGCATTCAAAGCAACCCGGGGAAGTATTGAGATCAGCCACCTTGCCTATGCAAATGACATCACCATCTTCACGCAAGCGGCCGTGAACCCCCTTCGGAGGCTTCGTGGCTGTCTGGATCACTATGCCGAGGTGCCTGGTCAGCAAATCAACCTCGACAAGAGTAATTTCTATATAGCCGACGCTAATGAAGACTGGACAAACACAATACAAAGCGAGAAACTGAGATACGGCACTCGGCGGTCGACTTCAGGACATCCTCAAATTTAAAATTTTCTAGAGAGAGACGCTCTCCCTTCTCTCAAAAATAACTCCCTATTGCATCGCCGGAAAACACCCACCCATCCCGCACGTCGCCACCCGCCCCTCCACCCTCACCACCCTGTCGGCCACCTCCCAATCCCACTCCGCCTGTCACCCCCGGCCCATCCCCGACGAAAGCCACTTCAACGTCGGACTTGGCTCGCGGCTCCCGTCAACCTCTACTCCACGTCTTGGCTATACCTTGCCGAAGCCCGCCCGGCTGGCCGAAACAATGGGGCAACCGCCGGACCCCGACGAAAAGAGAGACACTCCGGCCCTAAATCCGGATCATTTGCCTGACATTGTTCCCGGGGATGAGGAAGCTCGGGTCCTCTCCGATCAGCAAATGGTCTTCCGAGCTGGTGAGGCCGCTTCCCTTCAACGTCCGACCAAATCCATGGAACTAAAAATGGCTAAAGCAAAGCTCAAAGCCCGGAAAAGTACGCCGGCGCCTCCTACCAAAGGCAATGGTCGTAAGAGATTTGTCCCGTCTCCGATGCCCGAGGACAAGCAACTAAGGAAGAAGATAGACTTCGGTGAGGAGGAAGGACCTTCGGCCGGTAGTTCCAAATGCAAAGGATCCCTGTTCCCGGCGACTCCGTCCCTCGACTTGGGGGTCTCTTTCAGGTTGGAGGACCCCGACTTGCCTCATAAGAAGGAAGAGGAAGTGGAGCATTGGAATGAATGTGAAGAAGAGTTCGATGCCCCCAACGGTAGAACCGTGCCGGAAGGAGGCGGCTCGCCGGAAACTGCTGCTCCCGCCGTCGAGCTTATGACCGTTTCCGGTGAAGTCCCCTCCCTCCACAATCCCCAGCCAAGACTTGCTAGGTCACGTGAAGCACAAGCTGCCCCATGTGCTGTCCTTGCCCCATTGGAAAGTGGAAAAGCAAACCTACCTAATCTGGAGGCTGGGACAAAAGTTGACTTTGAAAGCACTAATCCACCTTTCCTACCTAAGCCATCAGGTACAAAAGCAAACTTGCCTAAAATGATAGCAAGTACAAAAGCCCCCCTTGAAAGTGCCCCCCCCCTTTCCCCTCTAACATGGCACGAGTTGCATCGTTTGGATCCCCACCAAGGAACCCAAAACTAGATGAGATCCTTCATCTTGCAGCGTTGGACTCGGTGGAAACGCTCGATGCAGCGGCGGCGCAGCCTCTCCGTGCCGGAAACCTACCGACGGCCAGTCACAAACCACCGGAGTTCCCCCAAAACTCTTCGGGATGCATGCAAAGTGTCACACACACACCTTGGAATGGGAGTGGGGCATCTCTTGAGGACTTCCCCCCTCTCGAACGAGGACGAACTAGCAAGATCCGAGCTACGTTTGAGGCCAGCCCGGAACATTATTGTGTGGAGCTCGGCCAGCCGCGACCTAAGGCGAACCCTAACGCCAACCGAGAAAAGCTTATTATCGAGACAACGAACAAGGCCACGCCTAGTGCCGAGATGGGCGTATTGACAAGAGAAACACCAACACCCAACGATACGCCAATGGATGATGCCGAGAAGATCCACACCGAGAATGAAGAGGCCGAGAAGGTCCACACCGAGAAAGGAAAAGCCGAACTGCCGAGAATGGAAAAGCCGAGAAGGGTACACAACGACAACGATGGTGCCGAGAAGATCCACACCGAGAATGGAAAAGCCGAACACAACAACCCGAAGAGAAAAGGAAATACACCTAAGCCCTCGGCGAATGCCGCAACACAAGGGCCAAATGAAGTTCCTCAACATGGGGGGGTAGAAGCTACCCCGGGGACCTCGGCGTGGCCGAAATCGATGGCGGACTTGCTTAAGGGTACTCCGTCGGGCTCGGCGAGTAACACGCTACATGGCGGGGGTGAAGGCACCTCAAGCCACCCCGGCCGGCCGAAAACGATGGCGGACATGCTTAAAGGCTCGACTGACCCTAACGGCCCTCAAGCCTTTGAGCCGGATAAGCTTCAGAACATTGGATTTGCTTCAGTGTCCGACGGCATCCCGGCCATCTACTTCTCCGGAGCGGAAACTCAAAAGCTTGCTGAGAGCATGGGACACGCCATTGTGGGTAAGTTCTCTCACTCTATCCCTACCGGACTGCAAATCCAAAAGACTCTCGATAATATTAAACTCCGGTGTGGATTCAGTTGGAAGTACATTAATGCTAAACATATTCTCATTCAATGCGAGGACTTGGCGGACTATGCCCGAATCCTTGGAGGCCCAAGGGGTACGCCCGTATGGCTCATTGACCGTCACCCGATGAGGGTCTTCAAATGGTCCCCGGACTTTGATGCATACTGCGAGTCCCCCATTGCGGCAATTTGGTGCAACCTAATTGGCCTCCCCATTCATCTTTTCGACCAATCCGCCTTATTCGCCATCGGCAAGCTTCTCGGCACTCCAATACAGATTGATCGAGCCACGGCAAACAAGACTCGGCTTTCATTTGCCCGAATTTGCGTCGAGATAGACATCACAAAACCGCCTACCGAAGAGATAATCCTTGACCTTGGTGGGCGAGAAACAGTGCAGCGGGTCCGATGGGACAAGATACCATCATATTGTCAAGAATGTAAACACGTCGGCCATGCAAGGGAGGTGTGCTATGCGACGGGCAAGAAGGAACGGCCGCCAAAGAGAAACTACCACAACGGCCCGCCTAAACAGTCACAACCCGAGAGACAAACCGAGAAGGGGAAGCAAGATACGGGGAAGAATGCCCCCAGCTCCAATGAATGGAAACGTTATGGGAAGAAGCAAGGCAAGGCCGGTGATCGACCAAACAATAACAAAACAAATGGGGAGGATATCGGTGGTACTTCCTGGGAGGGACCGAACTCGAAAATGCCGGGCTCAAGGCCGGACTCTAAAATGCCGGACTCTGCTTTGGGGAGCGGACCGAGCTCCGGAACTCAAAATGCCGGGCTCAAGGCCGGGACCGAGGTTGGGAAGTCCCCACCGAACCGGGGGAACCCATTGCATCCCACCTCCGAACCACCATCACCACGTGGGAACATGGACGTGGAGTGGGGCTCCCCTAATGCGAGGCGCTCGGTCTCACCAGCTCGTCGAGGGAATCCGAGAGGAGGCGCGCGCCATGCCTTGACAAGGGGGCGTGGGTTCTTCTCGGCAAAGAACCACATGAGTACTAACCAATATTACTCTCTCATGGCGAACGGAGAATTTGATGTTGAGAATTGTGGGGATGCGGACGAAGACCCCATGGAGTTGCACATGGGGGTCGAGAGGTTAGGAGGCAACAGTTCGGCCGACGATGCCGAGGAGGTCGCCCCGAACAAAGAGCAACACCGCACTGACTACCAAGGAGGGCCTTCAGCCTCTTTGGGTACGCACCCTTCCTGTTAATGATGTCGTACAATTTCATGTTTTGGAACGTGAGGGGGATTGCGAATGCGCCCACTCAAAACGTTCTAAAAAGACTTATTGATTGTCATAATGTTTTATTTCTTGCAATAATGGAACCGCTCACACACCCGGACCCGGACCGATTCTCTAAGGCCTTGGGGCTGACCTTCATTGGTTCGAACACGAACGGGAAGATTTGGATGTTCGCGGAAGAGGGGTCCACTTTTGATATTGAGAATGACTCGGAACAAATCCTTCACGGTTACCTCAAGTCCCACCGCCTTGCTAGGCCGGTGGCCATTTCAGCCGTGTACGCCAAATGTACAAGGGCTGAACGACATCAATTATGGGACAAGATGAGAGAGATTGCCGGGCCTCTCGAGGGAACACCTTGGATCATCGGTGGCGATTTCAACACCATTCTATCACACCAAGACAGAGTCGGAAGTGATACTAACCGGCAAGCCGAGATGGTTGATTTTGCGGAGGCAACGGAAGACTGTAGGCTGCTTGATCCTGGTTTTGATGGAGCGGCATTCACTTGGGCCAAGAATGGCCTCTTTGAAAGGTTGGATAGAGTGCTTGTCAGTGAGGATTGGACTAAGACCTTCGAGGCTACTCGGGTTACGAATCTCCCCCGGGTTGCCTCGGACCATGGACCAATTCTTGTCAGGTGCACGAAGATGAACACATCCGCTGGAGCCAAGGCATTCAGGTTCCAGAACATGTGGATCCGACATGAAGGATTCATGGCCGTAGTGCAAAAAGCATGGGAGGAACCCACGGGGGCGGGTGGAATCCTAAACATTCAAATCAAGCAGGCCAGAGTTAAAAAGGCCCTTAAGGAGTGGAACAAAGAGGTCTTTGGGAACATCCATGCTAATCTAAAGGAAAAGGAGGAAGAAATTGCTCTGGCCCAATCTAGTTTCGAGGCAAGGCCGACTCCGGAGCACAGGACAGCGATCAACAAACACATTGCCGAGTACATCCTTTTGCTGAGAATGGAAGAAGATTTTGGCGACAGAAGGCAGCTTTGAGGTGGCTTGCCGAGGGAGACAAAATACCCGGTTCTATCAAAGCTGGGTGAAACAAAAGAGGGTCCGTCTCCGCATCCATTCAATTCGTGTCAATGGGCAGGAGCTCACCGAGGAAGCCGAGATTAAAAAGTCCGCAGTGGAGTTCTTCCAACAACTCCTTGCCCCCAACAATCCGACACTTGAAGACCCAGACCTCGACCTAATCCAGCAGGTCCACTCAGCCGAGCAGTTCGCTGACATCGCAGATGCTCCAAGTGCGGACGAGGTCAGGAGTGCCACCTTTTGCATTTCCGGAGATAGTGCACCCGGACCTGATGGCTTCTCGGCCACCTTCTATCAAGCCTGCTGGTCCATTGTGGGGCCGGAGGTAGTGGAAGCAATCAGACAGTTCTTCAGAGGGGCCTTCCTGCCAAGGAGCATCACGGCCACAAGCATTGTCCTTATCCCAAAGAAGGCATCGCCGGAGTCATGGACCGACTACCGACCCATCAGTCTCTGCAATGTTTTAAACAAGATCATTACCAAGGTACTCACCTCTCGACTCTCTCCTTTCCTCCCACAGGTCATCTCCCCAAACCAAAGTGGTTTTGTCAAAGGTCGGCTCCTTAATGACAACACACTTCTGGCTCAAGAAATGTTCCATGAGCTTGCTAGATGCTCCCCAGCGCCTAATGTGGCAGTAAAGATTGACATGGCTAAAGCCTATGATAGGGTCCAATGGCCCTTCCTCTTCAAAGTTTTACGCCGTATGGGATTCCCGGATTCATGGATTTCACTTATGGAGAGGTGTATTGGGTATTGCTGGTTCTCGGTCCTTGTTAACGGGGCACCCGCGGGCTTCTTTAGATCAACTCGTGGACTTCGGCAAGGAGATCCGATCTCCCCCGCTCGTTTCGTGATCGCTGCGGAATACCTGTCCCGAGCATTAGATAAGCTCATCCTCGGCCAAAAGGACATGACGTACAAAGCCTCCCGGAGATGCATGGAGATCAGCCATCTAGCCTATGCGGACGACATTATCATCTTCACCCAAGCGGCGGCAAATCCTATGCGCCGGCTAAGAGCTTGTCTTGAAAAGTATGAAAGAGTCTCCGGCCAACAAGTCAGCCTTGCTAAGAGTAATTTCTATATTGCCGAGGCCCATGAGCATTGGGCAAACTCGATCCAGGCGGAAGGGGGCTTCACTAGAGGGGTTTTCCCTTTCCTCTACCTCGGAGTACCTATCTATCGTGGTGTCAAACGCACGGACATGTTCCTCTTTCTACGAGAAAAGATTGCAAGAAGGATCTCAGGATGGGCACACCGTCACCTATCCTTGGAGGAAGGCTTACGTTGATTAAGAGCACCCTTGAAGCGATCCCCTTACACATCTTCCAAGCCGTCGAGCCCACGGCCGGTACCCTTAAGCAACTTGATCAACAAATGGCCCGATTCTTTTGGGGGTCTACGAATGAGAAGAAGCGGACCCATTGGATTGGTTGGGAACAAATGTGTCGGCCCACTGATGAAGGAGGCCTTGGGATCCGGAAAACTATGGAGGTCCTCCGCGCCTTCAATATCAAACTTTGGTGGCGCTTTCGGGAGCAAAACTCCCTTTGGGCAAGATACATGATGGCAAAATATTGCACCAACTCCACACCGCTCACCTTGAGACTGCCGAGCAGGAGTAGCCCTACGTGGAGAAGGCTCTCAAGAGCATGGCCCCTCGCACAACCGCACATGAGATGGCTAGTGGGACAAGGGGACATCTACTTCTGGGATGACATTTGGCTTGGCAATAGCCCTCTGATGGAATTTAGTCTTGATGATAGGGGAAGACCAACCACCCGGGTTTCGGAGTTCATTACTAATGGGGGTTGGGATGTGCCCAAGCTTCAGCTTCTTCACAATCAGGCCGGCCTCCCTCAGCATGTTATCGATGGCATCATTAATACACCGATCCTCCATGATGAACAGGATATCCTGAGGTGGAACCTCTCTAAACATGGGGAATTCACGGTGGCTTCGACATGGGACACACTTCGAGGGCGAAACCCGATCATCCAAGGTTTGGGGGACGTTTGGAAGGCAGGCCTCACCAACTCAATAGCCATCTTTATCTGGAGGCTTCTCTCCAATCGGGTGCCGGTTGACACGAAGCTTCAGTGGCGGGAGATTGAGCTAGCCTCTAAGTGCCAATGCTGCCCCCACCGACCGAATACCGAGTCCCTCCAACACCTCTTCATCCAGGGACATGGAGCTCGCAGAGTATGGAGTGAGTTTGACGGTTGGTTCACAGGCCCGTTCCCCCGCATCCATATCAATGATACAATCCCTACGAGAATCGAAGTGTGGGCGCGAAGGTACCAACAGCCGAACAAGAAACATCTTAGCCGAGCCACTCCATACCTCATTCTGTGGTTTATCTGGTCGGAGAGAAACAGGAGTCGCCACCAAGGCACACAGTTTAAACCACAAAACGTGGTATGGCAGGTCCACATGTTCATTCGGAATGCTATGTCCAATGGAAGCTTGAAGCCGAAACATTGGAAGGGAGTTAAACTTGGAATCAACATTCCTCAAGCGGCGGCAATCAGGGCGCTACCCCTAGCCATGGCAATCAAATGGAACCCCCCGGACCAGCCGTGGATAAAGCTCAACACAGATGGCTCCTACAATGAAGCGAACGGTAGAACAGGGGCTGGAGGGATTATTCGAGACCACTTGGGTAAGATGCTCGTCGCCTTCAGCACACCCCTAGAAGCACACTCGGCGTTAGAGGCGGAGCTGTTGGCCATGCTCCACGGGCTAAATATAGCCAAAGAACTCGCCCTACCAATCTGGATTGAGTCCGATGCAGAGCAAGCAATCAAATTGGTCAATGGGACAGGATGGGGCCCGGCACTCGCCCGGCAAGCGGTGGCGCAACTAACCCTTCATAAACGCCAACTCAAATTCCGAGCCACCTTCATACACAGGGAGGGGAACAAAGCGGCGGATTTCCTTGCGAAAATGGGGCTAGTCCAAGATAGTGGTCTACGAATGCACTACAACTCAGCACCGAGAGAACTGTTGGACTTGGTTAGATTGGACGAGATGGGAGTGTCGCACATCCGATACCTTGACGGGAACGGGCATTAAAGTTGATAATGAGACGATGGGAGACAATAGTGACTAGCTTTTTGGTTAATTGTATTTTGGAAAAGAGTATGATGAGGTCCGAACCTTGTGGGATTGGACCGCATACTACTCTTGATTTGTTACGGCACACCACTTTTGGGTGTGGCCACGCCTTGTAATTACCGCCTTTGGAATTATAGGGATGAGGGACCCACGAACCCTCCACCGTAGAGGTGTTTGATAAAAAAAAAAAAAAAAAAAAAAAAAAAAAAAAAAAAAAACACAATACAAAGCGAAGGAGGTTTCTCACGACGTTCGTTTCCCTTCCTTTACCTTGGAGTCCCTATTTACCGGGGGGTGAAGCGCACGAGTATGTTCTTGTTCCTCCGGGAGAAAATCTCAGCTAGGATCTCTGGGTGGGCCCATCGTCACCTCTCCTTTGGGGGGAGACTCACTTTGATTAAAAGCACACTAGAAGCGATCCCCCTACACATTTTTCAAGCTATTGAGCCTACGGGTGGTGCCCTCAAGCAATTGGATCAGTAAATCGCTCGGTTCTTTTGGGGGTCAACTAATGAGAAGAAAAGGACCCCCTGGATAAGTTGGGACCAGGTTTGCCTACCCACGGCCGAAGGAGGCTTGGGCATTCGGAAGATCAAGGAAGTCTTACGAGCTTTTAGTATCAAGTTGTGGTGGCGGTTTAGGGAACAAAACTCCCTTTGGGCTACGTACATGATGGCCAAATATTGCCATAAGGCTTCTCCACTCACAGCTAAAGCCATGGGGAGGGGCAGCCCTACTTGGAAGAGGATTTTGAAGGCCCGCCCAGGCTCAACCACACATTCGATGGGTGGTGGGAGAAGGAAAGATGCTATTCTGGGACGACTTATGGCTCGGAGAACTTCCCTTAAGAGAACTTAGCCTTGACGATAGAGGAGGGCCTCTTGAGCGCGTGGCGGATTATATTACTGATGGTGCATGGGATGAGACTAAGTTACGGATCCTTCAAGCACAAGCTGGCCTAGCACAACATATCGTCCAGAGGATTCTCGATACACCAAGATGGAAGTTATCACCTAATGGAGAGTTCTCGCTAGCTACTACATGGGAGACCTTGAGAAGCCAAAGGCCAATTGTTCAGGGCCTGAATGACATTTGGAGAGCGGGCCTCACATCATCTATTGCCATCTTTATATGGCGACTACTCTCCAACCGCATTCCGGTGGATACAAAGCTACAATGGAGACGAATGGAATTGGCGTCCAAATGCCAATGCTGCCCACATAGACCAAGGATCGAATCTCTCCAACATCTCTTCATACAAGGGGACGGGGCTCGCGGGATATGGAGGGAATTTGATGCATGGTTTGAGGGCTCTTCATCACCTCTACGGATCAATGACACTATACCGGATCGGCTTGAAGTCTAAGCAAAGAGAGTTTGTCAATCGGGTAGGAAACACTTAAGCCGAGCCTTGCCGTATCTCATATTATGGTTCATTTGGGCAGAACGGAATAGAAGTCGCCACCAGTCGGTACAATTTAAGCCATTTAATGTAGTCCGGCAAGTGCAAGTCTTCATCAGAAATAGTATGGCTAACGGGATATACAAGAGGAAGCATTGGAAGGGAGTTCGCCTCAAAATCACCATCCCAAGCAATGTTGAATCACGGAGCCATAGGCCGCTAGTGGTGGCAATTAAATGGCACCCACCGGATGACCCCTGGATCAAGCTTAACACCGATGGTGCGTATGTGGAAGCGTCGGATAAAGCCGGGGGAGGTGGTATCATCCGAGACCATACCGGAAAAGTGCTTGCAGCTTTTGCTTCCCCGCTTGCAGCTCATTCAGCCCTGGAGGCGGAGTTCCATGCCGTTCATCTCGGATTGGACCTTGCCTTAGAATTCAATCGACCTATCTGGGTTGAGTCGGATGCACAACAAGTGGTCCAGCTCCTAAATGGTATAAGTTGGGGTCCGGCACACACTAGCCGGGTGTTGGCGCAAATTTCACTCGTCAAGCGCCATCAAGACGTGCGAGCCACCTTCATTCATCGGGAAGGGAATAGGGCCGGAGACGTTCTGGCTAAAATGGGATTAGAATGTCACAACTACTACCGAATGAGTGCCCACACGATGCCGAGACACCTCAGTGCGATCACTAGGATGGAAGCAATCGGAGTTCCGAACATTCGGGTCCACCATGAGGATGAAGAATAGACTGATTTGGAGGATAGGAGGGTACCGACTTTGGTCTTTGTTTAATTGTATTTTGATTTTGTAAGGGAGTATAATGAGGTCCGGGCTTGTTGCTTGGGACCGCACTCTACTCCTAAGATTGTTATGGCACATCACTTTTGGGTGTGGCCACATTTTGTATGCACCGTCTTTTGAAATGTAGGGATGAGGGGCCCACGAACCCTCCACCATGATGGTGTTGGATAAAAAAAAAAAAAAACTTTAAATGGGGCAACAAAGCTAAGGAAATTTTAGAGAGAGACGCTCTTCCTTCTCTCTAACAATCACCTCACCCTAACTCCCGCCGCCTCCCACCACTTCTCCCCCCCGACCCCCCATGGTTCTCACCACGCCGGCAACCACACCACCCCCTTCCCTCCCCAATCGCCGATCATTCAACCACACGGCTCCAATCTCATCGTGCGCCCTTACTACTCCGTGCTTATCTCCACCATCATCCACCCCAAAACCCGTCGCCACCCTTGATTTCCACTCCCCCGAACCTTGCCCCTTGCTCGGTGAAGGTGCTCTCGGCTCGGCCATGGCGGAACCTCCGCTGGACCCTGCGACAAGCCCCGAGGAAGCGAAGACCATCCCGGACCAGCTCATGGTTTTCCGGTCCATTGATATACCTCTCCCAATCCGACGGCGAAGGGCATAAAATTGAAGGCCGTCAACTCCCGGCTCTTTCTAACAAGGGCTATGGACGGAAGCGATCTGTGATATGGATTGGGATAGGACGAAGGACCCGTTGGATATATTGATCCAAGAACCCCACGTATAAGGTTTGGCAGCGGACTCCCTTGATTGATAATCTGGTTTGATCCACTTCCAGAGCTTGGAAAACCTCGACCCGTTGGCTATATGATCAGCCAAGAACCTCGGTATGGTTGAACGCCACAAGAACTTGCTCAAAGTATCTTGATAAGTTCCAAACAAGTGAAAAACTCTACAAAGAGAATTCAACTCACAAGACAAAGTCTATTTTCGTATTTGATCAATGGTGTCCTCAAATGACATGCTTACAAGCCTATTTATAGGCTAGAATGGACTCTTGAAAGTCTCATATCATTAGTACAACTTAAGACCTTTAGAATGACTCATAATAAGTGAAAAGTAACTCCTAAACTGTTGGTGTGACTTTAGGACATCTAAAGTCACTTATTTAACTAAAAAAGAAACTTAAAAATGACTCTTCATTTTGGTTGCTCCAACTTGGACGAAAATGCATCATGTATCTTCAATTTGGGCCTCCAAAATGTGATATATAGTGACTCAAAACTTCATGCATTGGGCTGCCCACTAACTTGAATAATATTCACCATTTGGCCCAATGTAGATTGGTCATGGAATTGGGCTTTTATTTCATCAACTAAAAGCATCATGGACTCCTTTATCTTCTTAGCTCTAGCTCTTGTAATTGGTCCACTTTGAATGAACAATGGATCCATCTTCTTGTCCTTGTAGATCAGCTTGGGTGTAGCTCCATCAATCTGTCCCTTCACCACTCCCGGAGGACACACAGCTCCGTAAGAAGCTTGTGTTTGGAAAGAAGACAGTCTCACCACCGGGTCACCAAAATGCAAGGTGTCCATCTTTCCGGTGAGCCACCACATGGATGAAATGAGGAACTCTTCCCCTAAGGGCACTGCGACTACAAATATTGACGAGGAAGTCACCTTGGTGGACGGAACCTCCACCGGTGACGGAACAGCCGCGGCGGCCGCGGCGGTGCCGGACCCCGATCAGAACTCTGTCGTCGACGTGGAGTTCACCGGCGATGATAGGGACCCACTTCCCCTAGTACCATGGTGCATGGTGGATAGTCCAAAGGAGGTACAAGTGTCCTAGGTGGATGTGAAAGTCAAATTGCCCGAAATGGATACAACAATAAAATCACTTTTCCGAAAGTTGTTTGGTGGCCTGCCAAGCCGAGACATCACGTGAGCACATAGCCGTTACAACCCATGTGCAGCCAAAAAAAGACTCCATCTTGCATCTTGTCACTCTCGACACGCCGGAGATGTTAGACTCCATGGTGGCGCAGCCCTTTCTCAGAGACAATTGGCCGGCGGACGTAGCCGGAAACGCTGGACCTAACCTCTTCCTCCCATGGGCTTCCGGACCTTCCCCCGAACCTCCCTCGGTAGCAAATGGCCCATTGTTGGAGGATTTCCCGCCCCTTGAACGAGGCTGGACCCGCAAAATCCGAGATGCCTTTGAAACGGGTCGGCCGCATCCGAGCCATCCTCCAAAGCCGGACGCTCCACCACATCGAGTCACGGCAGGTTCCTCGGCCCCCAACAAGGCTTCCGTGGCGACCGATAACAAGGCCTCGGATGCGGACGGGAGGGCGGACGATGATGACACATCGATGTCCAACGTGCTCGAGCACCGTGTGCCCCAAGCTTTGGCTGGTTCCGAGCCAGTAGGCAAAGCTTGGGTGGCACGGCACAAGGCCCCATTGAGTAACTTCCGACCCGAAGGAAATGAGGATGGCGTGTGGCACACAAGCGCACCCAAGAACATGGCGGATATGGTTCGGGTGTCGCCGAACCCCGAAGGGCCGAAAGTGTTTGAGCCGGAGAACATTCCAAATATTGGCTTTGCGACCACTTCCAATGGCATCCCGACAATTTACTTCTCCGGAGCGGAAGTCCAAAAGCTAGCCACGAGCCTTGGGCACGCCATTGTGGGTAAGTTCTCCCACTCTATTCCCACTTCATACCAAATTCAAAAGGCCTTAGATAATATCAAATTCACTCGAGGTTTTACATGGAAATATATTAATGCTAAGCATATACTTGTTCAATTTGAGGATATGGCGGATTATGCCCGATTGCTTAGTGGACCGAAAGGCACTCTGGTGTGGTTTATTGATCGTCATCCCATGAGGGTTTTCAAATGCGTATTGTGAGTCACCGATCGCGGCAATTTGGTGCAATCTCATTGGCCCCCCAATCCACCTTTTTTATCACTCCGCCCTTTTTGCCATCGGTAAATTGCTTGTAACCCCGATACAAGTGGATCGTGCTACGGCCAACAAGTCGAGACTCTCGTTTGCTCGTATTTGCATTGAGATTGACATCACGAAGCCACCTCCCGAGGAGTTTATTCTAGATATTTGTGGACGTGAGACGGTGCAAAAAGTGAAATGGGACAAGATCCCGGCCTATTGCATGGAATGTAGGCATGTTAGGCATAAAAGTGAGGTGTGTTATGCGGCGGGCAATGTTGAGCGTCCCCCGAAGAGGAACTACAATAATGTAACACCGAGACAGCCACACCATGAAAGTCAAGGTGGAAGGGACAAAACGGAACAACAAAAGCAAATAGCTAGTACCAACGAGTGGAAACATCAAAAGAGAAACAAAGGGCCGAAGGGGCAGCCAAAGGCCGGAACCTCGGCTAATGAGTCCGAGCCGAGGGAGTGGTCGGGTCCGGATATCATGGGCGAAGTGCATGGTAACTCTGAGGTGGTCCCGGACGCATGCGTTCATGAGGGTGGTGAGAGCTCCTATGGTCGAGAAATCTTCGATAAAACCATTGGAGTGCTCGCTAGTTCCACCCCTCATGGAGGTGAATTTCATGGAGCAACGAATGGATACATGCCCTCAAGACGGGGGGCGTTCACTAGTTGGAGGGGTGGTGCACGGGGCGCGGCGAGAACTCCCGCGGATGGGGGGGCGATGAGGTTATCCTCGGCAAGGGGCCGAGGGTCCCAAGCATCCCGAAATGTCCTAAGCTCCAACCAATATTACTCTCTCATAGATTAAAACCATACACAACTTCAAATGGGGCAACAAAGCTAAGGAAATTTTAGAGAGAGACACTCTTCCTTCTCTCTAACAATCCCCTCACCCTAACTCCCGCCGCCTCCCACCACTTCTCCCCCACGACCCCCCCACGGTTCTCACCACGCCGGCCACCACACCACGCCTTCCCTCCCCAATCGCCGATCATTCAACCACACGGCTCCAATCTCATCGTGCGTCCTTACTACTCCGTGCTTATCTCCACCATCATCCACCCCAAAACCCGTCACCACCCTTGATTTCCACTCCCCCGAACCTTGCCTCTTGCTCGGTGAAGGTGCTCTCGGCTCGGCCATGGCGGAACTTCCGCCGGACCCTGCGACAAGCCCCGAGGAAGCAAAGACCATCCCGGGCCAGCTCATGGTTTTCCGTTCCATTGATAATACCTCTCCCAAACCGACGGCCAAGGGCATGAAATTGAAGGCCGTCAACTCTCGGCTCAAAATCCGAAAGAGCACTCCGGCTCCTTCTACCAAGGGAAATGGTCGGAAGCGATTTGTCCCTTCACCACTCCCGGAGGACAAGCAGCTCCGTAAGAAGCTTGTGTTTGGTAAAGAAGATAGCCCCACCACCGGGTCACCAAAATGCAAGGTGTCCATCTTTCCGGCGAGCCACCACATGGATGAAATGGAGAACTCTTCCCCTAAGGACACCACGACTACAAATATTGACGAGGAAGTCACATTGGTGGACGGAACCTCCACCGGTGACGGAACAGCCGCGGCGGTGCTGGACCCCGATCAGAACCCCGTCGGCGACGTTGAGTTCACCGGCGATGATAGGGACACACTTCCCCTAGTACCAAGGTGCATGGTGGATAGTCCAAAGGAGGTACAAGTGTCCTTGGTGGATGTGAAAGTCAAATTGCCCGAAATGGATACAACAACAAAATCACTTTCCGAAAGTTGTTTGGTGGATTGCCAGGCCGAGACATCACATGAGCACATAGCCGTTACAACTGCAAATGGTGGAATTTCAGGGGGACCTCTCACGGTCACCGGGTAAGATACTTCCCCATTAATCATGTCTGTCAACTTTATGTTTTGAATGTTAGGGGAGTTGTTAACGCGCCTACCCAAAATGTTCTTAAAAGATTAATTAAAACTCATAATATTCATTTTCTTGCAATAATGGAGCCGCTCACAAGCCCTAGCCCCGAGAAGTTCTCAAAGGCTTTGGGGCTGGCTTTTCAAGGCTCGAATAGAAATGGGAAGATTTGGGTGTTCGTTGAGGAGGGGGCAGCTTCGTGGCCGAGAGAGATACGGATCTGGCCTTATTCGGCCGTTTTGGATCCCCTCGCCTTGCTAGCCACTTGTGTGTCTCGGCGATTTACGCAAAATGCACTAGGTCCGAACGACTCCATTTATGGGATGAATTGAGGGAGTGCTCTATACTCATGGAGGGCACACCTTGGATGATCGGAGGGGACTTCAACACCATTCTCCATCCGCAAGACAGAGTAGGGAGTGACACAAACCGCCAAGCCGAAATAAAGAGAATTCAACTCAGGAGAATTGTAAGTTAGAGAGAGACGCTCTCCCTTCTCTCTAGAATCCCCCACCACGTTTTGAGTTCCCACATCGCCGCCTACCCCATTCTCACTCGGCTCACCACTGTCGACGGTCCCCCTCACGCCCCCGCTCCACCAGCCACCCACCACCCTCCCGACCTCGGACTCTCACCAACCAACCCACTCCTTTGGCTAAGGCACGAACAAAGCTCCGGAGCGGCTGGTGACTCGACTCACTCTCTCGATCATGCCGGAGCTCCTGCCGGATCCCCCCCCGGAGTCCGAAGAACCGCGCACCATCTCGGACCGGCTAATGGTCCTCCGGTCGGCCGAGGACCCTCTCTCGGACCAGCCAATGACTTTCACGTCGGAGGAGTCTCCCTCCATAATTTTTCCCTGCAAGAAAGTGGCGAGGAAAACTTTGAAAATGAAGGTGAAGGCACGGAAAAGTACACCAGCCCCTCCCACCAAAGGCACTGGTCGGAAAAGGTTCGTACCCTCACCGATGCCGGAGGACAAGCAACTTAGGAAGAAGATTGATTTCGGGGCCGAAGGGAGCTCGCCGGTCGGAAGTCCAAAATGCAAAGGCCCCATCTTCCCGACGTCGATGGAGCCCTCCCCTAATCCCAACGGTGAAGATGAAGCTAAGATTAATGAAGAACTTGCCGGCGCCAGAACTGTTGGCAACGCTCCGGCCGATGACCTTGCGGCCGGCGCAAACGCGGGGACCGGTGACGGAGGAGAGCACAACCCCCCACATGATGGCTGCTCGGAGAGAGATGGCTCTAGCATGGGTCAAAAGGCCTTGGTGGACGCGATAGTCAACTTGCCCGAAATGGGCACAACAACAAAATCACTTTCCGAAAGTTCCTTGGCGCCTTGCCACTTCGGAACACCACGTGATGCTGGCCCCAATGCATCCGTTGAGCCCCCAAAACAACAAAAATCTAGCTCCTTTTTGCAGCAACCCAACTTTCCCGAATTGGCTTGGAGACCAAAACCTCCTTCCGAAAGTGGGCTAACTCCTTTCCGTCCCAAGAGCTCACGTGAGACGATTGTCGTGGAGGCCCCAACGCAACCAACAAAGGCCGAAATCATCCACTTAGCCGCCTTGGACTCGGCGGAGATGCTAGACACATTGGTTGCGCAACCTCTCATTACGGCCGGTCACAAACCACTGGAGTTCCCCCTAAACTCTTCGGGATGCATGCAAAGTGTCACACACACACCTCGGGATGGGAATGAACCCTCTCTTGAGGACTTTCCCCCTCTCGAACGAGGACGAACTAGCAAGCTCCGAGCTACGTTTGAGGCTAGTTCGGAACATTACAGTGCGGAGCTCGGCCAGCCGCGACCGAAGTCGAACCCTAACGTCTACCGAGAAAAGCCTTTTATCGAGACGACGAACAAGACCACGCCTAGTGCCGAGATGGTTGCAGTGACAAGAGACACACCAACACCCAACGATACGCCTATGGATGATGCCGAACAGATCCTCACCGAGAAGGAAAAAGCCGAGAAGATCCACACCGAGAAAGAAAAAGCCGAAAAGCCGAGAATGGAAAAGCCGAGAAGGGCACACAACGGCAACGTAGGTGCCGAGAAGATCCACACCGAGAATGGAGAAGCCGAACTCAACAATCCGAAGAGAAATGGAAACACACCTAAGTCCGCGACGGATGCCGCAACACAAGGGCCGAATGTAGTTAATCAACTTGGGGGGGTAGAAGCTACACCGGGGCCCTCGCCGTGGCCGAAATCGATGGCGGACTTGCTTAAGGGTACCCCGTCGGGCTTGGCGAGTAACACTCTACAAGGCCGGGGTGAAGGCGCCGCAAGCCACCCCGGTCGGCCGAAAACGATGGCGGACATGCTCAAAGGCTCGACTGACCCTACCGGCCCCCAAGCCTTTGAACCGGATAAGCTCCAGAACATTGGATTTGCTTCAGTGTCCGACGGCATCCCGGCCATTTACTTCTCCGGAGCGGAAACTCAAAAGCTTGCTGAGAGCATGGGACACGCCATTGTGGGTAAGTTCTCTCACTCTATCCCTACGGGACTGCAAATCCAAAAGACCCTCGATAATATTAAACTTCGGTGTGGATTTAGTTGGAAGTACATTAATGCTAAACATATTCTCATTCAATGCGAGGACTTGGCGGACTATGCCCGAATCCTTGGAGGCCCAAGGGGTACGCCCGTTTGGCTCATTGACCGACACCCGATGAGGGTCTTCAAATGGTCCCCGGACTTTGATGCTTACTGCGAGTCCCCCATTGCGGCAATTTGGTGCAACCTAATTGGCCTCCCCATTCATCTTTTCGACCAATCCGCCTTATTCGCCATCGGCAAGCTTCTCGGCAATCCAATACAAATTGATCGAGCCACGGCAAACAAGACTCGGCTTTCATTTGCCCGAATTTGCGTCGAGATAGACATCACAAAACCACCTACCGAAGAGATAATCCTCGATCTTGGTGGGCGAGAAACGGTGCAGCGAGTCCGATGGGATAAGATACCATCATATTGCCGAGAATGCAAACATGTCGGCCATGCAAGTGAGGTGTGCTATGCGACGGGCAAGAAGGAACGGCCGCCAAAGAGAAACTACCACAACGGCCCGCCAAAACAGCCACAACCCGAGAGACAGACCGAGAAGGGGAAGCAAGATATGGGGAAGAATGCCTCCAGCTCCAACGAATGGAAACATCAGGGGAAGAAGCAAGGCAAGGCCGGTGATCGACCAAACAATAACAAAACAAATGGGGAGGACCCCGGTGATACTTCCTGGGAGGGACCGAACTCCAAGGGTGACTCTACTTTGGGGAGCGGACCGAGCTCCGGAACTCAGATTGCCGGGCTCATTGCCGGGATCGAGATTGGGAAATCCCCACCGAACCGGGGGAATCCATTGCATCCCACCACCGAACCACCAACACCACGTGGGAACATGGACGTGGAGTGGGGCTCCCCCAATGCGAGGAGCTTGGTCTCACCAGTTCGGCGAGGGAATCCGAGAGGAGGCGCGCGCCATGCTTTGACAAGGGGGCGTGGGTTCTTCTCGGCAAAGAACCACATGAGCACTAACCAATATTATACTCTCATGGAGAACGGAGAATTTGATGTTGAGAATTGTGGGGATGCGGACGAAGACCTTATGGAATTGCACGTGGGGGCCGAGAAGTTAGGAGGCAACAGTTCGGCCGAGGACGCCGAGGAGGTCGCTCCGAACAATGAGCAACACCGTACTGACTATCAAGGAGGGCCTTCAACCTCTTTGGGTACGCACCCTTCTTGTTAATAATGTCGTACAATCTCATGTTTTGGAACGTGAGGGGGATCGCGAATGCGCCCACTCAAAACGTTCTGAAAAGACTAATTGGTTGTCATAATGTTTTATTTCTTGCAATAATGGAACCGCTCACACAACCGGACCCGGACCGTTTCTCTATGGCCTTGGGGCTGTCCTTCATTGGTTCGAACACGAACGAGAAGATTTGGATGTTTGCGGAAGAGGGGTCCACTTTTGATATTGAGGTTGACTCGGAACAAATTCTTCACGGGTACCTCAAATCCCACCGCCTTGCTAGGCCGGTGGCCATCTCAGCCGTGTACGCCAAATGTACAAGGGCTGAAAGACATCACTTATGGGACAAGATGAGAGAGATTGCCGGGCCTCTTGAGGGAACACCTTGGATCATCGGTGGCGATTTCAACACCATGCTATCTCACCAAGACAGAGTCGGAAGTGATACCAACCGGCAAGCCGAGATGGTAGATTTTGCGGAGGCAACGGAAGATTGTAGGCTGCTCGACCCTGGTTTTGATGGAGCGGCATTCACTTGGGCCAAGAATGGCCTTTTTGAAAGGTTGGATAGAGTGCTTGTCAGCGAGGATTGGACTAAGACCTTCGAGGCTACTCGGGTTACGAACCTCCCCCGGATTGCCTCGGACCATGGACCAATTCTTGTCAGGTGCACGAAGATGAACACATCCGCTGGAGCCAAGGCTTTCAGGTTCCAGAACATGTGGATCCGACATGAAGGATTCATGGCCGTAGTGCAAAAAGCATGGGAGGAGCCCACGGGGGCGGGTGGAATCCTAAACATTCAAATCAAGCAGGCCAGAGTTAAAAAGGCCCTTAAGAAGTGGAACAAAGAGGTTTTTGGAAACATCCATGCTAATCTAAAAGAAAAGGAGGAAGAAATTGCTCTGGCCCAATCTTGTTTCGAAGCAAGGCCGACTCCGGATCACAGGACAGCGATCAACAAACACATTGCCGAGTACATCCTTTTGCTGAGAATGGAAGAAGATTTTTGGCGACAGAAGGCAGCTTTGAGGTGGCTTGCCGAGGGAGACAAAAATACCCGGTTCTACCAAAGCTGGGTGAAACAAAAGAGGGTTCGTCTCCGCATCCATTCAATACGTGTCCATGGGCAGGAGCTCACCGAGGAAGCCGAGATTAAAAAGTCCGCAGTGGAGTTCTTCCAACAACTCCTTGCCCCCAACAATCCGACACTTGAAGATCCAGACCTCGACCTAATCCAGCAGGTCCACTCAGCCGAGCAGTTCGCTGACATCGCAGATGCCCCAAGTGCGGACGAGGTCAGGAGTGCCACCTTTTGCATTTCCGGAGATAGTGCACCCGGACCCGACGGCTTCTCGGCCACCTTCTATCAAGCCTGCTGGCCCATTGTGGGGCCGGAGGTAGTGGAAGCAATCAGACAGTTCTTCAGAGGGGCCTTCCTGCCGAGGAGCATCACGGCCACAAGCATAGTCCTTATCCCAAAGAAGGCATCGCCGGAGTCATGGACCGACTACCGACCCATCAGTCTCTGCAATGTTTTAAACAAGATCATTACCAAGGTACTCACCTCTCGACTCTCTCCTTTCCTCCCACAGGTCATCTCCCCAAACCAAAGTGGATTTGTCAAAGGTCGGCTCCTTAACGACAACGCACTTCTGGCCCAAGAGATGTTCCATGAGCTTGCTAGATGCTCCCCAGCACCTAATGTGGCAGTAAAGATTGACATGGCTAAAGCCTATGATAGGGTCCAATGGCCATTCCTCTTCAAAGTTTTACGCCGTATGGGTTTCCCGGATTCATGGATTTCACTTATGGAGAGGTGTATTGGGTATTGCTGGTTCTCGGTCCTTGTTAACGGGGCACCCTCGGGCTTCTTTAGATCAACTCGAGGACTTCGGCAAGGAGACCCGATCTCCCCCGCTCTGTTCGTAATCGCTGCGGACTACCTGTCCCGAGCATTAGATAAGCTCATCCTCGGTCAAAAGGACATGACGTTCAAAGCCTCCCGGAGATGCATGGAGATCAGCCATCTAGCCTATGCGGACGACATTATCATCTTCACTCAAGCGGCGGCAAATCCTATGCGCCGGCTAAGAGCCTGTCTCGAAAAATATGAAAGAGTCTCCGGCCAACAAGTCAGCCTCGCCAAGAGTAATTTCTATATTGCCGAGGCCCATGAACATTGGGCAAACTCGATCCAGGCGGAAGGAGGCTTCTCTAGAGGGGCCTTTCCTTTTCTCTATCTCGGAGTCCCTATCTATCGTGGTGCCAAACGCACGGACATGTTCCTCTTTCTACGGGAAAAGATTGCAAGAAGGATCTCAGGATGGGCACACCGTCACCTATCCTTTGGAGGAAGGCTTACGTTGATTAAGAGCACTCTTGAAGCGATCCCCTTGCACATCTTTCAAGCCGTCGAGCCCACGGCCGGTACCCTCAAGCAACTTGATCAACAAATGGCCCGATTCTTTTGGGGGTCTACGAATGAAAAGAAGCGGACCCATTGGATTGGATGGGAACAAATGTGCCGGCCCACTGATGAAGGAGGCCTTGGGATCCGAAAAACTATGGAGGTCCTCCGCGCCTTCAATATCAAACTTTGGTGGCGATTTCGGGAGCAAAACTCCCTTTGGGCAAGATACATGATGGCAAAATATTGCTCCAACTCCACACCGCTCACCTTGAGATTGCCGAGCAGGAGTAGCCCTACGTGGAGAAGGCTCTCAAGAGCATGGCCCCTCGCGCAACCGCACATGAGATGGCTAGTGGGACAAGGGGACATCTACTTCTGGGATGACATTTGGCTTGGCAATAGCCCTCTGAGGGAACTTAGTCTTGATGATAGGGGAAGACCAACCACCCGGGTCTCGGAGTTCATTACAAATGGTGGTTGGGATGTGCCCAAGCTTCAACTCCTTCACAATCAGGCCGGCCTCCCTCAGCATGTTATCGATGGCATCATTAATACACCGATCCTCCATGACGAACAGGATATCCCGAGGTGGAACCTCTCTAAGCATGGGGAATTCACGGTGGCTTCGACATGGGACACACTTCGAGGAAGAAACCCGATCATCCATGGTTTGGGGGACGTTTGGAAGGTAGGCCTCACCAACTCAATAGCCATCTTTATCTGGAGGCTTCTCTCCAATCGGGTGCCGGTTGACACGAAACTTCAGTGGCGGGAGATTGAGCTAGCCTCTAAGTGCCAATGCTGCCCCCACAGACCGAACACTGAGTCACTCCAACACCTCTTCATCCAGGGATATGGAGCTCGCAGAGTATGGAGTGAGTTCGACGGCTGGTTCACAGGCCCGTTCCCATGCATCCATATCAATGACACAATCCCTACGAGAATCGAAGTGTGGGCGCGAAGGTGCCAACAGCCGAACAAGAAACATCTTAGCCGAGCCACTCCATACCTCATCCTTTGGTTTATTTGGTCGGAGAGAAACAGGAGCCGCCACCAAGGCACACAGTTTAAACCACAAAACGTGGTATGGCAGGTCCACATGTTCATTCGAAATGCTATGTCTAATGGAAGCTTGAAGCCGAAACATTGGAAGGGAGTTAAACTTGGAATCAATATTCCTCAACAAGCGGCGGCAATCAGGGCGCTACCCCTAGCCATGGCAATCAAATGGAACCCCCCGGATCAGCCGTGGATAAAGCTCAACACGGATGGCTCCTATAATGAAGCGAACGGCAGTACAGGGGCTGGCGGGATTATTCGAGACCACTCGGGTAAGATGCTCGTCGCCGTCAGCACACCCCTTGAAGCCCACTCGGCGTTAGAAGCGGAGCTGTTGGCCATGATTCACGGGCTAAATATAGCCAAGGAATTCGGCCTACCAATCTGGATTGAGTCAGATGCAGAGCAAGCAATCAAATTGGTCAATGGGACGGGATGGGGGCCGGCACTCGCTCGGCAAGCGGTGGCGCAACTAACCATTCTCAAACGCCAACTCAAATTCCGAGCCACCTTCATACACAGGGAGGGGAACAAAGCGGCGGACTTCCTTGCGAAAATGGGGCTAGTCCAAAACAGTGGCCTACGAATGCACTACAACTCAGCACCGAGAGAACTATTGGACTTGGTTAGATTGGACGAGATGGGAGTGTCGCACATCCGAAACCTAGACGGGGACGGGCATCAAAGTTGATCATGAGACGATGGGAGATTATAGTGACTAGCTTTGTGGTTAATTGTATTTTGGAAAGGAGTATGATGAGGTCCGAACCTTGTGGGATCGGACCGCATACTACTCTTGATTTTGTTACGGCACACCACTTTTGGGTGTGGCCACGCCTTGTAATTATCTCCTTTGGAAATATAGGGATGAGGGACCCACGAACCCTCCACCGTAGAGGTGTTTGATTAAAAAAAAAAAAAAAAAAAAAAAAAAAAAAAAAAAAAAAAAAAACTCCTTAAAATGGCGGAGGATTTCTGGCGCCAAAAGGCTACCCTAAGATGGTTAGGGGAGGGCGACAAGAATACTAAATTCTACCAAAGTTGGGTCAAGCAAAAAAGGATTCGCATGCGCATCCACAAGATCAATGTGGGTGGCCGGGAGATCTCAGATGAAATGGAGATCAGAAACTCGGCGATGGAGTTCTTCCAAGACCTCCTGGCCCCGGGCCCACTCACACTTTCCGAGCCAGACCTTGGTTTAATTCACCAACTCCCACCCTCGGAAGAAGTGGCTGCACTACCCGAGCCCCCGTCTGCAGTTGAAGTTAGAAAAGCTGTTTTTGACATCTCCGGGGATAGTGCCCCAGGGCTGGATGGATTCAAGGCCTTATTCTACCAGGCCTGTTGGGTGACGGTTGGGCCGGACGTGGTGGCGGCAATTGGTCAATTCTTCGGGGGTGCCTACCTCCCACGTAGCGTCACGGCCACAAGCATAGTCCTCATGCCAAAAAAGCTAGTGCCGGAGTCGTGGAGCGACTACCGTCCCATTAGCCTGTGCAACGTCGTCAACAAGATTATCACAAAGATAATGTTGAAGAGAATGACTTCGCTCATCCCTATGGTTATCTCACCAAACCAGAGTGGATTTGTGAAGGGACGGCTCCTCAATGACAATGTCCTTTTGGCACAGGAGATGTTCCATGAGCTCTCTAGATGTGCGCCGGCCCCTAATGTCGCGGTCAAAATCGATATGGCTAAGGCCTACGACCGAGTACAATGGCCCTTCCTTTTGAAAGTGCTACACCGGATGGGTTTCCCGGCCCCGTGGATTTCTATGATTGAGAGATGTGTGGGCTCGTGTTGGTTCTCGGTGCTGGTCAATGGCGCCCCCTCCGGGTTTTTTAAGTCCACCCGCGGCCTCAGACAAGGAGATCCAATATCCCCGGCACTTTTCGTGATTGCAGCTGACTACCTCTCGAGGGAATTAGACAAGCTCATTTTGGGAAAGAAAGAGATGACTTTTAGAGCTACTCGCCACTGCATGGAAATAAGTCACCTCGCCTACGCCGATGACATTGTGATATTCACACAAGCAGCGAAGGGACCTCTTCGGCAGCTTCGGACATGCTTGGATGCATACGCGTGGGTTTCCGGACAGCAGATTAACCGGCAAAAAGCAATTTCTACATTGCCGAACAACATGAAGGGTGCACCAACCTAATACAAAATGAAGGAGGCTTCTCACGAGGTACCTTCCCTTTTTTGTACCTTGGAGTTCCTATTTATCGTGGTGTCAAACGTACAGATATGTTTATGTTCCTTCGGGAAAAGATTGCTGCATGAATCTCGAGGTGGGCTCATCGACACCTCTCCTTTGGAGGTAGGCTTACCCTACTCCAAAGCACACTTGAAGCGGTGCCGCTGCACATTTTCCAGGCCATCGAACCAACGTCCGGGGCCCTTAAACAATTGGATCAGAAGATGGTTCGATTTTTCTGGGGATCGTCAACCGAGAGAAAAAAGACACATTGGATTGGGTGGGATCAGATCTGCCTCCCCACTCCTGAAGGGGGTCTCGGCATTCGTAAGTCTAAAGAAGTCCTACGAGCCTTCAGTATCAAACTATGGTGGAGGTTCCGAGAGCAAAACTCCCTATGGGCTAGGTACATGAAGGCCAAGTATTGTCACAACAACTCCCCCCTTGCGGCCTCCCCTTCGGGAAGAAACAGCCCGACATGGAAACGGTTAATGAAAGTGAGAAATCAAGCAAATCCGCACATTAGATGGGTGATCGGTCAGGGTGAGGCCTACTTTTGGGATGACATTTGGCTTGGTGACTCTCCCCTTCGCGAAATCTGTCGTGACGATAGGGGTGCCCCAACGGCAAAGGACTACATTAGGGATGGAACTTGGGACGAGGCTAAGCTACTCCAACATCACAACCAGGCCGGAATGCCATAGGAGGTTATCACACAAATCCTTGATACTCCAATCGTTGCGGGAGAACCGGGACGTCCCTCGATGGAAGCTCTCTCGGTTCGGGGAGTTCTCGCTGGCTACTACTTGGGAGACTATACGCACGTAGAGGCCGAGAATTGAAGGTTTCGACGACATTTGGAGGGCTGGCCTCACAAAATCCATTGCAATCTTTAATTGGCGACTCTTGTCGAATAGGATCCCGGTCGATTCCAAGCTCCAATGGAGGAAGATAGAGCTTGCATCGAAATGTCAATGCTGCCCATGGAGGCCTAACACCGAGTCCCTCCAACATCTCTTCATCCGGGGGTGGGGAGCAGCATGTGTATGGAGGGAGTTCGACGGTTGGTTCGAAGGTTCGGCCCCATCCCTTAGGGCGAACGACACCATTCCGGACAGGTTGCAAGTGTGGTCGTTAAGGATCCAACAGCACGATAGGAGACACCTTAGTCGAGTCATGCCATACCTCATTATGTGGTTTCATTTGGCGGAGAGGAACCGGAGCCGACATGAGCTAACTCAGTTCAAACCGTACAACGTTGTTTGGCAGGTTCAAATGTTCATCCACAACAACATGGCCAATGAACACATCAAGCCAAAGCATTGGAAGGGAGTGAAACTCGGAATGAATCCCCCGAATCACCCCGAGACAAGGGGGTCGAGACCGCTAGTCATGCCGGTTAAGTGGCACCCCCCGGAACGCACGTGGATCAAGCTTAACACGGACGGTGCGTTCTTCGAGGCAACAAACAAGGGAGGAGGGGGGTTTAGTTCGGGACTACGATGGGAAGCTACTAGCAGCCTTCTCAACCCCCCTCGTCGCCCAATCGGCTCTAGAGGCCGAGCTCATGGCCATACACCATGGGTTGGAGGTAGCGAAGCCCATCAACCAACCCATATGGATCGAATCGGATGCAGAACAAGCTATTAAGTTGCTCAATGGTACTACTTCGGGGCTGGCACAAGTTCGCCGCGTCATGGCCCGTTTGCATGGCTTCAAATGTAGACATATATTCCGTGCCACCTTCATACATAGGGAGGGCAACAAAGCGGCCGATATGCTCGCCAAAATGGGAGTGGAACAAGATACTTTCCAACATATGTCTCCACAGAATGTTCCAAGAATGATCAGAGCCATCATCCGAATGGATGAATTGGGAGTCCCCAATCTTCGGGTGAGAGATGATGACCGTGAGTAGCTCGAGGCTCGGAATGTGGCCCACCGATCTTGCTTCGTACCGGACGTCGTAGAGTATGTGTGTGTCGGTCCATCCTCGGCCTGACCCCAATCTACTCTTGTGGTGTAAGTGTAATAGGGTGTGGTGTAAATTGTTTTTTGTTCCCCTAGCATTGGAAAGATTGGTCCAATTGTAATCATTCGCTTGCAATGGTCTTTTGTTGATATATAGGGATGAGGGACCCACGAACCCTCAACCGTGAAGGTGTTTGATTAAAAAAAAAACTTCAAATGGAGAAAAGTTAGTTGCAGAATGAACACTTCGATTATAAGAAAATTCAGCAAAAGGTAAGCATTCCTTTCAACTTTTCAAGTTCTTTTTAACTAAAGTTCGTAGTAATTGAGACAAAGTCCTATTAACTACCACTCGGGTAACACCCCACTTAGGGAGCTCAGCCTCGATGAAAGGGGGAGTCCTACCACTCGGGTGTCGGAGTATATTAGGAATGGCTCGTGGGATGAACCCAAGCTCCAACTCCTTCATGATCAGGCCGGCATCCCACAGCACATCATTGATCGCATCCTCAACATCCCGATCCTCCACGGTGAAAAGGACATCCCGAGGTGGACCCTTTCTAAGCATGGGTAATTCACGGTGGCCTCGACATGGGACACAATCCGAGGGCAGCACCCGCTCATACAGGGACTGGGCGATGTTTGGAAGGCGGGTCTCACTACTTCCATAGCCATCTTCATCTAGAGGCTCCTCTCCAACCGCGTACCGGTCGACACGAAACTTCAGTGGCGGGAGATTGAGCTAGCTTCCAAGTGCCAATGCTGCCGCCACCGACCGGGTATCGAGTCCCTCCAACACCTATTCATCCAGGGACATGGAGCTCGCAGAGTATGGAGTGAGTTTGACGCTTGGTTCGCAGGCCCGTCCCCCCCGCCTCCATATCAATGACACATCCCTACGAGAATTGAAGTGTGGGCGCGGAGATATCAGCAGCCGAACAAGAAGCATCTTAGCCGAGCCACCCCATACCTCATTCTTTGGTTTATCTGGTCGGAGAGAAATAGGAGTCGGCACCAAGGCACACAGTTTAAACCACAAAATGTGGTATGGCAGGTCCACATGTTCATTCGGAATTCTATGTCCAATGGAAGCTTGAAGCCGAAACATTGGAAGGGAGTTAAACTTGGAATCAACATTCCTCAACAAGCGACGGCAATCAGGGTGCTACCCCTAGCCATGGCAATCAAATGTAATCCCCCGGATCAGCCGTGGATAAAGCTCAACACGAATGGTTCCTTTAATGAAGCGAACGACAAAGCAGGGGCTGGAGGGATCATTCGAGACCACTTGGGTAAGATGCTCGTCGCCTTCAGCACGCCCCTCGAAGCACACTCGGGTGAGAGATGAGTTCGGCAAGCGGTGGCGCAACTAATCCTACACAAACGTGCACTCAAATTCCGAGCCACGTTCATCCACCGGGAGGGAAACAAAGCAGCGGACTTCCTTGCGAGAATGGGGCTAGACCAAGACAGTGGCCTACGAATGCACGTCAACTCAGCACCGAGAGAATTGCTGGACTTGGTTTGATTGGACGAGATGGGAGTGTCGCACATCCGAAACCTAGACGGGGACGGACACTAAAGTTGGTAATGAGACGTTGGGAGACAATAGTGACTAGTTTTTTGGTTAATTGTATTTTGGAAAAGAGTATGCTGGGGTCCGAACCTTGTGGGATCGGACCGCATACTACTCTTGGCTTTGTTACGGCACACCACTTTCGGGTGTGGCCACGCCTTGTAATTATCTCTTTTGGAAATATAGGGATGAGGGACCCACGAACCCTCCACCGTACAGGTGTTTGATTAAAAAAAAAAACAAAATTGCTCTCCCTTCTCTCTCTAAACTTTGTGGTCGACGGCAACCTAGGCGGTCTCCCCGTCGACGAACCTCCCGAGGGGGCACGCAGTCTCCCGGCCAAGGCAACAATCTTTCGGCCGGTGGTGACGTGGTGGCTCCCGATAGCATGGTGAAATCCGGAGGTGAGCGACCAGAGGGGGAGGGCACGACCTTGTCACAAACGAGGCAGCCCATATACTCGCCGGAGTGGACCTTCCCATTGATTGCACGGCCAAAATCAAAGAGGGTGGGCACGCCTTACCCGGATAAAGCTCACCGAGCTCTCAAAAGTGCTGGCCTTGAATCAGGTTCGGGGGTGAGTAGGGCTAAGAAGAAGATGGTAATTGAAATGGTGGATAATATTCTCGCCGAGCTCCATGGTGAGGAGAAGGGGTCGCCGGAAACCGAGCACTCCCTCGTTGAGGAGATGTTGAGCTCTCTAGCTCAAATGGCGAAACAAGGGAATGCCCCGACGTGCGACATGGCTGGACCAGATTGTGAGGAGGTGGCCGGAACTTCTCCGGCACCAGCTGGCCGGAATAATGGTGAATCACACATGGGGATGGAGTTGGCCAACCATTTGGTCAAAGATGGTACAAATCCTCACGTGAATCCTAAGGGAGATGGGGTGGCATGCTTGGATGTGGCTGCATGTGATTCACAAAAAAAGGAAAGGCCAAAAGCTACTTTGCATGGGGAAGGAAATGTTGGCCCATTCTTGGTAAATGACATTTTGAATTCAAATTCAACCCCATGTGATACACACCCTCTCCCCCTCCCTCTAGTCAATGGTGAATGTCAAGGGGTCGGCCCCCTGGTGCTTCCCCGCCGGAATCCTCGCCGGAAAATCTGGTGGCGCCGCCGGCGGAGGCTTGGAAGTCGGTGAAAGATTCCCTCTCTCGTGTGGGGGTGGGGTCCGCGGAAGGAGCACCAGCAACGCAAAGTTTCCTCAAAGCCGAGCCAATCTCTTTGGACGCCACCAAGATCAAAGCCTTGGGGATAGCCGACTGTTTTGAAGGTACACCATCCCTCTCCTTTTCCGACTTAGAAACGGATTACCTCTACGAGAAACTAGGGCTAGCCATCGTTGGAAAATTCTCCCATTCGCTCCCAACTACTTACCAAATACAAAAGAGCCTAGGAGGTTTGGGGCTAGTTGGCTCTTTTAGTTGGAAACACTTGAATGCGAAGCATGTTTTAATCCAATTCCAAGAGATGGCCGATTATGTTAAGGTGTTAAATGGACCTAATGGGAGTCCGATTTGGTATGTTGAGGGTCACCCGATGAGGGTATTCAAGTGGGCACCGGACTTCGATACGTTCTTCGAGTCTCCGATTGTAGCCGTTTGGTGCAACATTGTGGGCATACCGGCGCATCTCTTTGAGGAATCGGCTATCAATGGCAATCTGTAACCTCTTAGTCAAGCCACTACAAGCCGATCATGCCACAATCCATCAAAGCCGTCTCTCCTTTGCTAGGATATGTGTAGAGATTGACATCTCGATCCCCCGCCGGAAGAAATCATCCTCAATATCCTAGGTAAGGACTCAAGGTACAAAGTGGCATGGGACCGTATCCCCTTGTTTTGTGCAAATTGTAAACATGTTGGGCACGTGAGAGAAGATTGCCATGCTTCGGGAAGGAAGGACCGGGGTGGTGGTAGAGATCGCCGAGTACCGACCAAGGCATTTTACTCGAGCCATGTCTCCAAGATCACCCGCCAAGAGTGGCGCCCAAAGGTGGACACATGGGCAGAGACTTCATCATGTAATCGGCATTCGATCAAGGCTAAAGAAGGAACCAAC
Source organism: Salvia splendens (assembly GCF_004379255.2). Taxonomy (NCBI): domain Eukaryota; kingdom Viridiplantae; phylum Streptophyta; class Magnoliopsida; order Lamiales; family Lamiaceae; genus Salvia; species Salvia splendens. The sequence goes on from NC_056039.1 coordinate 19,727,840, forward strand.
CAAATGAGGAACATGGAGGGATCAATGGTTGAAGAATCGTCGAAGACAAGAGTGGCTATCAGGTGTTAACCCAGTGTGGATGATGATGGATTCCAATTGGTGTCGAGAAAGAGGAAAGGCAAGGTTCATGAGGGCGACGTGCTCCTCAAAGCGCAACACATTGATACATGGCATTTGAAGGAGAATGTTGCTACGGTGACATTTGAGAATGATAAACCAGGCGTGAACGAGCCGGGCACTAGCTCAATGAGTGTAGAATGTGGGCCCCCCCGAGCGAGAGATGGAAGGATTCATTGAGGACCTTGACCCAGGAGGATGCGTCCCTTGTGGAGGTATTCCTATCGCGGGACTTAGTTAGGAGATCGACTCAGGATTTTGTTTTTTTTAACACCTTCACGGTGGAGGGTTCGTGGGTCCCTCATCCCTATGTTTCATATCAAAAGAGGTTACAATCACGGATTACAAAAGGACGATCAATCTATGCCTAGGTGAACAAAACCAAAATGCAAAGTACAAAATCACTAAGGCAATTGCACCACAAGAGTAGGGAAAGGTCAAGCCATCAAGAGATTCGACATCTACGTACTCTTCGGCGTCCGCTAAGCTCACGATCGGCGGGCCATACACTACTAACGGTCTTCATCTCTAAATCGAATGTTGGGGGTACCCTTCTCCTCCAGTCGGACAATGGCTTGGAGTAAGCGGGGAGCGTTGTGGGCGGATATCCGGCGGAAGGAGTGTTGTTCAAGTCCCATCTTGGCAAGCAAGTCAGACGCTTTGTTACCCTCCCGGTGAATGAAGGTGGCGCGGACGGTGTGTCTTTGCTTAAGGGAATGAAGGCGAGCCATCACTCGGCGAATGTGCGCCGGGCCCCATGCCGTCCCATTGAAGAGTTTGATTGCCTGTTCGGCATCCGACTCAATTCATATTGGCTGGTTAAGATCCGTGGCCAGAATTAGCCCGGGGTAGAAGGCCATGAGCTCGGCCTCAAGGGCCGATTGCGCATCAATAGGTGTTGCAAAGGCCACAATCATTTTTCCGGAGTGGTCCCGGACAATGCCTCCCCCTCCTCCTTTGTGTGTCGTTGTTAGGTATGCTCCATCCGTGTTGAGCTTTATCCAAGGGCAGTCCGGGGGGTGCCATTTGACCAGCATGGCGATCCCTCTCGGCCTCCTTGGGACGGCTTGACTCGGTATTTCCATTTTAAGTCTCACGCCTTTCCAATATTTCGGTTTGATTCCCCCACTTATCATATTGTTCTGGATGAACATTTGGACTAGCGAAATAAGATTGAAAGGTTTGAATTGTACCTGCTCATGACGGCTCCTATTGCACTCCGCCCAAATGAACCAGAGGATGAGTTAAGGTACGGACCTGCAGAGGTGTTTTGTGTCTTGAAGTTGGATCCTCCGTGACCAGACTTCTAGCCTCTCCGGAATGGTGTCATTAATTCGTATGGAAGGAGCCGAACCCTCGAACCATTCATCAAACTCGCCCCAGACTCTAGAGGCTCCCCACCCTTGAATAAAAAGGTGTTGGAGCGACTCCGTGTGTGGACTGTGGGGGCAGCATTGACACTTTGACGCCATTTCGATGTTCCTCCATTGTAGCTTAGAGTCCACCGGGATTCGGTTCGACAACAACCTCCAATTGAAAATTGCTATTGAGTTGGTAAGGCCAGCCATCCAAATGTCCTCCAGCCCCTAGATTTTCGGCCTCCTTGCGCGGGTCGTTTCCCAAGTTGAAGCCACCGAAAAGTTACCGAGCCGGGATAGCGACCAACGCGGAACATCCGGTTCCCCCGATACGATTGGCGTGTCTAGGATGTGTGTGATCACCTGCTGTGAGATCCCAGCCTTGTATTGGAGCAGCTGGAGCTTAGCCTCGTCCCATGCTCCTTCTCTTATGAAATCCGCCACCAAGGTAGTCGGGGCTCCTCGGTCATCGATGGAAAGGTCCCTAAGCGCCGTGTCTCTGAGCCATATGTCATCCCAGAAATAGATGTCTCCTTGGCCAACCACCCATCTGATGTAGGGATTGGCTTGGGCACGCGCTCTCAGGAGTCTCTTCCACGTCGAGCTATTTTTCCCGGTTGGACGGGACGCCAGGGGAGAGGTCTTGAAACAATATTTGGCCTTCATATACTTGGCCCATAGAGAGTTTTGTTCACGAAAGCGCCACCAAAGCTTGATGTTGAAGGCTCGGAGAACCTCTTTGAATTTGCGGATTCCTAGCCCCCCCTCGGCAGTCGGCCTACAAATTTGATCCCAACCAATCCAATGCGTCTTTTTTCTCTCATTGGTCGAGCCCCAAAAGAAGCGTGCCAATTGTTGATCAAAATGTTTGAGCGCCCCGGCCGTGGGCTCAATGGCCTGGAAAATGTGAAGAGGTACCGCCTCTAGTGTGCACTTGATAAGTGTAAGCCTTCCTCCAAAGGATAGGTGACGGTCAGCCCATCCGGAGATTCGTGCTGCTATCTTTTCCCGAAGGAACATAAACATATCTGTTCGTTTGATGCCACGATAAATAGGAACCCCTAGGTAAAGGAAAGGAAAGGTACCTTGTGAGAAACCTCCCTCGGATTGTATGAGGTTAGCACTCTCTTCATGACAATCGGCAATGTAGAAGTTGCTCTTTGAGAGATTGATTTGTTGCCCTGACACCTTCTCATAATTTTCTAGGCATGACCGGAGCCGCCTAAGGGGAGTGGTCACCGCTTGGGTAAAGATGATGATATCGTCGGCGTAGGCAAGATGGCTGATCTCCAAGCACTTTCGGGTGGCTTTAAATGTCATTTCCTTCTGTCCCAAAATTAGCTTGTCGAGTGCCTTTGAGAGATATTCCGCCGCTATAACAAATAAGTCCGGAGAAATGGGGTCGCCTCGAAGAATATATCAAAGTCCGACACCCACTTAAACACACTCATCGGGTGGATATCGACATACCAATTGGGGTTCCCATTGGGGCCATTTAAGACCTTAGCGTAGTCGGCCATCGCTTGGAATTGAATTAAAATGTGCTTAGCGTTCAAGTATTTCCAAGTGAAAGAACCCACTAACCCCATACCTCCAAGGCTCCTTTGAATTTGGGAGGAAGATGGGAGCGAGTGTGAGAACTTTCCAACGACAGCTAGCCCTAACTTCTCCTAGAGGACATCCATTTCTGAATCGGAGAAGGTAAGGGATGGTGTGCCTTCCAAGCATCCGACCTTCCCCACGGCCTTAATCTTGGTGTCATCCATGGGGATTGGCTCGGCCTTAAGGGGCTAGTACGAGGCTGATTCTCTTTCCCCGCTCCCCGACCCCCCTTGGTGGTGGAGAATTTTCGCCACCTTCCAAGCTCCCATCGGCGGGCGGCCCCATGTTTCCCGGCGAGTTTTCCGGCGGCTGAGCGGTGGGAGGCCGGTCCCCCTTGTTTTCACCATGGCCGATTGGTAGGGGAGGAGGGTGTGTGGCACATGGGGTAGAATTTGAATTCAAATTTTGCCACTTACCAAAAGAGAGCCAACACTTCCTTCCCCATGCAAAGTAAGCTTTGTCTTTTCCCTCATTTGTGAGTCACATGCATCCAACTCCTCACATGTCACCCCCACATCAAGACAAGGAATCACATGGACCCTTGTACCTTCCACGTGCTGATGGTTGACCAGCACCCTCTCCTTGGGTGTTATATCATCGTTCTGGCCGGCTGGAGCCGGAGAAGTTCCGGCTACCCCCTCATAATCGGGTTCCTCTAAATCACATATTGGCGCGCTTCCTTCCTTAGCCATTTGAGCTAATGCGTTCAGCATCTCCCCAACACAAGCATGTTCAACTTCCGGCGACCTCCTCCCTTCACCATGACGTTCGGTGACAAGGTTGTCTGCCAATTCAAAAATCATCCTCTTCTTAGCCTTACTCACCTCCGAGCCTGTTTCAAGGCCGGCATGCTTGAGGGCTTGCTGTGATTTCACCGGATATGGGGTTCCTATCCTCTTTGTTTTTGGCCGGTCCAACGTTGAGAAGGTCCATTCCGGCGTAGGGAGGGTGCGCAATGCATGGATAACGCTTGTGGCCTCCTCCTCCGACAACTCTCCACCGGCCTTCACCGTTGAGGCGGTTGTCACAGACCGAGCAAAGTGAGCCTTGGCCGAGAGACCACGCACGTTCCCTCGGCTGACCCGTCGGCGGGGAGGCCGGCTAGATTACCGTCGGCGTTGGAAAATCTATAGAGAGAAGTTAGAGAGAACGGAGAGCGTTTTACAATCTTCGCTAAAGTAAGCGATTGGCTTTCCATCCTGCAACAAAACAACTCCTATGCCTACTCCAGATGCATCACATTCAAGCACAAACATGTTACCAAAGTTAGGCAAAGAAAGAATTGGTGCAGTTGTAAGTTTTTCTTTAAGGAGATTAAAGGCATGCTCTTGTTTTTCTCCCCAATAAAAACAAACATCCCTTTTCACAATTTCATTCAAAGGTGCAGCAATTGTACTAAAATCCTTGACAAACCTCCTATAAAAACTTGCAAGACCATGAAACTTCTAACTTTTGCTACATTTTGAGGAATTGGCCATTCTAAAATAGCTTTCACCTTCTCCTTTTCCATTTCAATCCCATTAGCTCTTATAACAAAACCCAGAAAAACAACTTTATCAATGCAAAAAGAACACTTTTTGAGATTTGCATACAATGATTCTTTTTGTAAGGTATCCAAAACTGCACGCACATGGTTAAGATGTTCATCCGCATTTTTGCTATAGACAAGAATATCATCAAAATAAACAACCACAAATTTTCCAATGAATTTTCTCAAAACATGGTGCATCAATCTCATGAAAGTACTTGGTGCATCAATTCATCAAGAATATCATCTAGCCTAGGAATAGGATAGCGATACTTTACCGTGATTTTGTTGATTGCTCAGCAGTCGATGCATATCCTCCATGATCCATCTTTCTTAGAAACAACAATTACCGGAACAGCACATGGACTCATGCGCTCACGGATTTTTCCTTTGTCCAACAACTCTTGCACTTGCCTTTGAATTTCCTTGGTCTCTTTGGGATTGGCTCTATAAGCTAGTCGGTTTGGTATATCTGCCCCGGGAACAAGGTCGATTTGGTGTGAAATACCTCTTAATGGAGGTAATCCACTTGATTCTTCCACGGGAAAAACATCTTCGAATTCCTGTAAAAGAGACACAAAAGTACTTGGCAAAGAAGTGGTTAATTCGTTAGTGGTAAACAAGGACTGTTTGTACACTAAGATGAAAACACTCTCTTTTTCAACTATTGCACTCTTTATTTCTTTTGCTCCTGATAAGGATTGGGATACGACGAAGGACCCGTTGGATATATTGATCCAAGATCCCCACGTATAAGGTTCGGCAGCGGACTCCCTTGATTGATAATCTGGTTTGATCCACTTCCAGAGCTTAGAAAACCTCGACCCGATGGCTATATGATCAGCCAAGAACCTCGGTATGGTTGAACGCCACAAGAACTTGCTCAAAGTATCTTGATAAGTTCCAAACAAGTGAAAACCTCTACAAAGAGAATTCAACTCACAAGACAAAGTCTATTTCGTATTTCATCAATGGTGTCTTCAAATGACATGCTTACAAGGCTATTTATAGGCTAGAATGGACTCTTGAAAGTCACACATCATTAGTACAACTTAAGACACTTAAAAATGACTCATAATAAAAGAAAAGTAACTCCTAAACCTTTGGTGTAACTCTAGGATATCTAAAGTCACTTATTTAACATAAAATGTAACTAAAATAGACCCTTCATTTTGGCTGCTCTAACTTGGACGAAAATGCATCATGTATCATCAATTTGGGCCACCAAAATGTGATATGTAGTGACTCCGTACTTCAAGTCTTGGGCTGCCCACAAACTTGAATAATATTCACCACTTGGCCCAATGTAGAATGGTCTTGTAATTGGGCTTTTATTTCAACAATTAAAAGCAACATGGACTCCTTTATCTTCTTAGCTCTAGCTCTTTTAATTGGCCCACTTGGAATGATCAATGGATTCATCTTCGTGTCCTTGTAGATCAGCTTGGTTGTGTCTCCATCATTCCCTTCTTCAAGAGGATTCCTCCTCGAATCTAATTCACCAACATAAGGAGATAAATCAGAAACATTGAAAGTAGCACTTACATTAAACTCACCAGGTAAGTCTAGTTTTTTTTTTTTTCAAACACCTTTACGGTGGAGGGTTCGTGGGTCCCTCATCCCTATATTACATAAGAGGTTGAGTACAGATCCTGGCCACACCCCAAAAGTGGTGTGCCGACACAAAGATTAGGAATAGAAAGCGGTCCGGATCCAACAACCCGGACCTCATCATACGCCCTTCTAAAAGACAAAATACAATTGCACAAAAACAAAAGATAAAACACTCCTTCCTTCCTCGGCAACAGTGCTACTCGTGTTCTTCAAACCGAACTCGAATGTTGGGTATTCCCATTTCTTCCATTCTAATGATGTCCTTTAGGGGTCTTGGAGCTGATTGGGCAGAGTAACGAAGGTAGCTTTGACGTGGATGATGTGCTGTTGCTTGAAGAGGAAGAGCCGCGCCATGACCCGACGGACGTGTGCCGGCCCCCACGTTTTACCATTGAGGAGTTTGGCGACTTGCTCAGCATCCGTCTCCATCCATATGAGATGCCCTAGCTCGTTCGCAAGCTCGAGTCCACAATGAGCCGCCATGAGTTCAGCCTCCAAAGCTGAGTGGGCATCGAGAGGGGTCGAGAAAGCCGCAAGCAACTTTCCGGTCCAATGACGGGACCACTCCTCCCCCTCCTGCTTTATCCAAAGCTTCCATGTATGCCCCATCCGTGTTAACCTTGATCCACGAGCCCTCGGGGGGGTGCCACTTGACCGCCATCACCAATGGTTTCGGCCCCCTTGAGACTGTCTGGCTCGGAATGCTCATTCCCAAATGCACCCCCTTCCAGTGTTTCGGCTTGATGGTCCCATTGGCCACGTTGTTGTGGATAAACATCTGAACTTGCCACACCACGTTGTACGATTTGAATTGGGTTTGCTCATGCGGCTTCTGTTACTCTCCGTCCAAATGTACCAAAGGATGAGGTACGGAATGACTCGGCGGAGATGTTTTCTATCATCATGTTGCATCCGGTGCGACCAGACCTCTAATCTATCCGGAATGGTGTCATTTATCCACAGAGAGGGTGCCGACCCTCCAAACCACCCGTCGAACTCTCGCCATACACAAAATGCACCTCGGCCTTGGATGAAGAGGTGCTGAAGGGATTCGGTGTTAGGGCTCCTGGAGTAGCATTGGCATTTTGAGGCCAGTTCGATCTTCCTCCACTGGAGTTTGGAGTCGACCGGGATGCGGTTCGACAGGAGGCGCCAGTTAAAGATTGCAATAGAGTTAGTCAGGCCGGCCCTCCAAATGTCATCGAGCCCCTGGATCCTAGGTCTATGTGTGCGAATGGTGTCCCATGTTGTTGCTAATGAGAATTCTCCAAGTCTGGAAAGGGACCACCTTGGGATATCCGGTTCCCCAGCAATGACCGGAGTATCTAGGATCTGAGATATTACCTGCTGTGGTAGGCCGGCCTGGCCGTGAAGTTGTTGGAGCTTGGCTTCATTCCACTCGCCATCCATGAGAAAGTCCTGAACCAAGGAGTTGTGGTCGCCCCTATCATCAAAACTTAGGGACCGAATAGTGGCGTCGCCCACCCAAATGTCATCCCAAAAGTAGATTTCTCCTTCGCCCACCACCCATCTAATGTGAGGGTTCGCTTGATGTCTCGCTCGCATGAGTCTTTTCCAATTTGGGCTATTGTGCCCGGAGGGGTTGGCCGCAAGGGGGGAAGTCTTCGTGTAGTATTTCATCTTCATATATCTAGCCCAAAGCGAACTTTGCTCTCGAAAACGCCACCAGGTAAGTCTAGTTTGTAAGCATTATCATTGACTTTTGCAATCACTTGGAATGGTCCATCTCCTCTTGGCTGCAACTTGGACTTTCTTTTCGAAGGAAATCTCTCCTTTCTCATATGCAACCAAACCCAATCTCACGGCTCAAAGATGACTTGTTTCCGACCCTTGTTGGCTTGCTTTGCATATTGTTCTGTCCTCTTTTCAATGTTGAGTCTTACCCTTTCATGCAATCTTTTCACCATTTCAGCCTTAGCTTTTCCATCAAGACTTGCACGTTCTTCAATAGGTATTGGAATCAAATCTAGTGGACTCAATGGATTAAAACCGTACACAACTTCAAATGGAGAAAAGTTAGTAGCATAATGAACACTTCGATTATAAGCAAATTCAGCAAAAGGTAAGCATTCCTCCCAACTTTTCAAGTTCTTTTTAACTAAAGTTCGTAGTAATTGAGACAAAGTCCTATTAACTACTTCAGTTTGTCCATCTGTTTGTGGATGACAAGTAGTAGAAAACAAGAGTTTAGTTCCCAACTTATTCCACAACACACGCCAAAAATGACTCACAAATTTAGCATCTCGATCACTCACAATTGATCTAGGAACACCATGCAAACGGACAATTTCTTTAAAGAACAAATCAGCAATATGAGATGCATCATCAGTTTTGTGACATGGAATAAAATGTGCCATTTTTGAAAACCTATCAACAACCACAAAAACTGAATCTCTACCTCTTTTTGTTCTTGGCAAACCAACGACAAAGTCCATTGAAATATCCTCCCAAGGTGCACTAGGAATTGGTAACGGTTTGTACAAACCATGTGGGTGTGATTTAGACTTGGCTTGCATGCAAGTTATGCATCTTTTACAAATTGTTTCAACATCCACACGCATTTTAGGCCAAAAGAAATGTTCATGCAAAACATCCATTGTCTTATGGACTTTAAAATGCCCTATTAAACCACCACCATGAGCTTCACGCACAAGCAATTCACACGTAGAACCTTTAGAAATGCACAGTTTATTTTCTCTAAACAAATAGCCATCATGCCTATAGAACTTGTCAAATGCAGCATGCTCACAAGCTAAATAGATAGAAGAAAAGTCCGGGTCATTGTCATACATTTCCTTAATCAACTCAAAACCAAGCAACTTAGAACTCAAAGTAGTGATCAAAATGTACCTCCGAGACAATGCATCAGCCACAATGTTTTCTTTTCCCTTTTTGTATTTGATTACATAGGGAAATGATTCAATGAATTTCACCCACTTAACATGTCTCTTGCTAAGCTTACCTTGACCTTTCAAGTACTTGAGAGATTCATGATCCGTATGAATTACAAACTCTCTAGGCCACAAGTAATGCTGCCATGATTCCAAAGCTCTAACCAAAGCATTTAACTCCTTGTCATACGTTGGATAGTTCAATTGAGCTCCTTTCAACTTTTCGCTAAAGTAAGCGATGGACTTTCCATCCTGCAACAAAACAGCTCCTATGCCTACTCCAGATGCATCACATTCAAGCTCGAACATGTTATTAAAGTTAGGCAAAGAAAGAATTGGTGCAGTTGTAAGTTTTTCTTTAAAGAGATTAAAAGCATGCTCTTGTTCTTCTCCCCAATAAAAACAAACATCCTTTTTCACAATCTCATTCAAAGGTGCAGCAATTGTACTAAAATCCTTGACAAACCTCCTATAAAAACTTGCAAGACCATGAAAACTTCTAACTTGTGCTACATTTTGAGGAACTGGCCATTCTAAAATAGCTTTCACCTTCTCCTTTTCCATTTCAATCCCATTAGCACTTATAACAAAACCCAGAAAAACAACTTTATCCATGCAAAAAGAACACTTTTTGAGATTTGTGTACAATGATTCTTTTCGTAAGGTATCCAAAACTGCAAGAACATGGTTAAGATGTTCATCCACATTTTTGCTATAGACAAGAATATAATCAAAATAATTAACCACAAATTTTCCAATGAATTTTCTCAAAACATGGTGCATCAATCTCATGAAAGTACTTGGTGCATTAGTTAAACAAAAAGGCATTACTAACCACTCATATAGATCAAATTTAGTTTTAAAGGCTATTTTCCATTCGTCTCCTTCTCTAATTCGAATTTGATGATAACCACTTTTCAAATCGATCTTACTAAACACAACAGATCCATGCAATTCATCAAGCATATCATCTAGCCTAGGAATAGGATAGCGATACTTTACCGTGATTTTGTTGATTGCTCGGCAGTCGATGCACATCCTCCATGATCCATCTTTCTTAGAAACAACAATTACCGGAACAACAATGGACTCATGCTCTCACGGATTTTTCCTTTGTCCAACAACTCTTGCACTTGCCTTTGAATTTCCTTAGTCTCTTCGAGATTGGCTCTATAGGCTGGTCGGTTTGGCAGAACTGCCCCGGGAACAAGGTCAATTTGGTGTTCAATACCTCTTAATGGAGGTAATCCACTTGATTCTTCCACTGGAAAAATATCTTCGAATTCCTGTAAAAGAGACACAAAAGTACTTGGCAAAAAAGTGGTTAATTCGTTAGTGGTAAACAGAGACTCTCTTTTTCAACTATTGCACTCTTTATTTCTTTTGCTCCCACATAAAAATTCTTTTTTTCATTCGGACTCTTTTCACTTGACTCTTTTTCAATGCCCTCACCTTTTTTTCTCTCATTCTGACTTTTCTCTGGACTCTTTTTTCACTCGACTCTTTTTCAATGCCCTCACTTTTTTTTTTCTCTCAACCTCACGAGCTCTCCTTGCTTGTGACAATTTATGTTGGTCCTCTTGAACTTGTTGAGGTGTCAATGAGACAAGCATAACAGACTTGTTGTTGTGCTTGAAGGTGTAGTGGTTGTCAAATCCATCATAAATCACCCTACGATCAAACTACCATGGCCTCCCCAAAAGAATGTAACTTGCATGCATTGGCACAACATCACAAAGAACATCATCTTTATAATTGCCAATTGAAAACGAAATTAGAACTGGCTTAGTCACTCGAATTTCTCCACATTCATTAAGCCATTGTAGCTTGTATGGATTAGGATGTTTTTCCGTTGTTAAGCTCAACTTTTCCACCATTTCAGAACTTGCAACATTTGCACAACTACCACCATCAACAATCATTATGCAAAGTTTACCTTGGACCAAACACCTTGTGTGGAAGATGTTCACCCTTTGTTGATCATCATTTCTGTTTTGCATGTTTAGAGCCCTTCGAACCACCAATAGTTCTGCATGTTCTGGTCCAATCTCCTCCAATTGTTTATCCTCCTCCTCCTCATCATAATCGTCATCTTCATGTTCACTTTCAGATTCTATCTCTCCATTTGGCTTCAAAATCATCACCCTTTTGTTTGGACATTGAGATGCAATGTGTCCAACACCTTGACAACGAAAACATTTGATATCTCTATTTCTAGTAGAAGTAGAAATACCTTTACCCTTCTCAAATTCTTTGGACTTGGATGTCGACGCTTCATTTTGGGGTTTAGAAGCTGCCCCAAAATTGGATTTGGATGAAGTCCACTCTTTTGTCCTTGACGAATGAGAACTTGTTGAAAAATTCTTTTGGATTGTTCCCTTCTTCTTCAATTGTCCCTCCACCTTCATGGCCATATGAACCATGTCCTCCAACTCCACATAGTGTTGAAGCTCCACAATGTTTGCAATCTCCCTATTCAGCCCACATAAGAATCGAGCCATGGTTGCTTCTCTATCTTCTTCAACATTTGCCCTAATCATAGCAATCTCCATCTCTTTGTAGTACTCATCAACAGAATTAGTACCTTGTTTCATAGATTGTAATTTTTGATACAATTCAAGAAAATAATGAGAAGGTACAAATCTCTTACGCATTACGACTTTCATTTCTTCCCAAGTCGAAACTGGTCTTCCTCCATATCGCCTTGTACTAGTTGTCAATTGATCCCACCAAACTATAGCATAGTCAGTGAATTCAATAGCAGCAAGCCTAACCTTTTTCTCCTCGGAATAGTTGTGACATTCAAAGATGAGATCCGCCTTTCTCTCCCACTCTAAATAAGCTTCGGGGTCACTCTTTCCTTGGAATGTTGGGATCTTCAGTTTGATACTTCTCAAATCACCATCAACTTCATTTGTACGCCCTCTTCTACCGTTTCCATGCCTCTCATTTCGATGCCTATGTGAAGCATTATCCTCTCCTCCACTCTCTTCTTCCTCGTTATTGTTTGCATTTGCTTGAAGTTCCAGCCTCTCCAAGCGCTCTGAAACACTTTCCAGAACACGTCCAAGCCTTCTAAAATGTTGTTGGATGGCTTGCAACGTAGGATCAATTTGATTTTCATCAGTAGAATCCATCCTCACAGTTCACTCGTGTATCACACAAAAATAAACCTCACAAAACACTCGTGTATATCACTCGTTGGCTTTTACGTCCCCTCAAATAATCTCACCACTCAAGCCTTTTACCACTCTTTCTCTTTAGCAAAGATAACACAAGTAAAAATCAAATCAAGAACAAAACAAGAACTAATAACGACCAACTAAACTTCAGCCATTGAATGAAGGATGAAAGAAAATGGTCAAGAAAATATGAGGTGAAATGTGTATTTCATTTTTTTTCTTTTTTTTTCAGTTTTTATTTCTTTTTTTTCAGTTTTTTTTTCAAGGATATGAAAGATAAACAATGTAAGACAAAGCTAAGGATAGATCAATACCAGTTGGCTCTGATACCAAATGATAAGGATTGGGATACGACGAAGGACCCGTTGGATATATTATTGATCCAAGAACCCCACGTATAAGGTTTGGCAGCGGACTCCCTTGATTGATAATCTGGTTTGATCTACTTCCAGAGCTTAGAAAACCTCGACCCGATGGCTATATGATCAGCCAAGAACCTCGGTATGGTTGAACGCCATAAGAACTTGCTCAAAGTATCTTGATAAGTTCCAAACAAGTGAAAACCTCTACAAAGAGAATTCAACTCACAAGACAAAGTCTATTTCGTATTTGATCAATGGTGTCTTCAAATGACATGCTTACAAGCCTATTTATAGGCTAGAATGGACTCTTGAAAGTCTCACATCATTAGTACAACTTAAGACACTTAAAAATGACTCATAATAAAAGAAAAGTAACTCCTAAACCATTGGTGTAACTCTAGGATATCTAAAGTCACTTATTTAACCTAAAATGTAACTAAAATAGACCCTTCATTTTGGCTGCTCCAACTTGGACGAAAATGCATCATGTATCATCAATTTGGGCCTCCAAAATGTGATATGTAGTGACTCCACACTTCAAGTCTTGGGCTGCCCACAAACTTGAATAATATTCACCACTTGGCCCAATGTAGATGGACTCCTTTATCTTCTTAGCTCTAGCTCTTGTAATTGGCCCACTTGGAATGATCAATGGATCCATCTTCTTGTCCTTTTAGATCAGCTTGGTTGTGTCTCCATCAGCTCCCACATAAAAATTCTTTTTTTTCATTCGGACTTTTTCACTTGACTCTTTTTAAATGTCCTCACCTTTTTTTTCTCTCATTCTTACTTTTCTCTCGACTCTTTTTTCACCTATTTTTCGTCTTCATTTTGGACCCGAATGTTCGGAATTCTCATTGCATCCATCCTAATCATCTCTGTGAGGTGCCTTGGTGCCGTGAGGGCATTCATACGACAGTAGTCATTTCTTTCTAATCCCATTTTGGCGAGGAGATCTCCTGCTCTATTCCCTTCCCGGTGGATGAAGGTGATACGAGTGTTCTGTTGGCGCTTGAGGATTGCGAGTCACGCCATCGCCCGACTAATATGGGCCGGTCCCCAGCATGAGCCATTAAGGAGCTTGACCGCTTGTTGTGCATCCGACTCAACGCATATAGGCCTTCTGAATTCTGCGGCGAGTGTCAACCCGAATTGGATGGCCAGCAGCTCCGCTTCGAGGGCTGAGTGTGCCTCGAGTGGGAAGGCAAAGGCTGCAAGCATGTTGCCCTCCTGGTCACGAACAATTCCTCCCCCCCGGCTTTATTGCCTCAATATATGCTCCGTCAGTGTTGAGTTTGATCCACGGTTCATCCGGCGGGTTCCATTTGACCACCATATCGCAAGGGGCCTGGTCCTCCGTGGCTCGGCCTGACTCGGGACTGATCTTGAGGCAGACTCCTTTCCAATGCTTCAGTTTGTAGGATCTGTTGGCCATGCTATTTCTAAGGAACATTTGCACTTGCCATACCACATTGAAAGGCTTAAATTGCACCGATTGATGGCGACTCCTATTTGCACTTGCCATACCAGAGAATAAGGTACGGCATCGCCCGACTGAGGTGTTTCTTACCAGGTTGTTGGACTCTCCGTGCCCAAACTTCGAGCCTTTCTGGGATAGTGTCATTGATCCGGAGGGGTGGTGAAGTTCCCTCGAACCAGGAGTCAAACTCCCTCCACACACCGCGGGCGCCATCCCCTTGGATGAAGAGATGCTGAAGTGATTCGATGTCCGGTCTATGAGGGCAGCATTGGCATTTAGATGCCATTTCCATTCTTCCCCATTGTAGCTTCGTATCCACCAGTATTCGGTTGGAAAGGAGTCTCCATATGAAGATAGCAATAGAAGACGTGAGGCCCGCTTTCCATATGTCATCAAGGCCTTGGATGATTGGTCTTTGAGTTCGGATGGTCTCCCAAGTTCGGAGGGCACATCCGGCCCCTCCGGGATGATTGGCGTGCCAAGGATCTTCCGGACGATGTGTTGTGCAAAGCCGGCTTGCGCTTGGAGAATCCGCAACTTGGTTTCATTTCAAGCTCCATCAATGATGTAATCAGCAACATGTACAAGAGGGCATCCCTATCATCGAGACTAAGTTCCCTCAAAGGAACCTCTCCAAGCCATAAATCATCCCAAAATAAAATCTTTCCTTCTCCCACCACCCATCGAATGTGCGGCTGTACCTGCGCCCGAGCCTTCAAAAGCCTCTTCCAGGTAGGGCTATACCTTCCCGAGGCTCTAGCTGTGAGTGGTGACGCCTTATGACAATATTTAGCCATCATGTACATAGCCCAAAGGGAGTTTTGTTCCCGGAACCTCCACCATAATTTTATATTAAAGGCACGTAAGACCTCCTTGATCTTCCGAATGCCCAATCCCCCTTCGGCCGTGGGTAGGCAAACCTGGTCCCATCCTATGCAGTGCGTCCTTTTCTTCTCATTACTCAACCCCCAAAATACACGAGCCACTTGCTGATCTAATTGCTTGAGGGCGCCGCCGGTTGGCTCGATAGCTTGAAAAATATGTAAGGGGGTCGCCTCAAGTGTGCTTTTTATCAACGTGAGTCTACCCCCAAAGGAAAGGTGCCGATGAGCTCACCCAGAGATCCTAGCCGAGATTTTCTCTCGTAGGAACATAAACATATTCGTGCGCTTCACCCCCCCGGTAAATAGCCAAGGTAAAAGAAAGGGAAAGTACCTCGGGAGAAGCCTCCTTCCCTTTGGATTATGTTTGACCAGCCTTCATGCGCCTCGGAAATGTAGAAGTTGCTCTTGCCGAGGTTGATTTGCTATCCAGACTCCTCGGCATAATGATCAAGACATGCACGCAGCCTCCGGAGGGGGTTCACGGCCGCTTGCGGGAAGATGATGATGTCGTCCGCATAGGCGAGGTGGCTGATCTCCATGCTGCCTCGGGTTGCTTTGTATGTCATCTCTTTGTTTCCGAGGATAAGTTTATCAAGTGATCTCGAGAGATAGTCCGCAGCAAGGACGAAGAGGGCGGGGGAAATGGGTCCCCTTGCCTAAGCCCACGAGTGGATTTGAAGAAACCCGTCGGAGCCCCGTTAATAAGGATCGAGAACCAACATGTCCCAACGCACCTTTCGATCAGCGCCACCCAAGGCTCGGGGAAGCCCATTTGCTTGAGGATTTTTAGGAGGAACGGCCATTGAACCCGATCATAGGCCTTAGCCATGTCAATCTAGATAGCAACATTAGGGGCTGGTGTTCTTCTATGGAGCTCATGGAACATCTCCTGTGCAAGAAGCACATTGTCATTGAGAAGCCTCCCTTGAAAACCCACTTTGATTCGGTGCGACAACACATAGAAGGAATGAGGCGAGCCGCCTCGTGAGGACTTTAGTAATCACCTTGTTGATCACGTTACACAAGCTAATGGGTCTATAGTCTCCCCAAGTCTCGGGAATAGGCTTCTTGGGGAAGAGTACTATACTCGTGGCCGTGAAACTTCGGGAAAGGAAAGCCCCTCTAAAAATTTGCCTAACCGCTTCCACCACGTCTGGTCCCACAATGCCCCAGCAAGCTTGGAAGAACAGAGCCGAGAAGCCATCCGGGGCCGGGCGCACTGTTGGCTGAGATATCGAAGACCGCTCGTTTCACCTCATCCGCATCCGGAGGTTTGGGGAGGCCCGCCAAATGCTCCGAGGGAGGGAGTTGATGTAATAGGCTTAGGTCCGGATCCGCGAGCTCCGGGTAGCTTGGGGCTAGGAGGTGTTGAAAGAACTCAACCGCCGATTCTCTGATGGCCGTGTCATCCGTGAGTTCGCGCCCATTAGCGTTAATCTTGTGGATACGTAGCCGAATCCTCTTCTGCTTCACCCAACGTTGGAAAAATCTAGTGTTTTTATCCCCTTCTTCCAGCCAACGGAGGGTCGCCTTCTGACGCCAAAAGTCTTCCTCCATCTTAAGAAGAAGGATGTACTCAGCAATTTGTTTGTTCACCTCCGTTCTATTCTGGGCCGAAGGGTCACCTTCAAACTCCAATTGAGCCAATGCAATGTTCTCTTCACAAGTTTTGAGGTTGGCGTGAATATTCCCAAAAACTTCTTTGTTCCACCTTTTAAATGTTTTTTTGATCCTTGCTAGCTTGATCTTCAAGTTGAGGAGGCCCTCAGCCTCCGTGGGAGCCATCCAATCTTCTTGCACCAACGCACCAAATCCCTCATGCCAAACCCACATGTTTTGGAACCGGAACGCTCTACCACCCCCGTGGGTATTAGGTAGTCTGCATCTGACAAGGAGAGGCCCGTGATCCGAAGCTATACGGGGGAGGTTTGTGACCCTTATTGCATCAAACATTTGGGACGTCATCTCACTAATCAACACCCTATCCAATCTTTCCATGAGGCCGTTCTTAGCCCAGGTGAATTCAGACCCATCGTAGCCTGGGTCCATTAGTCTGCAATCCTCAATAGCCTCGGCGAAATCAACCATTTCAGCCTGACGGTTTGTGTCGCTCCCCGTCCTATCTCGAGTGGAGAGGATTGTGTTGAAGTCCCCTCCAATAAACCACGGTATTCCTTCCGAATATTGGGTAATATCCCTCATCTTTTCCCAAAGGGCATACCGCTCTCCTCTCGTGCATTTGGCATACACGGCCGAGATCATAATAGGGGTTGAAATCCGAGGACAGGTGAACCTCCCATGCAGCAGCTGTTCCGAGTCATCCATCACAACAAAATCCATCCCTTCCTCTACAAAAATCCAGATTTTCCCATTGATGTTCGACCCCTTGTAGGACAGCCCCAACACTTTCGAAAATTTGTCCGGGTTAGGGGGGTAAGCGTCTTTTTAGGACGTTTTGGGTTGACGCGTTCGCGATTCCCCTAGCGTTCCAAAATAGAAAATTTAATGACATGATTGACAAGAGGAGTTCGTACCCGGCGGGATTGACGCCCCCCTTGGAATTCAATGATTTGAAGGTCATTCCCTCCTTGAGATGCCGCGGCCTCGAAAAGGGTGGGATTGGCTCCATCATCGATTTCTTTGTGGGAATGGTATCTTCCCAATTTTCCTCGTCTTCCATATCATTCTCCATGAAGTTCTCTTGAGCCATGAGGGTGAAATATCGATTGGTACTCATGTGACTTGATGACCCTTGTGCCTCGGTTTTCTCTAAATCTAAGGGTTTAAAATAGCCTTTCGGTTGCACTAGGTCACTCGAGGCCGAGTTCACTTCTCGTCGCGCCATATCCGCTCCTCTTGGCTTACCCCCGCGCCCACTTCCAAATGATGGGAATTTAGCGAGCATCCCTTTAGGTGGATTGGCGTTTTGCTCATCATGGATGATGATCATGTCTTTACTCCCCGCACCTTGCATATCTGATGGAGGTACACCCAAGCTGATAAACAAGGACAAGAATATGGATCCATTAATCATTCAAAGTGGACCAATTACAAGAGCTAGAGCTAAGAAGATAAAGGAGTCCATGATGCTTTTAGTTGATGAAATAAAAGCCCAATTCCAAGACCATTCAACATTGGGCCAAATGGTGAATATTATTCAAGTTAGTGGGCAGCCCAATGCATGAAGTTTTGAGTCAATATATATCACATTTTGGAGGCCCAAATTGAAGATAAATGATGCATTTTCGTCCAAGTTGGAGCAGCAAAAATGAAGAGTCATTTTTAAGTTACTTTTTGAGTTAAATAAGTGACTTTAGATGTCCTAAAGTCACACCAATAGTTAGGAGTTACTTTTCACTTATTATGAGTCATTCTAAAGGTCTTAAGTTGTACTAATGATATGAGACTTTCAAGAGTCCATTCTAGCCTATAAATAGGCTTGTAAGCATGTCATTTGAGGACATCATTGATCAAATACGAAAATAGAGTTTGTCTTGTGAGTTGAATTCTCTTTGTAGAGTTTTTCACTTGTTTGGAACTTATCAAGATACTTTGAGCAAGTTCTTGTGGCGTTCAACCATACCGAGGTTCTTGGCTGATTACATAGCCAACGGGTCGAGGTTTTCCAAGCTCTGGAAGTGGATCAAACCAGATTCTCAATCAAGGAAATCCGCTGCCAATCATTATACGTGGGGTTCTTGGATCAATATATCCAACGGGTCCTTCGTCGTATCTGATGATTGCGCGAATTTTTGATGTTAGTAAATGCTGGTAGAGAATGAAGATTACGACACAAAGAATTTACGTGGTTCGATTTACTGAAGTAAATCTACGTCCACGGGAAGAAGGGAGGGCAAGATTGTATTGCTTGATCTGGGATTACAGCTTACAACACAGACTTGCTATATGGTATTTTATCTCTAGAGAGCTTAACCCTTTTCTATCTGATCTAAGTTCTATTTATACATTGAACTAAGGTCGTGGTTTGCAGCCCCACTAACAAGATCGTGGGTGAGCAATAACTGCTCAATAACTGCTTCGTACCACTAAATAGATCGTGGGTATAGCGGAGGTCGTGGAGGCCTTTCATGAGTCCACTAACTCCTAGTTCGGTCGAATGCTGAGACCGAACTGCTGGACTTTACCGATCAGCTCTTGCCGATCTGAGAGGAGAGCTTGACTGGTCGGCTTTTACCGAGCTGTAGGCTGAGTCCGAACTCTTTGGTCGTGCCGAACTCTTTGGTGCCGAACAGATACTCTTTCTTGGGATCTGGGCTGATGGGCCGTCACTGTTATTGGGCTTGCCATTAGGGTTTAGTTGTACCCCATCACTACCCCCCCCGAAAAGCGAAGTGAATCACTTCGGCGAGGTGAGTCACTTCGGCATTCTGGATAATGGTAAGGGGGAGGCTGACGTCAGGGGACGTGCCTTGCGCGTGCCTGCATTAAATGCGACAGTAAAATCCGGCCGTTGAATCCTGAAAAGGTGGGATTCGAAACGGCGCAACGATCTCGAAATCTTTCCCGAATCTGATAAATATGCTCTTTCTTCCTCATTTGAACACCTTTGCTGTTGCGTCTTCTATACTCTCTCTTTCTCGAGAAATTTTCTTCCGCTTTCAAGAGCTTCTTCAGACTTTCTTCACCTTCAAAAAGTAAGAAAAATGTCTTCTTCTTCTTCGGAGTCGGGTAGCGGTAGGAAAGGGGATAAGGGGTCTTCTGGCCGGAAAGAGTCCGGGGAGAAGACCGTAGAGTATTTCCATAGTATTTTGAGTAAGGATACTGTGATATCCCTACCCGAAAAATACTTTTTTCCTGGGGGGAAGGCGGTGGTACCTGACGGTGATCATAGGGCTGACTCCCCGCCGGAGGGGTACGCCACCGTGTACGAGGCCTGCTTAGAATGCGGGCTTCGTTTCCCCCTCCCTTCTGCCTTTATAGATTTACTAGATTTTTTTCAGCTTCCTTTAGGCCAAGTGACTCCGAACTCTTGGAGGCACTTGTCGGCCTTCGCTGCCGAACTCCGTAGGTTAGGAAGGGATTTGTCTTTGAAGGCGATCCTTAAATTCTTTCAATTTAAGAGGAAGGGGTCTTGGTTTTACTTGATCCCTTTACAGCCCTTTAGGGCCTTTTGTAAAACGAAGTGGCCGAAGTGGCAAAATCGCTTCTTCTACTATGATAGGACCGCGGCTCCTAGTTTTCCCTGGAGAGGGCCGGAGTCCGTTATCCGTCATCCTCGGCCTGAACCGTTGGACGAGCTCGATGGCGAGCTCAACAAGATTCCCATAGTTAGGAAACAATACACGGAGTCTGAGCTCGTCAAGGGCGACGTCGTGTTCGACATCTCGTCTTCGGACGAAGAGGCCGAGGGTGAGGATTTCTCTTTATCTTTATGCTCTACTGCTTTAACGAAGAAAATCTGACTTTGCTTTCTTGCTTTTTGGCAGTGTACATGCTGAATAAGGCTAGCCGCAAATCTTCGGAGTCCAAGGAGCCGGAGAGGCCGAAAACCACCAGCTCGGCGTCTGATGCCGAGAGGACTCCGAAAAGGCAAAAAACCTCTTCGGATCCGAAGAAGCCGGAGTCGACTTCGGCAAAGGGGAAGGGGAAGGCCCAGAAGCCCCCGAGAGCGCCAGAGAAAGATGTGGTCTTGGCGCCTCCTTCGGAACATATCTGTGAGCCGTTTTTATGGCCCACGGACTTCGCCGAGGTGAATTCTCTTCTTGATTTTCTGGCCTTGCTTTTTTCCTGTATTTTTTGTGGCCCCTTTGTTGACTTTTTTCTTTATCCATTTTCAGAGGAACGATATGCTCTCCAAGCTCGTCGCCGTCGAACTCTCCAAAGCGTCCAATGACTATGCTGAGATGCAGAGGAAGTTGGCGGCTGCTTGTCATCGGGCCGAACAGGCTGAGGCTAACTTTGAGAAAGCCAGAGCTGCTAGGATTTCGGCCCAGGATGAAGCTCAGTTTGCCAAAAACCAGCTCGTCATCCAGCGAGAGCAGACGAAACGGAGGGATGCTGCCGCCGTGGCTGCCCAGGGGGAGGCTCTCCGTGTTTACACGGAGAAACTCTTTTTGAGCAGCCAGTTCTCGGCCTTTGTCGGTAGTCTGGTAAGGCTAATTACCGATAAGGGCGAGCAGGGGGCCGACGTCGTGCTGCCTCTGTACAGCCGAGAGATAGCAGCTCGGCTTCAGAATCTGCCGCTCCTTGAGGAGCTCGCTTCATCCTCGGTCCTACTTTCTGCAGACCGAGTCCGGAGTTGTCGAGCTGATCGGGATGAGAACCTGGAGGCTATCTTTGCCTTTG
Source organism: Salvia splendens (assembly GCF_004379255.2). Taxonomy (NCBI): domain Eukaryota; kingdom Viridiplantae; phylum Streptophyta; class Magnoliopsida; order Lamiales; family Lamiaceae; genus Salvia; species Salvia splendens. The sequence goes on from NC_056039.1 coordinate 19,749,185, forward strand.
CCTCCGTGGGACCCGTTTCACCCGCTTCGACTTACAACGGAGAGGGTGAGGCCGAGCCGCTGGAGCTGGAGGCCGAAGTCGAGCGGGCCGGGCATCCGGAGAAGGAAGCCGATCAGGAGGTGGAGGCGAGGCCGAGGCTGAGGTAGCTCAGGAGAAAGAAGCTGAACCAGACCAAGGAGCCGGAGACGAAGCTGGTGGAGTATGATTTCGTCTCCCTTCTCTTAGTCTAGTTTCTTCCTTGTAAAATGGCCTTGAAGCCCTCCTAGTGTAAAAATTTTCCTTGTGAATGAAAAATTCTCTACACTTGTCTTCGTATAGCTTTTCGTACTCGCCTTTATTCCTGTTGTATTTTACTATCTGCTCGGTACAGCTGCCGAACTAATATAGCTGCTTTGTACTCAAGGAGATGGAGATACTTCACTGGAAACGGCTGTACTCTTCGGCTTTAGACGAAGCTGAGAAAAGAGCTATAGCCGACCAGACGAAGAATGACGAGCTTCTGGCTCGTTTAGTGAAGCTGGAGGCCGATAATAAGGACTTAGAGTCCGATAAGAAGGATCTGGAGGCCGAGCTGAATACGACCATTGCTGAGAGGACTGCGTACGAGGATTACATCCGTGTGCGCGGGGGAATGACCATATCAGATGTTCAGAGTCGAGTTGACGAACTGTGGGAGGAATATCATGTACTCCGGAGGAACAATGCGCTGGAGAGCTCGGCTTGCCAACAAGTTGTGAAATCATTGCGGCGCTGGGCTTCTCGGTACAACATTGTTCTTTCTCGGCGCCCCTCCATAGAAAGATTCCTTCGGCATATCGTGCCAACAGATGCTCGCACTCCAGATCAAACCTCTGGTTCCCTTGTTCAAAATCCTACTCCCAGTCAACAACGAACTCCGGAACAGCCGGAAACGTCAAGACGAGAACGGGCTCAGGAGCAACCGGAATCGTCAAGACAGGGACGGACTGAAATTCGCCGAGGAGTTGTGACTATGAGCGAGCAAGATCAGCAGATGCTTATTGCAGAGACTCTTCATCGCCGAGGTGTTAGGACTTCTCGGGCTCGGGGAAGAGGCGTTGGGTCGAGGATAGCATCTCGTCGACCTGCTTATTCTTCATCTGCTCGGAACAACCGAACTCGGCTTCCAGAGGATTTTGCAGATAGGTGGCTTAACTTCAGCAACCCTGGACAGTAGAATAGTCCTTTGTAATAGCGTAACGCCATTTTGTAGGGTAGCGGAGTTGTATGCCGAACAAGATTTGAAAAATGAAATTTTGTTTTCGCTTCTAACACTGTATTTACAGCTTAGCGAAAAAATTTCATCGTACTTGTCCTCGGTCTTATGAAGTAAACTTCTTTGACCGGACTTGGTCCTTGGTCTGATGAAATAAACATCTTTGACCGGACTCGTCTTTGGTCTGATGAAATAAACATCTTTGACCGGACTCGTCTTTGGTCTGATGAAATAAACATCTTTGACCGGACTCGTCTTTGGTCTGATGAAATAAACATCTTTAACCGGACTCGTCTTTGGTCTGATGAAATAAACATCTTTGACCGGACTCGTCTTTGGTCTGATGAAATAAACATCTTTGACCGGACTTGGTTTGTGTTCTAATTTGGCGATTTGTCGCCGGGATCGAACTTTCCCTTGTCCTAATTCGGCGAGTTTTATCGCGTGGATCGGACTTTCCCAGTTAACCGAAGTGGTCTTATGCAGTAAACCTCTTTGACTAGACGTGGTCGTCCCCGGTCTTATGAGGTAAACTTCTTTGACCGAACTTGGTCGTCCTAATTCGGCGAGGTTTATCGCGTGGATCGGACTTTCCCTTATTGCAGTTCGTTTCAGACGAAGTGCTTATTTCTTAAGCCGAATTGTGGTCTTGTATCTTCCTGAGAAGCTTGGACTCACAATCGTTGGCTTATTGCAGTTCGTTTCAGACGAAGTGCTTGTTAAGCTGAATTGCGGTCTTGTATCCTCCTTGGAAGCTTGGACTCACAATCGTTGGCTTATTGCAGTTCGTTTCAGACGGACTGCTTGTTAAGCTGAATTGTGGTCTTATATCCTCCTTAGAAGCTTGGACTCACAATAGTCTTTAATAATCGATCTAAAAAGGGGATCAGTCTTTAAAGAACGATATACCTTGGTACCATTTGTAAGAGACGACAAGCACATAGAGACAAAACACATAGAAAAAAAAAATGAAAAAGATGAAAGAAAAAAACTTTAAACTTTTTATAAAACGACAAGTAAAAGGTACAAGTAAAAACAAACAAATAAAAACATGTACCCCTATGACCGAACTAGACACAAGACAGACTGACCGGACTTTGTCTCTTACAAGTGGAACTTCTTGAGGTTGGAGACGTGCCATGTTCGGGGTACTTGTTCTCCTGACATGTAAGTCAATTTATAAGACCCTTTGCCGAGGACTTCTGACACCCGATACGGACCCTCCCATGTGGGCTCGAGTTTGCCCAGCTTTTCTGCTCGGCTTACTTCGTTGTTTCTCAAGACGAGATCTCCCACTTGAAATTGAAGCTTTTTCACCCTTTTGTTATAATACCGGGCTACTTGCTCCTTATACTTGGCTGCTTTTATGCACGCCAATTCTCTTCTTTCTTCGGCGAGATCTAGTTCTGCTCTCAGTCCGTCGTCATTCATTTCTGAGGAGAAATTTAGAGTTCGGGGACTGGGTACGCCGATCTCCACCGGAATTACGGCTTCAGTGCCGTACACCAGACTATACGGAGTTTCACCGTTGGAGGTTTTGGGTGTAGTTCGATAGGACCATAGGACTTGAGGGAGATTTTCTACCCATTGTCCTTTGGCTTGTTCTAACCGAGCTTTTAACCCTTTCACCAGAATCCGGTTCGTTACTTCCGTTTGTCCGTTTGCTTGGGGATGGGAGACCGAAGTGAACCGCTGTTGAATGTTCAGCTCTTGGCACCAATTCTTGAACGTCTTGTCGGTGAACTGAGTCCCATTATCCGAGATGAGGATGTGAGGTATGCCAAATCGGCACACTATGTTCTTCCAGACGAAGTCCAATGCCTTTGAGCTCGTTATCGTAGCTAATGGTTCAGCCTCCACCCACTTCGTGAAGTAGTCCACGGCAACGATAAGGAATTTCATTTGCCGAGGAGCTTGAGGAAGTGGTCCCACTATGTCTATGCCCCATTGCATGAAAGGCCAAGGGCTTTGCATAGTGTATAGATCGGTCTGCGGCATCCTTGGGACATTTGCATGAATTTGGCACTTCGTACACTTCTTGACGAGCTGCACTGCCTCTTGTACCATGGTTGGCCAATAATATCCCCATCTCAGAACTTTTTTAGCTAAAGCTCTGGCTCCGATGTGGCTACCGCACGATCCTTCATGAACTTCTCTGAGGATGTAGTCCGTCTCTTCTGGTCCTACGCACCGCAATAACGGCTGGAGGTAAGACTTTCTAAAGAGGACTCCTTCATGAAGTTCGTACCGAAGTGCTCGGCACGTGATCTTCCGAGCTTCTCTCTTATCCTCGGGCAATTGTCCTTGATCCAGATACTGCAAGATCGGCGTCATCCAGTTCGGCGAGCTGGATACTGAATGTACCTCGGCTTCATCAATGCTTCGATGCATTAATTCTTCCGCCTTTGAGCTCGGATCTGAGGCCAACTTACTTAAGGTATCTGCTCGGCTATTTTCCGCTCTGGGAATGCGGATTATCCGAAAATAGGAGAAACTTCGGCTGATGCTTTGCGCTTTGTCCAAATACTTCTTCATTCTCTCGTCACGAGCTTCACTTGTACCCAACATGTGATTTACTATGACTTGTGAATCACAATGGACTTTGAGAGATTTGACGAGCAGACTTTGCGCTAGCTGGAGTCCGGCCAGGAGGGCTTCGTACTCGGCTTCATTATTAGTAGTGGGGAATAGGAACCGAAGTGAGTAGGTTACCTCGTGTCCGTCGGGAGCGACAAGTAAAATACCAGCTCCACTTCCCATCTTGTTTGAAGCTCCATCTACGAATCCGCTCCAGCAGTCCGGCGGCTCTACTTCGGATTCCAAGGGCTGTGCTAGTTCGGCATTGGCAGAATTCTTCTGTTCGGCAATAACAGGAATTGCTTGATCGAACTTTGCTTCCGCAAGAAAATCTGCCAAGGCTTGTCCCTTGATGGCTTTCCGAGGTAGATATTCAATTGTATGCTCTCCCAACTCTATAGCCCACTTGGCGATTCTGCCTGATGCTTCTGGTTTGGTCAACACTTGCCGAAGTGGCAGATCAGTTAAGACGCATACCTTGTGAGCATAGAAGTATGGCCGCAGTCTCCTTGCTGCATTTACTAGTGCCAGAGCAATCTTTTCCAGTGGTTGATACCTGGTTTCTGGACCTCTTAATGCTCGGCTTGTAAAATAGATGGGAAGCTGCTTTAGGCCTTCTTCTCGTACAAGCACCGCGCTGATGGTTTGATCCGATGCCGCTAAGTATAAGAATATTACTTCGGCTTCGGTTGGAGCAGAGAGAATAGGAAGCTCGGCTAGATAACTTTTGAGCTCGTCAAAGGCCTTTTTCTGCTCGGCTCCCCACTCGAACTTTGGTGCCTTTTTCAACACCTTGAAGAACGGCAGTTGCTTTTCGGCTGCTTGGGAAAGGAATCGATTCAGTGCGGCTAGACATCCGGTTAGCCTTTGCACGTCATGTATGGACTTCGGCATTGCCATGTTCTGAACGACTTGAACTTTTGAGGGGTTTGCCTTGAGTCCGTCCTTTGAAACCCAACAACCCATAAACTTTCCCGAATCTACCAAAAAGGTACACTTTTGGGGATTAAGTTTGAGGTTGGCTTTCTTGAGCACGTTGAGAGTGGACTTGAGGTTGTGCTCGTACTCCGAAGTGCTTTTGCTTTTGACGACTATATCGTCAACATACACTTCGACCTCCTTTCCAATCAGGTGCCGAAAAAGCTTGTCTACCATCCTTTGATAAGTGGCTCCGGCATTCTTTAAACCGAATGGCATCTTTTTATAAGCGAAAATGCCGAAATCAGTAATGAAGGCCGTTTTTGAAGCGTCAATCTCATCCATTAAAACTTGATGGTATCCTTTGTACAGATCAAGAAAGCAAAAAATTTCAAAGCCTATCAAAGCTTCTACTTTTTTATCTATGTTCGGAAGGGGATAGCAATCTTTGGGACAGTGCTTATTTAGATCGGTGAAATCTATGCACATCCGCCATCCTCCTTCCTTTTTCTTGATCATGACAGGATTGGCCACCCACGAAGGATACTTCACTTCGAATAACACATCCGCCTTCAATAATTGACGTACTTCGTCATGGATGACTTGACTTCGTTCTGCCGCAAAGAGTCTTTGCTTCTGTTTTATCGGCCGGACTGAAGGATCAATATTTAACCGATGAGTGATTACCTCGGGGGGCACTCCGGTCATGTCCAACGGAGACCATGCAAAGACGTCTTTATACTCCTTGAGGAGCTGGATGGTTTTTTCCCGAAGTAGGGGCGTTCCCGCGAAGCCGATCTTAACCGTTCTGGATGGATCGTCTTCGTACAGCTGAACTGTCATCGAGTTCGGCTCCGGTATGACTTCGGTCATCGCCTCTGACTCCGGCTGCTGTGATTGCTATGCTTGGTGGTGCCGATCTGACTGCTCGGCACTTCTAAGCGCAATTTGCAGACATTCCTTTGCTCTCTTTTGGTCACCTCGGATGACCGCTATCCCTCCTTTAGTAGGGATCTTGATGGTGAGGTGATAGGTGGAGCAAACGGCCCGAACTGTGTTGAGCCAGTCTCTTCCCAGGATGACGTTGTACGGGGACCGAGCTTTCACCACGAAAAACTCAATCATCGTACTGGAGCTAGTAGGCGCTTTCCCCACCGTGATCGGAAGGCTGATAATACCTTCAGGGCGGGTGTCCTCCTGGGTGAAGCTCTTCAGGGGAAGCGGAGCCGGACTGAGCCGAGCTGGGTCCACTTCTAGTTTGTCGAAGCACTCTTTAAAAAGAATGCTAACCGACGCTCCTGTATCCACAAACACCCTGTGGATCAGTTTGTTTGCCACTCCGGCTTGGATGACAATGGCGTCTTGGTGAGGAGAGATGGCCGGGACGGGATCAGCAGCCGAGAACGTAATCACTTCGTCCTGCTTCAGCCTTTTATGCGTTGGCTCCTCTCGATTGGAGCCTCTGCGTTCTGACTTTAGGGACGACTTGGTCTTCCCGGCAGGGAGCGCGTCAATAGTCTGGATTACTCCATCATATTGCGGCTCGTCATCGTCTTCGGGATCCGGCTGCCTTTTCGGATCCTGAGGAGCGCAGTTCGCACCACTCTGCTTTTTATTCTTCTTTGGCTGCTTGCTTCGGTATTTTTTCAATGTCCCTGCCTTCACAAGAACATCGATACCTGCAGCCAAGTTTCTGCACTCCTCAGTATCGTGACCGTGGTCTTGATGGTAGGAGCAGTAGCTATCCTGTGGTCGGCGCGCGGCTGATTTCGTCATCCGCTTTGGCTTTTCGAATAGGTCAGAGTGCAGTTCGAAAATTTCCGCTCTCGGCTTGTTCAGCGGTACGAACTGAGCGGGCGACTTCTCGGGATTGAGACGAGGTCCCAATCTGTCTTGCACCGGAGCCCTTTGAATTCTTTCAAATGGAGTCCGGCGAGGATGCCCCTGATCGCTATGATCGGGCTTCCTTCTGTCTCCTCGGGCCGATGAGCTGTCTAACGACCGTTTGCGACGGTCTGCCTCATCGGCCCGGGAGTACTGGTCCGCAATGTCCCACATTTCCTGAGCTGTCTGCGGACCGCACTCAACGAGCTTCCTGTAGAGAGCTCCGGGCAGGATTCCATTTTGGAATGCCGAGATGACAAGCAGATCATTGAGATCGTCTACTTGCAGGCATTCCTTGTGGAATCTTGTCATAAAGTCGCTGATTTTTTCGTCGCGACCTTGACGAATGGAAAGCAGCTGAGCCGAAGTGATTCGGGCTTCCGCTTTCTGAAAGAACCTCCTGTGGAAGGCATCCATTAGATCTCGGTAAGATCTGATGCTGCCCTGGGGGAGGCTATCGAACCACCTTCTCGCGTTCCCGATGAGCAGCTCGGGAAACAGCTTGCACATGTGGACCTCGTTGAGACCCTGGTTCGCCATGTTATATTGATAGCGCCCCAAGAAATCGTGAGGGTCCACGAGCCCGTCGTAAGTCATCGACGGAGTTCGGTAGTTCTGTGGTAGGGGAGTTCGGGTGATGTCGTCCGAGAACGGAGTCTTCAGTGCTCCGTACACGGCGAATCCGATATCTCGTCGGTATGGAGGAGATTGAGTTCTCCTGTGATTCCGGTACCGAGGAGGAACAGGAATATGTCGGGGTTGAGGATTCTTCTTCCTGGAAGACACGGCACTACTGCGGTAGTGACTTTCTTGTGCGGAGGGAGAAGGAGAATCCGCCGATTTCGTCTCCGGCTGCTTTTTGCCTTTTCGCAGGAAGGTTAAGAATTCCTCCTGCTTCGCCGCCAAAAACTGCTTGACAGCCTCATTCAAATCGGGCTGCTGGGAAGACTCAGTGGGACGATTTTTGGAGCGGCTTGTTCCTTCGCCATGAGAACTGGTGGTGGATTTATCCCTAGGCTGTTTTCCAGACCTATGGGATGGATTGGCTTCCTCCTGGTTCTCACGGGCAGGAATACGGGTACTCTGCGATCTGGTATGCATTTTTTGGGTGGAAAAAATGGATCAAAAATTCGCTTTATCACAAATTTTGTTCTCTGCTTCCCACAGACGGCGCCAGTGATGATTGCGCGAATTTTTGATGTTAGTAAATGCTGGTAGAGAATGAAGATTACGACACAAAGAATTTACGTGGTTCGATTTACTGAAGTAAATCTACGTCCACGGGAAGAAGGGAGGGCAAGATTGTATTGCTTGATCTGGGATTACAGCTTACAACACAGACTTGCTATATGGTATTTTATCTCTAGAGAGCTTAACCCTTTTCTATCTGATCTAAGTTCTATTTATACATTGAACTAAGGTCGTGGTTTGCAGCCCCACTAACAAGATCGTGGGTGAGCAATAACTGCTCAATAACTGCTTCGTACCACTAAATAGATCGTGGGTATAGCGGAGGTCGTGGAGGCCTTTCATGAGTCCACTAACTCCTAGTTCGGTCGAATGCTGAGACCGAACTGCTGGACTTTACCGATCAGCTCTTGCCGATCTGAGAGGAGAGCTTGACTGGTCGGCTTTTACCGAGCTGTAGGCTGAGTCCGAACTCTTTGGTCGTGCCGAACTCTTTGGTGCCGAACAGATACTCTTTCTTGGGATCTGGGCTGATGGGCCGTCACTGTTATTGGGCTTGCCATTAGGGTTTAGTTCGTACCCCATCAGTATCCCAATCCATATCATTTGGTATCAGAGCCAACTGGTATTGATCTATCCATAGCTTTATCTTACATTGTTTATCTTTCATATCCTTGAAAAAAAAATCCAAAAAAAAATCCGAAAAAAAAAATCAGAAAAAAAATTTCAAAAAAAAAATCCAAAAAAAAAAATCCGAAAAAAAAAACCCCAATACGTATTTCACCTCATATTTTCTTGACCATTTCCTTTCATCCTTCATTCAAGGGCTGAAGTTTGGTTGGTCGTTATTAGTTCTTGTTTTGTTTTTGATTTGTTTTTTTACTTGTGTTATCTTTGCAAAAGAGAAAGAGTGGTAAAAGGCTTGAGTGGTGAGGTTATTTGAGGGGAGGTAAAAGCCAACGAGTGATATACACGAGTGTTTTGTGAGGTTTAATTTTGTGTGATACACGAGTGAACTGTGAGGATGGATTCTACTGACGATCATATTCCAGTTGATCCTACGTTGAAAGCCATGCAACAACGATTTGCAAGGTTTGCACGGATTCTGGAAAGTGTTTCAGGGCGGTTGGAGAGGCTAGAAGTTCAGGCAACAAATGAAAATAATAACGAGGAGGAAGAGAGTGGAGGAGAAGATGATGCTTCATATAGGCATCGAAATGAGAGACGTGGAAACGGTAGAAGAGGGCGTACAAATGAAGTGGATGGTGATTTGAGAAGCATCAAACTGAAGATCCCAACATTCCAAGGAAGGAGTGACCCCGAAGCTTATTTGGAGTGGGAGAGAAAGGTGGATCTCATCTTTGAATGTCACAACTATTCCGAGGAGAAAAAGGTTAGACTTGCTGCTATTGAATTCACTGACTATGCTATAGTTTGGTGGGATCAATTGACAACCAGTACAAGGCGATACGGAGGAAGACCAGTTTCGACTTGGGAAGAAATGAAAAGCATAATGCGTAAGAGATTTGTACCTTCTCATTATTTTCGTGAATTGTATCAAAAATTACAATCTATGAAACAAGGTACTAAATCTGTTGATGAGTACTACAAAGACATAGATTGCCATGATTAGGGCAAATGTTGAAGAAGATAGAGAAGCAACTATGGCTCGATTCTTATGTGGGCTGAATAGGGAGATTGCAAACATTGTGGAGCTTCAACACTATGTGGAGTTGGAGGACATGGTTCATATGGCCATGAAGGTGGAGGGACAATTGAAGAAGAAGGGAACAATCCAAAAGAATTTTTCAACAAGTTCTCATTCTTCAAGGACAAAAGAGTGGACTTCAACCAAACCCAATTTTGGGGCAGGTTCTAAACCCCAAAATGAGGCGTCGACATCCAAGTCCAAAGAATTTGAGAAGGGTAAAGGTATTTCTACTTCTACTTCTACTCGAAATAGAGATATCAAATGTTTTCGTTGTCAAGGTGTTGGACACATTGCATCTCAATGTCCAACAAAAGGGTGATGATTTTGAAGCCAAATGGAGAGATAGAATCTGAAAGTGAACGTGAAGATGATGATGAGGAGGAGGAGGATAAACAATTGGAGGAGATTGAACCAGAACATGGAGAACTTTTGGTGGTTCGAAGGGCTCTAAACATGCAAAACAGAAACGATGATCAGCAAAGGGAGAACATCTTCCACACAAGGTGTTTGGTCCAAGGTAAACTTTGCATAATGATTATTGATGGTGGTAGTTGTGCAAACGTTGCAAGTTCTGAAATGGTGGAAAAGTTGAGCTTAACAACGGAAAAACATCCTAATCCGTACAAGCTACAATGGCTTAATGAATGTGGAGAAATTCGAGTGACTAAGCGAGTTCTAATTTCGTTTTCAATTGGCAATTATAAAGATGATGTTCTTTGCGATGTTGTGCCAATGCATGCTAGTCACATTCTTTTGGGGAGGCCATGGCAGTTTGATCGTAGAGTGACTTATGATGGATTTCACAACCACTACACCTTCAAGCACAACAACAAGTCTATTATGCTTGTGTCTTTAACACCTCAACAAGTTCAAGAGGACCAACAGAAATTGTCACAAGCAAGGAGAGCTCGTGAGGTTGAGAGGAAAAGAAGTGAGAGCATTGAAAAAGAGTCGAGTGAAAAAAAGAGTCGAGAGAAAAGTAAGAATGAGAGGAAAAAAGGTGAGGGCATTGAAAAAGAGTCAAGTGAAAAGAGTCCGAATGAAAAAAAGAACTTTTATGTGGGAGCAAGAGAAATAAAGAGTGCAATAGTTGAAAAAAAGAGTGTTTTCATCTTAGTGTACAAACAGTCTTTGTTTACCACTAACGAATTAACCACTTCTTTGCCAAGTGCTTTTGTGTCTCTTTTACAGGAATTCGAAGATGTTTTTCCCGTGGAAGAATCAAGTGGATTACCGCCATTAAGAGGTATTGAACACCAAATTGACCTTATTCCCGGGGCAGTTCTACCAAATCGACCAGCCTATAGAGCCAATCCCGAAGAGACTAAGGAAATTCAAAGGCAAGTGCAAGAGTTGTTGGACAATGGAAAAATCCGTGAGAGCATGAGTCCATGTGCAGTTCCGGTAATTGTTGTTTCTAAGAAAGATGGATCATGGAGGATGTGCATCGACTGCCGAGCAATCAACAAAATCACGGTAAAGTATCGCTATCCTATTCCTAGGCTAGATGATATGCTTGATGAATTGCATGGTTCTGTTGTGTTTAGTAAGATCGATTTGAAAAGTGGTTATCATCAAATTCGAATTAGAGAAGGAGACGAATGGAAAACAGCCTTTAAAACAAAATTTGGTCTATATGAGTGGTTAGTAATGCCTTTTGGTTTAACTAATGCACCAAGTACTTTCATGAGGTTGATGCACCATGTTTTGAGAAAATTCATTGGAAAATTTGTGGTTGTTTATTTTGATGATATTCTTGTCTATAGCAAAAATGTGAATGAACATCTTAACCATGTGCGTGCAGTTTTGGATACCTTACGAAAAGAATCATTGTATGCAAATCTCAAAAAGTGTTCTTTTTGCATGGATAAAGTTGTTTTTCTGGGTTTTGTTATAAGTGCTAATGGGATTGAAATGGAAAAAGAGAAGGTGAAAGCTATTTTAGAATGGCCAATTCCTCAAAATGTAGCACAAGTTAGAAGTTTTCATGGTCTTGCTAGTTTTTATAGGAGGTTTGTCAAGGATTTTAGTACAATTGCTGCACCTTTGAATGAAATTGTGAAAAAGGATGTTTGTTTTTATTGGGGAGAAAAACAAGAACATGCTTTTAATCTCCTTAAAGAAAAACTTACAACTGCACCAATTCTTTCTTTGCCTAACTTTGATAACATGTTTGAGCTTGAATGTGATGCATCTGGGGTAGGCATAGGAGTTGTTTTGTTGCAGGATAGGAAGCCAATCGCGTACTTTAGCGAAAAGTTGAAAGGAGCTCAATTGAACTATCCAACGTATGACAAGGAGTTATATGCTTTGGTTAGAGCTTTGGAAACATGGCAGCATTACTTGTGGCCTAGAGAGTTTGTAATTCACACGGATCATGAATCTCTCAAGTACTTGAAAGGTCAAGGTAAGCTTAGCAAGAGACATGTTAAGTGGGTGGAATTCATTGAATCATTTCCCTATGTAATCAAATACAAAAAGGGAAAAGAAAATATTGTGGCTGATGCATTATCTCGGAGGTACATTTTGATCACTACTTTGAGTTCTAAGTTGCTTGGTTTTGAGTTGATTAAGGAAATGTATGATAATGACCCGGACTTTTCTTCTATCTATTTAGCTTGTGAGCATGCTGCATTTGACAAGTTCTATAGGCATGATGGCTATTTGTTTAGAGAAAACAAATTATGCATTTCTAAAGGTTCTATGCGTGAATTGCTTGTGCGTGAAGCTCATGGTGGTGGTTTAATGGGTCATTTTGGAGTCCATAAGACAATGAATGTTTTGCTTGAACATTTCTTTTGGCCTAAAATGCGTGTGGATGTTGAAAGAATTTGTAAAAGATGCATAACTTGCATGCAATCCAAGTCTAAATCACACCCACATGGTTTGTACAAACCGTTACCAATTCCTAGTGCACCTTGGGAGGATATTTCAATGGACTTTGTTGTTGGTTTGCCAAGAACAAAAAGAGGTAGAGATTCAGTTTTTGTGGTTGTTGATAGGTTTTCAAAAATGGCACATTTTATTCCATGTCACAAAACTGATGATGCATCTCATATCGCTGATTTGTTCTTTAAAGAAATTGTCCGTTTGCATGGTGTTCCTAGATCAATTGTGAGTGATCGAGATGCTAAATTTGTGAGTCATTTTTGGCGAGTGTTGTGGAATAAGTTGGGAACTAAACTCTTGTTTTCTACTACTTGTCATCCACAAACTGATTTTTTTTTTTTTTTTTTTTTTTTTTTTTTTTTTTTTTCAAACACCTCTACGGTGGAGGGTTCGTGGGTCCCTCATCCCTATATTTCCAAAAGTGATAATTACAAGGCGTGGCCACACCCAAAAGTGGTGTGCCGTAACAAATTCAAGAGTAGTATGCGGTCCGATCCCACAAGGTTCGGACCTCATCATACTCCTTTCCAAAATACAATTAACCAAAAAGCTAGTCACTAGTGTCTCCCATAGTCTCATGATCAACTTTGATGCCCGTCCCCGTCTAGGTTTCGGATGTGCGACACTCCCATCTCGTCCAATCTAACCAAGTCCAACAGTTCTCTCGGTGCTGAGTTGTAGTGCATTCGTAGGCCACTGTCTTGGACTAGCCCCATTTTCGCAAGGAAGTCCGCCGCTTTGTTCCCCTCCCTGTGTATGAAGGTGGCTCGGAAATTGAGATGGCGTTTGAGAATGGTTAGTTGCGCCACCGCTTGCCGAGCTAGTGCCGGGCCCCATCCTGCCCATTGACCAATTTGATTGCTTGCTCTGCATCTGACTCAATCCAGATTGGTAGGCCGAATTCCTTGGCTATATTTAGCCCGTGAATCATGGCCAACAGCTCCGCTTCTAAAGCCGAGTGGGCTTCAAGGGGTGTGCTGACAGCGGCGAGCATCTTACCCGAGTGGTCTCGAATAATCCCTCCAGCCCCTGTTCTGCCGTTCGCTTCATTGTAGGAGCCATCCGTGTTGAGCTTTATCCACGGCTGATCCGGGGGGTTCCATTTGATTGCCATGGCTAGGGGTAGCGCCCTGATTGCCGCCGCTTGTTGGGGAATATTGATTCCAAGTTTAACTCCCTTCCAATGTTTCGGCTTCAAGCTTCCATTAGACATAGCATTTCGAATGAACATGTGGACCTGCCATACCACGTTTTGTGGTTTAAACTGTGTGCCTTGGTGGCGGCTCCTGTTTCTCTCCGACCAGATAAACCAAAGGATGAGGTATGGAGTGGCTCGGCTAAGATGTTTCTTGTTCGGCTGTTGGCACCTTCGCGCCCACACTTCGATTCTCGTAGGGATTGTGTCATTGATATGGATGCGGGGGAACGGCCCTGTGAACCAGCCGTCGAACTCACTCCATACTCTGCGAGCTCCATATCCCTGGATGAAGAGGTGTTGGAGTGACTCAGTGTTCGGTCTGTGGGGGCAGCATTGGCACTTAGAGGCTAGCTCAATCTCCCGCCACTGAAGTTTCGTGTCAACCGGCACCCGATTGGAGAGAAGCCTCCAGATAAAGATGGCTATTGAGTTGGTGAGGCCTACCTTCCAAACATCCCCCAAACCATGGATGATCGGGTTTCGTCCTCGAAGTGTGTCCCATGTCGAAGCCACCGTGAATTCCCCATGCTTAGAGAGGTTCCACCTCAGGATATCCTGTTCGTCATGGAGGATCGGTGTATTAATGATGCCATCGATAACATGCTGAGGAAGGCCGGCCTGATTGTGAAGGAGTTGAAGCTTGGGCACATCCCAACCACCATTTGTAATGAACTCCGAGACCCGGGTGGTTGGTCTTCCCCTATCATCAAGACTAAGTTCCCTCAGAGGGCTATCGCCAAGCCAAATGTCATCCCAGAAGTAGATGTCCCCTTGTCCCACTAGCCATCTTATGTGCGGTTGCGCGAGGGGCCATGCTCTTGAGAGCCTTCTCCACGTAGGGCTACTCCTGCTCGGCAATCTCAAGGTGAGCGGTGTGGAGTTGGAGCAATATTTTGCCATCATGTATCTTGCCCAAAGGGAGTTTTGCTCCCGAAAGCGCCACCAAAGTTTGATATTGAAGGCGCGGAGGACCTCCATAGTTTTTCGGATCCCAAGGCCTCCTTCATCAGTGGGCCGGCACATTTGTTCCCATCCAATCCAATGGGTCCGCTTCTTTTCATTCGTAGACCCCCAAAAGAATCGGGCCATTTGTTGATCAAGTTGCTTGAGGGTACCGGCCGTGGGCTCGACGGCTTGAAAGATGTGCAAGGGGATCGCTTCAAGAGTGCTCTTAATCAACGTAAGCCTTCCTCCAAAGGATAGGTGACGGTGTGCCCATCCTGAGATCCTTCTTGCAATCTTTTCCCGTAGAAACAGGAACATGTCCGTGCGTTTGGCACCACGATAGATAGGGACTCCGAGATAGAGAAAAGGAAAGGCCCCTCTAGAGAAGCCTCCTTCCGCCTGGATCGAGTTTGCCCAATGCTCATGGGCCTCGGCAATATAGAAATTACTCTTGGCGAGGCTGACTTGTTGGCCGGAGACTCTTTCATATTTTTCGAGACAGGCTCTTAGCCGGCGCATAGGATTTGCCGCCGCTTGAGTGAAGATGATAATGTCGTCCGCATAGGCTAGATGGCTGATCTCCATGCATCTCCGGGAGGCTTTGAACGTCATGTCCTTTTGGCCGAGGATGAGCTTATCTAATGCTCGGGACAGGTAGTCCGCAGCGATTACGAACAGAGCGGGGGAGATCGGGTCTCCTTGCCGAAGTCCTCGAGTTGATCTAAAGAAGCCCGAGGGTGCCCCGTTAACAAGGACCGAGAACCAGCAATACCCAATACACCTCTCCATAAGTGAAATCCATGAATCCGGGAAACCCATACGGCGTAAAACTTTGAAGAGGAATGGCCATTGGACCCTATCATAGGCTTTAGCCATGTCAATCTTTACTGCCACATTAGGCGCTGGGGAGCATCTAGCAAGCTCATGGAACATCTCTTGAGCCAGAAGTGCGTTGTCGTTAAGGAGCCGACCTTTGACAAATCCACTTTGGTTTGGGGAGATGACCTGTGGGAGGAAAGGAGAGAGTCGAGAGGTGAGTACCTTGGTAATGATCTTGTTTAGAACATTGCAGAGACTAATGGGTCGGTAGTCGGTCCATGACTCCGGCGATGCCTTCTTTGGGATAAGGACTATGCTTGTGGCCGTGATGCTCCTTGGCAGGAAGGCCCCTCTGAAGAACTGTCTGATTGCTTCCACTACCTCCGGCCCCACAATGGGCCAGCAGGCTTGATAGAAGGTGGCCGAGAAGCCGTCGGGTCCGGGTGCACTATCTCCGGAAATGCAAAAGGTGGCACTCCTGACCTCGTCCGCACTTGGAGCATCTGCGATGTCAACGAACTGCTCGGCTGAGTGGACCTGCTGGATTAGGTCGAGGTCTGGGTCTTCAAGTGTCGGATTGTTGGGGGCAAGGAGTTGTTGGAAGAACTCCACTGCGGACTTTTTAATCTCGGCTTCCTCGGTGAGCTCCTGCCCATTGGCACGAATCGAATGGATGCGGAGACGAACCCTCTTTTGTTTCACCCAGCTTTGGTAGAACCGGGTATTTTTGTCTCCCTCGGCAAGCCACCTCAAAGCTGCCTTCTGTCGCCAAAAATCTTCTTCCATTCTCAGCAGAAGGATGTACTCGGCAATGTGTTTGTTGAACGCTGTCCTGTGATCCGGAGTCGGCCTTGCTTCGAAACAAGATTGGGCCAGAGCAATTTCTTCCTCCTTTTCTTTTATATTAGCATGGATGTTCCCAAAAACCTCTTTGTTCCACTCCTTAAGGGCCTTTTTAACTCTGGCCTGCTTGATTTGAATGTTTAGGATTCCACCCGCCCCCGTGGGCTCCTCCCATGCTTTTTGCACTACGGCCATGAATCCTTCATGTCGGATCCACATGTTCTGGAACCTGAAAGCCTTGGCTCCAGCGGATGTGTTCATCTTCGTGCACCTGACAAGAATTGGTCCATGGTCCGAGGCAATCCGGGGGAGATTCGTAACCCGAGTAGCCTCGAAGGTCTTAGTCCAATCCTCGCTGACAAGCACTCTATCCAACCTTTCAAAAAGGCCATTCTTGGCCCAAGTGAATGCCGCTCCATCAAAACCAGGGTCAAGCAGCCTACAATCTTCCGTTGCCTCCGCAAAATCTACCATCTCGGCTTGCCGGTTGGTATCACTTCCGACTCTGTCTTGGTGAGATAGAATGGTGTTGAAATCACCACCGATGATCCAAGGTGTTCCCTCAAGAGGCCCGGCAATCTCTCTCATCTTGTCCCATAAGTGATGTCTTTCAGCCCTTGTACATTTGGCGTACACGGCTGAGATGGCCACCGGCCTAGCAAGGCGGTGGGATTTGAGGTACCCGTGAAGAATTTGTTCCGAGTCAACCTCAATATCAAAAGTGGACCCCTCTTCCGCAAACATCCAAATCTTCCCGTTCGTGTTCGAACCAATGAAGGACAGCCCCAAGGCCTTAGAGAAACGGTCCGGGTCCGGTTGTGTGAGCGGTTCCATTATTGCAAGAAATAAAACATTATGACAATCAATAAGTCTTTTCAGAACGTTTTGAGTGGGCGCATTCGCGATCCCCCTCACGTTCCAAAACATGAGATTGTACGACATTATTAACAAGAAGGGTGCGTACCCAAAGAGGTTGAAGGCCCTCCTTGATAGTCAGTGCGGTGTTGCTCTTTGTTCGGAGCGACCTCCTCGTCGTCCTCGGCCGAACTGTTGCCTCCTAACTTCTCGGCCCCCACGTGCAATTCCATGGGGTCTTCGTCCGCGTCCCCACAATTCTCAACATCAAATTCTCCGTTCTCCATGAGAGAATAATATTGGTTAGTGCTCATGTGGTTCTTTGCCGAGAAGAACCCACGCCCCCTTGTCAAAGCATGACGCGCGCCTCCTCTCGGATTCCCTCGCCGAACTGGTGAGACCAAGCTCCTCGCATTGGGGGAGCCCCACTCCACGTCCATGTTCCCACATGGTGTTGGTGGTTCGGTGGTGGGATGCAATGGATTCCCCCGGTTCGGTGGGGACTTCCCAATCTCGATCCCGACAATGAGCCCGGCATTTTGAGTTCCGGAGCTCGGTCCGCTCCCAAAAGTAGAGTCACCCTTGGAGTTCGGTCCCTCCCAGGAAGTACCACCGGTATCCTCCCCATTTGTTTTGTTATTGTTTGGTCGATCACCGGCCTTGCCTTGCTTCTTCCCCTGATGTTTCCATTCATTGGAGCTGGAGGCATTCTTCCCCATATCTTGCTTCCCCTTCTCGGTCTGTCTCTCGGGTTGTGGCTGTTTTGGCGGGCCGTTGTGGTAGTTTCTCTTTGGCGGCCGTTCCTTCTTGCCCGTCGCATAGCACACCTCACTTGCATGGCCGACATGTTTGCATTCTTGGCAATATGATGGTATCTTGTCCCATCGGACTCGCTGCACCGTTTCTCGCCCACCAAGGTCGAGGATTATCTCTTCGGTAGGTGGTTTTGTGATGTCTATCTCGACGCAAATTCGGGCAAATGAAAGCCGAGTCTTGTTTGCCGTGGCTCGATCAATTTGTATTGGATTGCCGAGAAGCTTGCCGATGGCGAATAAGGCGGATTGGTCGAAAAGATGAATGGGGAGGCCAATTAGGTTGCACCAAATTGCCGCAATAGGGGACTCGCAGTAAGCATCAAAGTCCGGGGACCATTTGAAGACCCTCATCGGGTGTCGGTCAATGAGCCAAACGGGCGTACCCCTTGGGCCTCCAAGGATTCGGGCATAGTCCGCCAAGTCCTCGCATTGAATGAGAATATGTTTAGCATTAATGTACTTCCAACTAAATCCACATCGAAGTTTAATATTATCGAGGGTCTTTTGGATTTGCAGTCCCGTAGGGATAGAGTGAGAGAACTTACCCACAATGGCGTGTCCCATGCTCTCAGCAAGCTTTTGAGTTTCCGCTCCGGAGAAGTAGATGGCCGGGATGCCGTCGGACACTGAAGCAAATCCAATGTTCTGGAGCTTATCCGGCTCAAAGGCTTGAGGGCCGGTAGGGTCAGTCGAGCCTTTAAGCATGTCCGCCATCGTTTTCGGCCGACCGGGGTGGCATGAGGCGCCTTCACCCCGGCCTTGTAGAGTGTTACTCGCCGAGCCCGACGGGGTACCCATAAGCAAGTCCGCCATCGATTTCGGCCACGGCGAGGACCCCGGGGTAGCTTCTACCCCCCCAAGTTGATTAACTACATTCGGCCCTCGTGTTGCGGCATCCGCCGTGGACTTAGGTGTATTTCCATTTCTCTTCGGATTGTTGAGTTCGGCTTCTCCGTTCTCGGTGTGGATCTTCTCGGCACCTACGTTGCCGTTGTGTGCCCTTCTCGGCTTTTCCATTCTCGGCTTTTCGGCTTTTTCTTTCTCGGTGTGGATCTTCTCGACTTTTTCCTTCTCGGTGAGGATCTGTTCGGCATCATCCATAGGCGTATCGTTGGGTGTTGGTGTGTCTCTTGTCACTGCAACCATCTCGGTACTAGGCGTGGCCTTGTTCGTCGTCTCGATAAAAGGCTTTTCCCGGTAGTCGTTAGGGTTCGACTTCGGTCGCGGCTGGCCGAGCTCCGCACTGTAATGTTCCGAACTAGCCTCAAACGTAGCTCGGAGCTTGCTAGTTCGTCCTCGTTCGAGAGGGGGGAAGTCCTCAAGAGAGGGTCCATTCCCATCCCGAGGTGTGTGTGTGACACTTTGCATGCATCCCGAAGAGTTTAGGGGGAACTCTGGTGGTTTGTGACCGGCCGTAATGAGAGGTTGCGCAACCAATGTGTCTAGCATCTCCGCCGAGTCCAAGGCGGCTAAGTGGATGATTTCGGCCTTTTTTGGTTGCGTTGGGGCCTCCACGACAATCATCTCACGTGAGCTCTTGGAACGGAAAGGAGTTAGCGCACTTTCGGAAGGACAAACTGAAGTAGTTAATAGGACTTTGTCTCAATTACTACGAACTTTAGTTAAAAAGAACTTGAAAAGTTGGGAGGAATGCTTACCTTTTGCTGAGTTTGCTTATAATCGAAGTGTCCATTCTGCAACTAACTTTTCCCCATTTGAAGTTGTGTATGGTTTCAATCCATTGAGTCCACTAGATTTGATTCCAATACCTATTGAAGATCGTGCAAGTCTTGATGGAAAAGCTAAGGCTGAAATGGTGAAAAGATTGCATGAAAGGGTAAGACTCAACATTGAAAAGAGGACAGAACAATATGCAAAGCAAGCCAACAAGGGTCGGAAACAAGTCATCTTTGAGCCGGGAGATTGGGTTTGGTTGCATATGAGAAAGGAGAGATTTCCTTCGAAAAGAAAGTCTAAGTTGCAGCCAAGAGGAGATGGACCATTCCAAGTGATTGGAAAAGTCAATGATAATGCTTACAAACTTGACTTACCTGGTGAGTTTAATGTAAGTGCTACTTTCAATGTTTCTGATTTATCTCCTTATGTTGGTGAATTAGATTCGAGGACGAATCCTCTTGAAGAAGAAGGGAATGATTGAGGTACACCCAAGCTGATCAACAAGGACAAGAAGATGGATCCATTAATCAGTCAAAGTGGACCAATTACAAGAGCTAGAGCTAAGAAGATAAAGGAGTCCATGATGCTTTTAGTTGATGAAATAAAAGCCCAATTCCAAGACCATTCAACATTGGGCCAAATGGTGAATATTATTCAAGTTAGTGGGCAGCCCAATGCATGAAGTTTTGAGTCAATATATATCACATTTTGGAGGCCCAAATTGAAGATAAATGATGCATTTTCGTCCAAGTTGGAGAAGCAAAAATGAAGAGTCATTTTTAAGTTACTTTTTGAGTTAAATAAGTGACTTTAGATGTCCTAAAGTCACACCAATAGTTAGGAGTTACTTTTCACTTATTATGAGTCATTCTAAAGGTCTTAAGTTGTACTAATGATATGAGACTTTCAAGAGTCCATTCTAGGCTATTTAACTCACAAGACTATTTATAGGCTAGAATGGACTCTTGAAAGTCTCACATCATTAGTACAACTTAAGACACTTAAAATGACTCATAATAAAAGAAAAGTAACTCCTAAACCTTTGGTGTAACTCTAGGACATCTAAAGTCATTTATTTAACATAAAATGTAACTAAAAAGACCCTTCATTTTGACTACTCCAACTTGGACGAAAATGCATCATGTATCATCAATTTGGGCCTCCAAAATGTGATATGCAGTGCCTCCAAACTTCATGCATTGGGCTGCCCACTAACTTGAATAATATGCACCACTTGGCCTAATGTAGAATGGTCTTCGAATTGGGATTTTATTTCAGTAACCAAAAGAAACATGGACTCCTTTATCTTATTAGCTCTAGCTCTTGTAATTGGCCCACTTTGAATGATCAATAGATCCATCTTCTTGTCCTTGTAGATCAGCTTGGGTGTGTCTCCATCAAAGGGTGACCAACCTGCCAAGAGTCTCCTCGGACCATGGACCGATCCTAGCTAGGTGCAAGATGCCGAGGCCTCTCATCGGGAGCAGCACATTCCAGTTTCAAAATATGTGGGTCCGGCACGACGGTTTTAAGTGGCTTGTCAACGATACTTGGGAACAACCGACGGGGGCCAGTGGGCTCCTAAATCTACAGGTTAAGCTCGCTAGTTGTAAAAAGGCCCTAAAGGCTTGGAATGAAGAAGTTTTCGGCAATATTCACGCCAACCTCAAAGCTATTGAGGAAAGGATCGCTCAAGCCCAAGCTGACTTTGAGGCCGACCCAACTCCGCGGAAAAGGACCGAGATCAACAAGAGCGTTGCCGAATAAATTCTCCTACTTCGGATGGAGGAGAACTTTTGGAGGCAAAAGGTTGCTCTAAGGTGGCTTGCAAATGGAGATAAAAACACAAGCTTCTATCAAAGCTGGGTAAAGCAGAAGAGAGTTAGACTCCGCATACACACCATTACTGCGGATGGCCGGGAGATTGCGGATGAAACGGAGATACGAATTCCGCGGTTGAGTTCTTTCGGAGTCTCCTTGCACCGGACACCCCAGCGCTTGTGGAACCGGATCTTGACCTAATTCAACAACTCCCCCCCACTACGGACCTAGAGAAGCTAAACATGCCACCGGATCTCGAGGAGGTGAAGAAAGTGGTGTTTTATATCTCCGGGGACAGCGCACCCGGTCCGAACGGATTCTCGGCCGTCTTCTTCCAAACCTATTGGGGGACCATTGGGCCGGACGTTGTGGATGCTATCAAGCAGGTTTTTCTTGGCGCATATCTCCCTCGAAGCGTCATGACCACAAACATCGTCCTCATTCCAAAAAAGGCTTCGCCCTAGACGTGGGCCGACTATCTCCCCATAAGCTTGTGCAATGTCCTTAACAAGATCATCACAAAGGTACTAACCGCACGACTTGCTCCTTTTTTGCCCCAGGTAATCTCTCCAAACCAGAGCGGATTCGTGAAGGGTCGACTCCTTCATGACAACGTTCTCCTCACCGAAGAGATGTTCCACGAATTATCAAGGTGCTCCCCGGCAACGAATGTGGCGATTAAGATCGACATGGCTAAGGCCTACGATAGGGTCCAATGGAATTTTTTGCTCAAGGTACTCCGACACATGGGCTTTCCAGATGCTTGGACAGGCCTTATTGAAAGATGCATTGGCTCATGCTGGTTCTCAGTCCTTATTAATGGCGTCCCAGCTGGGTTTTTCAAGTCAACTCGAGGGCTCAGACAAGGAGACCCCATCTCGCCCGCATTGTTCGTGATTGGCAGGAAGGAGGTGCATGGAAATCAGTCATTTAGCATATACCGATGATATTATCATCTTCACCCAAGCAGCCGCAAACCCCTTGCGCGGGCTCAGAGTGTGCCTCGTTTGGTATGAGGGGGTATCCGGGCAACAGATCAGCCTCCCCAAAAGTAACTCCAATATTGCCGAAGCTTACGAGCAGTGGGCGCATGCAATCCAAAGTGAAGGCGGCTTCGCCCAAGGAACGTTCCCCTTCCTCTACTTGGGGGTTCCTATATACCGGGGAGTCAAGCGCACGGAAATGTTTATGTTCATCCGAGAGAAGATTTCTAGGAGAATTTCCGGATAGGCGCATCGCGGCATTTATCTTTTGGAGGGAGGTTAACTCTTATTAAGAGCACCCTTGAGGCGGTTCCTATCCACATATTCCAAGCCATCGAGCCAACAGCCGGTACCCTCAAACTGCTTGATCAACAAATGGCACGATTCTTTTGTGATATGGATTGGGATAGGACGAAGGACCCGTTGGATATATTGATCCAAGAACCCCACGTATAAGGTTTGGCAGCGGACTCTCCCTTGATTGATAATCTGGTTTGATCCACTTCCAGAGCTTGGAAAACCTCGACCCGTTGGCTATATGATCAGCCAAGAACATCGGTATGGTTGAACGCCACAAGAACTTGCTCAAAGTATCTTGATAAGTTCCAAACAAGTGAAAAACTCTACAAAGAGAATTCAACTCACAAGACAAAGTCTATTTTCGTATTTGATCAATGGTGTCCTCAAATGACATGCTTACAAGCCTATTTATAGGCTAGAATGGACTCTTGAAAGTCTCATATCATTAGTACAACTTAAGACCTTTAGAATGACTCATAATAAGTGAAAAGTAACTCCTAAACTATTGGTGTGACTTTAGGACATCTAAAGTCACTTATTTAACTCAAAAAGTAACTTAAAAATGACTCTTCATTTTGGTTGCTCCAACTTGGACGAAAATGCATCATGTATCTTCAATTTGGGCCTCCAAAATGTGATATATAGTGACTCAAAACTTCATGCATTGGGCTGCCCACTAACTTGAATAATAACCATTTGGCCCAATGTAGATTGGTGTTGGAATTGGGCTTTTATTTCATCAACTAAAAGCATCATGGACTCCTTTATCTTCTTAGCTCTAGCTCTTGTAATTGGTCCACTTTGAATGAACAATGGATCCATCTTCTTGTCCTTGTAGATCAGCTTGGGTGTAGCTCCATCATTCCCTTCTTCTTCAATAGGATTCGTCCTCGAATCTAATTCACCAACATAAGGAGATAAATCAGAAACATTGAAAGTACCACTTACATTAAACTTACTCAAGTTTGTAAGCATTATCATTGACTTTTCCAATCACTTGGAATGGTCCATCTCCTCTTGGCTGCAACTTAGACTTTCTTTTCGAAGGAAATCTCTCCTTTCTCATATGCAACCAAACCAAATCTCTCGGCTCAAAGATGACTTGTTTCCGACCCTTGTTGGCTTGCTTTGCATATTGTTCTGTCCTCTTTTCAATGTTGAGTCTTACCCTTTCATGCAATCTTTTCACCATTTCGGCCTTAGCTTTTCCATCAAGACTTGCACGATCTTCAATAGGTATTGGAATCAAATCTAGTGGGCTCAATGGATTAAAACCATACACAACTTCAAATGGAGAAAAGTTAGTAGCAGAATGAACACTTCGATTATAAGCAAATTCAGCAAAAGGTAAGCATTCCTCCCAACTTTTCAAGTTCTTTTTAACTAAAGTTCGTAGTAATTGAGACAAAGTTGATGGAGGTACACCCAAGCTGATCAACAAGGACAAGAAGATGGATCCATTAATCAGTCAAAGTGGACCAATTACAAGAGCTAGAGCTAAGAAGATAAAGGAGTCCATGATGCTTTTAGTTGATGAAATAAAAGCCCAATTCCAAGACCATTCAACATTGGGCCAAATGGTGAATATTATTCAAGTTAGTGGGCAGCCCAATGCATGAAGTTTTGAGTCAATATATATCACATTTTGGAGGCCCAAATTGAAGATAAATGATGCATTTTCGTCCAAGTTGGAGCAGCAAAAATGAAGAGTCATTTTTAAGTTACTTTTTGAGTTAAATAAGTGACTTTAGATGTCCTAAAGTCACACCAATAGTTAGGAGTTACTTTTCACTTATTATGAGTCATTCTAAAGGTCTTAAGTTGTACTAATGATATGAGACTTTCAAGAGTCCATTCTAGCCTATAAATAGGCTTGTAAGCATGTCATTTGAGGACATCATTGATCAAATACGAAAATAGAGTTTGTCTTGTGAGTTGAATTCTCTTTGTAGAGTTTTTCACTTGTTTGGAACTTATCAAGATACTTTGAGCAAGTTCTTGTGGCGTTCAACCATACCGAGGTTCTTGGCTGATTACATAGCCAACGGGTCGAGGTTTTCCAAGCTCTGGAAGTGGATCAAACCAGATTATCAATCAAGGAAATCCGCTGCCAATCATTATACGTGGGGTTCTTGGATCAATATATCCAACGGGTCCTTCGTCGTATCCCAATCCATATCATTTGGTATCACGAGCCAACTGGTATTGATCTATCCATAGCTTTATCTTACATTGTTTAGACTTTGAAGGTACACCTTATCTCTCCTTTACCGATGTTGAAACGGAATATCTCTCGGAGAAACTAGGACTAGCCATTGTTGGTAAGTTTTCCCACTCACTCCCTTCTTCTTTCCAAATTCAAAAAAGCTTAGGGGGTATGGGGCTAGTTGGTTCTTTCACTTGGAAATACTTGAATGCCAAGCACATCCTACTTCAATTCCAAGATATGGCTGATTATGCTAAGGTCTTAAGTGGCCCTAATGGGAGTCCGGTTTGGTTTGTTGACATTCACCCAATGAGGGTGTTCAAATGGGCGCCGGACTTTGATACGTTCTTTGAGTCGCCCATCGTTGCCGTGTGGTGCAATATCATGGGACTACCGGCCCATCTTTTTGAGGAATCGGCCCTCATGGCGATCGGCAAGCTATTAGGCAAGCCGTTACAAGCGGACCATGCCACAATCAATCAAACCCGGCTCTCTTTTGCTAGGATATGTGTTGAGATTGATATCTCCAACCCCCCGACGGAGGAGATCATGCTAAACATCCTAGGCAAAAATTCAAGACACAAAGTAGTATGGGACCGTATCCCAATGTTTTGTGAGAATTGTAAGCATGTTGGGCATGTCATTGATGAGTGTCATGCGTTGGGGAAGGAAGGGTCGTGTTGGAGGCAAGGATTACCGAACACCAACCAAGGCTTTCTACCCTAGCCACGATCACAAGATCATCCGTCGAGAATGGCGTCCAAAGGCGGCGATTAGGGTTGGCACCTCACCGAACATTGATCACACGAACAAGGAAAAAGATAGTGACAACCAAGAGAAGAACAAGGAGGGTACAATGAACGTCGATCCGTTGGCTCCTCGAGCGCCCCTTGGGAGTCAACCAAGCATGGACGAGGATGGATTTCAATTGGTGTCGAGGAAGAGGAAAGGCAAGGCACATAAGGGAGACATGCACTCAAAAGCTCAACACATCGACAATTTGCGTTTGAAAGACAATGTCGCCACGGTGTCATTCGATCGGGATGACTCTAGTGCGAACGAGCCGAGCACTTGCTCAATGAATGTCTCATGTGGGCTCCCCAACCGGGAGAAGGAAGGCTTCATCGAGGAACTTGATCCGGGAGGGATCGTTCATTGCGGGGGTATCCCTATTGTGGGCCTCAATTAAGTGACGGACCTTGGATTTTGTGATGTGAAGGTTGCACCATGTTAATTGTAATAGAATAGTGAAGAGTACATTGATGACCACTCTAGTTGGTAGGGAGGCCCTCGTTGTACTCTAATTGGTTTTGGCGAGACGTCACTTTTGGGCGGCTCGGTGTTCCTGGTTGTTCGTTGCAATGTCCTTAGTAATGCACAGGTGTGGGTCCGCCTGAACCCTCCACCCTCGTGGTGCTTTTGATTAAAAAAAAAAATTGTACTAAAATCCTTGACAAACCTCCTATAAAAACTTGCAAGACCATGAAAACTTCTAACTTGTGCTACATTTTGAGGAATTGGCCATTCTAAAATAGCTTTCACCTTCTCCTTTTCCATTTCAATCCCATTAGCACTTATAACAAAACCAAGAAAAACAACTTTATCCATGCAAAATGAACACTTCTTGAGAATGCATACAATGATTCTTTTCTTAAGGTGTCCAAAATAGCATGCACATGGTTAAGATGTTCAACCACATTTTTGCTATAGACAAGAATATCATCAAAATAAACAACCACAAATTTTCCAATGAATTTTCTCAAAACATGGTGCATCAATCTCATGAAAGTGCTTGGTGCATTAGTTAAACCAAAAGGCATGACTAACCACTCATATACACCAAATTTTGTTTTAAAGGCTGTTTTCCATTCATCTCCTTCTCTAATGCGAATTTGATGATAACCACTTTTCAAATCGATCTTACTAAACACAACAGATCCATGCAATTCATCAAGCATATCATCTAGCCTAGGAATAGGATAGCGATACTTTACAGTGATTTTGTTGATTGCTCGACAGTCGGTGCACATCCTCCATGATCCATCTTTCTTAGAAACAACAATTACCGGCACAGCACATGGACTCATGCTCTCACGGATTTTTCCTTTCTCCAACAACTCTTGCACTTGCCTTTGACTTTCCTTAGTCTCTTCGGGATTGGCCCTATAGGCTGGTCGGTTTGGTAGAACTGCACCGGGAACAAAGTCAATTTGATGTTCAATACCTCTTAATGGAGGTAATCCACTTGGTTCATCCTCGGGAAAGACATCCTCGAATTCTTGTAAAAGAGACACAAAAGTACTTGACAAAGAAGTGGTTAATTCGTTAGTGGTAAACAAAGACTCTTTGTACACTAAGATGAAAACACTCTTTTCTTTAACTATTGCACTCTTTATTTCTTTTGCTCTCACATAGAAATTCTTTTTTTATTTTCCCTCATTCTTACTTTTCTCTCGACTCTTTTCACTCGACTCTTTTTCAATGCCCTCGCTTTTTTTTCTCTCAACCTCACGAGCTCTCCTTGCTTGAGATAATTTCTGTTGATCTTCTTGAACTTGTTGAGGTGTCAAAGAGACAAGCATGATAGACTTGTTGTTGTGCTTGAAGGTGTAGTGGTTGTGAAATCCATCATAAGTCACTCTACGATCAAACTGCCATGGCCTCCCCAAAAGAATGTGACTAGCATGCATTGGTACAACATCACAAAGAACATCATCTTTATAATTGCCAATTGAAAACGAAATTAGAACTCGCTTAGTCACTCGAATTTCTCCACATTCTTTAAGCCATTGTAGCTTGTACGGATTAGGATGTTTTTCCGTTGTTAAGCTCAACTTTTCCACCATTTCAGAACTTGCAACATTTGCACAACTACCACCATCAATAATCATTATGCAAAGTTTACCTTGGACTAAACACCTTGTGTGGAAGATGTTCTCCCTTTGTTGATCATCATTTCTGTTTTGCATGTTTAGAGCCCTTCGAACGACCAAAAGTTCTCCATGTTCTGGTCCAGTCTCCTCCAATTGTTTATCCTCCTCCTCATCATCATCATCTTCAGGTTCACTTTTTTTTTTTTTGATTAGCATATGTAATTGCTACCATAAGCTCGAAACTCCAAATAATGTCAACAATTTATGAGTTTTGGCAATTAACATACTCCTTTAGCATGTGATTTTTATTATCACATTACATCATCAATGATGCTGAAAGCAAGAAAAACATTATAATTTCCGACGAGGAGAAGTGAGAAATCATCAAGCGACATTCATGTCAAGGAGCTCTGTCGTGTCGTTATAACAAGTACTCCACACAGCTTCAATCGCCTCTTTTGCTGCTACTCCGGAGCAGTTTGGGTTTGCAGTTAACGACTGCATCGCTCTTCGCTTCACACATTCAGGCTCATGATCCCTCATCTTTACATAACCACGGAGAAGCTCATATTTACAATGGCAGTTTCACTTTCAGATTCTATCTCTCCATTTGCCTTCAAAATCATCACCCTTTTGTTTGGACATTGAGATGCAATGTGTCCAACACCTTGACAACCAAAACATTTGATATCTCTATTTCGAGTAGAAGTAGAAGTAGAAATACCTTTACCCTTCTCGAATTCTTTGGACTTGGATGTCGACGCTTCATTTTGGGGTTTAGAACCTGCCCCAAAATTGGATTTGGATGAAGTCCACTCTTTTGTCCTTGAAGAATGAGAACTTGTTGAAAAATTCTTTTGGATTGTTCCCTTCTTCTTCAATTGTCCCTCCACCTTCATGGCCATATGAACCATGTTCTCCAACTCCACATAGTGTTGAAGCTCTACAATGTTTGCAATCTCCCTATTCAGCCCACATAAGAATCGAGCCATAGTTGCTTCTCTATCTTCTTCAACATTTGCCCTAATCATGGCAATCTCCATGTCTTTGTAGTACTCATCAACAGATTTAGTACCTTGTTTCATAGATTGTAATTTTTGATACAATTCACGAAAATAATGAGAAGGTACAAATCTCTTACGCATTATGCTTTTCATTTCTTCCCAAGTCGAAACCGGTCTTCCTCCATATCGCCTTGTACTAGTTGTCAATTGATCCCACCAAACTATAGCATAGTCAGCGAATTCAATAGCAGCAAGTCTAACCTTTTTCTCCTCGGAATAGTTGTGACATTCAAAGATGAGATCCACCTTTCTCTCCCACTCCAAATAAGCTTCTGGGTCACTCCTTCCTTGGAATTTTGGGATCTTCAGTTTGATGCTTGTCAAATCACCATCCACTTCATTGTACGCCCTCTTCTACCGTTTCCACATCTCTCATTTCGATGCCTATATGAAGCATCATCTTCTCCTCCACTCTCTTCCTCCTCGTTATTATTTTCATTTGTTGCCTGAACTTCTAGCCTCTCCAACCGCCCTGAAACACTTTCCAGAATCCGTGCAAACCTTGCAAATTGTTGTTGCATGGCTTTCAACGTAGGATCAACTGGAATATGATCGTCAGTAGAATCCATCCTCACAGTTCACTCGTGTATCACACAAAAAATAAACCTCACAAAACACTCGTGTATATCACTCGTTGGCTTTTACCTCCCCTCAAATAACCTCACCTCTCAAGCCTTTTACCACTCTTTCTCTTTTGCAAAGAAAACACAAGTATAAAACAAATCAAGAACAAACAAGAACAAATAGCAATCAACCAACTTTAGCCCTTGAATGAAGGATGAAAAGAAATGGTCGAGAAAATGATGTGAAAAATGTATTTGGGTTTTTTTTCTGGTTTTTTTGTTTGCTTCTTTTTGTAAAGCAAAAAAAGATAATGGATAAAAGAAGGTAAAGATGTTTACTATATGTATTTTTTTTAGGCCCCTTTTTTTTTCTTTTTGCAACAACTAGATAAAATGAAGATAAAGTTGTGCTAGCCTTTCTCACTTTTTTTTTTTGATTTTTTTTTTGAAACTAAGATATGAATGTAAGGTAAAGCTAAGAATAGATCAATACCAGTCTTTTGGAAGGGAGTATGATGAGGAGAAAGCGAGGAGAAGCTCCCCCTTCTCTCTAAAAACCTCACTATATTGACCCACCGGAATTTCCCACCCGCCTCCACCTCAACATCCCGTCGACCAACAATCCACTTAGCCTCACGCCATAATAACCTTGCCGACCACCACCTTCACCGGCCGAGACAACCTCATAACTACCGCCCTCGATCCCAAGCCTTTCCCGAGCAACCCCATCGCCCTCCCGGCCATGCCGGACGACCCGACGAGCGAGCCACCCCCTCTTGAGGGAGAGCAAACCCCCTCGGACCAACAAATGAAGTTTTGCTCGAAGGAATCAAACTCCCCGAAGGAGCCGTCTAAGAAAATGGCGTTGAAGGCTGCTAAAGCAAAGATCAAGGCTCGAAAGAGCACTCCGGCCCCGAATACTAAAGGGGATGGTCGGAAGAGGTACGTACTCTCCCCACTTCCCGAGGACAAGCAACTAAGGAAGAGAATCGACTTTGGGGAGGAAGATTGCGCCTCGGTTGTGAGCCCTAAATGCAAAAACTCGATCTTTCCGGTGCTTGTAAGTCCCAACATGGCGGACGCATTGCAAGAGGGGGAGAATGTGCAAGGAGAAGTTGAGGAGGAGATAGAAATGGAAAGGCCACATGGGGTCCGAGGCGCAACTTCCGACCTGGTGCTTTTCTCCGGCCAAGATTCCGTCCAAGTCGCCGGAGAGGAGACGGCCGACCACGACATGGAGCCTTCTCAACCGAGCCATGACAAATCCATTGTACTTGGTGCTGCAAAAGTACAAGGAGCCTTGTGGGAGGAGATGGTCAACTTGCCCGATAAAGATATGGGAACAAAAATGCTTTTGGAAAGTAGGTTGGTCCCTTGCCAAAATGGAGAGTCACATGATGCACTAGCCGTTAGTGAGTTTTTGCAGCCTAACCCTACCAACCTTCTCCATGTTGCCTCCTTGGATGCAGCGGACATGCTAGACACCTTGGCGGCGCAGCCACTTCTCAACGCCGGCACGGCGGAGTCCGGCCGACCGGCGGCCGAGCCAAACCATGCACCTCAATTTGGTATGAACTTCCCCTTGCTACCACCTTCAACCGCTTTCAAGGCCTACCAAACGGAGTTCCCACCCTTGGAGAAAGGTCGAACTCTAAAGTTACGTGATTCCTTTGAGCGTAGCCGACCGAAAGGTGCCGAGTCCGTGCTCGTGTCAGCACGATCTCCCTTACACGCATGTCAAGCCGGGTGCGGGAGAAGGCCCCACGGTCTCGGCCAGCATGCCCGAGGCCCCGAAAATTGGGGCGAGCCCGTCATCATCTCCTAATTCCGGGGTAATGGCTGACCTCTTTAAGGTAACTCCATCAGCCACAATGAACGGACCACAATGTAGTAGAGAAGAGGGAGCCGGGGTCGGTTCGAACGGCAACTTGCCGGCCAATGGTGCCGAGATGGGCTCGGTAACCACAAATGCATGGCGCTCAATGGCGGACCTGATCAAGGGAGCCCCCGATCCGAATGGACCGCAAGTGTTCGTGGCCGACAAGATCCAAACCATTGGATTAGCATCAGTCTCAAATGGGATACCATCAATCTACTTCTCGGGGCTGGAAATCCGGAAGCTTGCCGAAAACGTAGGGCACGCCATTGTAGGTAAATTCTCACACTCTATCCCGACAGCCGGACAAATTCAAAAGGCTCTTAATAACATGAATTTTCAACGTGGCTTTACTTGGAAATACATTCATTAATGCCAAGCACATTCTTATTCAATGCGAGGACTTGGTGGATTACGCAAGGCTCCTTGGTGGCCCGAAGGGGACGCCGGTGTGGCTCATCGATCGGCATCCAATGAGGGTGTTCAAATGGTCTCCGGATTTTGACGCCTATTGTGAGTCCCCGATTGCAGCAATATGGTGTAACCTAATTGGCCTTCCGATCCACCTATTCGATCAATCAGCCCTCTTCGCCATTGGCAAGCTCCTAGGGACGCCAATACAAGTTGACCGAGCCACCGCGAACAAGACAAGGCTCTCCTTTGCGCGCATTTGCGTCGAGATTGATATCACGAAACCACCCCCCGAAGAAATCATACTTGATATTTGTGGAAGAGAGACGGCCCAACAAGTGCGGTGGGATAAAATTCCAGCCTATTGTCGGGAGTGTAAGCACGTCGGCCACTCGAGCAATGTTAGCTATGCTGTGGGAAAGACCGAGAGGCCACCGAAAAGAAACTACAACAATGCAGCCCCCCAAAAAGCAAATCAAGATGGAAACGGTCCCACGGAAAAGCAAGCCAATTTGGAGGCCAAGCAAAATGATACCAATGAGTGGAGACGGCAAAGGAGAAACAAAGGAAAGGGATCACCCCCGAAAGCTAGGCAGAGTGGGGAGGAGTCGGTCTGGGAGGGTCCGGACATTGTGGGCAACCTTCAAGAAGATGATGGGCTTGGGAAAGGTCAACTTAACACAAGGCCGGTCCAAGGTGAGGAAGCCGCTACTAAATACTCAATGGGGCCGAGTCGAATAAAATCGAAAGATGAGGAATCAACGGGTGTGCCGTGGGAACATGGAGACACAAGCCGTCGGATGGCTTTGAGCTCCCGAGGTGGGTCAAGAGGGGGCTCGAGAGGGCGAGGGCGACATCCCCCATCAAACCATGGAAGGAGTGAAGATGAGTGGACGGGCAATGTCATGAGCACAAACAAGTACTACTCGCTCATGGCTAACGGGGAATTTGACGTCGAAGCATGTGGCGAGATGGATGAGGAGGAAATGGATTTCCAAACCTTTGGTGCACAACCTAAGGATGCCTCGCAACAAGTTGATGCCGACAACCACTCGATGGATGATAACCATCAGATTGTCATATTCCAAGGAGGGCCTTCAAACCTTCCGGGTACGACCCTACCTTGTTAATCATGTCTTACAACCTCATGTTTTGGAACGCTAGGGGAATCGCTAATGCGCCGACCCAAAACGTCCTCAAAAGATTAATCAAGTGTTATAATGTCATGTTTCTTGCAATAATGGAGCCACTCACTAATCCCGACCCGGATCGGTATTCCAAGGTGCTGGGACTAAATTTCAAAGGATCAAATACGTCTGGTAAGATATGGGTATTCGCCGAGGAGGGTGCCAACTTCATCATTGAGGAGGACTCGGACCAAGTCCTACACGGATGGCTTACTTCGCACCGCATGGAGAATCATATCTCCATTTCGGCCATCTACGCTAAATATAGTAGGTTGGAGCGACACCCTCTGTGGGATAAAATGAGGGAGATATCATTCAGGACGGAAGGAACCCCGTGGCTGATTGGAGGGGATTTTAATACGATCCTTGCACACGAAGACAGGGTTGGTAGTGAAACCAACCGGCAAGCAGAGATGATTGATTTTGCCGAAGCAATTAAAGATTGCCGGCTTTTGGACCCGGGATTCGATGGTGCGGAGTTCACTTGGGCTAAAAATGGCTTGTTTGAGAGGTTCGACAGGCTGCTTGTTAATGAGGCATGGTCTAATGCGTTTGAGGCAACAAGGGTGACTAATCTCCCAAGGCTTTCCTCGGATCATGGTCCGATTCTTGCAAGGTTAAGATGCCGAGGCTTCCCTCCGGGGGCAGCGCCTTTCGTTTCCAAAACATGTGGGTCCGGCATGAAGGCTTCCTGCAGCTTGTGCAGAATATTTGGGCTCAACCAACAGAGGCGAGTGGGCTATTGAATCTCCAAACTAAGCTTGCTAGGAGCAAAAAGGCCCTCAAGGCGTGGAACAAGGAGGTTTTTGGCAACATTCACGCCAATCTCAAAGGAATGGAGGAAAGAATCGCGCAGGCTCAAGCCGACTTTGAGGCTGAGCCAACGCCACACAATAGATCCGAGATCAACATAAGCATTGCCGAGTACATCCTCCTTCTCCGGATGGAGGAGGACTTCTGGAGGCAAAAGGCGGCTCTAAGGTGGCTAGCAGATGGAGATAAGAATACCAGATTCTACCAAAGCTGGGTGAAGCAGAAGAGAGTTAGACTCCGAATTCACTCTATCAATGTGAATGGCCGGGAGATTGCAGATGAAACTGAGATACGGCACTCGGCGGTCGAATTCTTTCGGAGCCTTCTCGCCCCGGACACCCCAGACCTTGATCTTATTCAACAACTCCCCCCCTCAACGGATCTTGAGGAGCTACACTACCCACCGAACTCTGAGGAGCTGAAGAAAGCGGTTTTTGACATCTCCGGGGACAGTGCTCCAGGTCCGGATGGCTTCTCGGCTGTCTTCTACCAAACATGTTGGGGGATTCTTGGAACGGATGTGGTGGAAGCCATAAAACAGGTCTTTCTTGGGGCCTACCTCCCTCGGAGCGTTACGGCCACAAACATTGTCCTTATCCCGAAGAAGGCCCCGCCCGAGACATGGGCCGATTATCGCCCCATAAGCCTTTGCAACGTCCTCAACAAGATTATTACAAAAGTTCTAACCGCACGCCTTGCGCCTTTTTTGCCACAGGTTATCTCCCCGAACCAGAGTGGATTCGTGAAGGGGCGGCTCCTACATGACAACGCCCTCCTCGCCCAAGAGATGTTCCACGAATTAGCAAGGTGCTCCCCTGCACCGAATGTGGCCATTAAGATCGACATGGCCAAGGCGTATGATAGAGTGCAATGGAGCTTCTTGATCAAGGTGCTTCGGCGCATGGGTTTCTCGGATGCGTGGATCGACCTGATTGAAAGGTGCATTGGTTCTTGTTGGTTCTCGGTCCTTATTAACGGTGTCCCAACTGGATTCTTCAAATCTACTCGGGGGCTCAGACAAGGAGACCCCATCTTCCCGGCGTTGTTTGTGATTGCCGCAGAGTATCTCTCCAGGGCCCTCGACAAGCTCATCCTTGGTAAAAAAGAGATGACCTTCAAAGCGGCCAGGAGGTGCATGGAAATCAGCCACTTAGCATATGCCGATGACATTATTATCTTCACTCAAGCAGCTGCAACCCCATTGCGTCGGCTTAGAGAGTGCCTTGACGGGTATGAGAGAGACTCCGGGCAGCAGATCAATCTTGCAAAAAGCAATTTCTATATTGCTGAAGCGCACAAGCATTGGGCGCATGAAATCCAAAACGAAGGAGGCTTTGCTCGAGGGTCCTTCCCATTCCTCTATTTGGGGGTCCCTATATACCGTGGAGTCAAGAAAACCGAAATGTTCATGTTCATTCGAGAGAAGATCGCTAGAAGGATTTCCGGATGGGCGCATCGTCATCTATCTTTTGGAGGAAGGCTAACTCTCATTAAGAGCACTCTTGAGGCAGTTCCTATCCACATCTTCCAAGCCATTGAGCCCACGGCCGGAACCCTTAAGCTACTCGATCAGCAATTGGCTCGCTTCTTTTGGGGCTCGACGACTGAGAAAAAACGGACACATTGGATCAGCTGGGACCAAATGTGCCTCCCCACCAAGGAGGGAGGGCTCGGGATCCGAAAGTTCACAGAAGTTCTAAGAGCATTCAACATTAAACTCTGGTGGCGGTTCAGAGAACAGAACTCTTTATGGGCCCGGTACTTGATGAGAAAGTATTGCGCCAATTCCTCGCCACTTTCGCCAAGGATCACGGGAAGGAATAGCCCGACGTGGAGGAGGCTGGCCAAAGCTTGGGCCCACGCTCACCCGCACATTCGTTGGATTGTTGGTCAAGGTAAGATCTACTTCTGGGATGATATATGGCTTGGCAACGTCCCTCTTAGGGGGCTATGTTTCGACGAGAGGGGCAGCCCTACAACGATTGTCTCGGATTTTATCACGGATGGTGAGTGGGACGCTCCAAAACTCCAAGTTCTCCACGACCAGGCGGGCCTTCCCCAACAGATCATTGATCAAATTTGCAAGACCCCGATACTCCCCGGGGAGCCGGACATCCCACGATGGACGCTCACGAGGCGAGGAGATTTCTCGCTAGCCTCGACCTGGGAGACGGTCCGGTCGCCTCAACCCATCATCCAAGGGCTCGAGGAGATTTGGACGGCTGGCCTCACAACTACCATCGCTATCTTCAATTGGAGGCTCATATCTAACCGCATCCCTGTTGACGCAAAGCTGCAATGGCGCAAGATTGAACTCGCATCCAAATGCCAGTGCTGCCCACACGGGCCTAGTACCGAGTCTCTCCAACATCTCTTCATTCAAGGAGTAGGTGCAACAAGAGTGTGGAGGGAATTCGACGGGTGGTTCGAAGGCTCGGCCCCCACTCTCGTGGTCAATGACACGATCCCAACAAGAATTGAGGTATGGGCGAGAAGAGTGCAGCAGCCGGGAAGGAAGCACCTCAGCCGAGCCATGCCTTACCTTATCTTCTGGTTCCTCTGGGCAGAGAGAAATAGAAGCCGCCATCATGATGTTCAATTCAAACCGAGCAATGTGATTTGGCAAATCCTCACTTTCGTCCGAAACAGCATGGCCAATGGGAGGCTTAAGCCAAAGCATTGGAGAGGGGTTAGGCTCGGAGTCAGTATCCCAAGCCATGCCGAACCTCAACGGCTACCGCGACTCGCTATGATGGTTAAGTGGGAACCACCGGATCAGGCCTGGATCAAACTTAATACGGACGGCTCCTTTAATGAAGCAACAGGAAAAGCTGGGGGAGGCGGCCTCATTCGAGACCATTTGGGTAAGGCGCTCGTCGCCTATGCGCTCCCTCTCGAAGCACATTCACCACTCAAAGCCGAACTACTCGCCATGCACCACGGCTTGATGCTGGCCTCGGAGCTTGAGAAACCAATTTGGCTCGAATCGGACGCCGAGCAAGCACTCAATCTCATTAAAGGGCCAAGTTGGGGGCCTGCTCACACTCGCCAAGCCATGGCCCACATGACCTTACACAAGCGTCAACTCACTCTCCGAACTACCTTCATTCACCGTGAAGGCAATAAGGCGGCTGACTTACTTGCGAAGATTGGTGTCGACTTGAGTCACAGTCGAGTCTTGGAGGCCCAAGACTTACCGAGAGACGTCCAAGATGTCATTCGAATGGAACAATTGGGGATTCCGAACTTCCGGGTCCGTGCCGAGGAAGATGCTTAGGAGGACACCGTAGAGTAGGCGGGTGTCGAGCCATTTGTGACACGACACCTACTTACTCTTGTGGTGATTTGGCCTTTTGATTGTCCTTGTTTTGGTTGTAATAGTTAGTTGTAATAGTTAGTTGTAATAGCAGCTTGTAGCCCTAAGCCTCGAGCTAGGCTAATTGTAACCGAGAAATATTTTGCTATATAGGGATGAGGGACCCACAAACCCTCCACCGTTAAGGTGTTTGACTAAAAAAAAAAAGAATAGATCAATACCAGATGGCTCGTGATACCAAATGATATGGATTGGGATAGGACGAAGGACCCGTTGGATATATTGATCCAAGAACCCCACGTATAAGGTTTGCCAGCGGACTCTCCCTTGATTGATAATCTGGTTTGATCCACTTCCAGAGCTTGGAAAACCTCGACCCGTTGGCTATATGATCAGCCAAGAACCTCGGTATAGTTGAACGCCACAAGAACTTGCTCAAAGTATCTTGATAAGTTCCAAACAAGTGAAAAACTCTACAAAGAGAATTCAACTCACAAGACAAAGTCTATTTTCGTATTTGATCAATGGTGTCCTCAAATGACATGCTTACAAGCCTATTTATAGGCTAGAATGGACTCTTGAAAGTCTCATATCATTAGTACAACTTAAGACCTTTAGAATGACTCATAATAAGTGAAAAGTAACTCCTAAACTATTGGTGTGACTTTAGGACATCTAAAGTCACTTATTTAACTCAAAAAGTAACTTAAAAATGACTCTTCATTTTGGTTGCTCCAACTTGGACGAAAATGCATCATGTATCTTCAATTTGGGCATCCAAAATGTGATATATAGTGACTCAAAACTTCATGCATTGGGCTGCCCACTAACTTGAATAATATTCACCATTTGGCCCAATGTAGATTGGTGTTGGAATTGAGCTTTTATTTCATCAACTAAAAGCATCATGGACTCCACTTTGAATGAACAATGGATCCATCTTCTTGTCCTTGTAGATCAGCTTGGGTGTAGCTCCATCATTCCCTTCTTCTTCAATAGGATTCGTCCTCGAATCTAATTCACCAACATAAGGAGATAAATCAGAAACATTGAAAGTACCACTTACATTAAACTTACCAGGTAAGTCAAGTTTGTAAGCATTATCATTGACTTTTCCAATCACTTGGAATGGTCCATCTCCTCTTGGCTGCAACTTAGACTTTCTTTTCGAAGGAAATCTCTCCTTTCTTATATGCAACCAAACCAAATCTCCCGGCTCAAAGATGACTTGTTTCCGACCCTTGTTGGCTTGCTTTGCATATTGTTCTGTCCTCTTTTCAATGTTGAGTCTTACCCTTTCATGCAATCTTTTCACCATTTCGGCCTTAGCTTTTCCATCAAGACTTGCACGATCTTCAATAGGTATTGGAATCAAATCTAGTGGGCTCAATGGATTAAAACCATACACAACTTCAAATGGAGAAAAGTTAGTAGCAGAATGAACACTTCGATTATAAGCAAATTCAGCAAAAGGTAAGCATTCCTCCCAACTTTTCAAGTTCTTTTTAACTAAAGTTCGTAGTAATTGAGACAAAGTCCTATTAACTACTTCAGTTTGTCCATCAGTTTGTGGATGACAAGTAGTAGAAAACAAGAGTTTAGTTCCTAACTTATTCCACAACACTCGCCAAAAATGACTCACAAATTTAGCATCTCGATCACTCACAATTGATCTAGGAACACCATGCAAACGGACAATTTCTTTAAAGAACAAATCAGCGATATGAGATGCATCATCAGTTTTGTGACATGGAATAAAATGTGCCATTTTTGAAAACCAATCAACAACCACAAAAACTGAATCTCTACCTCTTTTTGTTCTTGGCAAACCAACAACAAAGTCCATTGAAATATCCTCCCAAGGTGCACTAGGAATTGGTAACGGTTTGTACAAACCATGTGGGTGTGATTTAGACTTGGCTTGCATGCAAGTTATGCATCTTTTACAAATTCTTTCAACATCCACACGCATTTTAGGACAAAAGAAATGTTCATGCAAAACATCCATTGTCTTATGGACTCCAAAATGCCCCATTAAACCACCACCATGTGCTTCACGCACAAGCAATTCACGCATAGAACCTTTAGGAATGCACAGTTTATTTTCTCTAAACAAATAGCCAACATGCCTATAGAACTTGTCTAATGCAGCATGCTCACAAGCTAAATAGATAGAAGAAAAGTCCGGGTCATTATCATACATTTCCTTAATCAACTCAAAACCAAGCAACTTAGAACTCATATTAGTGATCAAAATGTGCCTCCGAGACAATGCATCAGCCACAATGTTCTTTTCCCTTTTTGTATTTGATTACATACGGAAATGATTCAATGAATTCCACCCACTTAACATGTCTCTTGCTAAGCTTACCTTGACCTTTCAAGTACTTGAGAGATTCATGATCCGTATGAATTACAAACTCTCTAGGCCACAAGTAATGCTGCCATAATTCCAAAGCTCTAACCAAAGCATTTAACTCCTTGTCATACGTTGGATAGTTCAATTGAGCTCCTTTCAACTTTTCGCTAAAGTAAGCGATTGACTTTCCATCCTGCAACAAAACAGCTCCTATGCCTACTCCAGATGCATCACATTCAAGCTCGAACATGTTATCAAAGTTAGGCAAAGAAAGAATTGGTGCAGTTGTAAGTTTTTCTTTAAGGATATTAAAAGCATGCTCTTGTTTTTCTCCCCAATAAAAACAAACATCCTTTTTCACAATTTCATTCAAAGGTGCAGCAATTGTACTAAAATCCTTGACAAACCTCCTATAAAAACTTGCAAGACCATGAAAACTTCTAACTTGTGCTACATTTTGAGGAATTGGCCATTCTAAAATAGCTTTCACCTTCTCCTTTTCCATTTCAATCCCATTAGCACTTATAACAAAACCAAGAAAAATAACTTTTTTTTTTTAATCAAACACCTTTATGGTGGAGGGTTCGTGGGTCCCTCATCCCTATATATCAACAACGAAAGGTTTTTTTTTTTTTTTTTTTTTTTTATCCAAACACCTTCATGGTGGAGGGTTCGTGGGTCCCTCATCCCTATATTTCAAAAAGTGACGATTACAATACGTGGCCACACCCAAAAGTGGTGTGTCCTCACAAACTTAGGAGTAGTATGCGGTCCCAAGCCATAAACCCGGACCTCATCCTACACCATTACAAAACACAAAATACAAAGAATCAAGAAAACAACGGCGGTACCCTCCCACCCTCCAAAACACTATACTATTCTTCATCATTATGATGGACCCGAATGTTCGGGACTCCAAGTGCATCCATCCTAGTAATTGCAGCGAGGTGTCTCGGCATCGTGTGGGCATTCATACGGCAATAGTCGAGACTGTCAATTCCCATCTTTGCAAGTAAGTCTCCGGCCCTATTCCCTTCCCGGGGGGTGAAGGTGATACGCACACCTCGTTGTCGCTTGAGGAGGGAGATCCGCGCCACCACCCGGCTCGTGTGTGCCGGCCCCCATCGCATGCTATTAAGGAGCTGGACCACTTGTTGTGCATCCGACTCAATCCAGATAGGCCGGTTGAATTCCAGGGCAAGTTCTAACCCGAGTTGGATGGCAAGGAGCTCCGCCTCAAGGGCGGAGTGGGCCTCAAGTGGAGATGCAAAGGCTGAAAGCACTTTGCCCGTGTGATCTCGGATGATACCACCTCCCCCGGCTTTATCCGACTCTTCCAAGTATGCACCATCGGTGTTGAGCTTGATCCAGGGGTCCTCCGGCGGTTGCCACTTGATTGCTACTGCGAGCGGCCTAGGGCTCCGAAATTCATCATGCCTCGGGACATTGATTTTAAGACGTACCCCTTTCCAATGTTTCTTCTTGTATATCCCGTTCGTCATACTATTCCGGATGTAGATTTGAACTTGCCAAATGACATTGAAAGGCCTAAATTGTACGGACTGGTGCCGGCTCCTATTCCGTTCTGCCCAAATGAACCATAAAATGAGATACGGCATGGCCCTGCTTAGGTGTTTTTTGCCCGGTTGCCGAACTCTTCTCGTCCAGACCACAAGTCGTTCCGGTATGGTGTCATTGATCCATCCGGAGGGGTGGTGACGGACCCTCGAACCATGTGTCAAATTCCCTCCATATCCCGTGAGCCCCGTCCCCTTGAATGAAGAGGTGTTGGAGGGATTCAATCCCTGGTCTATGTGGGCAGCAATGGCATTTGGAGGCCAATTCCATTCGTCTCCATTGCAGCTTTGTGTCCACCGGAATGCGGTTGGAGAGAAGTCGCCATAAAAATATGGCCATAGAGGACGTGAGGCCCGCTCTCCAAATGTCGTCGAGGCCTTGCACAATCGGCATTTGACTTCGTAAAGTCTCCCATGTAGTAGCAAGTGAGAACTCTCCATTGGTTGATAATCTCCATCTTGGTACATCCGGCCCATCCGAGATGACGGGT
The DNA here is from genome assembly GCF_004379255.2 of Salvia splendens. Classification (NCBI taxonomy): domain Eukaryota; kingdom Viridiplantae; phylum Streptophyta; class Magnoliopsida; order Lamiales; family Lamiaceae; genus Salvia; species Salvia splendens. Next base: position 19,790,578 of record NC_056039.1, read on the forward strand.
GTGTCGAGGATCTTTTGGACGATATGTTGTGCTAGGCCAGCTTGCGCTTGGAGATTCCGCAATTTAGGCTCATCCCATGCACCATCCTTAATGTAGTCCGCCACCCGAGCGAGAGGCCCTCCTCTATCATCAAGGCTAAGTTCTCTCAAAGGCGTCTCTCCAAGCCATAAGTCATCCCAAAATAGCATCTTCCCTTCTCCCACCACCCATCGAATGTGCGGTTGAGCAAGAGGCCGAGCCTTCAGAATCCTCTTCCACGTAGGGCTTCCCCTCCCCAATGGTCTAGCTGTTAGCGGGGAGACCTTTTGACAATATTTAGCCATTAAGTACGTAGCCCACAAGGAATTTTGTTCCCTAAACCGCCACCATAACTTGATGTTAAAGGCTCTTAAGACTTCCTTGATCTTCCGGATGCCCAATCCCCCCTCGGCCGTTGGTAGACAAGCCTGTTCCCAGCTTATCCAGTGCGTCCTCTTCTTCTCATTAGTTGACCCCCAAAAGAAACGGGCCATTTGCTGATCCAATTGCTTGAGGGCACCGCCCGTAGGCTCGATAGCTTGGAAGATATGAAATGGTATCGCTTCGAGTGTGCTTTTAATCAAAGTAAGTCTCCCCCCAAAGGAGAGGTGTCGATGGGCCCACCCAGAGATCCTAGCCGCGATTTTCTCACGGAGGAACAAGAACATGCTCGAGCGCTTCACACCTCGGTAAATGGGGACTCCAAGGTAAAGGAACGGGAACGTACCTCGAGTGAATCCTCCTTCCCTTTGTATTGTGTTTGTCCACCCTTCATGAACCTCGGCAATGAAAAAATTGCTTTTCCCAAGGTTGACTTGTTGGCCGGACGCCTCGGAATAATGATCAAGGCATGCTCGTAGCCTCCGGAGAGGGTTCGCCGCCGCTTGCGTGAAGATGATGATGTCATCTGCATAGGTGAGGTGGCTGATCTCAATACTTCCCCGGGTCACGTCATTTCTTTGTTGCCGAGGATGAGTTTATCAAGAAGTCTCGAGAGGTAATCCGCGGCCAGGACGAATAGGGCGGGAGAGATGGGGTCCCCTTGCCTAAGGCCACGGGTAGATTTGAAAAAACCGGCCGGCGCCCCATTGACAAGGATTGAGAACCAACAAGACCCAATGCATCTCTTGATGAGGTCCACCCACGGCTCGGGGAATCCCATGTGTTTAAGGACTTTTAGGAGAAACGGCCATTGAACTCGATCATAGGCCTTGGCCATATCTATCTTGATTGCAACATTAGGGGCCGGTGTGCTTCGTTGTAGCTCATGGAACATCTCCTGAGCAAGTAGTACGTTATCATTGAGGAGTCTCCCTTTGACAAAACCACTTTGGTTGGAAGCTACCACGCGTGGGAGTAAAGGGGCCAGTCGCTTGGAGAGAATCTTAGTAATCACCTTATTGATCACATTACACAAACTAATGGGCCTGTAGTCTCCCCATGACTCTGGAATGGGCTTCTTCGGGATGAGTACAATGCTTGTGGCCGTGAAGCTTCGGGGAAGAAAGGCCCCACCGAAAAATTGTCTAACCGCATCCACCACATCCGATCCCACAATGCTCCAGCAGGCTTGGAAAAAGAGAGCCGAATAGCCATCCGGTCCAGGAGCACTATTGGCCGAGATGTCGAAGACCGCTCTTTTCACTTCATCCGCATCTGGAGGTTCGGGGAGGGCCGCCAAAGACTCCGAAGGGGGAAGTCGGTGTAGGAGGCTTAGGTCCGGTTCCGTAAGTACCGGATTGCATGGAGCAAGAAGGTTTTGATAAAACTCAACCGCCGATGCTTGGATGGCCGAGTCTTCCGTGAGTTCACACCCATTCACGTTGATCTTGTGTATCCGTAGCCGAACCCTCTTCTGCTTCACCCAGCCTTGATAGAATCTGGTGTTTTTATCCCCATCTTCCAGCCACCGTAGTGCCGCCTTCTGACGCCAGAAGTCCTCCTCCATCTTAAGAAGGAGGATGTACTCCGCAATTTGTTTGTTGACCTCCGTTCTATTCCGGGCCGAGGGATCATCTTCGAACTCCGCTTGGGCTATCGCAATGCTTTCTTCACAGGACTTGAGGTTGGCGTGAATGTTCCCAAATACCTCTCTATTCCACCGTTTTAATGTTCTCTTAATCCTTGCTAGCTTGAGCTTCAAGTTGAGGAGACCCGCCGCCTCCGTGGGGGTCCCCCAATCTTCCCTCACCAATTCATTAAATCCTTCATGCCGTACCCACATGTTTTGGAACCGAAAGGCTTTACCTCCTCCGGGGGTGTTAGGCATCTTGCATCGGACAAGGAGAGGGCCATGATCCGATGCAATACGGGGGAGGTTCGTGACTCGTATTGCCTCGAACCGTTGAGACGCCACCTCATTAATCAGCACCCTGTCTAGCCTTTCCATAAGGCCATTCTTAGCCCAAGTAAAGTCTGATCCATCATACCCTGGATCCAAAAGACCACAGTCTTCAATAGCCTCTGCAAAGTCCACCATTTCGGCCAGGCGGTTTGTGTCACTCCCCATTCTGTCTCCCGCGGAGAGGATTGTGCTGAAATCCCCTCCAATAAACCACGGCATTCCTTCCGAGACTTGGGTCAGCTCCCTCATTTTTTCCCACAAAGCAAGCCTCTCTCCTCTCGAACATTTAGCATACACGGCCGAGATTAAAATAGGTGTTGGAGTCCGGGGGCAAGTGAACAGCCCATGCAATAGTTGCTCCGAGTCATCCACCACCTCAAAATCCATCCCTTCCTCCACAAAAATCCATATCTTCCCATTGGCATTCGATCCCTTATAATGCAGCCCCAACACTTTTGAAAACTTGTCCGGGTTAGGGTCGACAAGTGGTTCCATTATTGCAAGAAAACAAATATTATGAGATTTAATTATTCTCTTTAGGACGTTTTGGGTTGACGCATTTGCGATCCCCCTAACGTTCCAAAATAGAAAGTTCAAAGACATCATTAACTAGCGGAGATCGTACCCGGTGGGATTGACGCCCCCCCTTGAAATTCAGTGATTTGGAGATTGCTCCTTCCATGGGGTGTCTCGGCCTCCCAATTCTCATCGTCCTCCATATCATTCTCCGTGAAGTTCTCTTGGGCCATGAGGGAGAAATAACGATTGGTGCTCATGTTGTGACTCAATGACCCCGGGATCCTCGGCCTTCTCGAAGGCAAATGGCTTGAAATGGCCTTTTGGTTGGACTAGGTCGTCCGAAGCCGATTGACCTTCATGCCGGGGCCGGTCCTCCTCTCCCGATTTGGTCTTTCGTCCATGTTCAAATGAAGGGGCCTTAGTGTGCGCCTGTCTACCTTGGTTTGGGACTCGTGCATTATGGGCGATTGTCGTGACCTCACTCCCCGAGCCATGCATATCACCCAAGAAGTCCGGTCCCGACCACACCACCCCCGTGTGCACACTAGCCTTTGGGTTCATCCGGTTGTTGTTTTCCTTCCCCTTGTGTTTTCCTTGTTGTTTCCATTCCATGTTATTGTCGGTATGTCTCGAATCATCAACGTTCATCTTCGTGCCATCATTGTTCTTCTTAGCTCCACTCCCAACATGTTGTTGCTGTTTTGGTGGTGCAACGTTGTAGTTTCTTTTTGGGGGTCGCTCCGTCTTTCCGGAAGCATAGCAAACTTCACTCTTGTGGCCCACGTGTTTACAATCCCCACAATAGGCCGGGATCTTATCCCACTTAACTTGTTGCACCAATTCACGTCCACAAATGTCAAGGATGATTTCGGTCGGTGGCAGTTCCGTGATGTCGATCTCGATGCACACCCGTGCGAATGAGAGTCTCGACTTGTTGGCCGTAGCTCTATCAATTTGGATCGGTGTACCAAGTAGTTTCCCAATGGCATAGAGGGCCGATTGATCAAACAGGTGTATCGGGAGCCCAATTAGGTTGCACCATATTGCCGCAATTGGGGACTCACAATAGGCATCAAAATCCGGTGACCATTTGAAGACTCTCATCGGATGCCGGTCAATGAACCACACCGGAGTACCTTTGGGACCACTAAGGAGCCGAGCATAATCCGCCATGTCCTCGAATTGAACAAGAATATGTTTGGCATTAATATATTTCCAAGTGTAACCTCGACAAAACTTAATGTTGTCTAGCGCCTTTTGAATTTGAGAGGAGGCCGGTATCGAATGCGAAAACTTACCTACAATTGCATGACCGAGAGATGATGCCAACCTTTGGATTTCTGATCCGGAGAAGTAGATGGATGGGATTCCGTTTGCCGTGGACGCAAAGCCAATATTTTGTATGTTCTCCGGGTCGAAGGCTTGTGGACCCTCACTAGTCGATGCCCCTCTCACCATGTCGGCCATTGATTTCTTCTTGTTGGGGTTCTTCACACTTGGCCCGGTGTCATCTCCCAAAGGGTTGTGTGTCGGGTTATCATTAGTATTAACCCCGGGGATTGTTCCATTATGTGATCCATTGCTCGAGTCATTCTCGTTCATTGCTACATCGGGAGGCCGGGGCGTTCCCCTCTCCATCTCGTGCATTCCCGAGTCCGTCGCATGCATGCCCAAGGCCGAGGACGTATTCAAGTTGCGTTGGACGTTTTGATTAGGCTTGGTCATCGGCCAACCCGGCTTCGTAAGAGTTGCTCCGGATTCGAAAGATGCTAGGATTCGCCGGGTTCTTCCCTTTTCTAGTGGCGGGAAGTCTTCCAAGGATGGTTCAATCTCCAAGCAAGGCCTACATGCCTCCATGTCTTTTCCTTTCCCATTTGTAACAAGGTTGGCTCTAGGCAATTCGACCTTGGCCGGCGTGGGCCCGGCGAGGAGGGGTTGCGCCGCCATCGAGTCAAGCCTCTCCGCCACGGTCAACTCAATAATTTGAGGGATCTCCATCCTTTTTGGCTCTACTTGCTGCATTGGAGGTGGTGAATGATGCTCCACATGTGACTCCCATTTTTGGTATGGGACAAAGGCACTTTCCAAAAGGCAATTTGTTCCCATATCCATTTCGGGAAAGTTGACTATCTCACTCCCCAATGTGCTTTTTGTCACACATACCGTCTTCCTCACCTCCAACGGTCTTCTCACCCATGCCGGGTTCAAGGTCGGACGGCGCGGCGTCGGCAGCCGGAGCTTTTCCATACACCACCATCTCCATATGAGTTCCATCCACATCGGACAAGTTAATGGGATGGGCTTCCCTATCTTGTGCTGCTTTATAATCCATGGAGAGAGGCGAGAAGAGTGTTACCTTACATTTAGGACTTTCAAGGCCAGAGGCCGATCCGGAGCTCTCTAGCTCGGAGGTGACCGCACCAAAGTCGAGCTTCTTCGTGAGTTGTTTGTCCTCCGGGAAAGGGGAGAGTACGAATCTTTTCCGGCCATGGCCTTTGGTGATGGGAGCCGGCGTGCTCTTCCTAGCCGCTATCTTTCCCTTCTTGCTTGTCATTTTCATTTCTTTGGCCGGGATCTTCGGAGTTTGGTCCTCACTTGATCGGAAGACCATGAGTTGGTCCGGAATAGATCTAGCCTCCTCGGGGTCCGGAGGAGCCGCGACTGGGTTTGGAGGTGGGTCCGGCATGGCCGGACGTGGAGCACAAGGTTGGTTCGGCGGCCAAAGCCGTGTGTTGGTGAAGAAGTCGAGCAACACAACGACTCGCCGGGGTAGGGAGGAGTGAGACGGTGACCGAGGGTTGAATGCGCCGATTGGGAGTGTTAGAGGGGAGGTTGAGGGCGGTGTGGATTGCGTTATGGCGGCTGGACGTGAAAGCGTGGGGGCGGCGGGATGAATCAAGATGTGGGTATTGCTAGAGAGAAGGAGGAGCGTCTCTCTCTAGATTCGACATTGAGATGCAATTTTTATCAACAACGAAAGGTAACAGAACATGGCCACACCCAAAAGTGATGTGCCAGATCAAACTCAGGAGTAGTGTGCGGTCCGGTTCCACATACCCGGACCTGGACCTCATCCTACTCCCTTTCAAAACCAAAATACAATTGAACACATACAAAAGCCCATTACTTCTACCTCTACGACATCCGGTACGAATCAGGATCGATGGCCACTTTCCGGGCCTCGTGCTACTCTCGCTCATCATCTCTCACCCGAAGATTGGGGACTCCCATTTCGTCCATCCGGATGATGGCTCTAATTGTTGCTGGAACATTTTGTGAGGACATTTGTTGGAAATGATCTTGTTCCGCTCCCATTTTGGCGAGCAAATCGGCCGCCTTGTTGCCCTCCCTAGGGATGAAAGTGGCCCTGACGGTATGTCTACGCTTAAAGCCATGTAGCCGGGCCATTACGCGGCGAACTTGTGCCGGGCCCCAAGCCGAGCCATTGAGCAACTTAATGGCTTGTTCCGCATCTGCTTCAACCCAAATGGGTAGGTTGAACCCCTTTGCTACCTCCAACCCATGGTGAATGGCCATAAGCTCGGCCTCAAGAGCCGAGTGAGCGGCGAGTGGGGTTGCAAAAGCTACAAGCAGCTTCCCATTGTGGTCCCGAACCAGACCCCCTCCGCCGCCCATGTTTGTTGCCTCAGAGAACGCCCCATCCGTGTTAAGCTTGATCCATGTGCGTTCCGGGGGATGCCACTTAACCGGCATAACTAACGGTCTCGGCCCCCTTGTCTCGGGGTGGGTTCGGAAGGCTCATTCCGATTTTTACTCCCTTCCAATGTTTCGGCTTGATGTGTCCGTTGGCCATGTTGTTGTAGATGAACATGTGAACCTGCCAAACAACATTGTACGGTTTGAACTGAATTTGCTCATGTTGACTCCTATTTCTCTCCGCCCAAAGGAACCACAAAATGAGGTAAGGAATGACTCGGCTAAGATGTCTTCTATCCTGTTGTTGGGTCCTAGCGGACCATACTTGCAACCTGTCCGGGATGGTGTCGTTCACCCTAAGGGGTGGGGCCGAGCCTTCGAACCAGCCGTTGAACTCCTTCCAAACACATGTTGCTCCCCACCCCCGAATGAAGAGATGTTGGTTGTCATAATGTTTTATTTCTTGCAATAATGGAACCGCTCACACAACCGGACCCGGACCGTTTCTCTAAGGCCTTGGGGCTGTCCTTCATTGGTTCGAACACGAACGAGAAGATTTGGATGTTTGCGGAAGAGGGGTCCACTTTTGATATTGAGGTTGACTCGGAACAAATTCTTCACGGGTACCTCAAATCCCACCGCCTTGCTAGGCCGGTGGCCATCTCAGCCGTGTACGCCAAATGTACAAGGGCTGAAAGACATCACTTATGGGACAAGATGAGAGAGATTGCCGGGCCTCTTGAGGGAACACCTTGGATCATCGGTGGCGATTTCAACACCATGCTATCTCACCAAGACAGAGTCGGAAGTGATACCAACCGGCAAGCCGAGATGGTAGATTTTGCGGAGGCAACGGAAGATTGTAGGCTGCTCGACCCTGGTTTTGATGGAGCGGCATTCACTTGGGCCAAGAATGGCCTTTTTGAAAGGTTGGATAGAGTGCTTGTCAGCGAGAATTGGACTAAGACCTTCGAGGCTACTCGGGTTACGAACCTCCCCCGGATTGCCTCGGACCATGGACCAATTCTTGTCAGGTGCACGAAGATGAACACATCCGCTGGAGCCAAGGCTTTCAGGTTCCAGAACATGTGGATCCGACATGAAGGATTCATGGCCGTAGTGCAAAAAGCATGGGAGGAGCCCACGGGGGCGGGTGGAATCCTAAACATTCAAATCAAGCAGGCCAGAGTTAAAAAGGCCCTTAAGAAGTGGAACAAAGAGGTTTTTGGAAACATCCATGCTAATCTAAAAGAAAAGGAGGAAGAAATTGCTCTGGCCCAATCTTGTTTCGAAGCAAGGCCGACTCCGGATCACAGGACAGCGATCAACAAACACATTGCCGAGTACATCCTTTTGCTGAGAATGGAAGAAGATTTTTGGCGACAGAAGGCAGCTTTGAGGTGGCTTGCCGAGGGAGACAAAAATACCCGGTTCTACCAAAGCTGGGTGAAACAAAAGAGGGTTCGTCTCCGCATCCATTCAATACGTGTCCATGGGCAGGAGCTCACCGAGGAAGCCGAGATTAAAAAGTCCGCAGTGGAGTTCTTCCAACAACTCCTTGCCCCCAACAATCCGACACTTGAAGATCCAGACCTCGACCTAATCCAGCAGGTCCACTCAGCCGAGCAGTTCGCTGACATCGCAGATGCCCCAAGTGCGGACGAGGTCAGGAGTGCCACCTTTTGCATTTCCGGAGATAGTGCACCCGGACCCGACGGCTTCTCGGCCACCTTCTATCAAGCCTGCTGGCCCATTGTGGGGCCGGAGGTAGTGGAAGCAATCAGACAGTTCTTCAGAGGGGCCTTCCTGCCGAGGAGCATCACGGCCACAAGCATAGTCCTTATCCCAAAGAAGGCATCGCCGGAGTCATGGACCGACTACCGACCCATCAGTCTCTGCAATGTTTTAAACAAGATCATTACCAAGGTACTCACCTCTCGACTCTCTCCTTTCCTCCCACAGGTCATCTCCCCAAACCAAAGTGGATTTGTCAAAGGTCGGCTCCTTAACGACAACGCACTTCTGGCCCAAGAGATGTTCCATGAGCTTGCTAGATGCTCCCCAGCACCTAATGTGGCAGTAAAGATTGACATGGCTAAAGCCTATGATAGGGTCCAATGGCCATTCCTCTTCAAAGTTTTACGCCGTATGGGTTTCCCGGATTCATGGATTTCACTTATGGAGAGGTGTATTGGGTATTGCTGGTTCTCGGTCCTTGTTAACGGGGCACCCTCGGGCTTCTTTAGATCAACTCGAGGACTTCGGCAAGGAGACCCGATCTCCCCCGCTCTGTTCGTAATCGCTGCGGACTACCTGTCCCGAGCATTAGATAAGCTCATCCTCGGTCAAAAGGACATGACGTTCAAAGCCTCCCGGAGATGCATGGAGATCAGCCATCTAGCCTATGCGGACGACATTATCATCTTCACTCAAGCGGCGGCAAATCCTATGCGCCGGCTAAGAGCCTCTCTCGAAAAATATGAAAGAGTCTCCGGCCAACAAGTCAGCCTCGCCAAGAGTAATTTCTATATTGCCGAGGCCCATGAACATTGGGCAAACTCGATCCAGGCGGAAGGAGGCTTCTCTAGAGGGGCCTTTCCTTTTCTCTATCTCGGAGTCCCTATCTATCGTGGTGCCAAACGCACGGACATGTTCCTCTTTCTACGGGAAAAGATTGCAAGAAGGATCTCAGGATGGGCACACCGTCACCTATCCTTTGGAGGAAGGCTTACGTTGATTAAGAGCACTCTTGAAGCGATCCCCTTGCACATCTTTCAAGCCGTCGAGCCCACGGCCGGTACCCTCAAGCAACTTGATCAACAAATGGCCCGATTCTTTTGGGGGTCTACGAATGAAAAGAAGCGGACCCATTGGATTGGATGGGAACAAATGTGCCGGCCCACTGATGAAGGAGGCCTTGGGATCCGAAAAACTATGGAGGTCCTCCGCGCCTTCAATATCAAACTTTGGTGGCGATTTCGGGAGCAAAACTCCCTTTGGGCAAGATACATGATGGCAAAATATTGCTCCAACTCCACACCGCTCACCTTGAGATTGCCGAGCAGGAGTAGCCCTACGTGGAGAAGGCTCTCAAGAGCATGGCCCCTCGCGCAACCGCACATGAGATGGCTAGTGGGACAAGGGGACATCTACTTCTGGGATGACATTTGGCTTGGCAATAGCCCTCTGAGGGAACTTAGTCTTGATGATAGGGGAAGACCAACCACCCGGGTCTCGGAGTTCATTACAAATGGTGGTTGGGATGTGCCCAAGCTTCAACTCCTTCACAATCAGGCCGGCCTCCCTCAGCATGTTATCGATGGCATCATTAATACACCGATCCTCCATGACGAACAGGATATCCCGAGGTGGAACCTCTCTAAGCATGGGGAATTCACGGTGGCTTCGACATGGGACACACTTCGAGGACGAAACCCGATCATCCATGGTTTGGGGGACGTTTGGAAGGTAGGCCTCACCAACTCAATAGCCATCTTTATCTGGAGGCTTCTCTCCAATCGGGTGCCGGTTGACACGAAACTTCAGTGGCGGGAGATTGAGCTAGCCTCTAAGTGCCAATGCTGCCCCCACAGACCGAACACTGAGTCACTCCAACACCTCTTCATCCAGGGATATGGAGCTCGCAGAGTATGGAGTGAGTTCGACGGCTGGTTCACAGGCCCGTTCCCATGCATCCATATCAATGACACAATCCCTACGAGAATCGAAGTGTGGGCGCGAAGGTGCCAACAGCCGAACAAGAAACATCTTAGCCGAGCCACTCCATACCTCATCCTTTGGTTTATTTGGTCGGAGAGAAACAGGAGCCGCCACCAAGGCACACAGTTTAAACCACAAAACGTGGTATGGCAGGTCCACATGTTCATTCGAAATGCTATGTCTAATGGAAGCTTGAAGCCGAAACATTGGAAGGGAGTTAAACTTGGAATCAATATTCCTCAACAAGCGGCGGCAATCAGGGCGCTACCCCTAGCCATGGCAATCAAATGGAACCCCCCGGATCAGCCGTGGATAAAGCTCAACACGGATGGCTCCTATAATGAAGCGAACGGCAGTACAGGGGCTGGCGGGATTATTCGAGACCACTCGGGTAAGATGCTCGTCGCCGTCAGCACACCCCTTGAAGCCCACTCGGCGTTAGAAGCGGAGCTGTTGGCCATGATTCACGGGCTAAATATAGCCAAGGAATTCGGCCTACCAATCTGGATTGAGTCAGATGCAGAGCAAGCAATCAAATTGGTCAATGGGACGGGATGGGGGCCGGCACTCGCTCGGCAAGCGGTGGCGCAACTAACCATTCTCAAACGCCAACTCAAATTCCGAGCCACCTTCATACACAGGGAGGGGAACAAAGCGGCGGACTTCCTTGCGAAAATGGGGCTAGTCCAAAACAGTGGCCTACGAATGCACTACAACTCAGCACCGAGAGAACTATTGGACTTGGTTAGATTGGACGAGATGGGAGTGTCGCACATCCGAAACCTAGACGGGGACGGGCATCAAAGTTGATCATGAGACGATGGGAGATTATAGTGACTAGCTTTGTGGTTAATTGTATTTTGGAAAGGAGTATGATGAGGTCCGAACCTTGTGGGATCGGACCGCATACTACTCTTGATTTTGTTACGGCACACCACTTTTGGGTGTGGCCACGCCTTGTAATTATCTCCTTTGGAAATATAGGGATGAGGGACCCACGAACCCTCCACCGTAGAGGTGTTTGATTAAAAAAAAAAAAAAAAAAAAAAAAAAAAAAAAAAAAAAAGAAGAGATGTTGGAGGGACTCGGTATTAGGCCTCCGTGGGCAGCATTGGCATTTCGACGCAAGCTCAATTTTCCTCCACTGGAGCTTGGAATCAACCGGTATCCTGTTTGACAAATGTCGCCAATTGAAGATCGCAATAGATTTTGTAAGTCCAGCCTTCCAAATGTCATCGAGGCCTTGAATTCTTGGTCTTTGTGAGCGTATTGTCTCCCAAGTCGTCGCGAGGGAGAACTCCCCGAGCCGAGAAAGTTTCCATCGGGGGACATCCGGTTCTCCCGCAACTATTGGGGTATCAAGGATTTGTGTGATAATCTCTTGAGGCATTCCAGCCTGGTTGTGAAGTTGCCGTAGCTTAATCTCATCCCATGTTTCACCCCCAATGTATTCCGAAACCTTGGTCGAAGGGGTGCCTCTATCGTCAAGGCAGAGCTCGCGAAGGGGGTATTCCCCAAGCCAAATGTCATCCCAAAAGTAGGCATCGCCCTGGCCGATCACCCATCTAATATTCGGGTTCGCTTGATTTCTCACTTTCATTAGCCGCTTCCATGTCGGGCTGTTTCTCCCCGAAGGAGAGGCCGCAAGGGGAGAGTTTTTGTGGCAATACTTGGCCTTCATGTACCTAGCCCAAAGGGAATTTTGCTCCCGGAACCTCCACCAAAGTTTGATACTGAAGGCCCGGAGGAATTCTTTGGTCTTACGGATGCCGAGACCCCCTTCAGAGGTGGGGAGGCAGATCTGATCCCACCCAATCCAATGCGTCTTTTTTCTCTCTGTTGACGATCCCCAGAAGAAACGGGCCATCTGCTGATCCAATTGCTTAAGGGCCCCGGAGGTTGGTTCAATGGCCTGGAAGATGTGCAGCGGCACCGCTTCAAGGGTGCTTTGGAGTAGGGTAAGCCTACCTCCGAAGGAGAGATGTCGGTGGGCCCACCCCGAGATTCGGGCAGCAATCTTTTCCCGAAGAAACATAAACATATCTGTACGTTTGACACCACGGTAAATAGGAACCCCAAGGTAAAGGAACGGGAAAGTACCTCGTGTGAAGCCTCCTTCATTTTGAATAGTGATGGCGCATCCTTCATGTTGTTCGGCAATGTAAAAGTTACTTTTTGCCAAGTTGATCTGCTGCCCGGAGACCCTGGCATAATTCTCCAGGCAAGTCCGCAAACGCCTAAGAGGGCCCTCCGCTGCTTGTGTGAAAATCACAATGTCGTCGGCGTAGGCAAGGTGGCTTATTTCCATGCAGTGGCGAGAGGCTCTGAAAATCATCTCTTTCTTTCTCAAAATGAGCCTGTCTAGTTCCCTTGAGAGGTAGTCAGCTGCAATCACAAAAAGGGTCGGAGAAATTGGATCTCCCTGTCTGAGGCCTCGGGTGGACTTAAAGAAACCGGAGGGGGCACCATTGACCAGCACCGAGAACCAGCAGGATCCCACACATCTCTCAATCAGGGAGACCCACGGGGCCGGGAAACCCATCCGGTGTAACACTTTCAGGAGGAATGTCCATTGGACCCGGTCATAGGCCTTGGCCATATCGATTTTAACAGCGACATTAGGAGCCGGCCCACATCTCGAGAGCTCGTGGAACATCTCCTGTGCCAAAAGGACATTATTGTTAAGGATCCGTCCCTTCACAAATCCACTCTGGTTTGGCGAGATAATCATAGGGAGGAGCCCAGTCATTCTCTTCGACATAATCTTTGTGATAATCTTGTTGACGACGTTGCACAAGCTAATAGGGCGGTAGTCGCTCCACGATTCCGGCACAGGCTTTTTTGGAATGAGAACAATGCTTGTGGCCGTGACGCTACGTGGGAGGTAGGCGCCCCCGAAAACTTGGCCGATAGCCGCCACCACGTCCGACCCAACCCCAACAAGCCTGGTAGAACAAGGCCGTGAAACCATCCGGCCCTGGGGCACTGTCCCCGTAGATATCAAAAACAACATTTTTGACTTCCTCAGTGGATGGTGTCTCGGGTAGTGCCGCCACTTCAGCCAAGGGTGGGAGTTGATGAATCAAATCAAGGTCTGGCTCGGACAAAATGATAGGCCCGGCCAGTAGATCTTGGAAGAACTCCACTGCCGAACTTCTAATCTCCATTTCGTCCGAGATCTCCCGGCCACCCACATTGATCTTGTGGATGCGCGTGCGGATCCTCTTTTGTTTCACCCAACTTTGGTAGAATTTCGTGTTCTTGTCGCCCTCCCCTAGCCATCTTAGAGTAGCCTTTTGGCGCCAGAAGTCCTCCTCCATTTTGAGCAATCGAATGTACTCGGCGATGCATCTATTGATCTCTGTCCTGTTCTCCGGGGTTGGCCTTTCCTCGAAATTGCTTTGGGCCGTTGCGATTTTCACTTCCATATCCCTGAGGTTTAGATGGATGTTCCCAAAGGTCTCCTTGTTCCATACCTTTAGGGTTCTCTTAAGCCGTGCAAGTTTGATTTGGAAATTGAGTAGGCCTCCGGATTCCGTCGGTTGCATCCAATCTCCCCGAACGAGATCCATGAATCCCTCGTGTCTAACCCACATGTTTTGGAACCTGAACGGCTTACCCCCGCTGTTATGATCTGTCCCTTTGCATCTTACCAACACAGGCCCATGGTCCGAGGCAATCCGGGGCAGGTTCGTCACCCGGGTAGTTTCCAAAATTTGTGCCCAACGTTCATTCACAAGAATTCTATCCAATCTTTCGAAGAGACCATTCTTGGCCCATGTGAACTCCGACCCATCATAGCCCGGGTCTAGTATCCTGCAATCCTCAATAGCCTCCGCAAAGTCCACCATTTCAGCTTGGCGGTTTGTTTCACTCCCTACTCTGTCTCGTGGATGGAGAATGGTGTTGAAGTCCCCTCCTATCAACCATGGTGAGCCCTCCCAAAGTATGGAGCACTCCCTCAATTCATCCCATAAATGAATCCGTTCGGTTCTTGTACATTTTGCATACACCGCCGAGACACACAAGTGACTAGCTAGGCGGGGGGATCCAAAGCGGCCGGATAGGGCCTGATCCGTGTCTCTCTCGACCAGGAAGCTGGCCCCTTCCTCAACAAACACCCAAATCTTCCCATTTCTATTCGATCCTTGGAAAACCAGCCCCAAAGCCTTTGAGAACTTCTCCGCGTTGGGGCTTGTGAGCGGCTCCATTATTGCAAGAAAATGAATATTATGAGTCTTAATTAGTCTTTTAAGAACATTTTGGGTAGGCGCGTTAGCAACTCCCCTAACGTTCCAAAACAAAAAGTTGACAGACATGATTAATGGGGAAGAGTCTTACCCGGTGACCGTGCGAGGTCCCCCTGATATTCCACCATTTGAAGCCGTTCCTCTCCAATGTATCCCTCCTCATGCATGATCATGGGATCATCCCCACCGGCATAAAGGATGGTTCGGGGGCTCCCCTCTTTATCTCCATCCCCCTCCACGTCATCATCATCTTCTAGGAAATCTTCCTTCTCCATGAGGGAAAAGTATTGGTTGGAGCTTAGGACATTTCGGGCTGCTTGGGACCCTCGGCCCTGTGCCGCTCCCCGTGTTCCCCCTCTCCAACTAGAAAAAGCTCCTCGTCGGGAGGGCGTGTACCCATTCGTAGCCCCATGGGATTCACCTCCATGATGGGTAGAACTAGCCACCACTCCGACGGTTTTGTCGAAGGTATCTCGGCCATAGGAGCTCTCGCCCCTTTCATGGACACTTGCCACCGGAGCCGCGTCAGAATTACCATGCATTTCGCCCATGATGTCCGGGCCTGACCACTCCCTCGGCTCGGGACCAATGGCCGAGGATCCGGCTTTTGGCAGCCCTTTCGGCCCTTTGTTTTTCTTTTGATGTTTCCATTCTTTAGAGCTAGCCATTTCCTTTGGTTGTTCCGTTTTGTCCCTTCCCCCTTGACTCTCATGGTGTGGCTGTCTCGGCGTTACATTATTGTAGTTCCTCTTCGGGGGGCGTTCAACGTTACCCGCCGCATAACACACCTCACGTTTATGTCCAACATGCCTACATTCCATGCAATATGCCGGGATCTTGTCCCATTTCACTTTTAGCACCGTCTCACGGCCACAAATATCTAGAATGAACTCCTCGGGAGGTGGCGTCGTAATGTCAATTTCAATGAAAATGCGAGCAAACGAGAGTCTCGACTTGTTTGCCGTAGCGCGATCCACTTGTATCGGGTTTCCAAGCAATTTACCGATTGCAAAGAGGGCGGCGTGATCAAAGAGGTGGATTGGGAGGCCAATGATGTTACACCAAACTGCCGCGATCGGGGATTCACAATATGCATCAAAATCCGGGGACCACTTGAAAACCCTCATGGGGTGCCGATCAATAAACCACACCGGAGTCCCTTTCGGTCCACTTAGCAAACGGGCATAATCCGCCATATCCTCGAATTGAACAAATATATGCTTAGCATTAATATACTTCCATGTAAATCCTCTATTAAATTTGATATTATCTAGGGCCTTTTGTATTTGGTATGAAGTGGGTATAGAGTGGGAGAACTTACCCACAATGGCGTGCCCAATACTCGAGGCCAGCTTTTGAACTTCCGCTCCGGAGAAGTAGATTGCCGGAATGCCATTGGAAGTGGACGCATAGCCTATATTTGGAATGTTATCCGGCTCGAACACTTTCGGCCCTTCGGTGTTCCGCGACATCCGAACCATATCCGCCATGCTCTTGGGAGCGCTTGTGTTCCGCGCGCCTTCTTCATTTCCTTCGGGTCGGGAGTTACTCAATGAGGCCTTGTGTCGCGCCGCCCACGCGTTGCCTAGTGGCTCTGATCCAGCCAAGGCTTGTGGTCCACGGTGCACGCACACGTCGGCCATCGTCGTGTCATCATTGGCCGACCTCCCGTCCGCATCCGAGGTCTTGTTCTCGGTTGGCTCAGCAGCCTTGTTGGGGGCCGAGGGCCCAGTCGTGGCTCGAAGTGGTGTGGCGTCCGGTTGTGGGGATTGGCTCGGGCGTAGCCGACCGCTCTCGAAGGCATCTCGGATTTTGCGAAACCGGCCTCGTTCAAGGGGGGGGGAAATCCTCAAGTGATGGGCCATTTGCAACCAGGGGTGGTTCGGGGTTTGGTTCAGAGGACCATGGGAGGGCGAGGTCCGGTCCGGCCCTTTCAACAAGGTCCGCCGGCCACTTGTCTCCGAGGAGGGGCTGCACCACCATGGCGTCTAGCATCTCCGGCATGTCAAGGTTTGCTAGTTGCATGATGGAATCTTTCTTTGGCTGCACATGGGCTTCAACGGCTAGTAGTTCACCTGATGGCTCGGTTCGGCAAGCCACCAAACAACTTTCGGAAAGTAGGTTTGTTGTTGGCTCCTTTTCGAGTAATTTGACTTTCACATCCACCAAGGACAATTGTACCTCCTTTGGACTATCTCTCATGCATCTTGGACCTAGTGGTTGGTTGGCCCTATCTTTACCAATGCACACCCCGTCGCCGGCCGTTTGCTGGTCGGAATCCGGCGCCGCCGCGGCCGCCGTGGCTGTTCCGTCATCGGTGGAATACCCATCCTCCAAGAGGCCTTCTTCATTAGTGTTGGAATTCATGGTGCCCTTAGGGGAGGAGTTCCCCACTTCATCCATGTGTTGGCTCGCCGGAAAGATGGGACCCTTGCATTTTGGAGACCCGATGGTGGGGCTATCTTCTTCACCGAAATCAATCTTCTTCCGGAGTTGCTTGTCTTCCGGCATAGGTGAGAGTACAAACCTTTTCCGACCATCGCCTTTGGTGGAAGGGGCCGGGGTACTTTTCCTCTCTTTCACGTTTGTTTTCAAGGATTTCCTCGCCATTTTCTTGGAGGGAAGGCTTGTGGAGGAAGCCTCTTCCGACGTGAACGTCATTTGTTGGACCAAGGGAGGGTCCTCGGCCGCCCGGAGGACCATTTGCTGATCCGAGATGGTGCGGGGTTCCTCGGACCCCGGTGGAGGATCCGGCGGGTGTTCCGGCATGGCTGAAGGAGAGTCAAGACACCAGCCGCACCGGGGAGTTGAGCGGGGGTTGGTGAGGTGTGGCTCGAGACTGGTGGAGCGAGCCGGGGTTGTGGTTGTGGCCTTGGACGAACAAGGATGGTGGTCGGAGATGGAAGGAAGGTCGGCGTGGGGGGGGTGGTCGAAAGGTGGATTATCGTTCAAAAGGGAGAATTGCTAGAGAGAAGGGAGAGCATCTCTCTCTAGAAGTGAGTCGGGTTCCTATTCTCTAACCAAGAAAAATAACTTTATCCATGCAAAATGAACACTTCTTGAGAATGCATACAATGATTCTTTTCTTAAGGTGTCCAAAATAGCATGCACATGGTTAAGATGTTCATCCACATTTTTGCTATAGACAAGAATATCATCAAAATAAACAACCACAAATTTTCCAATGAATTTTCTCAAAACATGGTGCATCAATCTCATGAAAGTGCTTGGTGCATTAGTTAAACAAAAAGGCATGACTAACCACTCATATAGACCAAATTTTGTTTTAAAGGCTATTTTCCATTCATCTCCTTCTCTAATGCGAATTTTTATTTTTTTTAATCAAACACCCTTACGGTGGAGGGTTCGTAGGTCCCTCATCCCTATATTTCAAAAGTGGTTGAATACAAAACGTGGCCACACCCGAAAGTGGTGTGCCTACACGAAAATTAGGAGTAGTATGCGGTCCGGTTCCACAAGCCCGGACCTCATCATACTCCCTTTCAAAAGGTAAAATACAATTCAACAAAAAAGAAAGACTATATATCCCTTTCCACCAAAACTCGAGCCTATTCTTCCTCTTCATTATGGACCCGAATGTTCGGGATACCCATTGCATCCATCCTAATCATCGCTGTGAGGTGCCTTGGTGCCGTGAGGGCATTCATACGCCAGTAGTCATTTCTTTCTAATCCCATTTTGGCGAGGAGATCTCCTGCTCTATTCCCTTCCCGGTGGATGAAGGTGATACGGGTGTCTTGTTGGCGCTTGAGGATTGCTAGTCGCGCCATCACCCGACTAATATGGGCCGGTCCCCAGTGCGTGCCATTTAGGAGCTTAACCGCTTGTTGTGCATCCGACTCAACCGATATAGGCCTTCTGAATTCTGCGGCGAGCGTCAACCCGAATTGGATGGCCAGAAGCTCCGCTTCGAGGGCTGAGTGAGCCTCGAGTGGGGAGGTAAAGGCTGCAAGCATGTTGCCCTCGTGGTCACGAACAAGTCCTCCCCCCCCCGGCTTTATCCGTTGCCTCCATGTATGCTCCGTCAGTGTTGAGTTTGATCCACGGTTCATCCGGCGGGTTCCATTTGACCACCATCGCGAGGGGCCTGGTCCTTCGTGGCTCGGCCTGACTCGGGACGTTGATCTTGAGGCGGACTCCTTTCCAATGCTTCGGTTTGTAGGATCCATTGGCCATGCTATTTCTAAGGAACATTTGCACTTGCCATACCACATTGAAAGGCTTAAATTGCACCGATTGATGACGACTCCTGTTTCGCTCAGCCCAAATGAACCAAAGAATAAGGTACGGCATCGCCCGGCTGAGGTGTTTCTTACCGGGTTGTTGGACTCTCCGTGCCCAAACTTCGAGCCTCTCTGGGATGGTGTCATTGATCCGGAGAGGTGGTGAAGATCCCTCGAACCAGGAGTCAAACTCCCTCCACACACCTCGGGCGCCAGCCCCTTGGATGAAGAGATGCTGCAGTGATTCGATGCCCGGTCTATGAGGGCAGCATTGGCACTTAGATGCCATTTCCATTCTTCTCCACTGTAGCTTCGTATCCACCGGTATTCGGTTGGAAAGGAGTCTCCAAATGAAGATAGCAATAGAAGACGTGAGGCCTGCTTTCCATAAGTCATCAAGGCCTTGGATGATAGGTCTTTGAGTTCGGATGGTCTCCCAAGTTGATGCTAGTGAGAACTCCCCATTGTGTGAAAGCCTCCATCTCGGCACATCCGGCCCCTCCGGGATGATTGGCGTGTCAAGGATCTTCCGGACGATGTGTTGTGTAAGGCCGGCTTGCGCTTGTAGAATCCGCAACTTGGCTTCATTCCAAGATCCATTGATAATGTAATCAGCAACATGGACAAGAGGGCCTCCCCTATCATCAAGACAAAGTTCCCTCAAAGGAACCTCTCCTAGCCATAGGTCATCCCAAAATGATATCTTACCTTCTCGCACCACCCAACGAATGTACGGTTGCGCCTGTGCCCGAGCCTTCAAAAGCCTCTTCCAGGTAGGGCTACACCTCCCCGAGGCTCTAGCTGTGAGTGGGGACGCCTTAAGGCAATATTTAGTCATCATGTACGTAGCCCAAAGGGAGTTTTGTTCCCGGAATCTCCACCATAATTTAATATTAAAGGCACGTAAGACCTCCTTGATCTTCCGAATGCCCAAGCCCCCTTCGGCCGTGGGTAGGCAAACCTGATCCCATCCTATCCAGTGCGTCCTTTTCTTCTCATTACTCGACCCCCAAAAGAAGCGAGCCACTTGTTGATCTAATTGCTTGAGGGCTCCGCCGGTTGGCTCGATCGCTTGAAAAATATGTAAGGGAATCGCCTCAAGTGTGCTTTTTATCAAGGTTAGTCTCCCCCCAAAGGAAAGGTGCCGGTGAGCCCATCCAGATATCCTAGCCGAGATTTTCTCTCGAAGAAACATGAACATATCCGTGCGCTTCACCCCCCGGTAAATAGGGACTCCAAGGTAAAGGAAGGGGAACGTACCTCGTGAGAAACCTCCTTCACTTTGGATTATGTTTGACCAGCCTTCATGCGCCTCGGAGATGTAGAAATTGCTCTTGCCGAGGTTGATTTGTTGTCCGGACACCTCGGCATAATGCTCAAGACATGCACGTAGCCTCCGGAGGGGGTTTACGGCCGCTTGCGTGAAGATGATGATGTCGTCCGCATAGGCGAGGTGGCTGATCTCCATGCTGCCTCGGGTTGCTTTGTATGTCATCTCTTTGTCTCCGAGGATAAGTTTATCGAGTGATCTCGAGAGATAGTCCGCAGCAAGGACGAAGAGGGCGGGGGAAATGGGGTCCCCTTGTCTAAGGCCACGAGTGGATTTGAAAAAGCCCATCGGGGCCCCGTTGATAAGGATCGAGAACCAGCATGTCCCGATGCACCTTTCTATGAGCGCCACCCAAGGTT
The DNA here is from genome assembly GCF_004379255.2 of Salvia splendens. Classification (NCBI taxonomy): domain Eukaryota; kingdom Viridiplantae; phylum Streptophyta; class Magnoliopsida; order Lamiales; family Lamiaceae; genus Salvia; species Salvia splendens. The sequence goes on from NC_056039.1 coordinate 19,811,019, forward strand.
CGGGGAAGCCCATTTGCTTGAGGACTTTTAGGAGGAACGGCCATTGAACCCTATCATAGGCCTTAGCCATGTCAATCTTGATAGCAACATTAGGGGCTGGTGTACTTCTATGGAGCTCATGGAACATCTCCTGTGCAAGGAGTACATTGTCATTGAGGAGCCTCTCTTTGACAAACCCGCTTTGATTCGGTGCAACAACACTTGGAAGGAATGGGGCAAGGCGCCTCGTGAGGACTTTAGTAATCACCTTGTTGATCACGTTACACAAGCTAATGGGCCTATAGTCTCCCCAAGTCTCGGGTAAAGGCTTCTTGGGGATGAGTACGATACTCGTGGCCGTGAAGCTGCGGGGGAGGAAAGCCCCACCAAAAAATTGCCTAACCGCTTCCACCACGTCTGGCCCCACAATGCCCCAACAAGCTTGAAAGAACAATGCCGAGAAGCCATCCGGGCCGGGCGCGCTATTGGCCGAGATATCGAAGACAGCTCGTTTCACCTCATCCGCATCCGGGGGTTTGGGGAGGCCCGCCAACTGCTCCGAGGGAGGGAGTGGATGTAAGAGGCTGAGGTCCGGATCCACAAGCTCCGGGTAGCTTGGGGCTAGGAGGTTTTGAAAGAACTCAACCGCCGATTCTTTGATGGCCGTGTCATCCGTAAGTTCACGCCCATTAGCGTTAATCTTGTGGATACGTAGCCGAATCCTCTTCTGCTTCACCCAACTTTGGTAAAATCTAGTGTTTTTATCCCCTTCTTCCAACCAACGGAGGGCCGCCTTCTGACGCCAAAAATCTTCCTCCATCTTAAGGAGAAGGATGTACTCAGCAATTTGTTTGTTGACCCCTGTTCTATTCCGGGCCGAGGGGTCACCTTCAAACTCCGATTGAGCCAGCGCAATGTTCTCTTCACAAGTTTTGAGGCTGGCGTGTATATTCCCAAAAACCTCCTTGTTCCATCTTTTAAGCGTTTGTTTGATCCTAGCAAGCTTGATCTTCAAATTGAGGAGGCCCACAGCCTCCGTGGGAGCCATCCAATCTTCTTGCACCAACTCACCAAAACCCTCATGCCGGACCCACATGTTTTGGAACCGGAATGCTCTACCACCCCCGTGGGCATTAGGTAGCCTGCATCTGATGAGGAGAGGCCCGTGGTCCGAAGCAATACGGGGTAGGTTAGTGACTCTTACTGCATCAAACAATTGGGGCGTCATCTCACTAATCAACACCCTATCCAGCCTTTCCATGAGGCCGTTCTTTGCCCAGGTGAATTCAGCCCCATCATAGCCTGGGTCCATTAGTCTGCAATCCTCAATGGCCTCGGCGAAATCCACCATTTCGGCCTGACGATTTTTGTCGCTTCCCGTCCTATCTCGAGTGGAGAGGATTGTGTTGAAGTCCCCTCCAATGAACCACGATATTCCCTCCGAAACTTGGGCAATATCTCTCATCTTTTCCCAAAGGGCATGCCGCTCTCCTCTCGTGCATTTAGCATACACGGCCGAGATCATAATAGGGGTTGAAATCCGAGGACAAGTGAGCCTCCCATGTAGCAGCTGGTCCGTGTCATCCATCACAACAAAATCCATCCCTTCCTCCACAAAAATCCAAATTTTCCCATTGGTGTTCGTCCCCTTGTAGGACAGCCCCAACACTTTCGAGAATTTGTCCGGATTAGGGGAGGTAAGCGGCTCCATTATTGCAAGAAAACAAATATTATGAGATTTAATTAGCCTTTTTAGGACGTTTTGGGTTGACGCATTCGCGATTCCCCTAACGTTCCAAAATAGAAAGTTTAACGACATGATTAACAAGAGGAGTTCGTACCCGGCGGGATTGACCCCCCTCCTTGGAATTCAATGATTTGAAGGTCCTTCTCCCCATGAGATGCCGCGGCCTCCAAAAAGGCGGGATTGGCGCCCTCATCGATTTCATTATGGGAGATGGTATCATCCCAATTTTCCTCGTCTTCCATATCATTCTCCACGAAGTTCTCTTGAGCCATGAGGGTGAAATATCGGTTAGTACTCAAGTGACTTGATGGCCCTTGTGCCTCGGTTTTCTCTAGGTCGAAGGGTTTAAAGAAGCCTTTCGGTTGCACAAGGGCCCCCGAAGTCGGATTCACTTCTCGCCGCGCCATATCCGCTCCTCTTGGCGTACCCCCGCGCCCATTTCCAAAAGAGGGGAATTTAGCGAGCACCCCTTTAGGTGAAGTGGTGGTATGCTCATCATGGATGATGATCATGTCCTTACTCCCGGCACCTTGCATATCACCCAAAAAGTCCGGCCCCGACCACTCCGCCCCCGAGTACATATTGGCTCTCGGGTTCATCCGGATGTTGCCTTCCTTTCCCTTGTGTTTCCCTTGTTGTTTCCATTCCATGTTATTATCGGTGTGCCTCGGATCAGTATTGTTCTTCTTAGCTCCTATTCCTCCGTGTTGTGGTTGTTTTGGTGTTGCTAAGTTGTAATTTCGTTTTGGAGGTCGATCCGCCTTCCCGGAAGCATAACAAACTTCACTCTTGTGACCGACATGTTTGCATTCTCCACAGTAGGACGGGATCTTATCCCACTTTACTTGCTGCACCAAAGGACGCCCACAAATGTCAAGGATGATCTCGTCGGGTGGCGGCTTTGTAATGTCGATCTCAATGCATAGCCGCGCAAAGGAGAGTCTTGATTAGTTGGCCGTCGCTCTATCTACTTGGATCGGGTTACCAAGGAGTTTCCCAATGGCATAGAGGGCCGATTGATCAAATAGGTGGATCGGGAGTCCAATTAGGTTGCACCATATAGCCGCAATTGGAGATTCACAATAGGCGTCAAATTCCGGAGACCATTTGAAAACTCTCATCGGATGCCGATCAATGAACCACACCGGTGTCCCTTTGGGTCCACTTAGGAGCCGAGCATAATCCGTCATGTCCTCAAATTGAACAAGAATATGTTTGGCGTTAATATATTTCCAAGTATAGCCACGGCAAAACTTAATGTTGTCTAGAGCCTTTTGGATTTGATAGGAAGCCGGGATTGAGTGCGAGAACTTACCTACAATAGCATGGCCGAGGGACGAGGCCAACCTTTGGATTTCTGACCCGGAGAAGTAAATGGATGGCACTCCGTTTGACGTGGAAGCAAAGCCGATATTTTGGATGTTCTCCGGGACAAAGACTTGCGGGCCTTCAACCGCCGATGGCCCCCGCACCATGTCGGCCATGGATTTTGGCTTGGTGGGGTTCCTCACGCCCGGCTCGGTATTGCCTCCTAAAGGGTTGTTTGTCGGCTTATCTTTTGATTTAGCCACACCGTTTGGGTCGGTTCGCGGTTCATCACACGAGTCCCTCTCGACCCTGGGTGCGTAAGGAGGCCGCGGCATTTCTATGTCCATCTCGGTCGGCGTCGGGTCCATCGCTTGCGTGTCCGAGGCCGAAGGCGCGGACGTGTCTCGAGGGGGGTTGCGGATTGCATTGGTCCTCGGCCATCCCGTACTCACTAACGTCGAGCCGGCTTCGAATGATGCTCGGATTTTCCGGGTCCTTCCCTTTTCGAGAGGTGGGAAATCTTCAAGGGAAAGGCCATGCTCAATGAGAGGCGCGCATGGTTCAATATCTTTGTCTCTCCGATCTGGGAGAAGGGTGACCTTCGCCGTGTAGTCCGTGGCCGGTGAGGGTTCGGCGAGGAGGGGCTGCGCCGCCGCCGCATCAAGCATCTCCGCCGCGGCCAGGTGAATGATTTGGAGGATATCACTCTTTTTTGTATTCATTTGCTGCATTGGTAGGGGTGAGCAAGGCTCCACATGTGACTTCCGGTTTTGGTAAGGGGCAAAAGCACTTTCCGAAAGGTGATTTGTTCCCATGCCCAATTCGGGCAAGTTGACTATCTCACTCCCCAATGTACTTTTTGGCACACATGCTACGGTCAAATCCTCTTGGGATACGTTTAGGGGTCCGACATCATCCCCTCCAACGGTCATCTCGCTCATGACGGGTCCATGGTCGAAGGGTGGCGCCACCTCCGCCGCCGGTGCATCTCCGTGAACCACCACTTCCATTTGGACCCCATCCTCGGTTGTGGGGGCTTTAGGAAGGGCTCCTAGGCCAAGTGCTTCCTTGCTATCAATGGAGCAAGCCGGAAAAAGATTTACCTTGGATTTAAGGCTATCAAGGTCGGGGCTCGGGACGGATGACTCGGGCTCGGAGGTCTCCTCTTCTCCAAAGTCGAGCTTCTTCCTAAGTTGTTTGTCCTCCGGGAGTGGAGAAGGTACGAACCTTTTCCGGCCATGACCTTTTGTGAGAGGTGCCGGCGTGCTCTTCCTAGCCATCATCCTATTCTTCTTGCTTTGCATTTTCATATCTTTGGCCGAGACCTTTGGTGTTGGGTCATCGCATGAGTGAAAAATCATAAATTGGTCCGGGATAGACCTAGCCTCCTCGGGGTCTGGTGGGGCCGGGGTTGGGTTCGTGGGGGGGTCCGGCATGGCCAGCCGAGGGTGTGACCGCAGCGCCGAACCAAGGTGGGGAGACGGTGGAGTTGAGGAGGGATGGTGGCACGACCGGCGTGGAAAAGGTCTCGGCGGGTTGTGGGGGGGTGAGGTGTGGTGGTCGGTGTGAGGGAGTCGCGGCGGGTCGTGGGTGTGAGTGGGTGGACGGCGAAAAGGATCAAGGTGGGGGAATTGCTAGAGAGAAGGGGGAGCGTCTCTCTCTAGATTGGCGGAAGTTTCTCTAATGCGAATTTGATGATAACCACTTTTCAAATCGATCTTACTAAACACAACAGATCCATGCAATTCATCAAGCATATCATCTAGCCTAGGAATAGGATAGCGATACTTTACAGTGATTTTGTTGATTGCTCGACAGTAATCGGTGCACATCCTCCATGATCCATCTTTCTTAGAAACAACAATTACCGGCACAGCACATGGACTCATGCTCTCACGGATTTTTCCTTTCTCCAACAACTCTTGCACTTGCCTTTGACTTTCCTTAGTCTCTTCGGGATTGGCCCTATAGGCTGGTCGGTTTGGTAGAACTGCACCGGGAACAAAGTCAATTTGATGTTCAATACCTCTTAATGGAGGTAATCCACTTGGTTCATCCTCGGGAAAGACATCCTCGAATTCTTGTAAAAGAGACACAAAAGTACTTGACAAAGAAGTGGTTAATTCGTTAGTGGTAAACAAACACTCTTTGTACACTAAGATGAAAACACTCTTTTCTTTAACTATTGCACTCTTTATTTCTTTTGCTCTCACATAAAAATTCTTTTTTTATTTTCCCTCATTCTTACTTTTCTCTCGACTCTTTTTCAATGCCCTCGCTTTTTTTTCTCTCAACCTCACGAGCTCTCCTTGCTTGAGATAATTTCATCATCAATGATGCTGAAAGCAAGAAAAACATTATAATTTCCGACGAGGAGAAGTGAGAAATCATCAAGCGACATTCATGTCAAGGAGCTCTGTCGTGTCGTTATAACAAGTACTCCACACAGCTTCAATCGCCTCTTTTGCTGCTACTCCGGAGCAGTTTGGGTTTGCAGTTAACGACTGCATCGCTCTTCGCTTTCACACATTCAGGCTCATGATCCCTCATCTTTACATAACCACGGAGAAGCTCATATTTACAATGGCAGTTTCACATTCAGATTCTATCTCTCCATTTGGCTTCAAAATCATCACCCTTTTGTTTGGACATTGAGATGCAATGTGTCCAACACCTTGACAACCAAAACATTTGATATCTCTATTTCGAGTAGAAGTAGAAGTAGAAATACCTTTACCCTTCTCAAATTCTTTGGACTTGGATGTCGACGCTTCATTTTGGGGTTTAGAACCTGCCCCAAAATTGGATTTGGATGAAGTCCACTCTTTTGTCCTTGAAGAATGAGAACTTGTTGAAAAATTCTTTTGGATTGTTCCCTTCTTCTTCAATTGTCCCTCCACCTTCATGGCCATATGAACCATGTCCTCCAGCTCCACATAGTGTTGAAGCTCTATAATGTTTGCAATCTCCCTATTCAGCCCACATAAGAATCGAGCCATAGTTGCTTCTCTATCTTCTTCAACATTTGCCCTAATCATGGCAATCTCCATGTCTTTGTAGTACTCATCAACAGATTTAGTACCTTGTTTCATATATTGTAATTTTTGATACAATTCACGAAAAAAATGAGAAGGTACAAATCTCTTACGCATTATGCTTTTCATTTCTTCCCAAGTCGAAACCGGTCTTCCTCCATATCGCCTTGTACTAGTTGTCAATTGATCCCACCAAACTATAGCATAGTCAGCGAATTCAATAGCAGCAAGTCTAACCTTTTTCTCCTCGGAATAGTTGTGACATTCAAAGATGAGATCCACCTTTCTCTCCCACTCCAAATAAGCTTCTGGGTCACTCCTTCCTTGGAATTTTGGGATCTTCAGTTTGATGCTTGTCAAATCACCATCCACTTCATTTGTACGCCCTCTTCTACCGTTTCCACGTCTCTCATTTCGATGCCTATATGAAGCATCATCTTCTCCTCCACTCTCTTCCTCCTCGTTATTATTTTCATTTGTTGCCTGAACTTCTAGCCTCTCCAACCGCCCTGAAACACTTTCCAGAATCCGTGCAAACCTTGCAAATTGTTGTTGCATGGCTTTCAACGTAGGATCAACTGGAATATGATCGTCAGTAGAATCCATCCTCACAGTTCACTCGTGTATCACACAAAAAATAAACCTCACAAAACACTCGTGTATATCACTCAAATAACCTCACCTCAAATAACCTCACCTCTCAAGCCTTTTACCACTCTTTCTCTTTTGCAAAGAAAACACAATTATAAAACAAATCAAGAACAAACAAGAACAAATAGCAATCAACCAACTTTAGCCCTTGAATGAAGGATGAAAGGAAATGGTCGAGAAAATGATGTGAAAAATGTATTTGGGTTTTTTTTTCTGGTTTTTTGTTTGCTTCTTTTTGTAAAGCAAAAAAAGATAATGGATAAAAGAAGGTAAAGATGTTTACTATATGTATTTTTTTTTTAGGCCCCTTTTTTTTCTTTTTGCAACAACTAGATAAAATGAAGATAAAGTTGTGCTAGCCTTTCTCACTTTTTTTTTCGATTTTTTTTTTGAAACTAAGATATGAATGTAAGGTAAAGCTAAGAATAGATCAATACCAGATGGCTCGTGATACCAAATGATATGGATTGGGATAGGACGAAGGACCCGTTGGATATATTGATCCAAGAACCCCACGTATAAGGTTTGGCAGCGGACTCTCCCTTGATTGATAATCTGGTTTGATCCACTTCCAGAGCTTGGAAAACCTCGACCCGTTGGCTATATGATCAGCCAAGAACCTCGGTATGGTTGAACGCCACAAGAACTTGCTCAAAGTATCTTGATAAGTTCCAAACAAGTGAAAAACTCTACAAAGAGAATTCAACTCACAAGACAAAGTCTATTTTCGTATTTGATCAATGGTTTTTTTTTTTTTTTTTTAATCAAACACCTTTACGGTGGAGGGTTCGTATTTGATCAATGGTGTCCTCAAATGACAAGCTTACAAGCCTATTTATAGGCTAGAATGGACTCTTGAAAGTCTCATATCATTAGTACAACTTAAGACCTTTAGAATGACTCATAATAAGTGAAAAGTAACTCCTAAACTATTGGTGTGACTTTAGGACATCTAAAGTCACTTATTTAACTCAAAAAGTAACTTAAAATGACTCTTCATTTTGGTTGCTCCAACTTGGACGAAAATGCATCATGTATCTTCAATTTGGGCCTCCAAAATGTGATATATAGTGACTCAAAACTTCATGCATTGGGCTGCCCACTAACTTGAATAATATTCACCATTTGGCCCAATGTAGATTGGTCTTGGAATTGGGCTTTTATTTCATCAACTAAAAGCATCATGGACTCCTTTATCTTCTTAGCTCTAGTTCTTGTAATTGGTCCACTTTGAATGAACAATGGATCCATCTTCTTGTCCTTGTAGATCAGCTTGGGTGTAGCTCCATCATTTTGAGTCTCGACAAGTGAAAGAAAACGGACCCATTGGATCAGTTGGGACCAAATGTGCCTTCCCACCAACGAGGGAGGGCTCGGAATTCATAAGTTCACGGAAGTCCTTCGAGCTTTCAACATCAAACTTTGGTGGCGCTTCCGAGAACAGAGTTCCCTATGGGCACAATACATGATGCAAAAATATTGCGCCTCATCATCGCCACTCTCCTCGAGAACATCAGGCAGAAATAGCCCAACGTGGAAGAGACTGGCCAAAGCTTGGGTTCAGGCTCACCCGCACATCCGGTGGCTAGTTGGGCAAGGACGTATCTACTTTTAGGATAATATATGGCTCGGTGACACTCCTTTTAGGGGGCTTTGTTTCGATGAGCGGGGCAGCCCCGCGACGACCGTCTCGGAATTAATCAACGATGGTGCATGGGATATCCCTAAACTACAATTGCTTCGCGACCAGGCCGGCCTTCCACAGCAGCTCATCGAGCAAATTTGTCAAACCCCGATCATTTCCGGGGAGCCGGACATCCCGAGATGGACGTTATCCCGGCGAGGGGACTTCTCACTGGCCTCGACTTGGGAAACGATCCGGACGCCAAGGCCCATCATCCAGGGACTTGAGGAGATTTGGAAGGCTGGTCTCACAACCACAATCGCCATTTTCAATTGGAGACTCATGTCTAACCGAATCATTTTGACTCAAAGCTCCATTTTCAACCACAAACGTCCAAATGCCAATGCTGCCCACACAAGCCTAGCACCGAGTCCCTCGCCACTAATCTCCACCCTACTGTACCACCTTTGACCTCCGCCGCTAATCTCCCACCACCACCTCGCCACCCGACGACATTCGCCGACCCCAGCCACCACTCCCTCGTCCAACGGTTCATCACCTTTCTTCATCCTCCTTGGTGGTTACCACCCTGCCGCCCTCCTCCCAATCCCACTCCGCTTGTCACCCCCGGCCCATCCCCGACGAAAGCGACTTCATCGTCGGACTTGGCTCGCGGCTCCCGTCAATTTCTACTCCACGTCTCGGCCACACCTTGCCGAAGCCCTCTCGGCTGGCCGAAACAATGGGGCAGCCGCCGGACCCCGATGAAAAGAGAGACACTCCGGCCATTAATCCGGCCCATTTGCCTGACATTGGTTCCGGGGATGAGGGAGCTCTTTTTTTTTTTTTTTTTTTTTTTTTTTTTTCTATCAAACACCTCTACGGTGGAGGGTTCGTGGGTCCCTCATCCCTATAATTCCAAAGGCGGTAATTACAAGGCGTGGCCACACCCAAAAGTGGTGTGCCGTAACAAATCAAGAGTAGTATGCGGTCCAATCCCACAAGGTTCGGACCTCATCATACTCTTTTCCAAAATACAATTAACCAAAAAGCTAGTCACTATTGTCTCCCATCGTCTCATTATCAACTTTAATGCCCGTTCCCGTCAAGGTATCGGATGTGCGACACTCCCATCTCGTCCAATCTAACCAAGTCCAACAGTTCTCTCGGTGCTGAGTTGTAGTACATTCGTAGACCACTGTCTTGGACTAGCCCCATTTTCGCAAGGAAATCCGCCGCTTTGTTCCCCTCCCTGTGTATGAAGGTGGCTCGGAATTTGAGTTGGCGTTTATGAAGGGTTAGTTGCGCCACCGCTTGCCGGGCGAGTGCCGGGCCCCATCCTGTCCCATTGACCAATTTGATTGCTTGCTCTGCATCGGACTCAATCCAGATTGGTAGGGCGAGTTCTTTGGCTATATTTAGCCCGTGGAGCATGGCCAACAGCTCCGCCTCTAACGCCGAGTGTGCTTCTAGGGGTGTGCTGAAGGCGACGAGCATCTTACCCAAGTGGTCTCGAATAATCCCTCCAGCCCCTGTTCTACCGTTCGCTTCATTGTAGGAGCCATCGGTGTTGAGCTTTATCCACGGCTGGTCCGGGGGGTTCCATTTGATTGCCATGGCTAGGGGTAGCGCCCTGATTGCCGCCGCTTGAGGAATGTTGATTCCAAGTTTAACTCCCTTCCAATGTTTCGGCTTCAAGCTTCCATTGGACATAGCATTCCGAATGAACATGTGGACCTGCCATACCACGTTTTGTGGTTTAAACTGTGTGCCTTGGTGGCGACTCCTGTTTCTCTCCGACCAGATAAACCACAGAATGAGGTATGGAGTGGCTCGGCTAAGATGTTTCTTGTTCGGCTGTTGGTACCTTCGCGCCCACACTTCGATTCTCGTAGGGATTGTATCATTGATATGGATGCGGGGGAACGGGCCTGTGAACCAACCGTCAAACTCACTCCATACTCTGCGAGCTCCATGTCCCTGGATGAAGAGGTGTTGGAGGGACTCGGTATTCGGTCGGTGGGGGCAGCATTGGCACTTAGAGGCTAGCTCAATCTCCCGCCACTGAAGCTTCGTGTCAACCGGCACCCGATTGGAGAGAAGCCTCCAGATAAAGATGGCTATTGAGTTGGTGAGGCCTGCCTTCCAAACGTCCCCCAAACCTTGGATGATCGGGTTTCGCCCTCGAAGTGTGTCCCATGTCGAAGCCACCGTGAATTCCCCATGTTTAGAGAGGTTCCACCTCAAGATATCCTGTTCATCATGGAGGATCGGTGTATTAATGATGCCATCGATAACATGCTGAGGGAGGCCGGCCTGATTGTGAAGAAGCTGAAGCTTGGGCACATCCCAACCCCCATTAGTAATGAACTCCGAAACCCGGGTGGTTGGTCTTCCCCTATCATCAAGACTAAATTCCCTCAGAGGGCTATTGCCAAGCCAAATGTCATCCCAGAAGTAGATGTCCCCTTGTCCCACTAGCCATCTCATGTGCGGTTGTGCGAGGGGCCATGCTCTTGAGAGCCTTCTCCACGTAGGGCTACTCCTGCTCGGCAGTCTCAAGGTGAGCGGTGTGGAGTTGGTGCAATATTTTGCCATCATGTATCTTGCCCAAAGGGAGTTTTGCTCCCGAAAGCGCCACCAAAGTTTGATATTGAAGGCGCGGAGGACCTCCATAGTTTTCCGGATCCCAAGGCCTCCTTCATCAGTGGGCCGACACATTTGTTCCCAACCAATCCAATGGGTCCGCTTCTTCTCATTCGTAGACCCCCAAAAGAATCGGGCCATTTGTTGATCAAGTTGCTTAAGGGTACCGGCCGTGGGCTCGACGGCTTGGAAGATGTGTAAGGGGATCGCTTCAAGGGTGCTCTTAATCAACGTAAGCCTTCCTCCAAAGGATAGGTGACGGTGTGCCCATCCTGAGATCCTTCTTGCAATCTTTTCTCGTAGAAAGAGGAACATGTCCGTGCGTTTGACACCACGATAGATAGGTACTCCGAGGTAGAGGAAAGGGAAAACCCCTCTAGTGAAGCCCCCTTCCGCCTGGATCGAGTTTGCCCAATGCTCATGGGCCTCGGCAATATAGAAATTACTCTTAGCAAGGCTGACTTGTTGGCCGGAGACTCTTTCATACTTTTCAAGACAAGCTCTTAGCCGGCGCATAGGATTTGCCGCCGCTTGGGTGAAGATGATAATGTCGTCCGCATAGGCTAGATGGCTGATCTCCATGCATCTCCGGGAGGCTTTGTACGTCATGTCCTTTTGGCCGAGGATGAGCTTATCTAATGCTCGGGACAGGTATTCCGCAGCGATCACGAACAGAGCGGGGGAGATCGGATCTCCTTGCCGAAGTCCACGAGTTGATCTAAAGAAGCCCGCGGGTGCCCCGTTAACAAGGACCGAGAACCAGCAATACCCAATACACCTCTCCATAAGTGAAATCCATGAATCCGGGAATCCCATACGGCGTAAAACTTTGAAGAGGAAGGGCCATTGGACCCTATCATAGGCTTTAGCCATGTCAATCTTTACTGCCACATTAGGCGCTGGGGAGCATCTAGCAAGCTCATGGAACATTTCTTGAGCCAGAAGTGCGTTGTCGTTAAGGAGCCGACCTTTGACAAAACCACTTTGGTTTGGGGAGATGACCTGTGGGAGGAAAGGAGAGAGTCGAGAGGTGAGTACCTTGGTAATGATCTTGTTTAAAACATTGCAGAGACTAATGGGTCGGTAGTCGGTCCATGACTCCGGCGATGCCTTCTTTGGGATAAGGACAATGCTTGTGGCCGTGATGCTCCTTGGCAGGAAGGCCCCTCTGAAGAACTGTCTGATTGCTTCCACTACCTCCGGCCCCACAATGGACCAGCAGGCTTGATAGAAGGTGGCCGAGAAGCCATCAGGTCCGGGTGCACTATCTCCGGAAATGCAAAAGGTGGCACTCCTGACCTCGTCCGCACTTGGAGCATCTGCGATGTCAACGAACTGCTCGGCTGAGTGGACCTGCTGGATTAGGTCGAGGTCTGGGTCTTCAAGTGTCGGATTGTTGGGGGCAAGGAGTTGTTGGAAGAACTCCACTGCGGACTTTTTAATCTCGGCTTCCTCGGTGAGCTCCTGCCCATTGACACGAATTGAATGGATGCGGAGACGGACCCTCTTTTGTTTCACCCAGCTTTGATAGAACCGGGTATTTTTGTCTCCCTCGGCAAGCCACCTCAAAGCTGCCTTCTGTCGCCAAAAATCTTCTTCCATTCTCAGCAAAAGGATGTACTCGGCAATGTGTTTGTTGATGAGGGAGCTCGGGTCCTCTCCGATCAGCAAATGGTCTTCCGAGCTGGCGACGCCGCTTCCCTTCAACGTCCTACCAAATCCATGGAACTAAAAACTGCTAAAGCAAAGCTCAAAGGCCGGAAAAGTACGCCGGCGCCTCCTACTAAAGGCAATGGTCGTAAGAGATTTGTCCCGTCTCCGATGCCCGAGGACAAGCAACTAAGGAAGAAGATAGACTTCGGTGAGAATGGAAGAAGATTTTTGGCGACAGAAGGCAGCCTTGAGGTGGCTTGCCGAGGGAGATAAAAATACCCGGTTCTATCAAAGCTGGGTGAAACAAAAGAGGGTCCGTCTCCGCATCCACTCAATTCGTGCCAATGGGCAGGAGCTCACCGAGGAAGCCGAGATTAAAAAGTCCGCAGTGGAGTTTTACCAACAACTCCTTGCCCCCAACAATCCGACACTTGAAGATCCAGACCTCGACCTAATCCAGCAGGCCCACTCAGCCGAGCAGTTCGTTGGCATCGCAGACGCCCCAAGTGCGGATGAGGTCAAGAGTGCCACCTTTTGCATTTCCGGAGATAGTGCACCCGGACCCGACGGCTTCTCGGCCACTTTCTATCAAGCCTGCTGGCACATTGTGGGGCCGGAGGTAGTGGAAGCAATCAGGCAGTTCTTCAGAGGGGCCTTCCTGCCAAGGAGCATCACGGCCACAAGCATTGTCCTTATCCCAAAGAAGGCCTCGCCAGAGTCATGGACCGACTACCGACCCATTAGTCTTTGCAATGTTTTAAACAAGATCATTACCAAGGTACTCACCTCTCGCCTCTCCCCCTTCCTTCCACAGGTCATCTCCCCAAACAAAAGTGGGTTTGTCAAAGGCCGGCTCCTTAATGACAACGCTCTACTGGCTCAAGAAATGTTCCATGAGCTTGCGAGATGCTCTCCAGCGCCCAATGTGGCTGTTAAGATTGACATGGCTAAAGCCTATGATAGGGTCCAATGGCCCTTCCTCTTCAAAGTTTTACGCCGTATGGGATTCCCGGATCCATGGATTTCACTTATGGAGAGGTGTATTGGCTATTGCTGGTTCTCGGTTCTTGTTAACGGGGCACCCTCGGGCTTCTTTAGATCAACTCGAGGACTTCGACAAGGAGACCCGATCTCCCCTGCTCTGTTCGTGATCGCTGCGGAATACCTGTCCCGAGCCTTAGATAAGCTCATCCTTGGCCAAAAGGACATGACGTTCAAAGCCTCCCGGAGATGCATGGAGATCAGCCATCTAGCCTATGCGGACGACATAATTATCTTCACTCAAGCAGCGGCAATGCCTATGCGCCGGCTAAGAGCTTGTCTCGAGAAGTATGAAAGAGTCTCCGGCCAACAAGTCAGCCTTGCCAAGAGTAATTTCTATATCGCCGAAAACCATGAGCATTGGGCAAACTTGATCCAGGCGGAAGGAGGCTTCTCTAGAGGGGCCTTTCCTTTTCTCTACCTCGGTGTCCCTATCTACCGTGGAGTCAAGCGCACGGACATGTTCCTCTTCCTACGGGAAAAGATTGCAAGAAGGATTTCAGGATGGGCACACCGTCATCTTTCTTTTGGAGGAAGGCTCACGTTGATTAAGAGCACTCTTGAAGCGATCCCCTTGCACATCTTCCAAGCTGTCGAGCCCACGACCGGTACCCTAAAGCAACTTGATCAACAAATGGCCCGATTCTTTTGGGGGTCTACGAATGAGAAGAAGCGGACCCATTGGATTGGATGGGAACAAATGTGCCGCCCCACTGAAGAAGGAGGCCTTGGGATCCGAAAAACTAAGGAGGTCCTCCGCGCCTTCAATATCAAACTTTGGTGGCGCTTTCGGGAGCAAAACTCCCTTTGGGCAAGATACATGATGGCAAAATATTGCACCAACTCCACACCGCTCACCTTGAGACTGCCGAGCAGGAGTAGCCCTACGTGGAGAAGGCTCTCAAGAGCCTGGCCCCTCGCGCAACCGCACATGAGATGGCTAGTGGGACAAGGGGACATCTACTTCTGGGATGACATTTGGTTTGGTAATAGTCCTCTGAGGGAAATTAGCCTAGATGATAGGGGAAGACCAACCACCCGGGTGTCGGAGTTCATTACAAATGGTGTTTGGGATGTGCCCAAGCTCCAACTCCTTCACAATCAGGCCGGCCTTCCTCAGCATGTTATCGATGGCATCATTAATACACCGATCCTCCATGACGAACAGGATATCCTTAGGTGGAATCTCTCTAAGCATGGGGAATTCACGGTGGCTTCGACATGGGACACACTCCGAGGGCGAAACCCGATCATCCAAGGTTTGGGGGATGTTTGGAAGGCGGGACTCACCAACTCAATAGCCATCTTTATCTGGAGGCTTCTCTCCAATCGGGTGCCGGTTGACACAAAACTTCAATGGCGGGAGATTGAGCTAGCCTCTAAGTGCCAATGCTGCCCAATTCGACCGAACATTGAGTCCCTCCAGCACCTCTTCATTCAGGGATTCGGAGCCCGTAGAGTATGGAGAGAATTTGATGAATGGTTTGAAGGTACATCCCCCCGCCTTTCAATCAATGACACAATCCCAACGAGAATTGAAGTTTGGATGCAATCAGTCGAATAGGAAGCACCTTAGCCGAGCCATGCCCTACCTCATCCTATGGTTCATCTGGTCGGAGAGGAATAGGAGCCGACACCAAGATACAAGATTTAAACCCCACAATGTAATATGGCAGGTCCACATGTACATCCGGAATTCTATGGTAAACGGGTGCCTGAAGCCGAAGCACTGGCGAGGAGTTAAACTTGGAGTTAACATCCCTCAACAAGCGGAAGCCATTCGGGCGTTGCCTCTCGCCATGGCGATCAAATGGGAGCCACCGGACCCCCCTTGGATTAAAGTGAATACGGATGGTTCCTTCAATGAAGCGATCAACAAAGCAGGAGGGGGAGGAGTCATTCGCGATTTCTCGGGTAAAATGCTTGTGGCCTTTTGCATTCCTTTTGAAGCACATTCGGCTCTGGAGGCGGAATTGTTGGCAATGATCCACGGGCTGAACATCGCCAAGGATTTTGGCCTCCCTATTTGGATCGAATCAGACGCTGAACAAGCTATCAAATTGATTAATGGGGCAGGATGGGGACCGGCGCTAGCCCGGGAAGCCATGGCGCATCTGATCCTTCTTAAGCGCCAACTTAATTTCCGTGCCACCTTCATTCACCGGGAGGGAAACAAGGCGGCGGATTTCCTTGCGAGAATGGGTCTAGGGAGAGATAGAGGCCAACAAATGCAACAAGACTCGGTGCCGAGAGAGCTTGCGGACCTCGTCCGCATGGATCAAATGGGCCTTTCACATGTTCGTACCCTAGGAAGGGACGGGGACTAGAATTGTTTTCACTTGCTTCTTGTAATTTTGTCGGGAGTATGATGAGGTCCGACCCTTGTGGGA